>NW_028275165.1:3960181-4583352 GCF_013281855.1 Momordica charantia | reverse complement strand
GGGCTTGGGATCGGTTTCCAACAATGGCTCCACAACGTCGTCACATCTTGGATCACGAGCTCGTGGGTCGACAATTAGTTGCCCGATACGTCGATATAACCATTGAATTGTTTTACACATTTAATCGTTCTACTAAAATCATTGTTAACCTATACTATTATTGTAGATGGTGGGATCAATTTTATGTTACAGAAGCATCTACAGATGCTTTGATCCGATATAGATACATGTTGGACCTCTTGCCACTAGGCTCGGTACATTTTTACATCACTATTTCAGATGATATGGGAGCTATATACTAAAGAATTTACAAGCCTACCTGCCTACTATACTGATGGACAGGACGTATGGTGCACCATAAGTCAACTCATATGCTTTCATGTAGTTGAGTGACATCAGCCAGATAGAGTTACAAGACAATTTAGTATGAAACAAACAATTCCAGAAGTGTCCAACTAGGAACCGAGGATACATGACGTAGACATTCGGGATAGCACATGGCAAGATTAGACTGCACCATGGCAAGATTAGACTGCACCTTTTGTGGCGAGATGGCAAATGCGTAGAGATTTTATTATCATCAATCCTCCCATGAACGATGATGGTGCTTCCAATCCAGAATATATGAGTTGGTATTTATCAATCACTAGACGATATATCACTCGAGAAGGAGCATCATTTGGTATTACGGTACAATTTTTAATTTGGTTATATAAACTATTGGAATTTAAATATATATTTTTTAATTTTTTTTCCCATGTAGGCTGCATGTTTCGAGCAAATAAATATTCTTGTAGCAGAAAATGCTTACCAAAAGTGTACGAATCAAGTTTTAATAAAAGTAGTAAGTAATTACCAATATCGTCCACTGGATTGGGGTTCTACTCACTCAAGTACTACATATATCATTGTCCAATTTTATCTATAGAAATAACAAGGAATTTCTTTTGACACACAAAAATCAAATAACAAAGCGAATAAAAGACTCTAAAGAAAACTCTAATGGAGAACGAGTCCTAGGGAAGTGATTTCACCAATTGAACCTACAAGCGGACAAATTAAACGTGTCAAGATTGAATATGCAATTAATCTATAAGTCAAGAAATCAAGAATCGTAACTGTCTCACCTGAGCACAATTAATTCTCCCACTTATTGAGAAATCAATATCCCTATCCATTTTCATTAACAAGCAAGATTTTAAGTCTTGTTCTTTTAACAACCTCTAAGATAATTCTAAATTTCTCAATCTTAGAACTACCCCAATCATGCATTCAAGTTCTAATCTAAACCACTTCTCCTGAACGTAAGATTCAAATTTAGCATCAATTAATTCGTGATCAAGAGATTAAAAGCATTAAGCGAATAAATGAACAAATAGATTAAGGACAAATCAATTAAGACAATTGTTAATAAATCCAACTCATAAATCCAGCGGCTAAATCAATCCCTAGAACAAGAAAATTAGCTGCTCATGTTCATGAAAATACAATAAAATTCAACTGAGGATTTCATAATAAATCTAGAAAAGATAAGAGAAAGGAGAGAAACTAAAGTCGTAGTGTCGATTGACCGTCCCCGACTCAATCTCCACGATCACGAGCTTTCAAAAATAGTCCCCCCGCCCTCCTTGCTTCAACTCTTGAGTCAAACCTCTAAAAACTCCAATTCTCCAATGTAAGAATCTCCCAAGGTCCCTCCAAACGGTGCACTAATATTTTACTTATGTAGGGGCATCGCTACAGTGCTATGTACCATTAGTGAGCACCATGGCGCTGTCCCAAATTGTGACGGACGTGCAAGTTCGTAGTGCCATGGTGCTACAAGACAGGGTTGTTCCGTGCTGTCATCATGGAAAGAGGCCCAAGCTTCGTCTGCAGGCGCCATGGCCTTGTGTACTTGCATTGTGGCGCTGCTTCTTTGGGATTTTGCTCCCAATTCTGACCTGCAGGCGCCATGGTGCTAGATGATGGCGCTGCGGCGCTCATGTGGCTGAATTAAGCTTCGCTTTTTTCTCTAATTTTCTTTTTAATTGATCATTTATGCTTCAATTCTTTCTAATGGCTCGATCTTGAACATCAGTAATGCACTTTAATAAGCCATAAATGATCAAAAATTGCTAAATAATTCCCACCTGAATGTCATCAAATGTGGTTTATAAAGTACACTATCAAAATACCCCCAAACTTAGTTTTTTGCTTGTCTTCAAGCAAACAAAACTAGTTTACAACCACTGAATCCAAGCAAACAACTAACACCTAAATCACGCTCATCCGTAAACATCTCGTAACTCAACATACTAACTCTCTTTCCTATACCCTTTCAAGTTTTTAATCTCCAAAAATATCGGTAAGTCAATCACACATCCTACGAGATCATTCCAGATGACAATCAAGAGATTAAGCAATGAAACATGTAATTCGAAAAAAAAAACTCAAGCATCTCATTAACTTCTTGAAATCAAAAGCAAAGACTTGACACTTTCATAGGATTTCGCTCAAATCTCTCAAAGTATTTTCAAGGTGTTTTAACTTTCAGAACCAAAACAAAGCACATTATTACCATAAGCTTGCAAGTGAATCAAATCTCCCCTCTCAAATATGAATTAAATGCACAAAATCAAAGGGTCTTTGATAAAGGTTGTAATGGGGCTTAGGTAAAGGTGAGGTAATAGGAATTTAAGAGGCTCAAAGTCAAGACAAAGGAGATATTAGGCTGCATGCTAACCACAGTTATAAAAATTGAGCGACACGTTGACATGTCGACGTGTCGACAGGTTCGATATTTCAAAGGGGAAAAATCGTTCTTCCCCCCTTATCGATGATATGTGGTCGATACGTCGAAATGTCAACGTATCGACGACATATCGTCTAGATATCGTGTGCGGCACCGGTTAGGGATCGAGATGTAGGTGTTGTCGGAGTCGTGGAGGGTCGATACGGCGATGGTAGTCGAAGAAAGCAGGTTGGGCTTCTTACGGAAGGGACTGTGAGTGCTCTGTTATATATATATGATAGAGAGAGGGGGAAGCTACTGGAGGCGTGAGAAAAAGAAGGATAAGAAAAGAGTATAATAGAGAGAGAGAGAGAGGGAGAAGCTACTGGCAGCGTGAGAAAAAGAAGGGGAAGAAGAGACTCGATTAGAAACCCTAGCTTAAGTGTTTAAGATATATATATATATATATATATTTGTTTTCTTTTTCTAATATTTTTTAAAACTTTTTGTAGCAGTAGAATTTCAAAACTCAAAATTTCATATTTTATATTTTATATTTCAAATAAAATATAATTGACAATTATAAAATAAAATTTTATATTTCAAATATTTTACAATTATTTCATCCTATATATATATATTTTATATCTTATTCAATTATGTAACTAAATTCTAGATTTGATTATAAAATATCAGTAAAACATAATTAAGCAATATTGAAATTTAATTGATAAATTCAAATAATGTCCATCTATTTTTATGATCTTGTTCCTACATTTCCATCAACATCGACATTTCAATGGATAAGTTATTTACATTTTTACATATAATGATTAAAAGTGATCAATTATAGGCTAATTATGCTACAATCAAAGTATTATTTACTAATTTAAAACATTTGCATCAACATCCACAATTTCTATAATTTTTCCTAAAATATCCGTCGACATCGACATGTCCGTAAAATCGGGACCTCGATATTTCGATCGACATCAACATTTTGAACCTTAATGCTAACTACATAACGTATTGAAGTCAAAGAACAATGAATACAATGCACCATCAAACACTAACACTCCTAGAGAAATACAAGAATCTATTGCTCCTTGAAAAATAGTTCTCCAAATGATTTCTCTACATCACTCAACAATGAAGAAATAAACCCTTATATACATTTTTTTACTTTTTCTTTTCAACCATACTTTTTTTCTCTCTTTTTTTCTCTTTTTTTTCCCTTTTTTTCATAGCTTACAAAGTTGGCTTGGACCGAAACAAATTAGATCATGCAACCTTTCCTCCCCTGTATTGATACTGGTAAAAAAAATATGGAGAATAATATTCGAAACACGCCTCAAGGTTAATAAATGTGTTCATCCAAGAAAAAGAATGGGAAAATTAGGCTTAAATATGGCTCTCCAAAGAAAAAATATAACAAGTTAGGCTCTTTAGAAGTCTCAAATTGTGGCTAAGCCTAAATTGCCATTATCATATTAAGACATCAATTTAAACAAGTGGCCACAAAATGCATTCACCAGCCAGTTCTAGAATAAAAATGCCAAGTTCGATCACACACAAGAATAAAAATGAGCAAGATGTAATGGATTGCTCTAAGGCTCAAAAGCTCACTGGGTATGTAAATAGTGTCAAGTCAATAGCAATTTTCATCCAATAATCCAACGAGAAACCATCATATAATTTTCAAGAAGGAAAAAAAAAACAGTTATACTTATCTCTTTCATGAATAGGAAAGCCACTCAAAGATGCATTCATAACTCACCAAGTATTCAATATGAACTAGAGGATGAGGAGGCACCACGTGCTCGTTCTGGAGTCATAACAGTACAAACAACAACACGACAAAAACGCCCTAGAAAATTACTGTCACTTCAAAAAGTTCCAACCTACAACGAATAGAGAGCCAAAAGCGCGAAAAAATGCAGCAAAACCCCAACACTCAGCGCATAAATCTATCCAAATAAGTAGAACTTACTCGATTGTGGAAGGAAACGTGGGTTTGACAAAACCCACCCAACTTGAATGCTTGAAATCGCCCCCAATGGTGTACATGAACCTGAAATAGAAGGTGGAAATTGTGAATCGATGTCGAAATCGGCCTAAAACAATGGAAAATTGAAGCAAAATCGAGTCAAAAGGGAGGGAGAGTGGCGGGGGAAGTGCTGCAGCGCTTAGGGTTCGAAATAGGCCTGCTGAAATCTGGGTGAATTCTGAGACTAGAAATCGCGATAGCACTATGGCGCTATAAGTGAGCGCCATGGTGCTGTAACCTCGGAAAATCCTGTTGGGCTAGGCGTTGCAGGGCGCTTCCATGCGTCCAACATGCGCGATTTTTTTAACCCTCTTTTCCTACACAAAGAAACAAAAATAAAAATAAAATAAGTTAGTAAAAACCCAAAAAATAATGAAAACAAAAATATATATATAATAATAATAATAATAATGTAAATAGAACAAAAATAAACAAAGGAAAAAAAATATATGGGTGCCTCCGAAGAAGCGCTTTATTTAACGTCTGTAGCTAGATGGTCAACTGTCGATCAATTTGGCTCATCCAAAAGAATTTTATCGAAACTTCTCTCTTCCGTGCAAAAATACTGTTTGAGTCGTTGTCCATTGACTCTGAAAGATCTTCCATCACTTGCTTGTAGTTCAATGGCGCCATGTGGAAAAACTTACTTTATTGAAAAAGGACCTGACCATCGAGATTTTATTTTACCAGCAAATAAACGTAATCGAGAATTAAATAAAAGAACCTGTTGCTTAGGCTCAAAAGATCGGTGTTGAATCATTTAATCATGCCACTTTGTTGTTCTTTCTTTGTAAAGCTTGGCATTTTCATAAGTATGACAATCCTCCATCTCATTAAGTTTCAAAAGGTGTTGCTCCCGAGCTTTTTGAAGATTAAAATTCAATTTCTTGATGGTCCAATAAGCTTTGTGTTCCAATTCCACCCGAAGGTGACAAGCTTTCCCAAACACCAATCGATATGGTGACATACCCATTGGTGTTTTGAAAGCTGTTCTCTAAGTCCATAGTGCATTGTCCAACTTCAAAGCCCAATCCTTTCAGTTTGTTTTGACTGTTTTCTCCAAGATCTGCTTGATTTTCTTGTTAGACGTTTCAGCTTGACCATTAGTTTGAGGATGATAAGCTAAAGAAATTTTATGTTTAACTCCATACCTAGTGAGCATCGAATTAAAAATTTATTAAAGAAATGCAAGCCTTCATCAAATAATAATACGTGGAGTGCGAAATCTAGTAAAAATATTCTTATGCAAAAATTGTAACACTACACATGCATCATTCTTTTTCGTGGTCATAGCTTCAATCCATTTAGAAATATAATCAACGACCAATAAAATATATAGATACCCATGTGAAGAAGGAAAAGGACCCATAAAATCTATACCCCAAACGTCAAATAATTCTACCTCTAAAATAGCAGTTAAAGGCATTTCGTGATGTCGAGAACTATTACCTGTTCGTTGGCACCTATGACAAGTCTTTGCAAAAGTATAACAATCTTTAAAGATGGTAGGCCAATAAAAACTAGATTGTAATACCTTATCAGCAGTACAAGTAGGTCCAAAGTGGCCGCCATAAGGTGAGGAGTGACATTCATGCAAAATATTATTAATTTCCTCAGTTGGTACGCACCTTCAAATGATTTGGTCATAACAAATTTTGAAAAGTAAAGGTTCGTCCCACAAGTAATGCTTAACATCATGCAAGAATTTTTCCTTTGATGGGAGTTGAGATCTGGTGATAATACTCCTTCTGCAAGAAAATTAACAAAGTTAGCAAACCAAGGAATACTATACTGGGAAATGTTTTGGGATTGTCCTATTCGATCCTCGACAGGTGATTAACTACCACATTTTCACAACCCTTCCTATCTTTAATCTAAAAATCAAACTCCTACAAAAGAAGAATCCATCGAATTAGGCGAGGTTTTGCATCCTTCTTATCAAATAAATATCGAAGAGCTGCATGGTCAGTATGCACAATCACTTGAGTGTCTAACACATATGGCCTAAATTTATCAAAATCAAAAACTACTGCAAGCATCTTCTTTTCTGTGATAGTGTAATTTTGTTGTGCACTGTCAAGAGTCCTGCTTGCATAATAAATTGCTCTAAAAAAATTTATCTCGTCTCTGGCCCAAAACCGTTCCTACTGCGTAGTCAGTGGCATCACACATAATCTCAAAAGATTGACTCCAATCAGGAACTACAATAACAGGTGCAAAAGTCAGTTTCTCTTTTAACATATTAAATGCTAGCAAACAATCATCAGTAAAGAGAAAAGGAGCATCTTTTTCAAGAAGACTGCATAAAGGTTTTACAACTTTTGAAAAATTTTTAATAAAGCGTCTATAGAATCATGCATGGCCTAAAAAACTCCTAACTCCCTTCACATTTGTCGGGGATGAAGTTGTTCGATTGCTAAGACTTTAGCCCTATCAACTTCCAATCCCTTCTCATAAACTTTATGCCCTAAAACACCTTTTGTGACCATAAAATGACATTTTTCCCAATTGAGAACAATGTTAGTTTCTTGAGAATGCTGCAAAACACGAGAAAGATTATGGAGGCAACTGTCAAAAGAAGAACCAAAAACAGAAAAATCATCCATAAAAACCTCCATGATGTCTTCAACCATATTAGCAAAAATAGTTGTCATGCATCGGTGAAATGTAGCAGGGGCGTTACACAACCCAAATGGCATTAACCGAAAGGCAAATGTACCATAAGGACATGTTAATGTCGTCTTCTTTTGGACCTAAGGAGCAATCACGATCTGATTATAACTTGAATAACCATCAAGAAAACAATAGTAAGGATAACCTGCTAATCAAGAAAACAATAGAGAGGAAAATGATCTTTTTTGGTGGCCTTATTCAATTGTCCTTGTAAAGATGAATTCATTTTTTTCATTTTTTATTACCGTCATCCCTCTTTTCTATGGCATAACCTGCACAGGACTCACCCAAGAACTGTCAGATATAGCATAAATAATCTATGCCTTAAGGAGTTTTAAAACTTCAGCTTTTACCACATCCTTCATGGCCGGATTTAATCTCCTCTGATGCTCAACTGATGGTCGAAAAGTATCCTCTATTAAAATTTTATTCATAACTATAGAAGAACTAATACCCTTTATATCAGCAATGAACCACCCTAAAGCAGATTTATGAGTACGCAAAATTCTCAACAATTTTTCTTCTTCTACTAGGCTCAAAGAAGCAGATATAATAACAGGAAAAGTAGAAGACTCACTAAGAAAAGCATATCAAAGATGAGAGGTAATTGTTTCAATTCAAGTGTAGGAGCTTTCATAGGTTCATCAATTTTTCATTAAGCTCCATCACATCAACTTTAACATTTTTATCATGAATAATTGGTAATTAATTAAGAGCATCATGATAAAAAGAAACATCCTGATCTAATTCCCCTAATTTCTCAATATCAAAACCAAGCATGCATTTTTCAAGGGGATCAATATATGAAACAGCGCTAATTTCAGCCACAATTGCATCAACAACATCTATCCTATGACATGTACTTACCTCCTTGGGATATTTCATCGCACGAGATATGTCAAACACAGCTGCCTCCTCATTAACTCTCAAAGTCAACTTACCCAATTTCACATCTATCACAACACGTCCAGTAGCCAGGAAAGGTCGTCCCAAAATGATAGGAATTTCTGAATCTTCTTCCATGTCCAAGACCACAAAATCCACAGGGAAAATGAATTTGTCAACTTTGACTAGAACATCTTCAATGACACCCCTGGGATAAGTGATAGATCTATCAGCTATCTGCAAAGATAGTGTAGTTGGTTGCACCTCTCCAAGACCAAGTTTCCTAAAAACAAACAAAGACATCAAATTAATACTGGCACCAAGATCACATAAAGCCTTATTAAACGATGAAGGATCATAATACAAGGAATAGTAAAACTCCTTAGATCTTTTAATTTCTGTGGTAGCTTTTGCTGAAGGATCGCACTGCAGTCTTCAGTGAGATTCACCATTTCATAAGCCTTCAATTTTCTTTTCCCAGTCATAATGTCCTTCATAAACCTCACATAATTGTGCATTTGTTCCAGCGCATTTGCAAAAGTAATATTAATGTGAAGTTTCTTAAAAATTTCTAAAAAATTGGCAAATTGAGCATTAATCTTTTTCTATTGGAAACGTTGAGGATAAGGTGAAGAGTTAGGAGGACTAGAAGTAATAGAACTAGTGGGTTTGTTAACCTGTAGAGCAAGAGTGGGCTCCTTTACAACTTTCTCCTCATTTTCCCGTTCCTCAGTTGTGATGACTGGTTCTTCAACTTTTTTCTTTTCAGGCTCCTGGAGTTCCTTTCCACTTTTCAAAGTGATGGCTTTGCAATGTTCTCGTGGGTTAACTTCAGTATCACTAGGAATGTGAAGTTCCTAGTCCTGAAAGTTTAGACACAACAGTAGTCAGAGCTTGAACTTGAGCTTTTAGGAAACTTACCTCGTCGATTTCATAGATGCCAGCAAGTCTTTTGGCATTCGATCTCTCATGGGGCATTGAAAGCTATTGGTTGTCATGTCCTCCAGTAAGATGTAAGTATTCTCCAGTGTTTTAGATAGTAATGTGCCTCCATGTGCAACATCTAGTGTAGTTCTTGTTCGTCCATTGTAAAATATTTGAATCTGCAGCCAATCTGAAAAACCATGTTGTGGACATTTCCTCATAAGCTCCTTGTACCTCTCCCAGGACTCAAATAGTTACTCATAATTATATTTGCTTGAATGATCCAATCTCTATTCTAAGTTGAGCTATCTTGGCAGGTGGGGAAAAATTTTGTGAGAAACGTTTGAACCATCACCTGCCAAGAATTAACACTGCCTGGTTGCAAGGATTTCAACCAATCCCGTGCATTATCCTGGAAAGAAAAGGGAAAAGGATCATCAGTTACTCCATTCATCTTCACAGTACCACAAACATCTAAAAACATTGTTAAATGATTGTTTGGATCTTCTGTGGCACTGACCTTGAATGAATTTTCTCGAACGATCTGGATAAGGCCGGGTTTCAACTCAAAATTGTTGGCATTAATAGGCAAATTGATTATTCCAACATGATTAGGAAAGTTTGGCTGGCAATAATCTCTAATGGTTCTTTGGTTATTCTGTTTCAGCTGGGGTTGTTCAACAAGTGGAACAATTGGTACAAGTAGTGGTGGATCCATATCTTCAGTCGTCTCCTTTTTCTCCTTTCGATTTCTTTTACAGGTTTTCTCAATTTCAGGATCAAAAGGAACTAAAACTGCATCTTTATCCTTGCACATACAAATCAACTCCATGAAAAATAAGAACAAATAAATAAAGCCAATAAAATTAAAAAAAAAAAACAACTCTAAAGTAAGATCAAACAAATTCTCCACAGTATCAAGTGCAACTAAATAATTGTCGATCCCGGCAATGACACCAAAAACTTGTAGCAGAAAATGCTTACTACAAATGTACGGTCAAGTTGTAATAAAAGTGGTAAGTACTTACCGATATCGTCCACTGGATTGGGTTTCAAGTGACTAAAGTACTACAGATATTATTGTCCAGTTTTATCTACAGAAACAACAAAGAATTTCTTTTGACACACAAAAATCAAATAACAAAGCGAATAAAACTAAAGAAAACTCTTATGGAGAGTAGGTCCTAGGGAAGTGATTTCACCAACTGAACCTACAGGCGGACAAATTAAACACGTCAAAATTGAATATGCAATTAATCTATAAGTCAAGAAATCAAGAATCATAACTGTCTCTCCCGAACACAATTAATTTTCCCACTTATTAAGAAATCAATATCTCTATCTAGTTTCATTAACAAGCAAGGCTTTAAGTCTTGTTATTTTAACAACCTCTAAGACAATTCTAAATCTCCCAATCTTAGAACTACCTCAATCATGCATTCAAGTTCCAATCTAAACCACCTCTTCCGTACGTAAGATTCAGATTTAGCATCAATTAATATGTGATCAAGAGATTAAAAGCATTAAGCAAATAAATGCATAAATAGATTAAGTCCAAATCAATCAAGACAATTGTTAATAAATCCAACTCATCAATTCTGCGGCTACATCAATCCCTAGAACAAGAAAATTAGCTGCTCATGTTCATGAAAATACAACAAAATCTCACTGATAATTTCATAATAAATCTAGAAAAGATAAGGTAAAGGAGAGAAACTAAAGTCGTAGTGTCGATTGACCGTCCCCGACTCAATCTCCACGATCACGAGCCTTCGAAAATCGTCTCATCGCCCTCCTTGCTTCAACTTTCAAGCCAAATCTCTCAAAACTCCAATTCTCCAATGTAAGAATCTCCCAAAGTCCCTGTCGCAACGTCATCGTGACGCTGAGCGGCACCCTGAAGGGTCTCTTTCGAGATAAAGGTGTGGAGTCGCCACCAATCATCTAGGAGGTGTGATTAGTCACCTATTTTAAAAACTTGGTCCGCGAAAACAGATTTTTGGTTCGGGAGTCGATTGAGCGTAGGGAAGGTGTTAGCACCCTACGACACCCGTTCGAAAATGGTACCACATTTCATCATAAATTATCCTATTATTTTATTTGGTCCAAGAAAAAAATATTTTTGTGTTTTGATTGAAATGTCCAACGTTATATAATTCACACTTTGTTTAAGATATGAATTAATAGGTATGAGTGACACGAAGGCCATTAGAAAAAAATTATTTTATCACCTCGAAATATTAGAAGATTTCAATTTCCGTCATTGGAGTTTCAAAATAATTATTTTGTACAAAAAATAAATAATAATAAATAATGTTTATTTTAGGGTACATTGAGAATTGAACTTGTGGCATGGGTATTGATACTCAAATCTCTTATCAATGTGCCAAAGATACAATTTAATTTTCTTTTTTTAAATACAAATTTTTATTTTTAAACTTTGTTTTAAAATAAAAAAAAACTCTAAACGAAATCTTTTATTTAAAACTTAGTAAAAACAATGAAAAAAATAAAATAAAATAATTTTATTTTAAGGCAACTCGAACTTAGATCACGTATATTAAAACTAAAACATCTATCCACTATGCAAACACCATAAGATTCAAACATTCTTTTCTTTTACAAAAACAATACTTTTAATTTATTTTTTTAAAACTAAAAAAACAAATTTTGTTAAATTAAAACAAAAAAATAAAAACGACTTTGTATTTATTTCGAAATTTAAAAGATTCTTTAAAAGAAAAACTTTTATTTCAAAATAAAATCAGATTTACTCCAAACAAATTTTATTTGCTAACATTCTTTCCCAAACCATAACCACCAACCTTATTTAAAAAGATTTCAAAAAAGTTAAAAGATTGTCTTCAAACCCTATCTTTTTATTTCCTCCTTTAAAATATCAGTTGAAGATGATTCTTTTTAAAATTAAAACAAAATTCAATGTAAAGCTTGGAGAAAAAGAAAAAATTATTTACTTTTGCACTTTTAAAAAAATTTGTTTTTAAATCTCTCTTTATTTATCTTAAAAAAAAACTCATTAATTTTAAAACAAATTCTATTTGTTTAAAACTTCAATTTTAAAATGTTTCTCTTCTGTTTAAAACTTTAACGTGCTATTAAAAACAATCTTTTTATTTTAATTATAAAACTAAACATAAACTGTAAATTAAATTCAAAATCTACCAACTTAAAAAAAAACTACCAATTTTAAATAAAAACTGCCAAAAAATCTACACTCAAATATGCAATTTTTAACTACAACCCTAAATCGGCTTCAAATCCTGCCATTTATAACAAAACACAGATCATAATAAACCCTTCAAAAATCAGCCATGAAAACAGTGAAAAACAACCAAAGGGGAAAAAGAGTTCCAAAAGCAATAGAAATCACAATGAAAATAGTAATTATAAACATACAAACACAATTTAACTCACCTTGCATACCAATGTAAAAGAAACGTGGATCTAATCGCTTGGGTGAAGGGAGATTGAGAGTGAAAATGAGGAAGATAAATAGGTGGTGGTGATTTCTAGAGAGAGAATGAGCGAAAAAGAAAGGGAGCTGGAGTTTCAATGGTAAAGCATGAGAGAGAAAGTGAACTTTTATTGAAAAGAGAAAAGAAGAAAACTTTATTTTCACACTTCCCTATGTCTTTTTGTCTTTCTTGTAACTCCCACAAGTGTGTAAAGTCCTCCCTTAAATATACATAGAATGCAACCGTAACAGAGGAATGATGGAACTTTAGACATGCACAGCGGAAGCTAGGGATCATAATACATTTAATGAAGCAATTTAACTAAAATAAGCATGCTGGAAAATATGATGAAAAAGGTAAAGAGGAAGTGATTAACTTTATACCTTTGAAGAACTCCACTATAACTTCTTCTCCTAACTCAATGGGACCACCACCGACAAATCCGTGCTATCCTCGGGTTGATGAACACGGTTGTGGGACCGAATTATGAGTGAAAGCAAAGGGAAAGCACTACTGGCTAGGAGAAGACAATAGAAATTTAAGTGGAAAAATTCTACACTTATGCAAGGAAGCATTTGCTTTCTCCAAGTGATCTTCATCACCTATATAAAGACCAAATGCATGCAAGGACAAGCCTTGCATGTCTTCTACTTCAAACTCCACTAGAATGTAAAAGATAGGTGTCATTGCCTTGAAGAAACACTTCAAAAACCACTAGCTAGTGGGAAAATCCAACTTTGAAGTTGGATTTTTCCACTAACTTGATTTTTTAAATAAAACTTTTATAAAACTAATTTTTTATAAAAACAAAAATTGAAATATCAATTTTCTATTAAAACTAAAACCAAGCCAAATTAATATCTCATATTAATTGGTCTTTGACACCTAAGCTTGATTAATCTTATTAATCAAATTACAACTCTTTTTCATGCTTTAAACTTATTTAAAACTAATTTAAATAAGTCATACTCTCCAATATAATTAATTTTCAATTAATTATTAAATTATATATTATATCTCATATAAAATACAATATTCCTTAAAAACCGAATTTGAACACTTCAAATTCTTGCTTCACCTAGTTCATCAATTTTATCCTTTATGAGCTAGCATGGAGACTCGATGGACCTACAGATCATGGGCTCCAACGATTCGAGACTAACCGGTCAAACTCTTTAACTTAGTTAATTAACATTCGTTAACTAACAGGACTGTCCACTATAGCCTGTAAATGCACTCCCCTCACTGTAGATATATTTGTGTCCATTCGATATAACCGTCATAGGTAAGTTGATCCTTCATAAGTCGTTCGTAACCTCAGTTAGGTCAAAAAACTGTTTTACCCCTGAGTTACATATTTTCTCCTTAAGTACCACTATCCCTATAATGAACAATTGATTTAGGATCAAATCACTAAATCCAATTCCTCTCGGGCTAGTGAGAGGATGGGGTCCCTTTTTCAGGACCCGGGATCAGCCCTTAAGGGAACAACCTCTTTACTATCCCTAAATTGGGTAGGAGTGAATTTCATCTTGCTAATTCTATGTCCCTAGCTATCTACCCAGTCTTATCCCTGAAATGGGAGGCATATTGAGCAGCGTTGATGAGCTTACTCTCACTTATGCATATCAAGGGAGAATCCTGAATAAATAGAAGTTCATAGACGGCTCAAGATTTAGATCAAGTTATCTAGGTCATCGATAAACGAAATTAATTAGCGTTATCCGTAAACGGTATTAATACGTAACAGTGATTATTTCAGGGTCAGCCTTACACAATCTCATTGTGTAGAACACCCCCGCTCACATGTTTCTACATGAACGAATCAGGATCACTTCGTTTATGACACCTTACAACATTTGTAACAATCATAAAGTGGGTCGTATTCAATAGTGTCTCTAGGAAAAGTTACCCAACTTGATCTATGTACTATAGACTATTTAGGCTATTTACTTAAACTTGATCCTGTTTATGTCTCCACATAAAGTCCAAGTACTCATTATAATAGCCAATGGTTCGTAGTTTATTGGATTTAGAGTTATTAAAAAACAAATTCACTTTCATTTAACAACACTTGTCTGAATAACCTCACATTAATGTTCACTGTTTACAAACTACGAGTTTTAGGACAAAATACACCACAAGGAAGGGTCAAATGAAAATTAGAGGAAATGAAGGAAAGAAAACCACGTTGATGACTTTTAACGAGGAAAAACTAACAAACATAATCAAAAATCAATTTTAGTAAAAAACAAATTTCTTTTTTTAAATTAAAACAAAATCTTTTTTTATTTAAAACAAAATTATTTACTTAAAATTATTTATTTTTTATTTTTTTATTTTAATAATTAATCAAATTCTTTTAAACCAAATATATTTTTAAAATTTTACATAAAACCAATTAATATAAACTTTAGGTTTTGTTTATTTTAAACTAAAAATTAATTAATTAAAGTAAAATAAGATACAAAATTAATAAAATTAAGTCGGACCAAATACGATGTCTACAGTCCCTCCAAACGGCGCACTAATATTTTACTTATGTGAGTGCATCGCTACAGCGCCATGGCGCTGTCCCAAAATTGTGACAGACACCCAAGTTCGTAGCATCATAGTGCTACAAGATAGTGCTGCGGCGTTGTCATCACGGAAAGAGGCCCAAGCTTCATCTGCAGGCGCCATGGCGCTGTGTACTTGTTGCACCTCTGCTTAATAGCTCGAGGGTAAGTGCAAGTGCACACTGTCACAAGTAATACTATAGAAATATTCCAAGTTCGTCTCCACAAGGACTAGTGTTCTTTTAAAAATTGATTTTGTAAATTGTTTAAATGAGCAATCGAATTGGAATAAAATTTGGGAAATTGTTGGGAACACGATTTAAAAACACAAAGATTAAAAAGGCCAACCCCTACTAAGATTTAGTTCTAAAAAGATGAATTACACCTATCAAATGTATCCGTAATTATGCTCAATTTATGCAAACTGGTTCAACTCCTATTCCATCCGCTTTTGGTTTGTTTAGAAGCTTAGGCTAGCGTGTACATATGTCTATGAAACCCTAGAATCCCAACTTACGTTTAACGGGTAAGAGAGCCTATTTCTAGGATTTTGTTTTAGTTCTTATTTCTAAGTAACTTCCTGTTTTACCTTGATGAAATCCATTTGACTCTAACCTTTTCAGAATTAAAATCAAGCTAACGTGATTTAACAAGTGGCCAACAAGAAAATCAATTGGATAAATTTTATCAATCAAGATAAGCAAAGAAAGCGTAATACGCCGTGCTCACTGATAGATGTAATTTATAATGACAAGAACTAAAGCATTCGTAGGAGGGTTGAAGAAATAATTTAGCTACTCATTGAAGTAAAAGAAATAAAATAACAAGAGAAGATAACAAAAGAATGCATTTTCATTAGAATTGGAAAGAAAGTACAAAATTGAAACAAGTTGAATTGCAATAAAATAAACAAAGAATAATTTTAGAAAAATAATTAAAAAAAGAAAACTTGAATAAAAACTACAAAACTAAAATTGATAACAAAGTAGAAAGGAAAAACAAAAGCATGGAAAATTAGATGTCTTGAAGTGATCCATGGAAGCTCAATTTATAGGTTTGGGAGGTAACAAGGTGTTGAGAAATCTATGGGAAGGCATTTGAATTATTAAATTAAAGTTCATTGTTGCTTGATTATATTTTATTGATAATTTCTAATCCAATCTAGTTTTTAGTTACATAATTGAACAATATATGTGAAATATTGACATATATAAAGGTCGAAATAATCGTAGAAATTTTAAAAAATAAAATTTTATTATATACAAATGGTTGTGATACATGAATTAAAACATGTAATTTAATTAAGAAATATTTTGGGTGAATTAGAAATGTGTTTAAAAATTTTGTAAATTTGATTCGAAAGTTGGGATGAATGATTGATTTGAGAAAATGTGTTTAGTAAATTTAAATTTGATAACAAAAGTAGGTAAAAAGCAAAAACATATGAGTTAATTAGAAATGTATTTGAAAACCAAGTCGGTAATTATCTCATTTCAAAGTGAATTCGTAAGACTAAAGAAGTAGTCAACTACTCCTAATAGAAAAATAGAAACTAAGGTAGTACTTGTCGACGTATCGCTCGACATTTAAAATACTATATTAAAAGTCAATAATCAAAATTAGTTAAAATTGAGATATTTATGAAAATAAATATCTTTACGAATTAGAAAAAAATGGGGTTTTTCTCGGGAAATTGGCAGATGTGACCTAGATAAGTTTCTCATTTGCTCCAATGACCTCAATTAGAAAAATTCACTTTTCTAACCCAATTTTAACTTTTCTAACATTTCAGAGAGGATGTAATGACAAATATGCCCCTGAATTAATTAAACTACAACCAATCTTGCATGGAAATAGTTCGAATCACATAGGTTGGTGTAATTAAAACCTCGGGCGAGTTCGATTTGATTTACAACGATGAATTTATTAAAGTACCACCAACTTATTAATTCTCCACCAAATTTTTTGATGTATCATTTAATATATACCCACACATTTGCACATATTGCAAAGAATAAAAGTTTGTTTCAGTCCTTATTGTCCTCATGCACATCTTTCACATTTTTTTCAAGAACTTCCATACATTTTCCAACATTTTTCACATCTTGAACACCTTAAAGGAAGCCAATTTTTCATCTTTGACATCTTGAACAAGGTTAGTTTTTGATTTGTTCATAATATTTTTTTCGATTCGTTCAGAATATGATGTATATAGTTGGAGTGAATGTAATTTCTGAGCTTTTATGAGTATTTTTCTGGGTCAAAAGTTCCCTAAGGCAATGAAACTCGGTCGTGTTTCTTCGTCTAACGGTCGTGGTCTGTGTTTGTTTGATTCCCAACCATGGTAGTAAGTTCCCTCGATCGTGGTTGTATACAGATACTCTTTAATCGTCTCACGGCCATGGTCCGTTTTTATTTGATTCTCAATCGTGGTTGTACCAGACACCCTTTCACCGTCTCACGGTTGTGGTCCTTTATTATTCGATTCACGGCCTGAAGGAAGCATTTGATCACTTGTGATTCAACTCGGATTATAAAAGGAATGATATCGATTTAAAAAAATAGAACATTTCTATTATAATGAGGTTAAGCCTCTTAGGGAAGAGAAAAACTCAAATTTGAAGACCGTTGGCGGATTCTCTTCCTCGAGCACGAACGTTGTGACAACACGAACAATTCTTCACAACCGAAGTTAGACACTACCACAAAGTTACCTTGCTATTCTCTTTAGGATCAAGAATGGGATTGTGGGATCCTTTATACTTGGAAGGAAAAAACAAGGAATATAATCTGAGATTTTTTAGAGAGAGACATTTGATTTACAGTAAAATCAACCAAGAACTGTGGGAAAGATCTCTCTGTTTTGAAGGGCTTGAGGGGAGAGAGAGAGTGTGCCACTCTCCACCTCACCACTTCCTAGCAATTGTCGTTCATTATGGTAAATATCATAATTAACAAATATATATGTAATATAATTATATTTAATTTAATAAATAAATTAAATAATTAATTAAATTAAAACCTATTTTAATTTAATTAATAATTAATTAATTAATTAAACATAATTTAATTAAGATTTAATTATATTAATATTTGAATCATATTCAAATATACCTATCTCTCATAACCTATGGTATTTAATATGAATCTAATTCACATTAAACTTTAAACTACAGTATTTAATATATATTTAATTCACATTAAACTTCAACCTATAGTTTTAATATGAATCCAATTCATATTATTCTCTCACAATATATAGTTTTATAATGTATCATCATACGTTATATCAAATTGTGTCATACATAATTAACTCAAATTCCCTTTAATTAAATTTAAACAATTCAAATTCCTTCCAAGACTTAATGTTCTTATTACCCTTTCCGAGCTAGCAAGGGGACCTAATGGACCTATAGATGAGAAGCTCCAATGTTACGAGATTAATCAATTAAGCTTATAACCACCTTAATCAACATATATTAACTACGGGTTACTCCACTAAAAACTCGCAGCTAAACTCTTCTCACTATAGAATATTTCTGTGTCCACAGATATCGATCATTGACGACACGTCAATCCTTCACGAGTGTTCGTAACCATAGATGAGTCAAATTACCGTTTTACCACTGTGTCACATCTTGTACCTTAAGTACCGCTGATCCTCTAATGAACAACCCGGTTAAGGTCTGACCAATAACCGAAAGTCCCTCTTGGGCCAGTGAAAGGGAGGGTTCCCTTATTTAAGTCCCAGAGTCAGCACTAAAGGGAACAATCATCTACTCCCTTAAAGTCGAGGAGGAGTGAATCTCATCTTGTGTAGTTATGTTCCTAGTTCTCCACTCGGTCTCGTCCCCAAAATGGTGGTAATGTTGAGTCGGTGGCTTGGGCCACTCTCACTCATACAGATCAAAGAACAAGCCCTCACGAGCAGGAATCCATAACTTACTCAAGATTGAGAATGAGTTGCCTGGTCATCCTATGAAATAGCAATCTGTTAGTCAACGCATTACATCTAAAGATCGACTATTTCGTGGTCCGGTCTTATACAAACTCATTGTATAGGATACCCCCATTCGCAGGTCTCCACACGAACGACCTGGATTGAGTCGTCTGTAATATTTACAAAGTGGATCGTATCCATAGTGTTGCCAGGATAAGTTACCCAGCCTTATCCATATACCATAGACCCTTCAAGTTATTCCCAGGAGATTATCCACTTCTATATCGAGGGTATATCAATTATATATCCAGTATATATTTTGTCCCGGTTGCATGACAATAACCTTGGATGTTTAGTTTATTGGATTAGATAATCGAAATGAATTCAACAACAAATTGATTGAATATAACTTTATTGAAAATAAATTTGTTTTTACATAAATATAAACTACGAGTTTAGGGCAATACACCCAACACGACCGTCGTTGTATACAGATACAATTTCTTCGTCTGACGGTCATGGTCAATTGTTGTTTGATTTTCGGTCGTAGTTGCGGGTGCCCCCAACCGTGGTTGTATACCTATATATTCTCAGGCGTGTCTTAAAATATCAAGGTCGTGGTGTGCAACTTTGATTACTAATTACTGTGTGTTGTTATTATTATCCATGCAGAATGCGTCGACTATTTGTGAACTACGATGGCAAGTGAAACGAGGTTGTTACGATAAACGAGGCTGGTTATGGGTGGGCTAGATGTTGATGAAACGATAACATATGTCAACCTAGTAAGTGCTTTGCACATGCTTACTAGAATTGATCCTAACTAATTTGATTTTGTTATACATTGTGTATATAGATTTGATTTTCAATACGAAGTCCCAAACTATCTGATATTTAATGATACCAGTTTGAGATTCTATTTGAATGGCCCTTCCGATCCATCATAAGTACACTTGTACATAAATGTCCTACCTAAAGCATCATATGGTAGTGGGAACAAGAGAGGAAATATTTTTTTGGAAACCCATACATTGTCTTCATTCCCATACTACCCAGGGCATAATGATCTATGTTTCAGCCTTTCTAATTCTATTCACTCTCCTCTAGGCGATGTCTGTCCCCCCTCATTTGTCTCACATATTACACCATTGATTGATAACATTGTCTCATGTAACCTAGGCGACGACAAATCTTCATATTATGGTAAATTGTACAAGACTGAGGTTGAGTACAAGCTTTAGATCGATGATGAGTATGATAATGATGAATATCATACTGAGGATGGGGTTGAGGACGAGAATAGTGAAGCAGAGATTGAGAACGATGGTGGGAATGGGTATGACAATGGGGACGAGGATGTGCTTGAAGACCATTATGAGAATGAAGGTCAACCTGTTCATGAGTCCCATACAGTGAGTGGGAATGCACCTTGTCAAACAGTTGAAGGAGTCATTTCACGTCCGATGCAGAATATCATAACTGGCGATGAGGCAGACTATGTAGGTGAAATTGCTGTTAAGGGTATTTTCCGTTCGAAGGAAGAAATACGCTTCAAGCTGTCTGTATTAGCTATGAAGCTTAATTTCAAATTTAAGGTTAAAAAATCGACGAAGACATTGTATACCGTTGGATGTACCGAACAAGGTTACAAATTGGGTTTGCGTGTGAAGAGTATCCGAGGTGGTGACTCATTCATCATTTCGAAGTTTACTGATGTTCACAAGTGCAAACGTGAGGTACGGAACCATGACCACAGGCAAGCTCGGATTGGGTGGTTGGTCAGTTATTGAAGTCCAATCTCGAGGATGTAAGCCGTCGGTACAAAGCTAAGGACATTATTAACGACATGCGAAAGAACTATAGGGTGAGCATTAGATATGAAAAGGCATGTGAGGCCAAAAATGTTACCTTGAATCTACTGATGGGGTCACCTACAAATTCATATACTCTGTTACGCAAGTATGGTCAAGCATTGAAAGATGTTAACGCAGACATTGTTTTAGAAATGAAGCTGAAGGAAGATAAGTATTTTAAGTACGTATTCATGGCCCTCAATTGCTGTATTAGAGGGTTCTCCAATTGTATCCGCTCAGTACTTGTGATAGATAGTGCACATCTCAAGGATAAATATAGAGGTATTATTCTTATTTGCTTCTTCTGTCGATGGCAACAATCAAATCTATCGTCTTGCATTTGGAATTGTCGATCAGGAGAGTGATCAATCCTGGATTTGGTTTCTGAATATGTCAAGCGTTGTATTAGAGAGCTTGATGGGTTATTATTCGTATCTGATCAACATGTTTCTGTTACGAAATCTGTTAGGCAGGTCTTTCCTCAAACAGCTCACGGAATATGCATGCAGCACTTATCCACGAACCTAAAGGACAAGTTCAAGGACGAAGCCATGCAAGAAATGTTCATATTAGTAACAAAGGCATGAGGAAACTCAAAGTTCAGGTACTATTTTTCCCAACTAGCAGGATTTACAGAAGTCCAAAGGTACTTGGAAGGAATCGGTTTTGAAAAAATGGACTCGTGCATTTCAATCGGGTTTGAGGTACGACCAAATGACATCTAATATTGTGAAGTCTATGAATACAGTCCTCGTCCATGCACATTCATTGCCAGTCACTACACTTCTTGAACATACTCGAGCGCTCTTACAATGTTGCTTTTACGAGAGGCGAACCTACGCATTCAGTCGCGAGACCATTCTTACTGACTACGGTGAGACTAAGATGCATACTGTAGAGAACCTTTCTCGTACTCGCTCCATAACACCCATTGACCACCACGCTATTGCAGCGGCCACCTATCGGAAAATGTTGTACTATTATTCTACCGAACCAGTTGATATATTTTTCATTACTCTGCAAAATATCATGGTCGAAATATATCTAAACATGCCCAGGGTCATAATTAGGGATGAAAGCACATGTTCGGAAAGATTCCACAGTCGTGGTGTTTGTCGATCACGACCGTGGTGACACTTCAACGTTAGTTTTCCCAAAAACTGATGGTCGTGAATTCTCACCAACACGATAGAACCACAGTCGTGAATTTTGAGTAATTCGACCGTGGTGTTTGTATTTTATTCAACTACTTCGAATTCTAGTAGTTCTCATCTAGTGTTGCTGTATTTATCTTAACAACTTCGAATTGAGGTATCTGAACAACAATCAAGTATATCTCAAAGACCAAAACCGCATTCAACTATACGATTCAAAAAAATAGTTCAATGATCACAATAATAGCGTTGAAATATACAAAACAATGTTTGTTGAACTATTACAATTTTACATTCAAAAAATGGATTTTTTCGCCCAAAGCTAAACGGCAAATTGCTGCCTAAAATATGACATCCTAGACTGTGTTAAGGTATCAAAGCTACATTTAGTCATATCATATTCAAAAAATTTTGACACAAAATATACCACAATCATCGTCCATCCCTTGCTGGGGTGCTGATGAGACTCTACGGATGTGTCATGGCATGAGTGGTATGTTCGGCTTATTTATCTAAACACCGACCTTGCAAATAAGTGTCGGGATAATAGTGATCATTGACTTCAACTCCTCTTCCAACTTTAGTAGTGGTGTCATGGCCATGAAGGAGTCCCACATGATGAGCTCACCCTCTTCGAAGTCGATGCAAATCATTATCCAGTGCATCTCCACCGATATTGTAGGGTAGATATACAGCATCAACATCCATCCATTGCTTCTCATAGTCCCGGTGAGTACCATCGATGTAGCTGAGCACAGTCTTCACTCTTCCCTCCCAATCATAGTTCGATACAACCCTCGAAGCAATGGCATTATGAGATTGCATGCAGCATAGACACCGTCCGTTCGTCTGAGGAAGTTCTGTAACCAGTACGACTATTAAATAAAATTATTGACGAATTACCTAATAAGAAAACTTACCGAAAGTACTATGTCACCAGTTGTGAACTTGCGACGACATAAGTCCGGTTGCAATTCGAGCTTCTTACGCACGAAAATGACCAAGGAATCAACTACCTGTGAAGACCAATCACATATTTAAGTTCGTTCGGAAGTGAAGCTACGAACATTAATATAGCCAATTTAAGGTATGGAAAACAGTTGTACCTCGCATGAACACCGTTTTTGTGGTGTTAAAATATCCTGGAACCATTACTTTCCTCGTTTTGCGTAGCATGTCTTCCGTGTTGCTCGTGGGTTACTGTCGTCATCTAGCCAGTTTTGAAATTTGGAGTCTTGTTCCTTTGGGATCTCGGCGCCCGGATTGTAAATCATGACCTTCTTTCGTTTACCTCCAGCCTTAACTTCGAAGGACCCTCGAAGCTTCCATGGTGTTTTCTTCTTCCTTTCCTCCCGACAAGGTGGAGGGGGATTAAACGGCTGGGATAGAATACACACGTCCTCTAAATGATCGTGTGCCACGTCGGATGAGCTCTCTGGGGGTTGTGACTGGACGTCGAGGAGCTCATCTGATTCCGTGTCCGCAAAGTCATCAAAGACTTGGTCATGAAAACAATATAGTTAGTAAGTCAAACCCTAGTTAGTAAGTGAAATACATAAAAACACTATAATTCGTACTTACCTCAGGTATCTGTGGAACTAGACCTCCTTTGGATGTTCGGTATCTTGCTACACCCCACCAGTTGATACCGTAGCGTTCATTATTGATGCACATTCTGTTTTTGAAAGATTGAACTGCTTCGTATCCACAAGATCCATTTCTTTCAAAATCCCACCGACATCTCAAGACACTTTTGTAGCCTCCAATGCATTCAAAACGTCCTCAACCTCACCTCCTCGGTCGGTAGGCTCCGTTTACATTGCATTGATATCTTGTTCCGCCTCATTTTCACCGGCGTGCTGTTTGTCCTTGTCAATTTTCAGACTCTTACTACCACCTCCCGGTCGTGCAGAATCGACATCACCAGTGTCATCTCCATCTCTACCAATGTTTTTTCGAAGAACTGAAGTATCAACTAATAGACCCTATATGCAGCAAGCGTAATGTTAGAGCACATCTAATTAAGATATAGTAAGCATTAATAGAGTACGCACCTTAATTAGATAACCCAAGAACTTCCGAATGTTTTTCAAATCACCTTCCATGCCCACGATGCGATCGTCCATAGAAGTGACTACCTGTTCCACACTGGCAAGCCATGTATCCATAGCAGCCACCTGCTCAGTAAGGATGCTCAAGCCATACTTGCATTTGCACTAATGCTTCTTGCCACTCTTGGTCTTCACCTTACCTCATACCTCTGCATCCATGGTCGGGACATCATGATCGACATGGATGGCATCATGCTGCACTTGCTCGCATGCCTGTTCCTCGTCAACGAAATCATCAGTGGATGGTGGGTCAAATTCCCTTTCCATGAACCTTTCTTCCGTGTCCGTTGCGAACAGTCTGACAGCCACTTTAGCCTACACATCGGTGTACTATTAAGGGCACGTTATATGAAAATAAATACGACATGTGGATATACGTTTGTCCGGATCTTACTGATGTCGACTGGAATATCTCCTTCTCTATGACAACCCACGCAGGTGAATGTCCGCACTTCCACTTAAGTATGCGTGGGACATAGGGATAGAAATCGGGTGGGGCGGGGCAGGGGGGCCATCCTCATCCCCGCCCTGTTAGAGATTTTTTCCCCATCCCTACCCTCGTCCCCGAAATTTTGGGTGCGGGGATTTCCCGATCGGGGACGGGTTCCCCCTGTCCCCGTTATAAATATAATTTTTAATTAATTTTTGTTATTATTAGTATAAAAAGTGAACAAAAAGTGGCTAAATTGGGTCTTAGCTTGAGTTTTTTTTAAATTAAAAAGTATTTATAAAATTAATATATATTAATATTATTATATAAAAGAATAGAAAAATAATAAAAAATTAAACGGGGCGGGGTCGGGGACGGGGACAGGGCGGGGGACCGATCCCCGTCCCCGCCGGGGAACCCGATTAGGATCCCCGATTTTACCCCTTCCCCGGTCAAACCGGGGAATCCCCGACCCGATCGGGTCGGGTACCCGCGGAGATCGGGTCTCGCGGGTATTTTTTCCATACCTAGTAGGACAACATCCAGTTTTATAGGATGCGCAACCCGTCCGGTCAAACAAGATATAGTTTCGTATCCCCACACTTGTACCAACATCACATGGGACATCACATAGAATAAACAAAATATAATATAAAGCAACTAAAACAATAACTACAAATACCTGGAATGTCGAGGGAAAACCATACAAACTTTACGTCTTCCTCAACCTCTCATCTTTCCCCTTCTACGTTAGTGCACGCTTTAAACTTCTTAATAGTCTTCTCGAAAGACATCTCAGCCCAGTTATAATTACAACACATCTCTAAATCATCCACAACTCCTAAGAGGCTATTGTCCAGCTTCAGAGTCCTCTCCCTCCCAAACAAGACAAGCTCCACAAACAATAACATTGATATCTTGACCGCATCAAGGTCATCCTCAAACCGCATCACCATGTACTTTGTCTCGAACTCGCTTAGTATAATGTCTACTTTGTCGTCGAAGTACAACTTTCGAAGCCTCTCGGGAGAAGTGTCCTTACGAATAGACCGCCTACTATATTTTAGGCCCATAATCAAATTAAATTCTTTCAATCCAAAGGATACTCTATTACCAAGCACGTCCATAGTAATTACATTTGGTATACTATCCTCCAACTCCCTAAGCAATAGGTTATGTATAAGTAGCCTGTTAAGTACAAGCTCTACGTCTAGCAAATGACCGAAAATGGTCTTTCCTAAACATACTAAGTTTCCTAGGGGTTAGTTTACTCTTAATAGCCTTGTCGAGCTCCCTATGTGGGATAGGCAGAGGGAGGAATCTTAGGTATCTTTTCCATTTTATAAACCTGAAATACAATAACAATACATACAAACTTAGTATTCAGTAAGCCACAAGTACAGAACCCAAACAAAAGAATAGTAAAGAAACCACGATTCTATCTAATTCTTGATCAAACCACGTCCTAAATCGTGACCGAGAATTATAGCAGAATCCAATTCCCGTGCGAAGTTGAACGAGGTTATTGATTTTGTCGAAATTCTCGATCACGATCTTGGCCATGGTAAGACCAATAATTATTCCAGAATGCAATTCCCGTGCCAACTTGAACGAGGTTCTTCGTTTTCTAAGTTTTCAATTGGACCACGATCATTACCGTGACCGTGAATTTCGACAGAACCAATGGTTCGTTGAAAAATCATGGTGGCACCCACCACCGTGGTTTGCGGTAGAAATATGACAATGGTTCGTTAAAACGGTTACCAGTATTTTACTTTTTTATTATCCAATTTATTAAATTATTGAAGGTACACAAAAAATTTATTTTATTTTATTTTAAATGTCTCATGTTTATTAATCCACGTTTTAGAAATGAAATATGAATTAATCACTATGGGTGGCATAAATGCCATTCAAAATATGAAAAATTATTTTTTGGAGAAATTTTATGTATTTAACAAATTTAACAAATTCCAAAAAAAAAAACACTACTCAATCTCCCTTTTATTTGGTTTTTAAAAATTGTGAGTGGTTTTACAATTTTATTTTTAATTGTTTCATGGAAAATATTTTGAATTATTAAAATTCATTTTAAAAGGGGAATTTTGTGTATTTATGGAATTTATAAATAAAAAAAAAGTCATAAAGAGAACACTACTTTATTCTCGAAAACTTTCATGCATTTGTGAGTTTTAGAAAAATTCACAAAATGGACACTACTAGTTCTCAGATCTGGTTTTTTCATATTTGTGGAAACAAAAAGGTTTTTTTTTTTTTTTTTTTAACTTTATAAAACTAACTTGGTGAAGAAATTAGTGTATTCACGACATTTTAAGAGGAAAGGAAAAACCTATGCAGAGAAACGTTACTGCAATTATCTGTAGATTATTCAAATCACAAAAATTAATGCATATCTCATACCTTCAAATTTTAAATAGAATAGACATGGAAAAAGAATTAGCAAATCGATTAAACAAATTCTACCTTTATTCCAATTTCAAATTTATGGAATTGATTTAGTAACCAAAATAGACGTGGAGAAAAAATAAATAACAAAATAAGATAGACAGAATATACATGGAAGAAAATATTAACAGAATACTAAACGAGACTTTTTAAAACTAAGAAGATATTAAAACACTCATATTCCATCCATGAAATTCTTTACCATAAAATAAAAAACATAATTAAATTCTCCTACCAATATCATGACATACATTTTGTAAATGTTAAAATACTCTTTTGTTCCCTGTACTTTTAACTATGGTTCATTTTAGTCCTTGCACTTTGGAAATGTTCATTTTGGTCATTGTTGTTAATTTACTGGTAAAAGAACTATTTGTCAATTAATTTTGACACGTATTCAAAGTATAGGAACCAAAATGAACCATAGCTAAAAGTACACGAACCAAAAGAATCCTTTTGTAAATTGAAAGATAAAGAAGACTACAAACCTTTAGTGAAAATTCCATGGAGATTTTTGGAGGAAGAATAACCCTGTAGGCTGTAATTTCACTAGATGAATTTTTTTATAGATACAGCGAACAAACTTAAAAGGGAAGAATTTGAGTAATTTAGTAAGATTTCAATCCTTCCTCTCTGACCTCTCCATTTCAAGAAATTTGCAATATAAATTTAGGGAAAAATGAAATAAAGACAACGTACAAGAGTAATAAGAGTAAAAAGAGAGATAGTGGGAGTAGAGTAAACGTGGGTAAAAAAATCCTTACCTCCTGTAAAGCACAAAAGAGGAGGCATATAAGAAAGTTAGGGAACTAATTGGAGGAAAAAAAATAAAAGATTGAGTTTTGTTAATGAAAGGGAACAGAAAAAAAGAATTTTGTTAAATAACGACTTGAAATGTAACAACAAAACGTTGGTAACTTTATTAATTAATTTTGTTATTAAATAAAATAGTTAAAAAAAAACATTCGACTAAAGAAATAAAATAAAATAAACATGCCTTTTCGTTTCTGTCTCTTTTTTAAGAAATAAGAAATATAAATAGTTATCAAACACATTCCTTTTTTTCTAAGGATTTTTTTTAAATAATTATTTTTAAAAAATAAATGACAAAACTAGTATAGATAAATTGCAGGGAAGGAATGCGATTTCAGGAAAGTCGCAGGCTTGGGCTTCCTAATATATTTAATATTATAAAAAATTTAATTGGTATAATTGACGCAAAATTATTATCAAATCGTGGATTTTTTTTAAATATTAGATGAAGGATTTATTAAATACAAATTTTAAATTTTTACGAAATTATTATACTTAAATTTGAAAGTTTATAAATATGTTAGACACCCTTTGAAATTGAAATACCTATAAGACACAAATTGGAGATTAGAGACCTATTAGATACTTTTTAAATTTAAAGATCTACCGGACATAATCTTAGTTTAATTGAAGTTTGAATGGTGATACTTATATAAATTGTAGTGTTTTTTTTTTCTTTAAACATACTGTGACTTTATTTTAAAAGTTAATAATTATAAAATTTGATACTACAACCATTCGTTTTATAATATAAAAACACGAAAATACAAGTTTATAATTCATCGAATTGATTTTTATCCAATTGTAAACTTTCAAAACTTTAAATGATATTTTAATCTAAATTTAAAATATAATAACAAAAATAAAAAAACACTTAATCACATCTTAATTAAATTTTGCAATATTAATAAAATAACAATATAAAAACAAAAATAAAAAATAAAATAAAAAGATTGGAGTCGCCTGCAATGTATGCGACTTCAACATAAAAAAAATAAAAAAGCGGAAGTCGCGTACGATGCAGGCGAAAATCGCCTACAATCTATGCGACTTCTACTTACTCACCTGCCACGTCAAATACACGTTTGCACGAAAATCGTAAACATTGTATACGAGTTTTGACTTTCCTTCTGACCAAACCTACTTTTGTTAATAGTTTTAAAAAGCTACTTTACTTTTGAATTTATCTATTTAAATTGTATTTATTTTGTTATTATTTTTATAATTTATTTTTAAAACTAGATTATTTTAAAATTTTATCTTTTTCTAGAAAAATTAGGAACGGCCGGAACGAGACCTGTGTTTCACCCCATTTTTGAAATAAACGAAGAGGAGCGAAGTGTAATAGAGGGAAATTTTGTTGAGTCACTTCTTTTCTTCTTCTCCTCTGATCAGCCAAATTTGAGCAAGCTCTTTCTGCTTTTAACTTCGCGTCAATGGCGCGAGCCAGGCATCCAGCTCAAAGGAACGCAAATCGCAAGCCACTAGGTTCTCCCTCTCTCTTCTACACGTATGCTCGCAACAATTTGTGTTTATTTTTTACGTTTTTGGATGTTGGGGCAGCAATTTTCCGGCTCTTGTCTCTGTTTTTGAATTTCTCCTATTTCTCACAGCTTCTCGTTCTCTGTGTAAAATCGTAGGTTCTGGAGTTGCACCGTCTTCCCCAGCTGGGCCATCGACGGTATCTCTTTCTTGCTATCTGTATCAATGTTAAGCTTTTTGCTTTTCGTGCTGTGACTTCAGTGAATGTTTACTGAATGTAGCTTCTTTCACTCTTCGACAATGTCTCTTTCTTTGGTTATGTATGATGGAAAAGGAGTTAGTGAGATTTCAGGTCATGGGTTTGTGAAATCTGGTTTCAGCAGCTGAAACGGTGACTTAAGAACTTTTGGAAATGAGAATTTGCCATTATTTTCCATTTTTGACGTACATTTTCTGCTCCAAATTAAGGAAAAAGAACCTCATGTCTTCCTCATCATCTTGCTGAGAAGAGAGAATAAATTATTAAATTTTGGTCTCATAGGTTTTCGCCCCAGTGTTCTATGTGGCAAAGGTGAGGTTAAATGGCAATATTAAGTTATCTACTTGCATTTCAAGTTTCCGTTCTTAAATGCATTATTGGCCTCACTCAGCAAGTTTGCTTCGATGAGATCTCAACCATAGTATATGTGGTGGTCGAATGGCCAAAATCAAATGATTTTACTTTACCCAAAGCCGTGCTTGCCTTCTAGAAGTTACTCCACCAGTCAAGCCATTCATGAATGGTTAAAGGGTTTAGGGTTTAGTTTAGATGATCAATAAAGAAAAGTAAAAGGGATAGAGTTGGGTGTCCAATAATGCATACATGGTTTAAAATGAAGGTCTCGCTGCCCTTCATTTTGGACCACCTTTTCACCCACTGCCCTTTTGCGTCTAGAAGCTTGTATTTCATTTTAAACCTCTTTGGCATTTCCATTTGTCTTCCCAAGCAGATTGAGGATTGGCTTTCAGAAGTCCTACAAGGCTGGTGGCTCCCTAAAGAGGCTAAAGTTGTGTGGAACTGTGCCTCAAGAGCTCTCCTATGACATCTATGGTTAGAAAGGAACGCCTGGGTTTTCGAGGACAGATCTACTCTTCTTCTTGGTGGTGTACTAATTAGAGGAAATTCTTTTTTAATTACAACCTTTCCTTGTTCATGAGCAATTGGAAAGCGTTTGTCTAGTTTCAGTTGGGTGGGGTTCCCTCTACCCCAGCCCCTAGCTTGTTTCCCCTTTTTTGTTTATTTTAATATGAAAGTTTCTTATCCAAAAAAATAAAAGGAAGGTCTCACTTGAGGAAGTATGTTGTCTGGTTGGGGTTGTTTGATATTGCATCAGGCTACCCAAACTTGTGACAAGATTTCTATTTGTGAGGATGTAGCTTTTGCAACCCATGATGTGGGAGACTTGGTTCCATATAGCAATTTGGATTTGATTAGAGAACATCTTATGTCTACAACTCTCAATTATACTTAGAGGGATTCCCTAATTAGAAAGAAAGTCTTTTCCATAATTTTCCATTAAGGTACATAGGCTGATGCAGCCGGCAGTAGATGCGCTAGAGTACACAAGGAAAAGAACTTCCCAAATGGATGTACCTTGCCTTGTTAAATTACAGGGTTTGGAGTTGCTACAAGTTTTATTTTTAAAGCCTATGGTTGTAGAGAGCTTGCTTTGAATACTTCGGTGCAATTAATTTTATATAATTGACTAATCATTATTTGTTTCCTTGAAATGTAAAGCCACTTGGTGGAAGAACACAAAATGTGAGGCAAGCTCAAAGTGAGTTCTTCCATTCACTCTTTTTTTCACCTTTGTTTCAATAACATTTTGATTTTGGTTATAGTGATGCTGTCCGAATATGCTTCTTCAACTAGCTTGTTTTATGTTACGTCTTATTTCTAGTTTTTTATTGCTTAATTATTATTATTTTTTATTATAGGTCCACCAGCAAGGACATCTGGGAAGAAAAGACGGTTCAGGCCAGGGACAGTTGCATTGAGGGAAATTCGGCAATTCCAAAAGACATGGAATCTGCTAATTCCAGCTAGCAGTTTCATCCGAGCAGTGAGTTTGTTTTCTTGTGTTCAGTTGGATACAAGGAGACCCTTGCATTTCTGTTTTCACTAACTGATTAAGTAGCAAAAGGTAGTTAGCCCCTGGCTCAATTACTAGATAATAGGAATATGCATTCTCCGTGTAGAGACTCTAGACGAATGAAACTCCAAATATGAGAAACAATTCAAGAGAAAAGTCCCATATTTGGATTCATACTCCCTCCCGACGAGTACTTGTAACCTAGCTTGTGACACAGTTATATAGAATGATCTTAATGCAGTTTAAGGATGCTATGTGATTTTTTAGATAGCCAATCTTTTATGTTTCCTATTGCATGGCAGTATTGGTGCATTTATTCCTTTTCTAGTTTACTTTATATATTTCTTTGATTGTTTCTTTTGGATGGAAAATAGAACTTCAATCAAGAAATGTGGAACTTCACAGGAGCTACCTACCAAAGATAAAATCATACAGAGTCACACTGGGAATGAATGGTCAGAAAAGTATACTTAACAAAAGAACCCTATACTTAGCTTTGCAGATAAAAACTTCAATTACCCATAATAAAAAGGAAGCGGATACCAAGAAAACTTAGTTGTTGAAACCCATAGTAGGGCATTGAAATCTGCTAAGCCCCAGTCCTCATGCCATACACAATAGCTAGACAATCAGCTTGACGAAAAGAATCCCCTTGTTCTCAAATGGGGCTTTGTTAGCTTTGAGTTCTTAAAGAGCAACACATTAAGTACTCATTTTGTACTTAATCAATATGTGTTTCTTTTGATATTTTATCATGTGATGGTGATATTTAAAACCTTTGTAGGTAAAAGAAGTAAGCTACCAGTTAGCTCCAGAGATTACGCGGTGGCAAGCTGAAGCTTTAATAGCTCTTCAGGAAGTAATTGCTTCTTTTCTATGGCTTTAGTTAGCCTTGCTATATCTGTCTACATTAATGAGAAGAATTATGTCCTCCACTTTGAATTTACTAGGAAGCAGCTTCTGTTCCTTTATACTACGCTCTCTTTTTTGGAAATGACATTTGGAATTTCAAGCTAATAATATTTTTCTGATTGTTGCAACTTGTCATTCTATCATGTCCAGCAGTTTGTTGACACTTTTTGCTATTTGTTAAGTATGTTCTAAATTTTTCTGTGAAATGTGCACTCTAAATGATTCTCCTTTATTTGATTTCTTTGCATAGCAAATTTTCTAGCCTCCTTGAGTTTACAGGATAAGTGGCATAGGATTTTGTCGCTGTAACTTACTAAGATAATTGAACATGAATTTCATTTATGAGAATGTTTTTTGTTGTGGGAGTGTGCTTGTGTTTTCTCACCAGCTATTGTTCAACTCTTGATTGATATTATAAGCTTTAGATCTTCTGCTTTAAAATTAAAATACCTTTGGTTTCCCCCAAAACTTTTCTGTTACGAAACATAGTAGAAATGTTGGTGGTTTTAGTTTATTGTCTTGGGGCTAGCGGTTGAAAGCATCTTGTGTGTGTCATGACTTTACTTTAATATCTAATTGTGCCTCTAGGAACTCCAGTAAGTACATGGGCAGTTTATTTTTAAGCTCATCTTGTTCTCATCTAGTTCAGATGGTTGGATTTGGTACTAAACTGTAAATTCTGTTTCTCTTTGATAAGTGATAACTCGAATCACATTGTTTCTTAAAGATGAGAACGAAGTGAAAATGTCAAACCTTTTCATGTTTCCTTTGAAACTCTGGTTTGGACTCGACTTTTCTATCTACAAGCATTTAAAATAAGTTACAAGCTTTATCCTGTTGTCAATTGTTTTAGTCTTAATTTATTCTTGTCCTGTTTGTATTTGTTCATTGACTCACTGTTTTATTTTTATCCATTACCTGTTGCCTGGGGCTTGAATACTTGGTGTCATTTACAATATATTATGGGCGAGTGAATTACCATGATATTTATTCTCACTTTACGTGTATGTTTTTATGATTTTGTTTTCGAGTTAGTTTCTCCAGTTTTTGCTGTTAAATAGAAAATATATTTATTCTGAAACAAACATCTTACCGGCCTTGTTCAGTTTTTGCTGTATGTGCAATCTCACTTTGTATGACCTGATTATATGAAGGCTAGTTGTATGAGTCTGCTTTTGATTCTGTTTTCATAAGACCAAGTAAAATTATCCTATTAAACTTCTTCCTTCTCTCATCTGTAGGCAGCAGAAGATTTTTTGGTTCATCTATTTGAAGATACAATGCTATGTGCTATTCATGCCAAACGTGTAACTATCAGTAAGTCAATTCTTTGTGTGTTTGAGTTCAATTCCAATTTTATTATGGAAAGCTACTTTTTCCTCGTCGAAGTATTATTTATTTGAATTCAATGCTAGAAATAATTTGAAGGTTTTCTTTCTTAAAGCATGAATTTACACGAATCAAGTGGTTCAATTTTGCAACCTTCTACCATATTGTTAAGAAATTGTGTGTAACATTACCATAGTTGTCTTGTACCCACTGCACCAGCTTCCTCCCACTTCGTTTTGGGTGATATTATCTGATGTACTATTAAAGAGATTATTTTTAAGAAAAGCAATTATGTTGAAACTTATATAGTGATTGAAGGCAAGAGCGAGTAGTGACTCTACAATATTGTAAAAATATACTTTTTTCTGGCTAGTCTAAGTTTCTAGCCGGTAACAAGAGTAAAGAAACAAACCAAGACTGTTTAATTATAATATTTGATCATTTCATGGTATGATATGAAAAATTGAGGTTTTATTTTGTATGAATTTGATGATTGAAGTAACTTTTGAAATTAGAACTCTAAGATTCAAATTAAAGATAAGGCACTAAACTGAAGAGGGAAAACATTTTTCCTTTCTGTTTCAATTAGGCTTTTGATGACGACATTTGATTTTTCTACACAATGGTCATGAATCCAAAAGCAAGCTATATGGATTAAGATAGTTCGCTTCTTTTGGCCCAACATTGTATGCATCTTTAAATTGCTTCATGTCTTAGGAAATGATTATGCCATTATGGATTGTTTGCCTGGCCAATACCGAATAAATTTCTTTTCAATTAATTTTGGAGTCATCGTGATTCTTCCCTTTTCCTTCACTTTTTTCGTATTTGTACATTAGAACTGGATACTCCCAGGTTCGGTAATCAGTATGACTTGAAAAATAGTCAGATAATACACGTTTTAACATAATTATGAACTGTGTTATGTTTTAAGTGTCTGCCTCATTCTAGATCTTATCTGTGTTATTCCAAGCTGTTTGCTGATCCTCTGAATGTTATCCATTTCCTTTGTTCTTTCCATTCAGTGAAAAAGGATTTTGAACTGGCACGCCGGTTAGGAGGAAAAGGGAGGCCATGGTGAGAAGAGCTGTTTCGTTAGGAAGTAGCTGCTGTATCGACACCGACATCACCACATTAACTGGTATGAAAAAATTTGAGTTGTTGATTGATTGTAATCATTATAGAAATTAGGTAGTAAACAAGACCAAATGTAGACGTATTTTAGTCGCTTAGCAGTCACCATTTACTGACCACCTCCAAGGTTTCGAATCTGACTCGAAATATGGAGTTTGAATAGGATCCATTCAGCATTGATGTGGCCATTGGGGTGGTTAGTTATACTCGAGTTGTCATTTTCTGAATCTTCAAGATGAAGATCTAGGGGCCAACTACAGCAGTTACTTTATGCTCTGTAACTTTGTTTCATTATGTAATCAGAACACAACATTTTGGTGGCAGCCCTGCAAAAACAAGACAACATTTTCTGGTCAGATCAAGTTTGAACTGCTAAAAATACTATATTGTGTGTGTGGGAGTAGGGGGTGAGCATTTCCTTTTGTCTTGTGTATGTTTTGCCTGTAAAAGTTCAAAAGCGATCGATTAAAACGTAGTATTAGTCTACGTATTTTAGTCTCGATGAAAGCTTGGTTTTTCATTTATAGAAAGAAAAAAAAAATAGTTTTTGTATTTCTAGGTGATGATGGAAAATGTTATGATTAAGTTTCATATGTTAAAAATCTTGTGATGATTAGACTTGTTTGATTTTGTCGCATGGAGTATGCCAATTTCTGGTCTGGCATGGGTAAGGTGCAGCATGGAGTATGCCAATTTCTGGTCTGGCATGGGTAAGGTGCAGCAGCAGGGTGGGCGACAACTAGGGATGGCAATGGGGTGGGGTCGAGGCTGGGGGACCATCCCCATCCCCGATATATACATATTTATTTATTTATTTTTATAAATATTTTAGTTTAAAAATATAAACTTTTTCCTTTGAGAAAAGAAAAAGAGGTTAACTGGGCTATTGGATTTGAGATTTAAAAAAAATTAAAAAAAATTAATATATATATTAATGTTATTATATATAAAATATAAAATTTACTAAAATATTAAATGGGGATGAGGCAATGAGACCTCCCCGTCCCGTTGGGGACCTCGATTAGGATCCTTAGTTTGACCCCTCCCTGGTTAAATTGGAGATTCCTTGACCCAATTGGATTGAATATCCATAGAGATTGAGTTCTGCGGGCTTTTTTTTTTCATCCTCAGTGACAACGACTAAAGTAGGGAGGGAGAGGGTGTTTTACTTATTGTTGTTACTTTTAATTGTATAAGATGATGCCACATTAGTTATTTTTATTATAAAGTATGACACCATCTTTCTTTTAATTTAGCTAACAAAAAAATTGATTATTTCCAAAACTTTATGTGGTTTAATTTTAGGATTTTAAAAACTTAGGGATGAAATCCACCCATTGTCCAAACTGCAAGGAGATAAAAAAGGCATTTTACCATTACCAAAAGAGATAAGATAAGAAAAAAATATAGCATGGTTTTATGCCTTAATTTAAAATACAATGATAGTATAGATATTCGAAAAGAAAAAAATACAAAAGCATTTTCAAAAATGCAAAAAAAAGAAAAAGAAAAAGAATGTGAAAGGTATTTATCTATTATCTCTATAAAATAAATATTTCTAGAAAAATTAAAACTTAGTATAATTTTGAAGATTTTTTTTAGAAATAATTTTAAAGATTTTTTAATAGTTAATATATAATCAAAATCATTAAACTTCATTTTCGAAAATAAAACTTTAAAATTTCACGTGAATTGGATGCGTTTATTACCGATTGTGAAAAAAATAGAGCTTTACAATTCTATACCACTTTAATATTGGAACTCATAATGCATATATTGATCATTGCAAATGACAAAATAGAGGAAAACAACTAAATATATGTTATAGTTTCTAGTTTCTGTGTGTTTTTTTTTTCAAATTTGTTTTTAACAAGATCTCCATGTTCAAGACCATCTCTTCGAGGAAAGACCCGTTCTCAAGGAAGACCTGCTCCCATGAGGAAGACCTTCCGCTTAAGAAGGATCATCCCTCGAGGATGACATTCCTTCCGAGAATAAGCCCCCTTCCATCAAGATAGCTCATCCTTGCCAAAAGGAAGAGTTTTTATCTCAATTCATCCCAGCATAGAGGAAGAGCTTCCATCTCAACTCATCTCTACGTAGAGAAAGAGCTTTCATATTAGCTCGACCCCGATTAGAGCAAGAGCTTCTATCCAACAACTCATCCTCGGTTAGAGTAAGAGCTGACATCAAATTGTTCATCCCAACATAGAAGAAGAGCATCCATCTCAGCTATTCTTATATAGAGGAAGAACTTTCATAGCTCGACCCCGATTAGAGTAAGAGCTTCGATCTAGCAGCTCATCCTCGGTTAGAGTAAGAGCTGACATCGGATAGCTTATCCCAACATAGAGGAAGAGCTTCCACCTCAACTCATCTCTACATAGAGGAAAAACTTCTATATCAACTCGACCCTGGTTAGAGGAAGAGCTCTGATCCAACAGCTCATCCTCGGTTAGAGTAAGAGCTAATATCAAATAGCTCATCCCAACATAGAGGAAGAGCTTCCACCTCAACTCATCTCTACATAGAGGAAGAGCTTCCATATCAGCTCGACCCTAGTTAGAGGAAGAGCTTCGATCCAGCAGCTCATCCGCAGTTAGAATAAGAGGTGACATCAGATAGCTCATCCCAACATAGAGGAAGAGCTTCCATATCAGCTCGACTTTGATTAGAGAAAGAGCTTCGATTAAGCAGCTCATCCCCGATTAGAGTAAGAGCTTACATCAGATAGTTTGTCCCAACATAGAAGAAGAATTTTCATCTTAGCTCATCTCCACATAGAGGAAGAGTTTTGATAACTCGAGAGAGTTATTCTGGTATTTATTTGGGTGAAAATGTGCATTAAAATGTCAAAGTGTGTCGGTTTTAGGTCATAATGAGCATGAATAGTGTTAAAATGTAAATTCTTAGCTAAATATCCTTAGTCTTGAGAACTCTGGCCAAAAACAGCATAAACTCTCGTATTTGTGGTTCATTTGCACAGATTTTTAAAGAGCTAAGAAGAGAAGGAAGTGCTAAACTAGAGAAGAGTAGTCAAAGCATTTTCAAGACAGAGCATATAAAAGCTGGAGCATAGCGATGCAGCATGGAGTGACCGTACAGTTAATTCCAAAAACACGGGATTTACCGTGTCCGTACAATTTTCGGCTGGGTTCCCTAAATTTAGAACTCGATATAAAAGGGGCATGTTGCCCTAACCGCCAGACACACAGAGCCCAAGGGAGACAAAATGTGAGGGCCGAAAAGACCAAGGAAGGGAATATACCCATTTTCGGGAGGAGAGCTGATGCCAGAAAGGGGAAGCTCGTCTGCTGCTTTGCGCTGACTGCTCTTCTTTTCTGTCATTTAGCTAATTTTCTGGTATGGGTTGTATTTCTTCTTCTTCCATTTTGCTCTTTTTCACTCATTATGAGCTAAACCCCATTTCGAGGGAGGTTCATATGCTGTAACTGACTTGAGATCGGATCTCTAGCTGCTACATTTGTTTTTAAGCAAATCTGAATTTATTTCTTAAATCTTTGCGTTACTGTTGACCGCTGTTTCGTGTACCTCTCCTCAAGTGTGTGACTCCCGAAGAAGGCCTTTACATTCTTAGGGAAGTTCATGAAGGGGTGTGTGGAAACCACTCTGGCGCCAGGTCGTTGTCGGCCAAGGTGGTTCGACAAGGGTACTATTGGCCCAGTGTCGAGCAGGATGCAAAGCAGTTTGTGAAAGCTTGTGACAACTGCCAGCGTTTCGCAAACATTATCCATCAACCTCCCGAACTGCTCACCCCCATCTCGGCCTCATGGTCATTTGCGCAATGGGGGGTGGACATCATAGGTCCTTTTCCTCTGGGCAAAGGACAAACAAAGTTCGCCGTTGTCGCTGTGGACTACTTCACTAAGTGCGCTGAAGCCGAGGCACTATCCCACATCACAGAGTCCAGAGTCACATCGTTCATATGGACAAACATTGTGTGCCGCTTTGGCATACCAAATGCTATCGTGACGGACAACGGAAAACAATTTGACAATGCAAAGTTCAAGGACTTTTGCAGAAAACTTGGTATAAGCCACCTCAGTTCGTCCCCTGCGCATCCAAAAGCGAATGGACAAGTTGAAGCAGTAAACAATATCATAAAGCGAGGACTAAAGCTAAGGTTGGACTCCAGAAAGGGAAGATGGGCCGAGGAGCTACCTGAGGTTCTGTGGTCATATCGAACCACCCCACGGGAGTCAACTGGCGAAACTCCATTCTCATTAGCCTTTGGTTCCGAAGCTGTTGTACCAGTCGAGATCGGCATACCAACAGACAGGGTAGAACAGTACAAGCCAACAAAGAACGAGGAAGAGCTACTTCTTAACCTGGACTTATTGGAAGGAAAAAGGGAAATGGCTCAACTGCGCTTAGCAGAGTATCAGAACAGAATGGCCAGACATTACAATGCCCGAGTTCGACCTTGAAGCTTCCAAGTTGGACATTTAGTCTTAAGAAAAATTCAGAGTCATGTCGGCTCCCTTGACCCAAGTTGGGAGGGACCATTCGAAGTCAAAGGCATAGTCCGACCTAGAACTTATATGCTGGCTGACCTGGAAGGAAGAGTGCTTGCGCATCCATGGAACGCGGAGCACTTGAAGCGCTATTACCCCTGAAATGTCAAAATAGTCCCAAAATGGGCTTGTAAAAATTTTCAAGGGGCGGAACTTTCAATAAATGGGGTTATTTAATTTCATAACTCCGAGTTCGATTAGAAATTAAATGGGGGCCACGGACTCCCATAAGACTTAAAATCGGCAAAATAAGGGCAAAAATTGATCAAATTCGATCCTCAAAACCCACGGGTTCGAGGTGCGATGTCAAAATCAATTACGAACCAAAATTCAATCCTTTGAACGCTTAAGTTAAAGGTGCGATGTTGAAGGTTCAAGAAATTCAATCCTCTAAACCTACGGGTTTGAGGTGCGATGTGAATATTAACTATGGACACAAAATTCAACCCTTTGAATGTACAAGTTAAAGGTGCGATGTAGAAAGTTCCAATTGCTTAGTGTTCTTTCGGACTTCCAAGTTCGAGGAGAAATATCAAAGATTAACAAAAGAAACTCTCAAATTCAAACCTTAGGTAAGAGGTACGATGTGAAAAGAGTTATCTTAAAGCTTAAGCCCAAAGTTAAGTTAGAGGTGCGATCCTTTAAGTTAGAGGTGCAAGATGAATTTATTCATTTGTAAGTTCCAACTTGCAAAAGCAAGATTAAAAGCCTAAAAGAAGAAGTAGTAGAAGAACAAATGGAAATGGAGAATTAGAAATTTCATTAATCAAAAGGGGAGAGCCAAGACTTATATACCTTGTAGCCCAGCCTAAAGGCTTACAAAAAAAAAAAAAAAAGCTAATGAGACTCAGCCGCTCCTGAGGTGAGAAGACAGCTCGCCTTGAGAACCTAGAAGGTTGACCTCCTGAGATTCGTTCTGCTAGGAAGGGACTCCTTCTTGGGTGGTGCCGACCTCAGTAGGTTCCTGACTTCGGACCTCGTCTTCCTCCAGGTCGGAGTAGTCAGAGTCCAGATCTCTGACATATTTGTCCACTAGGTATGCAGGACCTGGGGTGCCATTAGGCCCAGAAGCCCATTTCTCAGCGTACCTCTTCTTCAGATCGCCGAGGTCGACCTGGAGGTGTGGCATGTCAGCAGCAATCCCCTTCATCAGGAATTTGAAGCCTGCGTCGCTGAAGTCCTTGGCAAACCCGTCAAAATCTGGGTGTTGCCTGAAAGCTGCTTCAAGAAGAGTTCCATTAGAAAGACGCTCCTTCTCCGCCTTCAACTCGGCAGTAAGACGCCCAATTGTAGCGTCTTTCCCTTCGAAGGCCTGGAGCAGGACGTCCTTCTCTTTAAGGAGTTGGAACTTCTCCTTCTCCAGCCCCTTAGTGATAGCGTGGGCAGCTCGGAGGTGGGCCTTGTGCCTTTCATCCTCCCTCTTCAGCAGCTCGGCTTTGGCTTCAACCTCAGCCCTCAGTATGTCCACCTCGCTCCGAGCCTTCAGCAGCTCGCCCTTGAGCGTAGTGGCAGCCTCCAAGGCAGCAGAGGAATTCTCCCTCTCCTTCGCTGCCAAGGCCTCCCTTCCATCCAGCTCGGCCTTGATCATGACTGCTGAATGGATGGAGGCAGTGAACGCCTGTAAGACATAGAAGGCGAGCACATGTTAGACCAAATCAAGCTATAAGACGATAAAATAAGTGCTAAAAAGTAGGTCTTACCTCGACGGCGTGGTCAATAGTCCGCTGCAGCATGGACCCTGGGTCGCTCACAAACTTGGAGGCTCTTCTAAGACAGCGATCCAAGCAGGCAGCCGAGATGCGTGACACCTGGTCTTTCACCCCGGAGCTCGACGGTTCCATTCTGAACCGCATCTTCACGTCGGATGTGCCCGCCATCCGAGCTTCAAGGTTGTCTACGAGGTCGGCGTGGCTTGAAGGCAGGGGGCCATGAGGTCCAACCTCCGAGGAGGAGGTGGTCTTCTTCTTCTTCTTCCTCATCTTCAGAGGAGAGCCCTCTCTCACCTCACGAAGAGGTGACAGTCCAAGGCCTCGGACTCGCTCCTCAAGCGCTTCTCCCTAGAGCGCTCCCCGGTAGAATCCAACTCAATCACCGGAGTTGGAGCTGCAGAAGATGGACCCGCCTGGTCCTGAGCTACATTCTGATCCACAGCAGGAGTAACTGGGTCAGAGTTTTGGACTGTCTTAAGGGTGTGAGCACGGCCCTTAGACTTACGTTTCACGCTGCTCGTGAATCCACACACCATGGCTGCAGTACGAATAAGAAGAAATGTTAGAAGTAAAAAACTTGAAGCTAAAATTGAGATTGAGATCGAACACGACTTACCGAGCTTGGAGTTTGGCCTCGAAGCTTCAATTGGACGAACTAAAGGATTGTAGTCCAATAGCCCTGATTCTAGCAGCAGCTTGTCGGTGACCAAGGTCCCGATCTTCCGGCCCCTTGGGAAGTTGTCCTTGTAGAATTTGAGGGTGTCGAAGGTGGCTTGAGCGAGCTCGGGAATCGGCTTGATCGATACTGCACAAAATAAACAAAAGTTCGATTTAGATGTGAATACCAAGAAATGAAAAGAAAAAGAAAATAAGAAAAACTCCATATCTAGGTTCCCAAACCTAGCAGGCACGTCAAAGAAGGGACGACCTGATTCGTCCTTTGCCAACCACTCTCCAAAGGCAAAGAACCACTTGCCTACCCATCCTTTGATGGAGGTCGGCCCCTTGACTATACCACTCGCGCCCTTCCTTGCGCACATATAGTACCGACCATGTTTTTTGGCTATCCTCTTGGCCTCAAAACACCCAAGGAGCTAATCAACACTTAGCAGCTCGGCCTCGTCCTCATCCCGAGCTTGCAACCAAAAAAGAATGGCTAAAGCAAAAATGACACCCCACCCATTGGGGGCCACTTGAGCAGGAGCCAGTCCAGTTCGGTTTAAGAACTCCTGGGCGAAAGGATGAAGGGGAAGCCTGAGGCCGTACTCAAACATCTTGAGGTAAAGAGTGACCCATCCCTCTAGGGGATTGTCAGCTCTTTCCCCTTCCTCCGGAATCCTAAGGAGGATGTCATTCGTAATGTTAAACCCCCTACGAAGGGGTCCAAGATAATGCTCGGGCATCCTAGAAGGGTACTCCAAACCCTGGCCCGAGGTGGAGGTATCACTATCCTCTCCGTCATCTGAGAACCTAAAGTTCTCTATTTCTTCAAGCTCGGACTCTAACCTACGAGCTAAGACCTCCCCAGAGTCACTTGGTTTGGGGGGCGAACTACTTATCGTCCGACCTAAACTACCCAAGCTATCGCTACTGGAAGGGGAAGACAAGAAAACTACCATGTTTGAAAGAAGAGTAAGAGCAAGAAGAAATGACTGACCTAGAGAAAGGGTTCGAACTGGTTTCAGATCGAACTCCAGAAATTCAGGAAACGTAAGGTTTGACCTGAAGTTTCGGGACTATTTATAGCTGATCAGAAAAACCTCCGTGCCGTACACGTGTAATCAACGAGCAGCTGGGATCTTCTCGGGATACGCAACGGCGAAACGCTTGAGTTCTCCGACAACCTGGCAGGTCGAAATGTATACCGCAACGGTCATATTCCCTCTACAAATGGAAAGTCGCCACGTGTCCAAAATAGATTCGAATGAACTTCTCTGACAGGTCGAGATCAAACCTGACAGAGAGGGGGCCAATGTTTGGGGGTAAAGATACCCAAGACACGTGGAGGACATTTATTCGTGTTTGAAGAAATTAGATAAAAAGGATTGCTTAGGTCCACCTCGGCCCCGCCGAGGTGACCGGGTTTGCCCCTTAAAAGATGAAGTATGGGCACCAAAGTTCGACCTGACTGGGGTCCGACCTGCTCGGAACCCGACAGGTCCGACATGAGAAAAGACATGTAACCGCCGGTCGTGTGTGCTGTCGGATCCGTCACCTATAAATAGAGGGCTTCATTTCACGCTCAGGTATCGAATCTTACCTCGAACTAAATAAGGAGTCCGATCTATACTGACTAGAGCGTCGGAGTGCTTACCCTCTTGTGCAGGTCCACTCTAGTATTCAGGTCGGAATCGGAGACCGGATTCGAGCTCGATTCGTGAAGAACCATTGTGCAAATTCCTGCATAAACAGAGTATTTCTTAAATTCATGGCCACATCAACATTCGAATATTCTCCGATCCGGTGAATATTGCCGTTATACGAACATTTTCAAGTGACGTTTGTATAATTAAGAGTAACTTTGAATGATTAATTAGAAAAAGAAATGTTAGAGAAAAAACAAAAATTATAGAGAGAAATAAATTTAAATATATATAGGATAAAAAATTTAGAGACATATTATTTAAATTTGGTTGAAAAACATTTTTAGTGAAGTAACGATTTAGTCCTTGAATTTTAGCTTGTAACGATTTAGTCCACTAATTTTAAATTTGTAACGATTTAATCCCTATTATGAAACATTTTGTTAAATTTCTTATACATTTAGGTCACGTTTACTTAAAAAGTAATCGTAACTAAAATCAATCGGAATCATAATGTTATTCTATTGATGTCGTTTACTAGAACTGTCTGAAATCAGAATCGGAATCAAAACAATTACTAATATACCCCTTTCTTCTTTTTAGTCAATTACAAATACGTTATTGTGCTAATCTATTCTAAATTACCATAATAATAAATTTTAATTTAATTTATTACTGTATTATTGATAGTAAATATTTCTTATTATAACAATTTATCTGATATTAATACATAATAAATAATTAAAATAAAATTACATCAAATAAAATATTTTTTATTAGAATAACCAGATTTTAATAAAACATATTATTAAGTTTTATTATTCGGATGAGGACAACACTGATAATGAAGAGGAAAGCGAGAAATCAGTCATCTTGAACAGTGGTTGTCAATCTGATTTGAAGGACACCGAAGGGAGCTCAGACTCTGTTAGCTGTGGTAAACAAGGCGATGTTTCTGGTGAAGCCTCGTGCGAAAGCCGTTTCGAGGAAGAAAAGGACATGGCAATGCAGGAAAGCATGGCATTAGTTGGATGCTCCAGTGAAAAAGCTCCTCATTCTGAATGGATTGATGTGGTTGAAATGAACAACCATACTACTCAGGGTGCAGATGTACCTTTTGCAAAGGCTGTTGTTGTTTCTGTCGATCAAGAAATCGAGGCTGTAAAACAGGATGCTGACAAGGTTGCGATTGTAAACTCAGAAAGCCGTCAAGACACGTCAGGTCCAAATAATGGTGAAACTATTGAAGATTTATCCACACTTCTTGAACCAAATGGCTCTCCAGTGTCCAAGTTGAGTGCTCCCAAAGAAACAGCTGCAAGTAGATGCAATTCAGAAGAAGCAACACTGAATTTTGATGATTTTAGTTCTGCAGCAGAAATGGAGGTATGTATGCTCAACAAGTCCAATTATAATTTTCCCATACCCCCAACGGTTTTAACGTCTTTGTAGCATTATAGTTCTCATAATAAAATAGTAAAAATTTTGGCTTAATTATCAACAGGTTCTTGGATTGGAAAGGCTAAAGAGTGAACTGCAAGCAAGAGGGTTAAAATGTGGAGGGACCTTGCAAGAGAGGGCAGCCAAGTTTTCCTTTCTCAAGTCTACCCCTTTAGACAAGCTTCCAAAGAAGCTTCTTGCCGCAAAGTAACTCACTGTAAATTTTTCTGATCTGACTTTTTACTGTTACCTAACTACCAAAATTGCAACAAAATGTAGTACGGTCAGTCGGTTGTCTCGTGAGATTAGTTAAGGTGCGTGCAAGTTTGCTCGGACAGTTACAGATCTCAAAAGAAAAAGAAAAGGAAGAATGATGTTACTGTAGTGGATTTTTTTAATCGACTGTGCTCACTTGATGTGTGTATTCGTACACTTTTGATAGTAATAATGATGATTGTGTTAATAAAAGAAGGTGGGCTACATTCTTTTGATAGTTACAAAATGGCCGCTTCGCTTGTAATTTCGACGAGATGTCGTCACAATATATCTTCGACATGAAAACAATACTTCCCCATCGAATGCCAGACACGTCGACACGTCGACATGTCGAAATTTTGAACTTTGGTTGTGTCATTACATCCATTTTGTTTTGTTTTTGTTTTAGAATAATGAGTATTATGTTTACCTCCTTATAATTGTATATATTGTATTGGAGTTGTGGCTGGAATGTTGTAAATATTTGTATGAATGAATTGACTTTTGTTTATGGTTTATATTCAATTTTAGCCTTGAACATGAAATGAGATTCTTAGAATTGGGGGGAAGGACTAGTTTGTTTATTGTATTAATTTGACTTTCAAATTTGTAACACATGAAACCTACTAATGTCAAAATGGGAGTCGGTAAATATAATATATGAGAGGAAAGTCGGGCATATTTTAAACTTAGACGTCTGATGCTTGAAATTTTATGGATTCCATATTAGGATCCCGATTATAAGATAGTAACAAGATAATTAACCATAGAGATTAGTACATTGATGAGTTATTTAAAAATCTTAATTACATAAAAGGATGTAATGTATAGAATTTATACATTTGTCATGAATCAACCTAAATTTAAGATGCAAAATTGAATCAACCTGAATTTAAGATGCAAAATTGATTAATTGATTAATTGGAAGGTTATAATTTGGATTAGCTTAATGATAGTTTCCATAATAAATTAAAATCCCAAAACATTGAAAAAAAAAAACCCTAAATTCCCAAATTTTGAAAACCTCCCAAAATATCTCCCCAATTCCGTTTAAATATTCCCAAATTCGAAATCGGAGACTTTTTCGCTTCCTCCGTCTGCTGCCATCTCTCGGTTTTGTAACCGTTCGTCAGTCGTTGTCTGACGTCGTCGTGACTGTTCCAATCTGACTCCGTCGTGTTTCGTCGGCCACTGTATCGGTAAGTTTCCTTTCATCTAATTCAATTTCCTCTCCAGTCGCCGTCTATGTACGTTCCCCGTCTCATTTTCCGTCATTGTACGTCTGCTTCAGTTATATCCCATTTTCTGTCTTCGTACGTTTCAGACCTTCATTTACCATCGGTGAACAACATTTCAGGCGACATATTCTTGTTGAACTGCTTCTCCTTTCCGGCATCGAGGAGTGGGTTCCTCGTCTACGGTCCCCTTTCTATTTACACCAATAGTAAGGTAATAGTCTTCTCGTTCGGTTTTGTATTTATGTGTATATATTGAATATATGTGTATATAACTTATATGTGTATATATTTTATAGTTATTAGTATATAAGATATGGTACCAATCTCAATCCGTTCCAATATTTACGTGTTTAGAGTTTTCATTCGAATTGCTTAGTTCTTGGGTTTCTGGAACTTCTAAAATGATTTTTTGTTTTGCTAATTGCTTAAATGTGTGCCAATGGTGCTTCTTTTCATATGCTTTATGAATGTGTCAAGTTGTTGTTATAAAGTGGTTCATTTGGTGATTGATATTCTTTGTTGTAGGTTAAATTGTAAACTTGAATGATTTTGAAGTATTTGTTTCTATATATGGGAATATATTGTCTACGTGGTATAAATTGTATACTTAATTGAAGATCGTTTATTTGCCTCTGAGACCATCATAGATTTGTTAAAGGAAACCCCTAGTTGAGATAGAGAGAGTGGAGTGATCTCAAAGAGTTTTCGATTTTCATATTTCAAATGTCGACTTTGATATTGAGAGAAATATATATTATATATCGTTTTTCGAATCAAATCAAACGATATTTCTCATTTGCTGCCACTCAACAACAGCAGGTCTCAGCTCTGCACATTCCTAGAAATTTGTTCTTTCTTTCAACTAAAGATTGTTATCATCTGGTATGAGAGTCCAGGTTATGCAGATATGGTAGCGATACAATCTTCTGGATCTATAGTTGCTGATATGATTACTACATTAACGCATACGATTGTCAAGGATCGCAAAATGGAACCTCTAACTTTGGAATGTACTTATTCATCCTCCTTGGAATGACTTTAGAATGACTTTATCCAAAGTTTAGGTTGGGTAGACTGCGTTGTTTCCAATTGTTTTCTGATTTATGATTTCGTTAATTGAAGCAGCATATATTGAATATATGGGAATATATTATATATATTAATATATATCTTATATATCTTACCGATAAGTTAACAGATTTGTTCCTATTTTTATTCCCACATTCTTTCTGAAGAATAGTCTATCAACTATGATTGAAGTTTAAATATGAATCAATCTTTGATTGGATAATTCTTGGACCTGAAATGAGCATTTAGTATTTTCCATTGTTTATGTAGGTATATATTTGTTTGATTACACTAACATGGTCAAGTGCAAAGGGCTACCAAAATAGAAGGAAAGAAAAAGAAGTAATAGGTTAATGAACCAATCTTGCAGCAAGACGAACAAAAAACCTTTATATGTTATATTCATTCATACCCATGTTCCTTTCAATGTTGAACTAAATTGTGTTTTCTTCTCTTTTCAATATTGGCGTCAATCTATTCGTGTTTTTTGTTACTATTCTTCTGTTAAAGAAAGAAACCAAAAAAAAAAATGAAACATCCATTTGACACAGGCGGATGTAAGAAAGAAATTGACAAAGATTTGAAACAATATCCCCAAATCCCCCAAATTTGAAAACCTCAAAAAATCCCCAAAATCCAAATATAACAATCATCTAGACCATGAGACGTTTAGAACTTCAATTTTGGAGGACCCTCTCTACAGAACTATTTGAGACCAGCGAAAGATTAGTATCATATCTTATGTATATATAACTATAAGATATATACACATATACAATATATCCCCATATATACGAATATAATCAGGAAGACTAAAACTATGAGACGTTTAGAACTTCAATTTTCTATGCACATACATAAAATGTATCCCCATATATACCAATCTTAGCGGAAGACTAATAATTACCAATGGTATAAACAGAAGGGGACAGAAGACGAGGAATGCACTGCACGACGTCAGAAACATGCAAAGACGTCGATGGAAACTTTATTCGACGACGGAAATTGAAGGTCTGGACGTCTCTAGGGAAGAAGGAATAAATAGCTCGTTGACGGAAGCCCTGAAGATGGAAATTGAAGGTTTAGATGTCTGAAACGACGACGGCGGGGAACAAACACGGTGGTTGGAGACGACAGTCAACGATTGGAAACAACGCACGGAGATGGCAGCAGACGGATTAAGCAGAAATATTCAAAACTTGATTTAACAAAATTGGAAGTTGTTAATTTGAATTAATTGGCTGCTTGTTTCTGGTGGGGTGTGGGTGAGGAAGACAGAAAGATCCATAGGGTAGGGTGGAAATCAATGTACAAACCAACATGTTTGGAAGAAATGAGGTTCATAAACGTGGAGACTTTTAACAAGCCATTGCTAGCCAAACAAGGGTGGCAAATCCTTAATTACCCGACTTTAATGCTTGTCAAAGTCCTGAAGGGATGTTATTTCAAAGACGGTAGTTTTATATCTACTAAGCTTGGTTGGAATCCACCGTTCATTTGGAGAAGCCTTTTATGGGGTCGTGACTTATTAAAAGAATGATCTCGGTGGCACATTGGTAATGGTGAAAGGGTGAAGATTTATGGTGACAATTGGGTACCCAATCAACCGACATTGCAAATCCTATCTACCCCACAAATTCTCATTGATACAAAGGTGAGTCACCTGATTGATGTCGAGCTTGGATAGTGGAAGATGGATTTAGTCCAACATCTTTTCTCTCCGGATGAAGCAAAGGGTATTCTCTCAATTCCTCTTGGGCTAGGGTCAGGGAGGCGATCGTTTGATTTTGAATCATGAGAAATCAGGTGTGTATATTGTTAAAAGTGGGTATAGAGCTGCTCAAATTCCATATTATAAGGCATCTTCCTCTTCTACAGGTAATTTGGGGAAATGGTGGCGAGAGATTTGGAAGCTTCACCTCCATAGTAAAATAAAGGTCTTCTTTTGGCAGGTTTGTTTAGATAAGCTCCAACGGGAGCTAATTTGACTCAACGATGGGTGGATGTCCAAAACTGGTGTATTTTTTTTAGAAAAAAAGGAGAAGACTCTCACCACTTATTTTGGCATTGCAAATTAACCATAAGTGGCTTACCTCTAAATTTCATCACGTGTCCGTCGCCTATCCTTAAACCTCTATGCTACATATCATCAAAGACGAGCGAGATTTATTAAATTGGGAAGATTTTGAGGAGTTGATGGTGTTTCTATAGGGATTATGGAATCAAAGAAATGCAATTATGTTTCACAAGAAAGGGGATAAGAATCACGACTTGGCAGGACGGGTCAGCACGTACATTGCTACTTACAGGTCAACCAATATCAATCATGCAAAAGCCAAGCAAGATGATAATTGACAATTGTCCCCTCATCAATATGGCCTTATAAACGGACGTTTTGCGATCGCACCTCTTGACTAGCCTAGACTCCATGTCTAAATTCGAAAAGATTTGTTCTTCACGCGTCTCATAACGCTACCCGCACACGCTCCGGTCCACTTCAACGCTTTCGGACCCAGCCGTCCTTGACAGGATAACCCGAACCTGAAAGAGGGCTAATTGTTGAGGGAGAAATCTGAATAGAACACGCGACCGAACTTGGGAGCGATAGCGAGGTGCGGGACCACAGATGGTTATCACCATACTCTGTGGAGATATACAGGCACAACACCACCACTATTGTACGAGGGAGACGTTGGGGACTGAAGCCTGAAACCTGCAAGTCGCAGGCTTACAGACCAGCAGGTGGAGGCACCACACAATGTTTGTCGGTAGCACCCGCCTACCCGTCAGAACCTCGTACAACTCGATGCGTCTCTGCCTCTACAACTATCGTCCTTCCTCATCAGCTACTTGCACCTTTAAAAGGGAAGGACTCATACCATCACCAAGTAAGTGGAAAACTTGTCACTGAAACCCTAAATTGTCTACTCCTATTTTCTTCACTCTGGTCACTAACTTAAGCGTCGAAGTGTATTAGGCGAGGCATCGTACCGACGTTGAGTTTTCTAGTTGCAAGCTCATTTGATCCTCGACGAACACACTCATCCGAGGGACATGTGGATCTCTCCAAAATTCGTCGTCAACACTAGTAATTGTTAGATATCTCATTCTTATTTCAATTCCATATAGATTTAGTAAAAAAAATCAACGAATTTCTTATTTCGATTTTAGAAAATTCATGGGGCATCAAAACAATTCACATTCCAATTAACCTCATTCGATTCGTTCTCATTAGATTCTTAGTAGGTAAACAATGCCTAAAAGTAGTTCAATAACCACATGTCTGGGATGTTGGGTGTGTTGCCCTAAACTCGTATTTTGTATTTTGTGTAAAAACAAATGTATATTCAATAAAGTTTTATTCAATAAATTTTTTGTTGAATTTATAGCATTGCATTGTCCAAAATCCAATAAACTAAACATCCGAGGTTATTTTAGTGTAACCGAAACAGTATATGTACTGGGTATATATTTGATATACTGGGTATATATTTGATATACCCCTGATATACGAGGTATATATTTGATATTCCCTGATATACAAGTGGATAATGTCTCGTGAATAACATAAAGGGTCTATAGTATATGGATAAGGCTGGGTACCTTATCCTGGCAACACTATGGATACGGCCCACTCTGTAAAGGTTACAGACGACTCGATCCAGGTCATTCGTGTGGAGACATGCGAGTGGAGGTATCCTATACAATGAGTTTGTATAAGACTGGACCACAAAATAGTCAATCTTTAGATGTAACACCGTTAACTAATAGATTGTTGTTTCTTAGGATGACCAGGCAACTCATTCTCAATCCTGAGTGAGTTATGGACTCCTGCCCGTGAGGGCTCGTCCTTTGATCTATATGGGTGAGAGTGGCCCGAGTTGCCCACTCAATATTCCTACCATTTTGGGGACGAGACCGAGTGGGGAGCTGGGAACATAACTTCACAAGATGAAATTCACTTCTTTCCGACTTTAGGTGAGTAGATGAGTGTTCCCTTAAATGCTGACTCCGGAACTTGAACAAGGGGCCCCACCCTCTCATTGGCCCGAGAGGGACTTCCGGTTATTGGTCGGACCATAACCGGGTTGTTCATTAGAGGAGCAGTGGTATTTAAGGAGTAAGATGTAACTTAGGGGTAAAACGGTAATTTGACCCAACTTGAGTTACGAGCACTCGTGAAGGATTGACTCGTCATTTATGGTCGTATATCCATGGACACGAAAACATTCTGCAGTGAGAAGAGTGCAACTGCAGGTCTTTAGTCGAGTGACCTGTAGTTAACGAATGTTGATTAACTCGGTCAATGAGTTTGACCGATTAATCTCGTATCGTTGGAACTTCGGATCTGTAGATCCATTAGTTCCCTTGCTAGCTCATAACGAGTAAAACGATGATCAAGTTTTTGGAAGAATTTGAACTGTTCAAATTTCTTAAGGGATTATATGTATATTGATACATTATAATATATAGTTAATTCTAAATAAAAACTATATATTATGAAAGAAATTATTTGAATGAGATTCAAATAAAATTAATATGAATATGATTCATATTAAAACTATAGGTTAAAAATAATGTGCATAATTTGTACATTACAACTATAGGTTCTGCGAGAGAAATGTTTTAGAATATAATTCTAATTTTATAATAAATAATTAAGTGTTAATTATTCATTTGATTTATATATATATTATTAATTGGATTAATAATTAATTATATTTATTAATTAATATAATTAATTAATAAGTTTATATATATATATATATATATTAATTATTATTATTAATTAAAATATAAATTAATAATTAACCCCCCTACAAAATTGCAGGGGAGTGGACAGTTAAATGACGTGGGGTAACTCCCCACGTCATTGTTTTTTGTTCTTCTTCCTTTTGCAGTTCTGCAAAACACAGGAGAACAGAACAGAAAGTAAGAACTCCCATTCTCTCTCGGAAAAGCTCTCTCCCTCATCTCTCCCTCACATTCAAAATCGGTGCTCCCACAAGCACGCTCTCGAGACCCAAGAGGATTGCGAGGAAGACACGGTGGTGGTGTTCGGGTGGAAACCGTTGAAGAAAAGTTCTTCAAAGGTATGGTTTCCCTCTGTATTTTCATCTTGAATTTTTGGATTTTGTTTCCCAAATTTCACAAACAACGGTCCGCTTCCGCTCCAGGATTCATATCCCTTCAATTGGTATCAGAGCCAGATTGTTGTTCTAATTTTTTTGGAGCAAAATCGATGTTTATGGTGGGTGTTTTTATATTTTCGAAATATGGGTTTGCGGCTTGGAAAATTTCTGATTTTTGGCATTTAGATAGCGTTTTTCTTCTTGATTTGATCGTGTAAGGGCCCGGTGTTTTAGGCATATTGTTTCTGCATTGAGTCTGTAAGTTCGGGTCGCTCGAAAGTTGTTCGTGGCGTCGGATTTGGCGAAAAATTGCAGAAAACAGAGAAGAAGACAAAGCAGACTGCGCAGATGGTGCCGTGGTGCTACGCAACAGCGCCATGACGCTGCAGGAACAGCTCATAGCTCCACGGCGCTGCACTGTAGCGCCACGGTGCTGTGCAGCGCCATGGCGTTGTGCCTGGGCGCCGCGTCGCTGCCTTTAGGCATCGAGACGCTGTCCCGGGTGTTTTTCGGCTCGTTTCCGTGGCTCCGATTCGCGGTTCGAGGGCGGTTGCAGTCGTTTTCTCTTTTTTGTATTATTTTGCTTTCTTCGGGTGCCAAAAAATCGTTCCAACTTTGCTATTTAACTATTTTATGCATTATAAATGTATATTTTAATTAAAAGCATATTGCATATTGTATGTCATATAGTTTTAAAATCCCACCATAGGTTACATGCATAATTTGTATGTTTGTTATATAGTATGTATGTATGGTCATGCATCATATAGTTATAAATGTTATAATGTATGAATGCATGTTTTATTTTCATAATTAATATAAGTGTTGTATTAATTAGATGAAAATAAAGTTGCATTGAGCATGACATTACTTTAGTTAATATAATCGTTATATTAGTGTATGCTAACAATGCATGATTATAGTTTTAATTTCATAAATTTTAGAAGAGTTATAAAATGTGGTAGAAAGACATTAAAATCTATAATAAAGAATTGCATGCAAACATAGGGTCTAAGTTAATTAATTTTAAAGGGGTTTAAAATTAATTAGACCTTAGGTTATATCTTCTAATATGAGTAGGGAGTAGTCTTTTATTTTATTTTAACTAGGTTTAAAATGAAATGATAAAAGACTAAATATAAAATATTGCCTATAAGGGAACCCTGTCTAAGGAAGGTTCTGTCTAGGTTGAGGTATTTAAGCTGACCGTAAGGGAACACCACTACTTGAGAACCAACCTGGGGTTGAATTAGTCAATATTTTATATACATGCAATAATGTCGTTGGTTTATTAAAGTGTTTAATGAACTAAAACATTATTGTACAACTACCAATATAATAGTTATATTGGGCCGACTAAGAAATCACTTAGTTATTTTCACTTAGCCGGGATTTATCTAAGTAATATACCCTAGTCTTAGAATACTAATTGGGAGCTAAAAAGAATATGTAATACAAAATATATATAACATATTTTTCTCTCTCTACACGTTCTCCTTTATATTCACACTGTGAGTTCCATGCTCGGCCTCGTGTCGCCCTGGGCGCGGCCTCCCTACGAAGGTGTTTGCATGGTTCAATATCGAGGTGAATGGAAATAGTATTCATAGTAAGTGGGAGAAGGACGTGTGACAACACATGCTGCGGTCTCCGCCATTGGTTTGCACCGTGAGGTTTCATACATAACCTGCGTGTCGTCCTGGAGCGACTATCTCTACTGAGGGTTCATTGTATGGAATCAAAACTAAGGCAAACTCCAGAAATGGATAAGGGTCTCTTAGGTTTTGCTCCAATATTTTCCTTCCCTACGGCGGGATTATTGGGGTGGATCTATGAGGTCCGAAAGTGACGGGTCACACTTATAGGGAGTTGTTAAGTTAGTTAGCAATTTCCTGACCAAATAAACGATGACTAAAGTTTATAGGAATAAGAGTTATTCTGGTGTAAAAATTTAGTTGAGAAAGTCTCAATTCAGTGAAGGAGTACCTGTCAGCCCTACGGTAGCTGTTGCTCTAAATCACTGAAGCGTCGTTGCAAAACAATTTTGTTAGGGTGCTTAATTACTTTTGCTAAAATTTGATTGGGTTTAAAGGCTAATGCATGAAACTGATATAGGTTGTTTTTACTTTCAGCATGTCTGCTTCCATTATTGCACTCCTAGCCGCTCAAAAACTTAACAGCGAGAATTACAAACAATGGAAATCAAATCTAAACACTATTCTCGTGAGAGATGATCTTAGGTTCGTCTTGCAAGAGAATTGTCCTCAAGCTCCTGCGCCTAACGCCACTGTGGCGGTGCGCAACGCCTATGAGAGGTGGATCAAGGCCAATGACAAGGCCAAGGTCTACATCCTGGCGAGCATATCTGATGTGCTTGCCAAGAAGCACGAGGACACGGTTACCGCTAAGGAGATCATGGACTCGTTGCAGAGCATGTTTGGACAACCGTCCTCACAGGCTCAACATGAAGCCCTTAAGTTCGTTTACAACTCCCGCATGAAGGAGGGTTCCTCAGTGCGAGAACACGTTCTCAACCTAATGGTCCACTTCAACGTGGCTGAGTCGAACGGGGCCGTCATAGACGAGCAGAGTCAGGTCAGCTTCATTCTGGAATCTCTTCTGAAGAGTTTCCTGCCATTCCGCAGCAATGCGGTTATGAATAAGCTGGAGTACACTCTTACCACGCTCTTAAATGAGCTGCAGACCTACCAGTCTCTTATGAAAAGTAAGGGACAAGAAGGGGAGGCAAACGTTGCCACCTCAAAAAGGTTCAACCGAGGTTCGTCCCCTAGAACCAAGTATGCGCCATCTTCTTCTGGAAGTAAGACTTTTAAGAAGAAAAAGGCTGCTGGTAAGGGGTCTAAACCTGACTCTGCTGCTGCCGCTGCCAAGAAAGGCAAGGCCAAGGTTGCAGAGAAAGGAAAGTGTTTCCACTGCAATATGGACGGGCATTGGAAGCACAACTACCCAAAGTACTTGGCCGAAAAGAAGAAAGCCAACGAAGGTAAATATGATTTACTTGTTTTGGAAATATGTTTAGTGGAGAACGATGACCCCGCCTGGATATTGGATTCAGGAGCCACTAATCACGTTTGTTCTTCATTTCAGGGAATTAGTTCCTGGAGGCAACTTCACGCCGGAGAGATGACTCTCAAAGTCGGAACAGGAGAGGTCATCTCAGCTGTGGCGATGGGGGAGCTCAAGTTGTTTACAAACAAGAATATGTATATATTATTAGATAATGTGTACGTGGTTCCTAAAATTAAAAGGAACTTAATTTCAGTTTCTTGTTTGTTAGAACATTTGTATTCCATTTCATTTAATTTGAATAAAGCGTTCATTTTGAGAAATGGTGTTAATATTTGTTCTGCTTTGCTTGAAAACAACTTGTATGTGCTAAGACCAACCATAACTAAAGCAGTTTTAAATACCGAGTTGTTTAAAAATGCTAGAACTCAAAATAAAAGGCAAAAAGTTTCTCAAAAAGAAAATACCTATCTTTGGCACTTAAGATTAGGTCACATTAATCTCAATAGGATTGGGAGGTTGGTTAAGAATGGCATTCTAAGTGAGTTAGAAGACGATTCTTTACCACCATGTGAGTCTTGTCTTGAAGGCAAAATGACTAAAAGACATTTTACTGGAAAAGGTTATCGAGCCAAAGAGCCGTTAGAACTTATACATTCAGACCTTTGTGGTCCGATGAATGTTAAAGCTCGAGGAGGGTATGAATACTTCATCTCTTTTATAGATGATTATTCAAGGTATTTTTATTTATACCTAATGCAACATAAGTCTGAAGCCCTTTAAAATCAATTAGGTAAAACCATTAAAACACTTCGATCAGATCAGGGTAGAGAGTATATGGACTTGAGATTCTAGGACTATATGATAGAACATGGAATTACGTCCCAACTCTCAGCCCCTGGTACACCTCAACAACAAAACGAGTTAGGCAACTGAGCATAGCTCATCATTGATCGAACCCTGTTGAACATGGTTCGATCAATGATGAGCTATGCTCAGTTGCCTAACTCGTTTTGGGATTACACTGTGGAGACTGCGGTTTATATTTTGAACGTAGTTCCATCAAAAAGTGTTTCTGAAACACCTTTTGAACTATGGAAGGGTCGTAAAGCTAGTTTACGTCACTTCCGCATTTGGGGATGCCCGGCACATGTGCTCATGACTAACCCAAAGAAATTGGAACCTCGTTCAAAAGTATGCCTATTCGTAGGTTACCCTAAAGAGACGAGAGGTGGTCTATTCTTCGATCCTCAAGAAAACAGAGTGTTTGTATCGACAAATGCTACTTTCTTGGAAGAAGACCATGTTCGAGATCATAAACCACGAAGTAAGGTAGTGATTAACGAGATTTCCAAATAGGCTACAAACACGTCAACAAGAGTTGTTGATCAAGCTGGCACTACAACAAGAGTTGTTGATGAAGCCAGTACATCACGTCAGTCACATCCACCTCAAGTGTTGAGGCTGCATCGACGTAGTGGGAGAGTTGTGTCACAATCTGACCGCTACGTGGGTTTAACTGAAATCCAAGTTGTCATACCTGATGACGGCGTCGAGGATCCATTGACCTACAAAAAGGCAATGGAAGATACTGACAAGGACAAATGGGTCAAAGCAATGGACATGGAAATAGAGTCGATGTACTTCAATTCCGTTTAGGAACTTGTAGATCAACCTGACGGGGTAAAACCCATAGGGTGCAAATGGATCTATAAGAGAAAACGAGACACCGAAGGAAAGATACAGACCTATAAGGTGAGACTTGTGGCAAAAGGCTACACACAAAGGGAAGGGGTGGACTATGAAGAAACCTTCTCCCCTGTAGCTATGCTTAAGTCCATTAGAATACTTTTGTCCATTGCCACATATTATGACTATGAGATATGGCAAATGGACGTCAAGACTGCTTTTTGAATGGTAATCTTGAAGAAAGTATTTATATGACTCAACCCGAAGGGTTCATAGCTCAAGGTCAAGAGCAAAAGGTTTGCAAGCTTAAATAGTCCATATATGGACTGAAACAAGCATCTCGATCTTGGAACATAAGGTTCGATACTGCGATCAAATCTTATGGTTTTGACCAAAACGTTGATGAGCCTTGTGTATACAAGAAGGTCGTCAACAACACTGTAGCCTTCTTAGTGTTATACGTGGATGATATCCTACTCATTGGGAATGATGTAGGATACCTCACTAACATAAAGAAGTGGCTAGCGACTGAGTTCCAAATGAAAGATTTGGGAGAAGCTCAGTATGTTCTTGGCATCCAAATTCTAAGGGATCGCAAGAACAGAACGTTAGCCCTGTCTCAAGCAACTTATATCGACAAGATGCTTGTTCGATATTCGATGCAGAATTCCAAGAAATGTTTATTACCCTTCAGGCATGGAATTCATCTATCTAAGGAACAATGTCCTAAGACACCACAAGAAGTTGAGGATATGAGACCTATACCCTATGCTTCAGCAGTGGGCAGCCTGATGTACGTTATGCTGTGCACGAGGCCTGACATTTGTTATGCGTTATGGATGGTCAGTAGGTACCAATCCAACCTAGGATATGATCACTGGACTGCTGTTAAGGGAATCCTCAAGTATCTTAGGAGAACGAGGGAGTATAAGCTCGTGTATGGCGCTAAGGATTTGATCCTTACAGGATACACTGACTCTGACTTCCAAACAGACAAGGATTCAAGGAAATCCACGTCGGGGTCAGTATTCACTCTTAACGGAGGAGCGGTAGTTTGGCGAAGCCTCAAACAAGGATGCATGACTGACTCCACCATGGAGGCTGAGTATGTTGCAGCTTGTGAAGCAGCAAAAGAGGCAGTTTGGCTTAGAAAGTTCTTAACAGATTTGGAAGGCGTTCCAAACATGAACTTGTCCATCACACTTTATTGTGGTGGCAAATTCTAAAGAATCTCGAAGCCACAAGAGAGGCAAACACATCGAAAGGAAGTACTACCTTATACGGGAGATAGTGCAACGAGGAGATGTGATAGTCACAAAGATTGCTTCGGAGCACAATATTGCTGATCCTTTTACGAAGGCACTCACGGCTAAAGTGTTTGAGGGCCATCTAGAAAGTCTAGATCTACGAGCTTTGTACGATTAGTCTAGGGCAAGTGGGAGAAATGTAATGGGTATAGTGTATGCACTAGTTTATTGTATTTTCCCTTTGCTTTATGATAATGTACACCCCACTGGAGTTTAGTTCAAGTGGGAGTTTGTTGGGTGTGTTGCCCTAAACTCGTAGTTTGTATTTTGTGTAAAAACAAATGTATATTCAATAAAGTTTTATTCAATAAATTTGTTGTTGAATTCATAGCATTCCATTGTCCAAAATCCAATAAACTAAACATCCGAGGTTATTTTAGTGTAACCGGACAGTATATGTACTGGGTATATATTTGATATATTGGGTATATATTTGATATACCCCTGATATACGAGGTATATATTTGATATACTCTGATATACAAGTGGATAATGTCTCGTGAATAATATAAAGGGTCTATAATATATGGATAAGGTACCGATGGGTACCTTATCCTGGCAACACTATGGATACGGCCCACTCTGTAAAGGTTACAAACGACTCGATCCAGGTCGTTCGTGTGGAGACATGCCAGTGGGGGTATCCTATACAATGAGTTTGTATAAGACCGGACCACGAAATAACCAATCTTTAGATGTAACACCGTTAACTAATAGATTGCTGTTTCTTAGGATGACCAGGCAACTCATTCTCAATCCTGAGTGAGTTATGGACTCCTGCCCGTGAGGGCTCGTCCTTTGATCTGTATGGGTGAGAGTGGTCTGAGTTGCCCACTCAATATTCTTACCATTTTGGGGATGAGACCGAGTGGGGAGCTGGAAATATAACTTCACAAGATGGAATTCACTTCTCTCCGACTTTAGGGTAGTAGATGAGTGTTCCCTTAAATGCTGACTCCGGGACTTGAACAAGGGGCCCCACCCTCTCATTGGCCCGAGAGGGACTTCCGGTTATTGGTCGGACCATAACCGGGTTGTTCATTAGAGGAGCATTGGTATTTAAGGAGTAAGATGTAACTTAGGGGTAAAACGATAATTTGACACAACTTGATTTACGAGCACTCGTGAAGGATTGACTCGTCATTTATGGTCGTATATCCATGGACACGAAAACATTCTGCAGTGAGAAGAGTGCAACTGCGGGTCTTTAGTGGAGTGACCCGTAGTTAACGAATGTTGATTAACTCGGTCAATGAGTTTGATCGATTAATCTCATATCGTTGGAACTTCGGATCTATAGATCCATTAGTTCTCTTGCTAGCTCATAACGGGTAAAACGAGGATCAAGTTTTTGGAAGAATTTGAACTGTTCAATTTTCTTAAGAGATTATATGTATATTGATACATTATAATATATAGTTAATTTTAAATTAAAACTATATATTTTGAGAGAAATTATTTGAATGAGATTCAAATAAAATTAATATGAATATGATTTATATTAAAACTATAGGTTAAAAATAATGTGCATAAGATGTACATCACAACTATAGGTCATGCGAGAGAATGTTTTAGAATATGATTCTAATTTTATAATAAATAATTAAGTGTTAATTATTTATTTGATTTATATATATATTATTAATTGGATTAATAATTAATTATATTTATTAATTAATATCATGAATTAATAAGTTAATATATATATATATATATATATATTAATTATTATTATTAATTAATATATAAATTAATAATTAACTCCCCTGCAAGTTGCAGGGTAGTGGGCAGTTAAATGACGTGGGGTAACTCCCCACGTCACTGTTTTTTGTTCTTCTTCCTTTTGCAGTTCTACAAAACACAGGAGAACAGAACGGAACAGAAAGTAAGAACTTCCATTCTCTCTTGAAAAAGCTCTCTCCCTCATCTCTCCCTCACATTCCAAATCGGTGCTCCCACAAGCACGCTCTCGAGACCCAAGAGGATAGCGAGAAAGACACGGTGGTGGTGTTCGGGTGGAAACCGTTGAAGAAAAGTTCCTCAAAGGTATGGTTTCCCTTTGTATTTTCATCTTGAATTTTTGGATTTTGTTTCCCAAATTTCACTAACAACGGTCCGCTTCTGCTTCGGGATTCACATCTCTTCATGGGAATGATTTTAGAATAACTGATTTTAGCAAATGAGTTTTGATGACAAGTGTTTGGGATTTCGGATTTAAATAAACGAAAGAGTGCAAGTGTACACCCATCATAAGTAGTAAAATAGAATGAGTATTCCGGGTATCGATCCACATGGACAAATGAAGTCTTTTTAATGAAAATCATGTTGGGCGACATTGTAATTGAATTTGGGGTAACAAATATCAAGGATAATGTTGGTTTTGGTATTTTAAGACTCGGTGCAATAAACCCAACCCAGTTACTTCAAATTAGCTAAAAATATGCAAACTTTTTCCAACTAGTGGACAAACGCCTCTCTAAAATTTTCATCAGTTTTGCTTCGCCATCTTCTTATGTCTAAGTGATTTTGAAGATAAAAGCTCATTCTTAATATGTCTATTAGAAAATTGAACTTAATTTAATAAAAAATTAATTGTAACCTTAGGTCGAGGTCCTAAGTCTAGGCTACCAGAGCGAAATCTTTATGTCTAAAGTACTTCTCTCCAAAGTTAGATCATTAAAGGTTGGAAAATGTATCAACCTTTTCAGTATTGATGTTTGGTTGAAAAATTAATTGGCCAAATCAAGTTTTAACTTTGTAAATGAACCGTAAGTGATAAAAGAAGAGAAAAACACCTTTTGCCTTGTTGGATTTCAAAAACTTTAGCTAATTATCTATAACCGGGCTTGGAGAAATAAATTTAACTCATAACTTTAGAGGAAAAACAGAATTGAACATTGATGTAATTGAGAGACATGATTAAAAGATGGATAATATAATTAAAACAAGCTGAAATTGGTGGAGTTGCAACCCGAATGACCCTAACTCGTTCTATTTCAAGATTGGGGAGCAGTACTCAGTCAATTCCACAAGATTGTGTGATTACAACTTCGAAGGTAGAGAGAGAGAAATAAATGAACGAACTTGCTTGGATTTAACTTAATTAGATCAAAAACTTACAATTTAAAAGTAACAAGCTGAAAAAAAATAAAGAATGAACTTGAAAGTAGGCTAAAGTTTAAAATAACAACACTTAAGAAATAAGGAAAAACGTGTTAAGCTAAGAACAAAGTGTCTAAAGCTGAAAATAATCACTTGAGGATGATGAATGAAGTGAAGGAGATGCTGTGTATTTTTAGGGACTTTAAGTCGGTTAGGAAGTTGAGACTTTCGTGGGGAGTCGTCCTTTTAAAACATCTTTAAGTTGGTTTGTTGTTGAATTAGCCTTCTTCCTTACATGAAAGACACGTGGAGGGACTGAGATAGACTTCTAAATTCACTAAAACTCGTGTTTCACATTAAGGGCATTTTTGGAATTGCGCAAGGCGCCAGGTGCCTGGTTCAGATTTTTTCTGCACAAAATCACAATTTGCATTAGAAATCAACTTTAAACGATGTAAAGATGTCCTATATGCATGTATAACCTAAGATTACTCCAAACAAAAGGTTTTGGACACTAAGTAAGCTTAAAATACGATTTCTGAGTATAAAACGATAGAAAATGACACCAATTTAGTTTCTCTTTAGTCTTGTAAACAAGGGAAATCAACAAGTGATTTTTATATAATTATTTTAACGTTTGGTTACATACATTTTCAAGTGATGTTCATATAATTAAGAATTTGAATGATTAATATTTGAAGTTGTTGCTACAGAAATTTTGGCCCTTGAGGATTTACCAAATTTGAATCAATCTTCAAGAAAGAAAAAAGGGATTCGACAGCAAAATATAAGGGTTACACACCGGTTTGGTGCTAACTACACACACTCCGGTGCTTAAAGCAGAATCGAAGTTTTTATGTGAAGCGTAGCAAAGAGTAGAGTTTTGTAGCGTACCTTGATTGTGAGATTTTTCTCTTTATTTATAGATGTCAAAACCCTAGGGTAGATAGGATATATTCTCTTCTAAAATAGTTTGGGTTTGGAGATAGTACCATTGCGGGTCGGACGGTACAAGAGAATTGGAGTTGGCCCATCAATTGGCTTATTGGCGGAGCATGAAAACCCGGCGATCGAGACGGAGCGGCTCAAGATAATATGGGGTCTTGGCAAAACTTTAATAGAGAGACCTCAATATCAATTTTTTTTAAGAACAACAATAATTTTTGTGAATACTTTATTCCAATCTTTTGTTTCTTCATTAATTAATTATTTAATATATTTATCAATTGTTTTATTCTTTTAAGAATCTAATTTGTAAATCAACCCAAGCATTCCTTTAAATATTTGTTCGTTACTAGAGAAGTCAAGAACTCAAATTAATCTTTAACTCCCCTATCCCTTAATTGAACTGTATTAGATTTAATACTAAATAATTTACAACAAAAACAATAAACTTTATCAAAATCTTTTGAGTAAACTATCCTATCTCTATCATTGCTTTTACCGTTAGATAAATTTTTAGTATAATGAATATTAAAAAAAATGTCTATAATTTTCATCTTTTGGAAAAAATAAATAAACTTTTCTAATGATATGGGACATTTTTCTCCCAATAAATCAATTAATTTAGAATAAAATTTTCTCATCTTCTTAGGTCATGTATATTATAATAAGAATGCATCATACATATATTCTAAGTAAAACGTTCATATATGTTACAATCAGTTTTTATATTTTTCTTAAGCTTTTCATAAACAGATTCATATTTTCTTGTAGAAATATTGATATTCTAAGTAAATCTAAATAAATTTCACATATTAAGATATTGAACAATCAATAATATAAAATAAATTAAAAAAAAAAGAATTTGAACGAAAAAACTTGGAACTTTGAAGCCACTAGATTGATTTGAACAAATAAATATTTCTATTATAGCATTTGATAATTATATTTGGAGTTGTGAGACCATACAAAAGATCAAACATGAAAAGTTGAGATTTGAGGGAGGAGAGTTAAAGTTAAAATTAGTATAACCTACCTAATATATTTATTATAGAGTGTTTTTAGTGAAGTTGAAAAGTTTTAGCTGCGAAAGAAAAAATGAAAATATAAAGGAATATGGAACTTTTTCGAAACAATAGTTTTAGGGGTTACATGGTTGAGCTTTTAAAGAAAATTGAAAAAAATATGAACGAAAAAAGATAAAAGTTATATCCAATTAAAATTGATAAAATTTTACGAGTTTATTGGTTATGTATTTTTTATTTTCGAGAATTATATATATTATTAGTTTGTATTTTCAATATTATTAGAAAAAATGGATGAAAAGTATAATATTTTATGTATTAAATTGTATTTATAATTAAAAACTAAAATAAATAGATAACAATTTTAAAGAAAAGGAAAGAGACTGTTAGACTGGAAAATCCTAACACTCAAATTCAAATCTCCTCGGCGAGGTTGTTATACTACTTACCTTACTTCGGTCGTTTGAGTGTGTGAGCCTCATCACTCTAACAACGACTTGTGCAATACGAACCATGTCACTCGTCTCAAGACTAAGGTCCTAATAGTGGATTTTTCGACTCTTGACCCATATATCATCCACATATACTTCTAACATTCAATTTAGAGAGATTATAAATATTTTATTGACAAAAAATGAAAGAGAACTAGAGATGACAACAAAACGAGGCGGGGCAGAGCAGGACTAGGGATCATCCCTACCCGTCCGTTGGAATTTTTTTTTTATAAATATTTTAATTCTTTAAAAAAATATTTACTTTTTCGTTTACAGAATAATCTACAATTTAATTAAATACAATCACAATGTTTTAATGCGTTAGTTTTTAAATACAATGAATCTTTGATGCTATCGCTAAAGCATAACATCTTTAATGCTATTGCCATAACTGAGAGTATCGATACAATGTAAACTATCAAGCTTCAAAATCATACGATTTAAAACAATTTTTTTATGGTTAGTACACGATGGAAAGGAAAACTGGGATTAATCTAATTAATATATATATATATATATATATATATATATATATATATATATAAAAAGCACAATAGGTCAAAGATGCATAGCTCAACGATAATTGATATATACCTCCAACCACAAGATTGTAATAAAATGATAAATTCCATGTGCACCGCACGTGTTAATTTTAACCATCTTATTTGTGGTGTGTTGTTCATGAATTACTTATACATTAACCATTAATTTTAACCGATGTAGGTTACATATTTTGAATCTATACCTCAATCTCTAGACTTAGTGAATTTATTTGTAATGAACTTAATAAAACTATTCGTCTATCAAGGTGAGAATTTATTTGAATGTTATTGAATTTTTTTGGTTACTATATTGTTTTTTTTATTTTTCTTTTATAATTAATGTAATTTTTTATTTCAAATGTTTGGTAAAAAAATAATAAATTTATTGATCATGTAACCAATATCTTAATTTTTTTAATAAAATTATAAATAGTAAATTAATCAATTATCAAAATATAATAATTTTTTAACACAAAAAATTTGAATGCAAAAGGTTTTTCCTACGGTTTTTTTTTAAATCATTTAATTATAATTTATGATGGAATTCCTAATGTTTGGTAACTTGTTATCATCTATTGTTATATAAATATAAGTTTTTTTCTACAATTTTGTCCACAAAATCCATTAAATATTCTTTTTAGGGTAAGTAATATAAAAAATCGAAGTTACAGAATTTTCAAATAATTAGTATAATTATAAATATGAAATTAAATTAGTATGATATTTTTTTCATTATTCTCAACCACTAAAATAATAATATGTTTAACTTAGATAAATGTTTTTGTTGGCAATTAAAATATAGAAATACTTTATATATTTTTAATTGATATATTAGAATGCAACCTAAACTTTATTAAAAATGTTATATGAGATAATGTAATAGATATACGATGGATTAAATAAATCGAATGCAAAAAGTTAAAAGTTTTGTATTCATAGGTATAAATTGATTATATAATTAAATATTTATATATAATTATATTTAACGGTAGAATATGAAAGTTTTAGAATGTTAAAAATTTTATAATTTTTTAATTCCCTCTGTTTATAAATTTCTATCTTCGATTAATTTTCACAACAATTTAAAATCTTTATGCTAAGAAAATTAAGAAAATAATTTAGAAAATTTAAACCTATACCTATTAATAAATGAACAACAAAATAGATTTTAGTGATAGAAAAATGAGAAATTATAAATTCATAAATTAGTTTTAAATCTAATAAGATATTTCATCACCAATAGATTTGATTCATATTTTTATATTTAAATATCATTTTGAGTCAATTTTTATCCTTTTAAACTTAATGTTTTCTTGTTTTTTTTTTCCTTTCATTCAAAATTTTAGGTGAAAAATAAGACGAAATCCAAATAGAAATTTGAAATTTAAAATAATAATCATTTTAAAAACTAAATTTGTATTAATTTTTTGAAGAAGAGATCCAATTTTTGAACTTTTCCAAAATCACAAAAATTAAATCATTATCGTAATCATAATAGAAGTTGAGATTATTAAATAGGCATGCGATTAACAATAATTCATTTACAACAGAATTAGAAATTCTTTCGAATTCTCTCTGAGTCTTGAGTCTGAAGTTTGTTGGAATTTGAAGATCTGTACAACAATGGAGGGGACTCCGATTTCGAACCTGTTGATGAGGCTGTTAGACGGGAAAACCCTAACTCTGAAATTGACATCCCCTTCGGTAGACGGCCATGAACTCAAGCGCCGTCTCTTCGACAGCACTGGAATTCCCCCAAATCAGCAGCGTCTCGTCACCGGTGTTCGCCAGATCGAGGACCATTCGGTTATATCATGTTCTTCCGGAAGATTTCCGACTGTTCATCTTCTGCTTCGGCTGGTCGGAGGCAAGGGGGGATTCGGATCGCTGCTGCGTGGGGCGGCAACGAAAGCAGGGCAGAAGAAGACGAACAATTTCGACGCGTGTAGGGATATGAGTGGGAGAAGGCTGAGGCATGTGAATGCCGAGAAGCGATTGGAGGAGTGGAAGGCGGAGGAGGAGGAGAGGAGATTGGAGAAGATCGCCCACCAGTTTCTCAAGAACAAAGCCAAGGTTGGGAAGAAGGGGGTTGGGGATTCTGCCGCTCAAATCTACGTCGACAAGTACAGGGAGGAGTCTGCTCGTTGCGTCGCCGAGGTTGAGGAATCCGTCAGAGATGCTGTAATCAACGCTGCTAATCGGAAAAGGAAGGGTGGCTGTGGCTTGATGACAGCAAATGGAGCAGATCCCACAAAGTTCAAGATCTGGTTAGTATTTTATCTATCTATTGCTTTTCTTTCTTGTGTTCGATTATGTTTTAGGTTGCTAACTGGCGTTACTAGATTGTGATTTCTGAAAAATTTTCATTGAATTTGTGGCAATTTGCAACAATCTTTACATAGCAACAACCACTATGGATGAAACCAATAATTTCATAGATTGCATTTGTACGAAATTACTCGAAAGGGGAGGAGAGCCCAGCCCCAAGCCGAGGAAAGATCACTCCAAAGATCTTGCTTTTGCTATGAAAGATCCAATCAATTGTAGCCACAGAGGAGGTTATCTTGGAATCTAGTTGCAAAGGGGCATTTGAGTAAATAATGACCCTTCTCATATAAACTTCCTTGCAAAGAATACAACAGGAAGGGATAGATAGGGCTACAGACGGGTTCATTTGTTGCATGACCTCCTGAGTTTTGAATGTTAACACTCATAATTAAGCAAAGAAGTTTACCTTTCTTGGGTATTTAGCATGCCAAATTTTCATGTAAGGTTGATTAGGAGGAATGTCTTGTCTCACAAAATCCAAGAAGATTGATCTGACTACGAAGAGACCAGTGGTGTCGAAAAGTTCAACATAAAACTTCCGGGGTACCAGTGAGATAAACCGTGAGGAGAATTACAAGTAGGGGAGCCAATTCCATTATCCAAAAACTATCTTCAAAAGGCAAGATCTCAAGTTTGGGTGGAGAGGGGTTCCATGAGTTTCCAACTGTAATCAACTTTCAGGTGGGAAAAGGTGGAGAGTCTAGGATATAAATAGTGAAGAGGGCTATCCTCGTTTCACCAATCAGGCCAAACTATGGTAGCAACTATTGTTCGCTGTTGTTGACATTTTCTTTTTCTTTTGTTTTCTTATAATTTTTTGTCTTTCTGTTCAGTCTTGGAGAGAGATTACCTCTGATTTCTTCAAATAATCTATGAGACTATTCCATAATAAGCGTTTCATTCGCTCATTAAGATCCATGAATTTTCCTTTCCATTGTAGCTTCTGATAGGACCAATCTTATTTATGTAATATTACCACAAGAACAGAGGGATTTTCGAGAGGTCCCTTCTCTCCTACAAGCTCAAAAGGGTCCCAAACAAAGGATATCAAAAGCATAAAAGAAAAAACGTCTCTCCCTTCCGCTCACCCAATATAACAGTACCTGTAACTAAAAATATTCTATTGGGCCCACATAACAACTCAAAAGAAACATCAAGGCACACTACCCCTAATTCTTACGTCCTTCTTAAATTCTTCTTCCGTACATAAACTTTAGTAATAGGGAGTCTATCAGCTTCCTCCTTATAACCCATGCTGAAAAGTTACATACTAAAAAGCTCCATTTAGAAGTGAAGGCTACAATGTTAACTTTAGCTGAGATGACTATAATCTTCAACATTTTATTTATTTGTTCTTTAATTTCCTCATTTTTTTAACGAGGGAGCAACTTTTCATTAAAGTAAAAAGTTGCAAAGTTTTCAACTTCTTATAGGAGGAGTATACAAAGATCCCGTATTGCCTTACATATTAAGAAAGATGCGAACAAATATGTAAAATAAGCCCCAGAAGTTTAACAATCAGCATTAGAAAGAATATCCAAACCCCAAGCTCAACAACAAATAAATGGAACATGTCATTAAAAGGTAGCCTATACATGGAAGATGGATCTAACCAACTAAGAACATATTTTCCATTGAACCACCAAAGGATAAAATCTGGCCAAAAATACTGCCAAGAAGCTATAACTGAAAAGGACCAAAAAGAATTGTCCTAATAAGTCTTGACGGACCCTTGAGATTTACCCGGATAAACAGCCTGCCTCCCTTGCAGTGAACTACCTTACTGAAAGAGAAATTTGAAAATAGGCATGTTCTTTAAAATATTAGAGTTATTTTTTGTTTATGAGGATGGGAAAGAGAGATTATAAATTGGGATAATGCAAGTTGAAAAGTTCCTTGGAAACAAATTTTATTGCGGTTCTCAGACATTTAGAAAAATGAGATAATGTAGCAATACCATCACTCTCTTCTATTTGTCAAGTATTGAAGAATTTTTTAGTAACCGGAGAATTTAAATGTATTCATTCCCCATATATTAACCAGAGTATTTTCTTATTAGCTTTGTGCCATTTATTTTTGTTTGCCAGGATGGGCAAGAGGAAATTGGGTGAAAGTGACAGTGATGGTTCGGATGAGGACAACACTGATAATGAAGAGGAAAGCAAGAAATCAGTCATCTTGAACAGTGGTTGTAAACCTGATTTAAACAAGGACACTGAAGGGAGCTCAGACTCTGTTAGCTGTGGTAAACAAGGCGATGTTTCTGGTGAGGCCTCGTGCGAAAGCGGTTCCGAGGAAGAAAAGGACATGGCAATTCAGGAAATCATGGCATTAGTTGGATGCTCTAGTGAAAAAGCTCCTCATTCTGAACGGATTGATGTGGTTGAAATGAACAACCATACTACTCAGGGTGCAGATGTACCTTGTGCAGAGGCTGTTGCTATTTCTGCCGATCAAGAAATTGAGGCTGTTAAACAGGATGCTGACGAGGTTGCGATTGTAAACTCAGAAAACCGTCAAGACACATCAGGTCCAAATAATGGTGAAACTATTGAAGATCTATCCACACTTCCTGAACCAAATGGCTCTCCAGTGTCCAAGTTGAGTGCTCCCAAAGAAACAGCTGCAAGTAGATGCAATTCAGAAGAAGCAACACTGAATTTTGATGATTTTAGTTCTGCTGCAGAAATGGAGGTATGTATGCTCAACAAGTCCAATTATAATTTTCCCATACCCCCAACGGTTTTAACGTCTTTGTAGCATTATAATTCTCATAATAAAATAGTAAATAATTTTGGCTTAATTATCAACAGGTTGTTGGATTGGAAAGGCTAAAACGTGAACTGCAAGCTAGAGGGTTAAAATGTGGAGGGACCTTGCAAGAGAGGGCAGCCAGACTTTTCCTTCTCAAGTCCACCCCTCTGGATAACCTTCCAAAGAAGCTTCTCGCCAGAAAGTAACTCATTGGAAATTTTCCTTACCTGACTTTTTACTGTTACATAACCACCAAAATTAGGAAGAATGATCTTGGCAATCAAATGTAGTAGTGTCAGTCGGTTGTTCCGTGAGATTAGTCGAGATACGTCCAAGCTGGCACGGACACTCACAGATATAAAAAAAATAAAAATAAGAAGAATGATGCTATTGTAGTATTGTTTTTCAACCGACTCTGCTCTGCACTGGTTGTGTGTAATTCATACACTTTTGATAGTTATAATGAGTATGGTGTTAATATAAGATGGTGGGCTGCATTCTTTTGATAGTTACAAAATGGCCGCTTTGCTTGTAGTCTCGATGAGACGTCGTGGACATGGGAATGATGGTCGACATGTTGAAATTTTAAACTTTGATTGTGTCATACATCCATTTTGTTTTATCCTACTTATTAAAATAAGTTTTGTTTTTGTTTTAGAATAACGAGTATTATGTTTATCTTCTTGGATTGGATATTGTATTGGAGTTGCGGCTGGAATGTTGCAAATATTTGTACAAATGACTTGACTATGGTTTATATTCAATTTTAGCCTTGAACATGGGTTTTAAAATGAAATGAGATTCTTGTTAAGATGATTAACACAGAATTGAGGGGAAGGACTAGTTTGTTTATTGTATTAATTTGACTTTCAAATTTCTATCACATGAACCTACTAATGTCAAAATGGTAGTATGTAAATATAATACATGAAAGGAAAGTCGGACATATTTTCTAACTGGTTAAAAATGATACAATATCGATAGTCTTTCGAGAAAGATCAATTTTCAAGATATTTAAAAAATTTGTTACTTTTCAACTTTGTTCCTATACATATTTTTATGTCTTTTCATTGAAACCACTCAACATATTTGAACCAAACAACTTTTCCCACAATTTAAGGAATTTATCGTAAAAAAGGTAGATTCTCCCGGCACGGAGTTTGTACTAATCACATTTTTTGGTCCTTAAATATTATTTAGGATTCTAAAAAAATCTTCGTTTGGTCATCTGTGCAATATGTAAAAAATATGTCTCTTCTTTCTCTTCCACCTCTTTTTATATCCAACTTTTCCTTGTCTAATTACCATAATGACCTCGACTACTATACTAGTAATATTCCAATATAGTCCTACTAGATGCACACATCTTATTATTGAATTTTTTTTATTGTATTCGACAAATTCCTTATGAATCTTATTTTCAAATGAGACACCATTTTAAAGAATGACATAAAACACAAATCCACCAAGTGTCAACCGAAATTTCTAATCAATGCAACATATAATTCTAATATTAATAATTAATAGGAGGTTTTTATGCAAATTTCATAGACTAAAGTTTAATAAATAAAACGAGAAAAGTTAAGATTGGAATTAAAATAATTTTATCTTTAAATTTCTAAACATTTATTTTTAAATTTGACTCCGACAGTGTAATAAATGTTGGAAGTTAGAACACACTGTGAGAAATGTTGGAAGTTAGAACACACCATCAAACCCTATATTAGGGAAAGTAATTTATGCATAAGTTGAGAAAACAAGTATAACAAAAAATAAAAAATAAAAATAAAATAAACACATAAAATCACTCAAACAAGCATGAAAAATATCATTTTGGTCATTGAATCTTCGTTTATAGGTTCATTTATTCCCTATATTTAAAAATCATGCACTTTTTACCCCCTTGGTTTTTCAGAAAGAGGTTTAATGGTTCCTACACTAACGGGTTTCTTAAATATTTCACGGAAAGATGACGGACTGATGTGACAAGTCGAAGTTGAAAAATAACTAATGTTATGTGGATATGAACGCCACGATCAATGGGCGTTAGGGCCATCAATCATTATAATGACGGTGCGATGTGTACGTTATGAATGGGAATTTCTTGACACAATCAAATGATCTAGAACCGATCGCATGTGGAATATTATATGGTGTTGTTCTTCCACGTGATTGTACATACATATAGGAAAAGTGAATATAACAAAAGGAAAAAAATATCAAATATTCTTAGGTTTCCCTAAACTTTCAAAATTATTCTATTTTAAACTCTTAACTTTTAAAAGTTTCATTTTCATCCTACTTTTAAGTTTATCCTATTTTGATCCCTAAAATTTTAAAATGACTATTTGTAACCCTAAACTTTTAGAAATAATAAGTCATTATTGTGGTTCTTACCTTTATTTTGCAATTAACCATAGGTACACAACTTCGAGCAATGTATAATAGCGTAGTCATTTAATTTAATTGAAAGTTAAAAGAATCCAAATATATTTGAAATATATTTTTTAAATAAAAGAACAATTTTATTATCTTTTAAAATTTTTCTTTTAGAAAATATTTTGCAAACTAGTTGTTTTAGGAAAAAGTTAATTTTTATCCCTAAACTTGGCTAAATTTTCAAATTTACCAAATTTGACCTTAAATTTTGATAAATATTATAATATTTACCTCAAGCTTGAATAAGTGTAACAACTTTTAAAGAAAAAGGAAAAGTGTAGCACCTTCTTTTCTTTTCTTTTTTTCTCCTTTTTTTTTAATAGCAAAAAGTGCTGCACATTTCACCTTTTGATAAACTTTCGTTTGAAAAACAAATAAAATGAAAGTGTACTCCTCGTGTGCATTAAATGAATTAAAAAATAATTCGACTTTAGAGAAAAATGATACTATAACCATCACAGTGGTTCATTCGTCCAAATGGACTATGGTTAATTAAGAGGGAATGAGTTCCCTTGATGACCACCTACTAACTACCTTAAGAAAATTTGGTGTGAAACTTGATTTTTGTTAAAATTAATTAAGTTTGAAGAGACTGATCCTTAGTCACTGAATTTAGTGAAAATAGAAAGTATACTTCTTTAAGTATAGAGTTAAATTTGATGAGAATGAAAGTTTAACACGAAACTTGATCAACTCCCTAAATTTAGAGTTATATTGAGCATAGTTCAACGGTAATTGACATATACTTTCAACTAAGAGGTTATGAGTTCGATCCCCCACCCCCACATGTTGTAGTAAAAAAAAAAAAAAAAAAATTCCCAAGTTTAGAGGTAAAGAGTGAATTTTTCCCATCTTTTGAAACAATTTTTAGTTTAAGATGTGAATTTTTCCCATCTTTTGAAACAATTTTTAGTCTAAGATGAAAAACGGTTGGTAAAAGTATTCTTTATTCTTTATTCTTGTATTTTTTATTTTTTCACTTACTAACCTATTAATTTATAAATATAACATGTTAAAATTTAATAATATGAATAGTTACTATTGAGGGAAAGCCTCGAAGTTTCACGTGGAACCACCTTGTGGAAACAACAATCTTCATCTACCCATGAATCAGGTGGGCAGAGTGCACCCGATCAACGTCGAGCACATACTAGGGGAAGGCTTCGTGCACCATACTAACGCTCCAATACGGTTAGAGGTGTCGACAAACTTACCTAACGAGTGTTTGGCACGGTGTCAAGAGCATACCTCACGTGTTGTTGCACCACTATGTGATGGCAAGAAAAGGACATGAAATGTCAGAGAGGGTCCTCATGTCCCCAATTGGCTACCTTTCCTCCTTCTCTCTCTCCCTCCATGTATAAAGAAAAGGAAAACTCTAATTAAATGTAAGCTACTCCTTGTAAGAATTCGGCACACACTCTCAAGTCAACTCTCAACCTCGAGATTACTGCTCTTCTACCCGATTTGCTTGTACCTGTGTTCTTCCAACTTGAGTTCTTACTTAGAATGCAGAACACCACACTGGCGCTAGATTTCTATGTGCAAATAACTCAGAACTTAGAAACAAAGACGTACATAGCACTTTCGTTTTTTTTTAAAATGATCTTGTTAAATAAAATTTATATGTTAAAAAATTGTTTTTTTTTCTAAACTATATTTTAGATTTAAATTAAACTAGTTTTACACAATTTCTCGATTAGAAATAAATATCTAAACTAGTTGTGTTATACTCAAGTTGACTTTTCTATGATAAACGATTCAAAATATCTCTTATTTTTGTATTTTTATTTCTCTTATCTATTAATTTAATAATATAATTGCCATAAAAGATTGAAAATATCACACATATTAATCAATTTTTTTTTAAACATCTTAATCAAATTATACTTTAAAAACAATTGTTTGTTACCCTCCCCTAAAAAAAATATAACACATCTTAATCAAATTATACTTTAAAATATAAAAATTTAAAAGAGAGTGGAAATTCGAAGATATATACTATAATCAATTAGGCATAAAATGATTTAAACTTCAGACCAGTTTCCTTTCGTAAACAGTAAAAAAAATTTAAAAAAAAAACTCTTATTTTTTATTTTTATTTCTCTACTTAATTAGTTTAAACATATAATTGCAATAAAAAAATAAAAAATATAACACATCTTAATTCAAACTCTTATTGCCGCGGGAACACACTAAAATGTTATTTTGTTCCATCCTATTCTGAAAGTGGAAACCACTCAAACTTTGAAAAACAAAATAAAACAACATCAAAAGGTTATTTAAAAAAAAAATATAAAATTGTTTTTAAAAGATAACTTGTTAATAATGAAGAGTTACACTGTAAAACGATTTTTAGAAGTTGGTGCTTTTGTGTGGTCTGGTAATTTTTGGGGGAAAGAATAGTGAGTGTTTGAGGGGTAAGTTCATACAAAGAATGAAAAATATAATAAGAAGAAAAAGGCATTTTGAAGAATATGAATTGAATTACAGAAGCTGCTGAGAGATTCTGATAGAAACCACTTCTCCATTTGCTCCTCCTCTCATGGCCTGGTATTTCACATGAACTCCTGCATCCCTCAAACAAGATTAACATATCTTTACAATTGTTTTTACAGGTAAAAGCACTTCTGACAAAACTACTTCCCACCCAACTTCACTACATTCATAAACACCACTTTTCACCCTTTCGAATATCATATTAAGAGTGGAAGGCCATTTACCTTCATTGTCTTGTAAATAGGTGTTTACAGCAACGGCATGGAGAGTGATCATAGCCTTTGGTTGCCAATCTGTACGCTTTCCACTCCATGTTTGCATATCCAGTATTCCTGCCAATTCATGCATTTATAAGTTCATAATTCAATCTCCACAACTCGATATTTTTTGGTCGCATATGGTTTAATTTTGTGAGTTACAACAACCTTCAAGATCTAAAAACATAACTGAGTTTGCACGGATTTAATAATATGTAACTCAAAAGCTCAAGATCAAGAACTTCATTGTTAGTGTATTAAAAATACTTTTCCTGGACAGTTGCTATACCAGAGGTTGAAGAGTCTTCCAGGTGCTTGACATCAAAAATGGCCCCTGAAGCTGCTTCTGTAGGCTTCCTGATATCATGGGAACCTACAATCTGATAATCCCAACTCCCATCTTGGTAACCTTCATTTAGGAACAACTCTATGTGCCTCGCATCCAACGTCTGCATTGTTCCTACATAATAATAATATTAGCAGTATCAGCAAGAGCCAACAAGTTGTACATCAAATATTCTTCCTGCAGTGATTATTCAAGTAAATTGTTTGGTCTAATTCATGTTTGGGTGGTTGACTATGAACTAGTGCTGATTAACGGATGATTGGGGTATGTGATCATTACCATCCGTATTTCAAAATAGTATTGGGTTTAATTTTCAGTAAAATTTGGAAGTGAATAAGCCTAGCTGTGAAGTTCTTTTATACATAGTATGGTATATCAATTTACTCCGAAAGTACTAAACTCTTGCAACAAGTGAAATTCTACATTTTAGTGGCATCCAAAATGTTTGCTCGAGGGGCTTACCATCACATGTATTCAGGTCGCAGACGGGACAACGAACAAGTTGTAGATCTGCCACATTAGTCCAAAGATAATGTAAGTTTACTTATAGACATAGGATTATAAGATTGCCAAATTACGAGAACAATGAAAGAAAATGACAAACTTCTAGGAAGCTTAAAACTACCAGCTATCCAGATCCCAGTTTTAACATTGTGCAAGACACAACAACCGGACTCCAACATGTTATCCTTTGAATCCTGTTTTGGGATTTTCACTTGGGAGCCTAGCCTTTCTGACAGGAGTGCTACTGAAGAATCCATGGAAAATGCCCCAATTCGCATCCAATCTGGTTTCCTCAAAAAATATAACAATATGGTAAAGAATCAGACTACAGTGCATTTAATATATTGGGATTATGAAATATCTACTTTATAGGAGGATTCCAAAGGAGCAGTATGAAAGCTTTAACCTCAAAATGATGGATCTCATAATGCCTACACCCTCTAAAATAACTTAAGATTCAATGAACTTTGAATATCAAGTTATTTGGTAAGATGTGATAATAAGATTAGACACAGTTAAATACTTAGTCAGAACAACAATCTCTTCTGATAATAAGTTTTTGCATCCCAATCACTCACCAAGATGCTTCTCCTGCTGCCGGAAAATGTAAGAGTGGCTTCCGTCTGGAACATGGTTGATTGAATGGTTAGGCAAACGCATAACTTATTCAAAAGAGGCAGAACACAACTCGGAGGACTCGGAACCCGATCCTTACCGAAGGCGGAAACATAGAGTTTAATCCATTTGAAGGCCGTGATTTGAGGAGCAGAGACCTGAAGATCACGCAGGCAGACATACTTCCATATGCTGTCTTCCATAACTAAACGGTAAAACCACCGACTAGTCGCCGCAAGCATCATCAGAGATCTTCCGTCAAGAAACTTCGCCACCTCTGTCCACACGTCCGCGTCATACCTTCCATGTTCATTCGTCACGAAAATAAGGTTAAATTACATATTCTCAGCTTTGAAACAAAGTATTATTTCTATTCTATGATCCATCAATCTCAATCCCGATCAACCAAATTTAAGACTAATGGCTTAATAAACAAAGTAGCTTTCGATTCCCAACATAAGAAATGAGTCAAAATTGAAGGTTTAAACTGTAGCAAGTAGCTTTAAACTGTAAAATATGAACAATCACATTATCGAAATCTTAGAAGTAGGACTGATACATATAGAGAAGACTCGGAATACTGAATGTGATAAATAAGAAATTTAAATTTAAACACTGAACTAGTTTCGCTCCTTTTACATGTCCAATAAACACTTGGAAACTATACTGAAGAATTGGCAGTACTATTTACATTACGAACTGTTAGGACTTATGATCAAATTCTAAGAGATTCAGGAAATGTTATCAGAACGAACAAGTTTTAGCTGCGATAGATTCTTCAAACATTCACTTTGAGCTAATCTCACAGACACAACACGAATTATTCATTTCCTTCTACTTCAAAATCCTTTGCAGTACTATACAAATTCGAACATACAATCAAGCTCAGAGAGCCTCAAAGTCGAGGAAATAACTTCATATCTCAATTTTCGAACTATGCGTAATTATAATCACTTCAAAGCAAATCACATTCGAATTTCCTCACCGTCGCAAAACGGTAGAAAACACAAACGCATTCAGGTCTACAGTACAGGTAAGCATGTTTTTAGGCGCGAAACTGAAATTAAGATTACCTACTAACAACGATGATGAAAATGGAGAGCAACAGAGAGAGAGGAAGAACCAGCAGGAAGAGGAAGATGCAGTGAGAAAGGCGGAACGAGGAGAGCTGCAAGGATGAATGATCGGATGCTTAACATCTCTTCGGATTCGCTTCGCCATTACTCCCTCCGGCTCCGCAGCAGCAATCGGCGATCGCTTAGACAATCTCTCCCGCTCCATGGCACTGGATTGAGATCTCGTAACCACTCGATCGCGCGCTGAGGCAATGCTCAATTTCTTCCCCATGGACGCCCTCACTTTTCTGCTCTCCTCTCCTCTCCTCCTCCTACTTTTTTAAACAAGCTCCTCTCGCTCTCAAACTTGGCTATTTATATGCGCGGGAAACGTTCGAATTTTTTAAACTTAATTAACGGGACAAATAAATAAAAGTAATACTAATATTAATATTATGACAAATTTAATGTATGGCCAAAAGGGTAAATATGTGATACTATCTTTAATATTTATGCTCCTTTTTTATTTTATCTGTAATCATTAGGGATTTTTTTTAAAAAAATCTTTTATTAATGTTTAATTTTCGAATCGAGCCACTAAATATGAAAGTTATTTAGAAGTAATGACGCAATATTAAAATATTTTACAAATCTAGCCTAAATTTTTTTAGTTATTTTTCCTAAATTTTAAAAGGTTATAGTTGTTGGGGGAAACATACGAACACATATTGACAGTCAAGAGATATGCTGATTTGATGGCGTTAGATCGATGGCCAGGAACGAACTAAGCCACATGCGCCTTATCATTACCGCCATCAACGAGCATAGGACACAGGTTTGACTGAGTCTGGTCAGCAATCATCTCTTGTCTGGCTAAATTTTTTTGAGGGAGAGAATCTCGATCTTCCTTATCTACTGATTCAACGTTGATTTCTGCTAAGAGGGTCTGTAATCCGTTACCCAGATATGTTCAAATTCTTTCTAAAATATATTATTTATCGTTTACGACTGCGACTAACTTTAGAAATGGAGTGTTCAGCTTTATTTTGCAGGTCACTCGTCTAGCGAAATGAATAAGCCACAATATTTGAATAGATAAATTTGTGCAGACAATAGTTTTTTTTTTCCCTGTGTCAGTACTTAAAAGGTTGTATTATACTCATCCTTAAACTTTAAAACTTTTAATTCTTTTATTTATGTACTTGTTTAAAATTTTTATTTTGGTACTTGTTCAACATCACTAACTAATATGTCATGTTTCTGCCTAACATTGCTAATTAAATGATTATATGCCATATTTACTGGACAGATGACTCATTTTATTTGTGACCAACCTATGGCAAAAAATTAAAAAGTTAGTTAATTTCAATTGGATAAAATTATATATATATATATATATATATATTTTTTTTTTTTTCCATTCAACATAATTACTATTTCGAAAAGAGTATTAGCACATAGGGAGAGATGAAAACAAATTTTTTTGTTTTCAAATTTTATTTTAGTTAATTTCAATTTTAGTTTGGTATTATTAAAAACATTAATTTTGGTTCTCAGTCAATTTTGATTTTTATACATTTAGTTTCCCTCCATTGGTTTTTTACTTTCAAAATGTCTATTTTACTCCATTTTTACAAAATTCAACAAATTTATTGAATGTAGCCAGGAAAAAAATGAGGCAAAAATGATAAAAGGAAAGGACCGATCATGATAAATAAATAATGTCATTGCCAAAATAAAAATGCATAATTCGAATGAATGAAATTATATTAAAATTAAATTAATAAATTGTGAAATTAAATACAATAAATATAATAATTGAATATTTATCAAATTAACTTTAGTTGATAAAATGTAAGCCGACTATTTAATTATAATATCATAATACTAGTTAGTGAACTCATTCCAACTAATAATATTTACTTTCCTTTTTTTAGAGGTATTACACCACACATAAATTTAATATGTATTTTTAAAGATATCACAACTTTCGATTAAAAAATAAAATAAAATTCAGCCGAATAAACCAATAGTCATGACATCTCTACTTCCTTTAAAAGAAAAATTATATAAACAATAGCTTCTTATTTAACCAATAGTCATGTTATAAGTTATTTTTTAAAAAAAAAAAATCACAACTTTCGATTTAACCAAAAATAGTTTTTGATTAGTACAAACCAATGGTTATGACATCTTTACTACCTTTAAAAGAAAAAAATAATAATAAACCGACACTTCTTATTTAAAATTATATGATATTCTTTTTGGTTGTATCCTATAAATTTTGTTTGTATCAAATATTTTTAAATGGTACATAAATATCTTATTGTTGAATCTTAGTGTTTTAACAATATCAGTTCCCTTCCCTTGGTTGTATAAAAAGTTTTTAAGTTATTCATAAATATTATATTGTTTAATCTTGGTGTTTTAACATTTTATTGCTCAATCTACTCTTCTTAGGTTTTAACCCACATGACTTCATTAAAATATTTTCAAAACTGAATTTAGACAGTTTCAAATTTCTATAGCCTGATTTAGATTATTTTATTACTTAAAACTTTATATAACTCATTAATTGATTCGTAAATAATTTTTAACCAAATTTAGCTTACCCAAACTTATAATTAAAATTGATAAAATTGAAACTATAATAAAAAAATATATTCTTTTTCCAATTTTTTTGAACAAATTCTTCAAGCTTTCAGCAAATTTGAACAAGCCAACTTGTAGTTGAAAGTTTGAAGCACAGTGGTATCATGCCAACTATGATGATATTCTACCAATTCGAGTATAATTCTAGATATAAAATCATAATACATTCAATTCCCTAAAGTTAAAAGGTTCAATCCCTAGTCCTGACACGTAAAACTCATAAAATAAAATAAATAAAATAGAACAATGATATTACAAGAACTTTTCATTTCACTCTCAACTAAAAGCAAAACTGAAAATTGGATAATAAACATTATTTAAGGAAGAAAAAAAAAAGAAAGAATAAAAATTTGCCTCAAAAGCCTTGGCATTTGCGTAATATCCAAGAGCCGTGGATTGCATTTTTACACTTTTATTCCACCTACAACTATACTAATTGCTATACAAATGAAGGATAGGGGAATGAATATACCGAAACAACTGCCTCTAAATTTCTTTCCTTTTCTTTTCAAGGGAGAAAAAAAATTATAGCTGCTCGGCTCTCGCTCCCGCTCTCCAGTAGAGGTTGCAGAGGAGGAGACGTAGCAAAAGAATTAGAGTTGGGAGTTTGAGTTGGAGTCAAGTTGAGTCGAGTCGAGTTAGTTCATGAATTTCCTGCAATTGGGTGCTTTACAATGGCAAGGGACTTTGAGTTCGTCGGGCTCGTCCGGATCGAACAAGTAATCGTACCTGTTTGATTGTTTGTTACAAGGAGGGATTAATGAGCAAAAAAATGAGAGCCCCTAAGTTGAATTTTAAAATTAATAATAATAAAAAGGGTTGAAGAAAGTGGTTCCTTACGTTAGTTCTTCTCCAGCAGCTACGTTGGTCTTGGCAATGAGAACTATTCGGCTTTCATTGTCACCAACGCTCATTATCCTTGCATAGCAGTTCGGCATGCACTGCACCACACACACACACGACACAACAACCACTTCAATTTTAGATGAGATAATTCCCTTATCCATTAAGTAGAGCAAATCCTATTTAACTGGAAGATTATGGCCTTATTCTTCCAACAAACGACGGATTGGTGTTAGCTACTTAACTCTTAAGCTAGCCTGCACTTTTTCAGTTGGGTAGGGTGGAATTGAATGATTACGATTTCGACGGTATTGTATTCTTTCAAGCTATGGTTGGGCACGCATAAGGGAGGACCCACTCATTGCATTATCCTCGTGCCCCGGCACCCATTAATAGGCTTCACTTACCTCGGCTAGCATGGGTTTTAAATCAAATTATTAAGTTGGAGGTAAGTCCAGGCATCCCAGTGTTTTTCCAAGCAGGCACTTATAGGATTACTTTTAATATAGAATTGGTGATATGGTTAGAGTATCAAGGGTATATTAGTAATTGGCTAGAAAAGTTAAATAGAGTGAAGAGGACAGGAGGAAGGTAGGCAATTGTTTAGTGTGGTCTAGGCTTGAATAAGAATACTCAAGAGAGGAGAGGGTCAGTCATTGTATTGTTCTATTTTTTATATTTCAATACATTTCTAGTTGTTCAGGTTCTATCAATCTCGTATCAGAGCGGCTCGGTTCTGGCCATGAAATTGGGGAGAAATAGAAAATATTTCAATCACAGGTGTTTTATTTTCTACAATTACATTTTTTACTTGATAAACAACTTCGAGGCCATGTTGTGAATAAAAGGATAGGGTGAGTCTAATGTACAAATCAATAATCCCACAATTTAGAGCATATTGCTTACCGAATGGTTTATCAAGCGTGCTATATTTCCTTTATCCGTGGCATCAATGACTACTTCCTCGCTGATCTTGAAAAGCTGCAAAAACATAATCAAAATAAATTACTTTGCCGATTAAAATACTTGCATATTACAACACTCCAGTAATCGAAAGAGGAACAAAATGTAGTACGCTAAAAGCAGTTTTCACCCTTTTAAGTTTTAAAAGTGATATCAAACTTATAATATTTTTTTTCGTCCAAGTAATTTGCAAAGACAAAGTGGATAAACCAAAATAAAAATACAGCGCCTCATGCATAAATAAAAATGGTGTAGACAAGTAACTTACATAGCAATCTTTTCCTTCTAGTTGGTACCGAGCCTCCCTCAAATCCGCTACGCTGCGCCGCACCTGCTCACCACGGTACTCAACAACCTAGAAAAGTAGATATGCATGTTTGATTAGATAGAAAACTTAAACTAAAACTTTATCTTGGAAGACTGCCTCAACTCAATGGTTGTCTTTGATGAAAATGAAATCAGTTCAAAACATTAAGGAACCGTGAGGCGTGAAGAAAAAAACACAAAAGTACAGCATTGAATATTACCACTGTAATATTAAAAAAAAAGGTCACTGAAACTGATTGCACAAACTTTCTAATCACAGAAATGTACAGACTTAAATGGAACCAGGAGAAATCAGCTACATCCTTACCATTTCTCCCTCCTGCACATTCCTACGAGCAAAGAGGCCCCATCCATGAATTCCAGATTTACCGAAACAAACCCGGTACTTTTCAGTTCTCTGAAATCATGTAGGGAAATTAGTCAAACAGTAGCAACAAGATTTCATTAAAATATGAAAGATACAAAAAGAAGGGATATTGCACGGGAGGTAGCATTTACCTGTAAGTATTGAAGTCGTTCCTTGAATGAAGAAAACATTTTGGGGTCTTCTCCTTCCTGTAAGAGAAAACAATTAACTTTTGTTTATCACATGAAAATGAGCAAAAAGTGTGAGATTAAACAATCGAGGAGAAGAATATTACTCTGGGTGCACTCAAGCTAATGATCTCGTCTAATGGATGATGGCTCGGCCCCATAATTCGATGGAATATTGGTTGCCCTTCAACCCTCTTGAAAAATACAGATAATGGTGAGGCAACGAAACCACAAGATAGCGGTTACTAAATAATTTTTAAAAATGATCAAACGTGGGAAACCTTCTCAGTTGATCTAACATAGACACGACATCTTGCTGCAGAATACGGTTCGAAATCATTAGTTTCAGAGGCTGAAGACTTTGACTGTTCTTCTATCTTTGATGTAACTAGCCTTGATCCCCTGTAACATCCCTTCTGCTTTTGAAGCAAATTTCTGCCTGCAAAAACCCCAGAAGGACTACGCACCACTAGAGCAGCATCAGGGTTTGGTGTCCTACATGACGAAAAAGTATTTTGTGCCTCAGAATCCATGTTGAACCAGAGAGAAAAAAAAGTAATAAATTGCAATAAAGCCCTGACCTATGGATAGCACAATATATCAGTTTTCTAGTAATTTGTTTCCCTCTCTCCTCTGAGCACTGCAACTGAAAGAGAGAATATAACGAGTTAAGGTTGTCAGCATGTTGCACCTTGAAACAATTTCACAACCCAGAAACAGACGTCAAATTTTTTTCTAAAACGGAAGCATGGGCAAGTAAATTGAAATATTCTGTAGAATAGTGATTACCAACTATCAACCATAAACACTTACCTCCATGTAGTATCCTGCTCTCGAAGCACACGTTGTATGAAAATAAGTTGCACACTTGCAGCACTGAGTGCAGGAACCATGACTTTGCTTGCAGATTACACATCTCTGTTATCCATAAAAAGAAAAAATTTGTGGACAACGAACATCTCTTTGCATGGTAGAAAATCAATATTATGAATCCCAGAGGTAATAAGAAAATAAAAGGGTAAAGATATTATTTTGTCATTTCTCAATTTTATCTCAAACCTTTTAAAACTTTCAATTTTATTATGTATATATTAAGTTTTTTAATCTAAAAGAATGATGGTCAAAAAAATTTAAAAAAATTATATTTAATAAGGTGGCGAACAAATTGTTAGCATAATAGTAATTTTAATAGGTCCATTTTCTGCAAATTTCAAGTTGTATAAGTTATTATGCATCTGGTTATATGAAGTGAATAAATTTTCATGAACATTTCCTAACTCATTAAATGAATAATCAGCCAATCAGGTAATTCTATATTGGGTGAAGAAAATGCATTTCATTGTCACACCATCATTTTGGTTATGAATTTAATGTTCTAGTCCTGAAAAGATTGTAAACATAAAAGAACTAGAACTTTTAAACTATTATAATGAATTGAAAAATGAGCATATAATTAGCAAAATTTTTGACCGAAGAACATTTTAAAATATATATATAAATAAAATGACAACATTACCTTCAAAAAAGAATTAGACGGAATTCTAAAGATGCCAACAGCAGGTTCCATTTTCTCATGATTCAAGAAAACAACTTCAGGACGAAACCAAGCACACATGACATGAACCCAGTGTCCATCAACCTCAGTAGGCTTTAAAGCACCTCCTGAAGCAATATACAGAAATTAAATTTTACATAGTTCCTTATTCATATTGCAAGACAGCACTGGGGCAATACCGCAATAGGCAACAATGCATACTCCAAAACTAAGAAGCGCCAGACATTTTAGAATAGGTAATGTGTCTGACACAGACATGGGTCAGTCAGTCCAATACTCCAACACTTATTGGACACGGTATCAAATACTTGTTAGCTCAATAAATGTATGTCATATACTAGTTGTACAAAATGAATATGGATCAAACACTTGTCGGACAAGTATTGAACACTTGTTAATCATAAAAAATAGACCTAAAAAATAAACATAAATAGATAGGACATAATATAATTTGAGAATAAAAACACCAAAAAGCATAAAAATATATAAACTTATTAATTTTGAGTTTCCTTCTCGTATAAAATGATATATATGATATACCTAAAAGAATCATTTTAGTCGATGTGTCTTTGTCGTGCCTGTGTCCTAGATTTCTAAAAAATTATGTGTCACCATGTCTGTGTCATATCGTGTCCGTGCTTTACTCTTAGTCACTTGCTCACCAAAATGAGAGAGATGGACAAATGGCATTATGCAAGCCACAAAGCACACTTGAATAAAAGAAAAAATAATAACATACAAGAATTTGTAATAAGTATAAATCATAGAATGTCAAAGCATTAAAAGTTGATATACTAAATGCCAGTGACCTAGAGTGGGAAAAAAAAAAAAACCAGGAGTGGGGAATGAATACAGGCATTTGTGTGCGTGAGAGGAAACTAGCAAGGGGACTCTAGAGAGAGAAGTATAAATGCAAATAGAAAAGCTGGACAAAATGAGGAAGTAGGGCCAAAGAGGGTTATGTAGAGACATTGTTGCTTAAAGTAATTGAAAAGCAAGAAGACATATGGGTAGAATATTTTCTAAAAATACTCTTATTAAACGTAAAGTATGACCTTCATTACGATAAATTTTAGTTATAAAAATGATTATTCACCAAAATTGAAAAACACGGGCATTCCAGAAATGAAATGCAATACACACCCTTCACAGGACATAGGCAACACTCTCTGTTGGCATCTGGTGTTTCACAAGCCCTACAAACCCATGATGTAAAATCTTGAATATCTTTCGCCCCATAGCATTCTTGGTGGACAGCAACTTGGCACCTATAAAAGAAAGAGGAAGAGAAAAGGGTGTAACAGATCTCTTGTACACATAGAATTACATTTAAATGATTTGGGCCCAAGCAAAAGTGGTTAAATTACATGTTTAGTCCCTAAATTTTTAGAATTGTGTCTACTAGGCCCTTAAATTTTGAAAAGTGTCTAATAGGTTCTAGACTTTTAGTTTTGTGTTTAATAAATCTCTAACTTCTAATTTTGTTTCTAATAGGTCCTTGAATTTTCTATTTTGTGTCTAATAGGTCCATGATCTATTCAACGTTATTTTATTCATGGACTTATAAGCCACAAGATTGAATTTTATGTCTAATAAAATTTTGACCATTTAATTTTGTATTTAATAGGTCCCTAAATTTTAAAAAATATCTAATAATTCAAGGACCTATTAGAAACAAATTTGAAAAAGTTTTAAGGAACTATTAGACACTTTTAAAATGTAGAGACCTCATATACACAAAAATTGAAAGTTCATGGACCTATTAGACTATTTTTTAAGATCTGTTAAACATAACTTGAAAGTTTAACCTTGACTATAAATATCAAAATATGTTGAACTATCAGAAATCATGAAAGCTAAACTACTAAATAAGGTCATTTTAAATATTACTTCTCAAGAACCTGTTGTGGTAAGAACTTAATTTTGTTCATTATCTCAAGAAAAACTGCGAAGTTTGCTTTAATTTTAATCATACATGTTAATACAAAATTAGATAGATCGTACCTGTTACAGATGATAATTTTGTTTTCTTCCCAATCTTCAACCCATCTACAAATAGCACACTTTTCTGTCGTCCATTTTGCATAAACAGGCTCGTAATTCTCTGTTACAGCAAAGATAATAACATATTTAAAAATGTAGCCTCAATAATTGTAATTTATCAATGAAAGTGCTCTGTGAGAAGAGACTGACACAGGCATATACTGCAATCTTCCCAAGATAAACAAAGAAAAGACTCAATGAGTCAAATATTTGGAGAGAAAATATGTACCACTTAAGAATGTGCTTAGCTGCTGGTTATCCAACTTTAAAGACTTCAAGGAATCCATACCATTCGTGTTGAACTCTTGAATCTGAAATTTCATTGATGTTAGTAAGAAATGATAAGGGAGCATGCAATTACAGCACAGTGACTAAAGTCTGAAAAAGAAAGGAAAGGCTGAGATGTTATTACGAACCCATTGTTCCAGAGGTAACATTGTAGCCTTCACTTTAACACTATACTTCCATTTCTTTGCTCTGCAACCAGTGTGCTTTTCCCATTCACTAAGTCTTTGTTTTCTTGGCCCACAAGAACCGCATTTACAGACAACTCTAAAAGACATAGGACTGGGGGTCACAATTTCATCATCTTAAACAATTTCCAAATCACTAAAATAAGGTGCTACAATAAATCTTTTGTGGAACTGGGAGGAAGAAAACAAAATATTATTTAACGTGATATTCACATGACTTACAAATGTAAATCAGGAATGTAAGCTCCTTCCATGCCGTTGCACACCACTATTATCTTATCTGGAATAGAAGCCACCGCACCTTTGTCCGTGGAACTGGTTTAAATATGGCGTCACATAACTCACCATCAAATACAAAAAATTTAAAACTGGAAAATAGATTCCTATTCCTTGCTAGTGGCATCATGTATAAAAGCTTTGTTGCAGAATTAGTAAAGTGGAATTCCACACCCCTCCCTTAACCAAAGTATCAATATGTCGATGTTTTTGCAGGCAAACAAATATTTAATAACTAAATTATAAATGGAGAACAAGTCTGTAGTGCTCACTTGGCTTTTGGTTGACTATTTTCAACGTGCAATGTTTCAAGATTGAATTTGACCTTGCAATCGGGGCAATAATATTCGCTGTGTGCCAAATCCTTCAAATGAGGCCAGATTAGCAAGTACACATTCTTGAACTTTGGTAAATATACATATATATTTATATATGCGTCGGTATGTGAGAGAGGGAGGAGGGGGAAACACCATTCGTGGTGCAGAAAGTATACCTTAAATAGCTTGCCAGAAATTTTGTCGCACTCAGCATGCACCCATACATTACAACCATCACAGCATACCTAATCCAACAACAATCATTCAAATAAAATCAGATAAAGAATGAAAGGTATAAAGGCAACAGATGAATTCTAACTAACGACAAAATATTCTTACCCAATTTCCACCATCAGAATGGTGCCAGATTTTCTTGCATATGCCACAATATTGCTTCGATTTTCTTAACTGTAAGTATGAGAGTTAATAGATAATTTCAATAGTAAATACTATCAGAATAACAATATTTGTGATAAGAAACTATTTTCTGCATTTCATTATTTCTTCAAGATAGGCAAGGAACTATTTCTGCAGAACACAATTTCTTGAGAATAAGCATATCTTACAAACCTTATAGCAATGTTTGCATAGAAGTTGTGAGCCAGAAGTTGGGCCCTTCACTTTCTTAAGTGTCTTACAAACCGATATCAAGCCACATCCATCACAATGTCTAGAACCTTTATTGCCTAATTTCTGTAAAATAATTAACTGATAAGAACTCTCGATAAAATCAAGCAAATTACACCATAATGTACCAAGAACAAACAGATAAGAGTGAACAGAGTTTATAACATCAGCGTGTAAGAACGTGTCAAAGATGCATTAGCATGCAAACAATAAAATAAGACAGGGTTAAGAAAGAATATACATCAAGGCTGATATGTTTCTTCCTAACACATCAAACAGAAAAGCCTAAAAATATGAGAGAGAAAATAATTGAAAACAGATCACCTATCCAAAAAAAAAAAATTAAAAATTAAAACGGATCAAATTATAGACTATAAAGATCTTTATGCCCTCACCACAGCAATAAACACCTGAAAGATTATTCCATAAGATCACATGACATGACTGGGTTTCTGGTAACGAAGTGTTTGAAATGAATGATTAATCATTTGTAAGTCCTAGATTTCTAGTCATGAAGTACTAACATAGAAAGGTTCCTATCACATGCTCTGACTCTAGATTGGATCAAAGCTCTGTTAATAGTTGTTAATAGTTGGCCTGCTGAAGAGGCAAGCAGTGAACCCAGATGCGTTCAAAGTTAAGATTCAAACCCTGATAGATCACCTATTAAAATATACAATTTTTTGACATCACATGTTGGAGGATTAGTTGAGATACATATAAGTTGGTGTTGGTCTAAACATCCTCTGCAACGTTTTTTGTTTTAAATGTCGATGTTGATGGAAATATTGAGATCTCAATTTTATGAAAATACTGAGGTAAACATCAACAAAATATTGATGTCAGATGGATATTTCTGAAAAACTTAAAAACATAAAAAATCCGTAATATATATATATATATTTTAGTATAACAAGTGGGGGTGGGGATTTGAACTCACGATATTTTGGTCGAAGATAGATATACCTAAATAAATTGAGCTATGCTCAGGCTGGCATTCATAACAAATATTTAATTACAAGTAAGCATTTTGGTCTTTTTGAATAAGTTAAAAATTACTATTATGTCCATATTAGTGATATTTTATTGATTTTTTTATATCTTGTCAATTTTTTTGTGATACTATGGAAATTTCTACTCACCCCTGTCAATTACATGATATTTTTTAACAAGAAACAAACTTTTCATTGATAACATGTCGATTAACTTTAATATCTTTATTCTTGGTTATTTTAAATTTAAAAATAAAATAATTGCACAGAGCAAAAATGTTGGGCGATCTCAACAAAACTAAGTAAAAAGAAAAAAAGAAAAAAAAAAAGCATCTAAGCATTAACAATGCGAATCATCAGTATTATCTTAATCCAAGCCTCGTAGGCCATTGTCAGTGATATTGATAAACGTTATAAACTCAAAACAGAAGATGTGACCTGGCAGAAACTCAAAACCAACCTTTTTATAGGAAAGAAAAACCATCAAACAAATTACGAAGCGAACTTGACATCATAAAGCAAGGATCCAATGCATAAAAATTAACACATAAATTACATATTTTGTGCAGGTAAACTTTAAAAAGTTCGAATTACATCCCAAAACTTAATATGTTTATCTTTAATCCTATCATTTACCAGTCTAGTAGCAAACATATCAGTCTATTCCTTAAATTTGGTAAGGTAGATAGGCATATTAAAAACGAATACGCAGGTCACTGGGTCAAATTAGATTTGATTATATTTTTTAGGACAAATTGATATTTTTCCTTAACTTTCCCCTGCCCTTTTTTAAGTTTAAGGACTAATATATACATATATATGTATATATATACATTGATATATATGTATACATATGTATACATATATACATTATATGTATAATTTAACCAAAATAATAAAATTACATATTTTTATACCAACAGAAATACAGTATCAACATGCAAATTTGGGCCAGATGACAAAACCAACAAAGACCGGTTATAAAGATTCAATAACCAAAGCTATTATATCATATAATTTCGTACTATCCTACTTCGTACACCAATAACCGACCCACCCAGTCAGAGAACAGTAACTAAAATTCATTTCAGAAGGACTCAAATAAAGAGCTCCTAATTACAATACTTCAGTAAACAACAAACCGAAAAGTATGAAATAAATTCTCAAAAATGTTACCTTGTCGGAATAGTAGTCCAGATCCTGGTTTGAAGTCGAAGCGTCAGGCATCCCACTGACATCTGCTTCTCGAAGAGCCATTAACATACTGCCCACGCTAGCATCCACATAACCATCTTCTGCTAATAAGGCCTCCTCGATAGCCATCTGGAAATCACTTGGTTTGCTCTTGTGCAACTGTTTCTGCCCCTTGAATCTATTGAACAGGAACATTTTTTACCATGGTATTTAATGTTTTAAAAAACACACACAATTGACGGAAATAGTAAGCTACACACCTATCCAAGAACTCCGCAAAGGGGTATATCATCCCTTGTTTCACCCATGCATAGTCCTGTGAGAGTTACAATACATTAAATAATTAACAAACTCGACAAGTTAAATTACTATTACCAATATAGTATGAGCAGGAAAAATAAATAAAAATTACCCTCTGCGTTCCATTTTTTGAGTATCCGAAAAACATAACACATATAGCACCCGCGACGCAAGATTTTAGAACAGATTCGGGAGCCTGCAAGAAGGGATCGATAACAACCGCTGGCCAAGCTGGGTACTTTTTCCCACACTTGGCCCAAACTAAATCTCCCAAAGCAAATTCCTCTGGCTTGTAAATGTCCCTTCTCCTTTCAGTATTTGAGTTTGCCTTCGCACCCATATAAGTTAGCCTTGTGGGTTTCTCCTCCTCTACGTCTACCAATGGCAGAACAGTTTTTGAGCTGAAATACCTTGTACCGTTCAAATTAGAGAACCCCATAAAAGCATCTTCTTTCTCCTCCTCGCTTTTACACGATGAGTCACACTCCGAATTCTTCAACCTGTAATTATCTTTCCATCGCTGTTGCTTCGATGATGCAAATCCCTTAGTTCCCTTCCTGGGTTCTGCTACGACACCGTCTTCTTCTTCTTCTTCTTCTTCGTCGTAGTTTTCTTCATTGCTGGAATCCATAGAATCGACCTTCGATTCTTCGTTCTTCCACACATGAAGAACCGAGTCACTGAACCTGGAAGGCAGCATCTGAATTCTGCCTCGCGATGACTTCAACAGCGGGGGTCGTAATTTGTCCACGCTGCGGTTCGTTACTCGCTGCCCATTCAGTTTCTTCGAATTTCGCTCGAATTCTTCCGCCCAATAGAATCCATCGCTGTACCAAGAACCCGAACCACTACTAAAATCCTCAACCTCGCGCTGGAGGGCATACGAATAATACCCATCCGTCCGCCGTTTCTTAGAATTCACCGAATACATGTAATCCGCAGAATCAGGCTCCTCAAGCTTGCAACGTTTGAGATTCGGCGTTTCGAATTTCATAGTACGTTTGATGATCATCTTGGTGCGAATATTAGAACCCAATTTCCCAGCGAAAAACAATGCGAAGCCCTAATTATCTCCTCCCACGAAAAAGAAACGAACGCCGGCCAATGTCGAAGAATTCCTCCACCCACCATTCAACTCCGCTTCATACCCACCGACGCCACACAAATACCCACCGCACAACACGACCCAAAACAACGTATAAACCCTAATTTCAACCAACGAATCAAAAAACAAACAAAAACAAAAACTCGGAGAATTCAATTCATTCCAGAAACTCCCCGTCCGCGAAACTATCAGACAACACCGGAAACAGAAATCGCAACGCAAGAACAAAAATCCTGATATCGGAAAACAAATTCCACGAGACGCGGAAAGAGACGCCGGCGAGAGAAAAATCCAATGCTTGTTTTCGCCTCCGACGAAATCACAGAGAAACGAAAGAACAATGCTGGAGCTGTGTCAGAGCCGGGGATCGATCCGTCTAAGCCTAAACGAAACCGCAAGGAACAAATTGGCTTTTTTTTTTATAATTATATTATTATATTATAGTAAATAATTAAATTAAAATAATAATAATGAAATCGGAAACATAAAACAGGCGGGTGATGTGTAAATTTTATTTTTTGGCTCCAAAGAAAATTTGGAATTGCTTGACGTCGAAGCGCGAATTCCAAACTGAAAAAGGAAAAATTTTTTTCTTTTTCTTTTTTTTTTTTCCTTTTTGAAGAAGGTAGCATGGAGATCCCGTACTACCTTTTTTCGCCGACGTGGCGGCCGGAGGGAGCGCAGCAGGTTTTAAGATTTTAACCCATTTGATTTTATCCATATTTAAATTTATATCCATTCTAATAAAATTCATTATATTGAAAAACCATAGATTATTTCCAATTTGGTAATTATTTTATTTTAAGATGTTGATTTTAAGGTATTTTTATTTGTGATGAGAGAAGCAAGTTTTTTTCAACTATTTTAGTTTTTGTTTTAGTGGAAATATTTGGATCGTTTATTTTGTGGGAACGTAGATATTCGAGCTCAGATAGCCATGTTTGTTTAGTAGAAAGATTTATAAGGAATTTTCAACTTTAATATTTTATAAAATATATAAATATACAATTAATGTTATCGGAGGTGGATTTTATTTATTATAATATCAAATTATATTAAATTTTTTAAAAAGAAAAATATATAGTGTATATTGGTCGTAAAAAAAGTTATTGCTTCAAATTATATATTTAAGATAATAAATATTATTAATAATAATTTGTTCAAAATTTTAAAAATAAATGAAGATATCATATAATTTAATTAAAGTTTATTTTATATGTAAATGTAATATATAAATATATTTAATTGCATAAAGTTGTTTGTTAGCCAATAAGTATATTAATTTATTTTCCTTAAAAAAAGTATATTAAGTTATTTAAATTATGAATTTAAAAGTAAAAATAAAGAAAACCGATAAAAGAAAATATATGAAAATAGAATGAAGAGCAAAAATAGAAAGAGATGATACCCTTGATATGGGAATCTAGTAAACTCATATTTCAAAAGGGCATACAAAACAACTTGAACGCCCCTCAAATGGGCATCTCAAGATACTGGACATCTTGACATATCTGAGTATCCTATATTGTTGCAAAACAAATATGGGAATTCAGATGTTCGTCTCATGAGAATCTTGGATTCTCACGAAACAAACGACCCCTTTAGGAATGAAGAGAAAATTATAGCCTACAGCCATAAATATATGCATATGTGTCTTTAAGTTATGCTTAAATTTAGCTAGGTCCAAACTTAGGTGTGTCGATCAGTGTGCCTAAAATTAACCCGACCGACCAAACCGACCCTACCGATGTAAGTGGTTGGTTTTAGCCAGATTAGGGAACCGAGAAAACTGATTTTGATGGCCAACCCAATCCAAAAATTTTCGGTTGGTTTGAGTTGGGTTGCTGGCTTGCTTCATGGCGACACGAGGGACGACGAGTAGATGTAGATTTGTGGTTTATTAGCAAATCTATGGGTAACGAGCAGTTATGTGGGTTATAGTAGCGACGAGCATCTTTGGGTCACGGTTACGAGTAAGGATCTACTTCATGGCGGTGACGAGTGTGGACGGTGGACCTGCATAGAGGAAGTATTTGCTTCGAAGAATAATGACACAACAAACTTTGGAGAAACGGTGAAATTTCTAAAAGTGGAATAAGATTGAAAGAGAGAGAAATGAGAGTGGGAGAGGTGAGATCGATAGAGAGGGAGGGAGATAAGGAGAGGGAGAGGTGAGATTGATAGAGAAGGAGATGATAGATTGAGAGAGAGAGAGATTGGTGGAGGAGGCGGCGACACAAAAGGGAAAAAAGTTAGGAACCCTAAACCTAAACACACACATATATATACTAAAAATCGGTTTGGTTCAGGTTGAACTGAAATTTTCTTTTCTAAACCCATGAACTGAATCGAACCGATCAGTTCCAGAATTTTTGAACCCAACCCAAATCGAAAATTTAACCAACCTAACTCAATCCTAATTATGGTTTGGGCTGGTTTGATTAAATTCTTCGGTTATCGTGTTTTTTTAACACTCCTATCAACCAGTCGAAAACCCCCAAAATCAATCGACCTGATCGACATATATGTGTTTTAAAAAGAAATTTTAATTGAAGAGCAAAACTTAAATGCTAGAACAAAAATTCAAAAACTAAAGTTTGATAACAAAGTAGAAAGGAAAAACAAAAGCACGGAAAATGAAGTGTGTTGAGATAATCCGTGGAAGCTTCAATTTATAGGCTTGGGGGAGAGTAACAAGTTCAGGAATTCATGGGAAGTTGGAACCAATTGTGGTTGTAAAGATTTGAGGAAGTTAGACCAAATCTTGGACCAATTATTTGGTCAAAAGTGGTTATTCACGTTTTCATAATTTAGGCATCGAATGTGGTTGAAGCATTGTGAAACTTGTTCTTTCAAAGGAATGTGGCTGGCGCATTCCTCCAGTAAGCTGAGAAATCTATTTTGGCGGGCGCCTGACGCATTCTGATCATCAATCTTCAACTTTTTCTTACAAAATAAATATATTTACACAAATTAGCGCTCATTTACCTATAACTAAATGCCCAAGTCCTTAATCACAAAATATGCACATTTTTCTAACATAGATGCATAATCATACATTTTTCATCCTAAATAACCCGCAACTAAGCATGCAAATCTATTGTTTTTAGCCTTTGATCAAGGCTTATCAAAGAGTATCAGGCCAAAGATGGTGGCATGAAGTGTTATTTGAAAAAAGCTTGAGAATTCCTTAGTCAGTTTAAAGAGTATGTAATCCGCCAAGTGCCTCGATCAGAGAACTCTGATGCTGATGCATTATCCCGGCTCGCCTCGGCCTATGAAATCGACTTGCTACGGTCAGTTCCAGTGGAGGTACTGTGCGAACCTTCCTTTAATCAAGCTAAAGTAATGGACATGCAACCTAGTTCGCACACATGGATGGACCCAATTAAGGAGTATCTTGTAGGAAACGTGCCGCCTGATCGAGTCGAGGCGCGTAAGCTCAGATGTAGAGCTGTCGATTACCTGATGTAGGATGACAAGCTTTACAAGCGAGGATTTCCCTCCCACTTCTCAGATGCCTTGACCTGGACAAGGTGAACTATGTCATGAGAGAAGTCCACGAACTCGATCCATGGCAGTGAAGATGGTCCACCAAGGCTATTACTGTCCAACCTTGGATCAGACTCTAAGGAGTTCGTTAGAAAGTGCCACAAGTGTCTGATAGTGTAATCTATAAACCACATTTCATGACATTCAGGTGGGAATTATCTAGCAATTTTTGGTCATTTCTAGCTTATTTATGTGCATAACTGATGTTTTTACAAGATCGAGTCATTAGAAAGAATTGAAGCATAAATGATAAATTAAGAGGAAAATTAGAGCAAAGAGGCGCCGCAGCGCCATTATGTAGCGCTGTGGTACCTGCAGGTCAGAATTGAAAGCAAAATCTCGAAGAAGCAGCTCCAGTACACAGCACCATGGCGCTTGCAGACAAAACTTGGGCCTCTTTCCGTTATGACAGTACCACAGCGGTGTCTTGTAGCGCCATGTCACTCACTAATGGCGCCATGGCGCTGTAGCGATGCCCTCACATAAGTAAAATATTAGTGCGCCGTTTTTGGGGACTACATTGGGGAATTGGAGTTTTTAGAGGTTTGGTTCGAGAGTTGAAGCAAGGAAGGCAAGGAAACGATTTTCGAAGGCTCGTGATCGTGGAGATTGAGTCGAGGGCGGTCAATCGACACTACAGCTTTAGTTTCTCTCCTTTCTTTTATCTTTTCAAGGTTTATTATGAAATTCTCAGTGGGATTTTATTGTGTTTTCATGAACACGAGTAGCTAATCTTCTTGTTATAGGGATTGATGTAGCCGCTGGATTTATGAGTTGGATTTATTAACAATTGTCTTGATTGATTTGTATTTAATCTATTTGTACATTTATTCGCGTAATGCTTTTAATCTTTTGATCACGGATAAATTGATGTTAAATCTGAATCTTACGCTCGGGAGAGGTAGTTTAGATTAGAACTTGAATGCATGACTGAGGTAGTTCTAAGATCGAGAGATTTAGAATTATCTTAGAGGTTGTTAAAAGAATAAGACTTAGGGCTTTGCTTGTTAATGAAACTAGATAGAGATATTGGTTTCTTAATAAGTGGGAGAATTAATTGTACTCGGGAGAGACAGTTATGATTATTGATTTCTTGACTTATAAATTAATTGCATATTCAATCATGACATGTTTAATTTGTCCGCTTGTAGGTTCAATTGGTGAAATCACTTCCCTAGGTGTCGTTCTCCATAAGATTTTTCTTGAGAGTCTTTTATTCGCTTATTTGATCTTTTGTGTGTCAAAAGAAACTCTTTGTTGTTTCTCTAGATAAAATTGGACAATAATATATGTAGTACTTGAGTGACTAAAAACCCTATCCAGTAGACGATATCGGTAATTACTTACCCTTTTTGTTAAAACTTTACCCTTACACTTAAGGTAAGCATTTTCTGTTACAGTGCCAGGGATTTTCGAATATACAACACTGACCTCCGAAGTTACTCACTCTAATCTCTAGCCCTTGGCAGTTTGCCCAGTGGGGCCTAGACTTGATTGGGCCACTTTCCACTAGCAAAGGACAGACAAAACGCGCCATAGTCACCGCCGACTACTTCAGTAAGTGGGTCGAGGCTAAGTTGCTAGCAAAGATAATCGAGGAAAAAGTAATGAACTTCGTATAAAGGAATATTATTTATCGGTTCAACATTCCCAATGCCATGATTACGGATAACGGGAAGCAGTTCGATAATGAACGCTTCAAAAAATTTTGCGATGACCTCAGAATCAAGCATCTCAGCTTGTCACCTGCACATCCTCAAGCTAATAGACAAGTTCAGGCCATAAACAAATTCATCAAACGATGATTGAAGATGAAGCCCGAGTCTTTTAGAGGGTGCTAGGCAATATACTTGCCAGAAGTCTTGTGGTCGTACAGAACCACGACACTCTGATCTACCGGAGAAACCCCTTCCAGCTTAGCCTTTGGGTCAGAAGTTGTTATACTAGTAGAGATTGGCTTACCAACTTTGCAGATCAAGAATTTTGACCAACAAGCCAACGATGACGTGCTCTTACTGAACCTCGGCCTCCTCGAAGAAAAGCGAGCTCACTTACAACTTCGCCTTGTTGAATACCAAAACGCATGGCGCGACACTACAATGCAAGAGTCAAAACCCAGGCATTCAAGGTTGGTGACCTCGTCCTAAAGAAGATCTTGCAACATGTAGGATCCCTCAAGCCAACTTGGGAAGGCCCATACAAAGTCCAAGAGGTACTTCGGCCCGGTACATAGGTCCTGGATAACCTGAATGGCAACAAACTGCCTCATCCTTGGAACACCGACCATCTTCGTGTTTATTATCAATGAATATAAAGCAATTTACTTGTAAATAGGTTGTACACATTTTGTTAATGAATGACCACCGTCAATATTCAAGTCTACCTTAAATAGCTGAGCTACACTCAAATGGGGTCGTAGGATGATGTTAGAACCAAGCACGCAATACAACCAATCCAGTAAAACAGTTAAAGCGCAGCTCAGTTTGGATCAATCCCCCCCATAACAAACACTAAGCGTTAAAAAGATGGAACTATCTTAACACGTTGTTAGACTTGAAGCAGGAAAAATTAGAAGAAAGCAGATTAGTAGATGGAGAAAGTTTAGAGAGAGAGGAGTAGAAGGAGGAAAATATGGTAGACACACGATGTAAGTGGTTCGGTCAAATTAGACCTACATCCACTGAGAGCAGTATCTTCACTATATCAGGTAAAGAGATTACAAAGGATTTTTTTTTAAGTGGTTCGCATCACTCTGCCCTTTTAACATTTGGAAGCTATATATAGCTTAGAGTACAAAAATGTTATTTTACACTACTGCCCTTAAGTGACAGATGGTTTCAACTATAATTGCACCACGTGAAATATCAATTCTCCACCTTTGGAACCTTCTGGATAGTGAAAAACTGCCCCCCTTTTTTTTTCACAACTTTGTTTCAGGGTTAGCGATTCCGGCCAATTTCAGACAGTGTTCGAATTTGGCCTGGGTTACAATCTTCGTCAACATATCTGCGGCGTTTTCTGAGGTATGTATCTTCTCCACCTCAATTAGACCTCGTTCTATCTGTTCTCTTACGAAGTGAAATTTTATGTCGATATGTTTCGTTCGATTGTGAAATTGTTGGTTTTTGGAGAGATATATTGCACTTTGATTGTCGCAATATATTCTGACTTGTGGTTGGTTAACTCCAAATTCTTTTAGGAGTCCTTTTAGCCATAGGGCTTCCTTCACTGCTTCAGCTAGGGCAATAAATTATGCTTCTGTAGTAGATAAGGCAACTACAGGTTGAAGTGTTGATTTCCAACAAATAATATTTTTCCCAAGTAGAAACATATACCCTGAAAGAGATCCCCTTTGGTCTAGATCTCCTGCATAGTCAGCATCTACATAACCATAAAGCTCTAATTTTTTAGTTATGTTTTTCGTGTATAGTAATCTTGTCTCACTAGTTCCTTTTAGGTACCTCAAAATCCACTTTACTGCTTCCCAATGCCTTTTTCCAGGTCTAAACATATACCGATTGATTAAGCTAGATGAATAGGCCAAGTCAGGTCTAGTACATATCATTAGGTACATGACACTGCCTACTGCACTTGTATAGGGAACAGTTTCCATATACTTGATATGTTCAGCTTCTGTTTCAGTTGGAGAGTTTTCTGTGGATAGTTTGAAATGTTGGGCAATGGGTGTTTTTACAGGTTTAGCCTCAGTCATTTTGAATTTTGAGACTATTCTTTTACAATATGGAGATTAGTTTACATGTAAAACCCCTTCAGTTTTGTTTCTCAAGATTTCCATACCCAAAATTCTTCGGGCTGCCTCTAGTTCTGTCATTTCAAATTCATTTTTCAAGCAATCTTTGACCTCAGTTAAGTCATTTTTCTTTCTTCCCGCTAGTAGCATGTCATCCACGTACAAAAGGAGATATATTTTCTCCATTAGGGGTGTTGTTTTCACATAGAATCAACTGTCATATGAACTCCTTTGGAACCCATTTTTAGTCACAAAATTATCAAACCTTTGGTACCAACACCTTGGGGACTGTTTTAGTCCATACAGAGATTTGTGTAGGAGACATACATGATCCTTTTTACCTTCCTGACAGTAGCCTTCAGGTTGCTTTAAATAGATTGTTTCTTTCAAGTAACCATGTAAAAAGGCTGTCTTTACATCTAACTGATCAAGTTCTAAGTCCTTTTGAGTTACCAAGGTTAGAAGTAGCCTTATGGAGATGTGTTTTGCTACTGGTGAGAAGATTTCTGAGTAGTCTATACCTTCTCTTTGTGAGAAGCCTTTTGCAACAAATCTTACTTTATACCTTGGTTTTTGAACTCCGGGTATTCCCTCCTTGAACTTATATATCCATTTTGATGATATGGATTTCTCTCCTTTAGGGAGAGGTACAATGGTCCATGTATTGTTTACTTCTAGAGATTCCATCTCCTGATTCATTGCATTTATCCAATCTTTGGCATGGGATCCACTTACTGCTTCTTGAAAGCTTGTAGGTTCAACATCATTGAGTGAGTGAGCCACACTCAAGGCAGCAGCAATCAAATTAGTGTCATCATATCTTTTTGGAGGTACAATTCGCCTCCTCTGCCTATCCCGAGCTAGAGAGTAATCAGAAAGGTCTTCTGATTGCCGAGGTAGGTCCTCTAGGTTTTCAGCTCCTTCTTCCTCAACCTCTTGATGCATTTCTTCTATAGTGTTTTGGTTTGGTACCAAAATAGGTAGCTCCACCTCCACTGTGATACTCGTACTCTCATTATCACTATTTTCATTTGTGGGCTGCTGTAACATGAACATTTCCTCTTCACGAAACACCACATCTCTACTGTTTATACATTTGTTTTCTGTAGGTTGCCATAATCTGAAACCTTTAACACCTTCTATAAAGCCTACAAACATGCATTTAATAGCTCGTGGTTTCAATTTTCCTTGGTTTATGTGGGCATACCCAACACAACCAAAAACCTTTAGGTTTATTAGTTTAGGAGGATGTTTGGTCCACTTTTCTTCGGGTGTGAGGAAATTATTTGCAGTGTGAGGACATCTATTCACTGTATATACTGCATAAGAGGCAGCTTCTGCCCAGAATTTTTCAGGGAGGTTTGCATCCGTTAAGAGACATCTCACACATTCCATAATTGTGCGGTTTAGTCTCTCTGCTACTCCATTTTGTTGGGGAGTGTGTCTCACACTCTTATGTCGGATTATTCCAGCCTCCTTGCAGTAGGAGTTGAATTCTTCTCCACAAAATTCTAACCCATTATCAGTTCTTAAGTATTTTACTGATCTATTGGTCTGATTCTCTACCATCTTCCTCCATTCTTTAAAGTTTTCAAGTGCTTGATCCTTAGTCTTTAGAAAGTAAATCCAAGATTTCCTTGAAAAATCATCTATGAAGGTTAGAAAATACCTCGAATTACTCAGAGAATGTGTTTGTGCTGGTCCCCATAGGTCAGAATGTATGTAGTCTAAGATGCCTTTAGTTGTATGTTCTGACTTTTGGAAGCTCTGTCTCTTGGATTTACCAAGAATGCATTGTTCACAGAAACTGACTTCTTTGTGTAGACCTTGAGGTAGAACTCCTTGTTTTTCAAGTTCTTGTAGTCCTTTTGTGCTGATGTGAGACAACCGCTTGTGCCACAAATCTCTTTGAGATAGTTGTCATAAGCAATGTCTTTCACCACATACAGACCATTGTTTTTCTCTCCCACAAGAACAATCTTTGAGTCCTTTTTAACTTCTAGAGTTCCTCCTTGGCCATTATAAGTGCAGCCAATTGCATCTAGCATTCCAAGAGAGATTAGGTTTCTCTTGAGATTAGGAACATGTCTAACATTTTGTAATAATTTTGATGTTCCATCCTTCATTTTTAAGACAACTGATCCAATGCCTACAACCTCACAGATGTTATTGTTTCCCATATACACTGATCCACCATCCCATCTTCTGTAGGTATGGAACCATTCTTTCAATGGAGTCATGTGATATGAGCAGCCGAAGCCTAGTACCCATTCTTGATTGTCCCGAGAGCTTCCAGTATAGGCACTGTGTCCTGTGGCTGTTAAAACATCAAAGTAAGTACAAGCCGTTTCTCCCACCGATGCTTCCGCTTGTTTTGACTTGTTATTCTTCCAATTTTGCTTCTTTTTGAGAAAGAAGCAATCTTTCTTGGGGTGTCCTATTTTGTGACAGTGACTGCATCTTATTTTTGTTTTTTCTCTCTCATCCTGTTGTGGTTTCGAGTCTTTCCAGTTATTTTTAAACTTTCCTTTCACAAAGTGGCATTCTGCTTGTGTATTATCTCTTTTCAACGTAATTAGCTTGAGTTCTCTAGTCTTGACAGCAGATATGATTGCATCCGTTGTTATTGACTCTCTGCCATATTTTAATGCTACCTTGACTTCTCTGTAGGCTTTTGGTAGAGAGTTTAAGAGAATGAAGGCTTCATTTTCATCCCCAATCTTTTCTCCTAGGTTCTTGAATTCTGATGACATCTTCTTGAAGTCATCAAGATTATCGGAGAATGATTTTGTATTATCCATCTTGTAGGTAAAGAATTTCTCCCTGAGATATACTTTATTTGGGAGATCTTTAGAAGAAAAAATTGTTTCTAGCTTTGTCCAGACTTCATATGCTGTCTTCAAATCTATAATTTGCCTTAAAACACTGTCACTTAAATTCAGAATTAAAGTTCCATATGCGATTTCCTCCATTGTTTCCTTTTCCTCTGCTTTGATCGACTGGGGTAACTTGGTAGGATCTTGAATTGCCTTCGAAGCCTTTTGCTGTCCAAGTACAGCTTTAATTTTGACTTTCCACAATTCAAAGTCGCCCTTTCCAACGAACTTCTCCATTTCAAATCTTGCTACAGCCATGATTTGAATCTTGATTCTTGCAGGTGACTACTGTTCTTCTTCCAACTTAGCTCTGATACCAGTTTTGTTAGAGTTGAAGCAGGAAAAATTAGAAGAAAGCAGATTAGTAGATGGAGAAAGTTTAGAGAGAGAGGAGGAGAAGGAGGAAAATATGGTAGACACACGATGTAAGTGGTTCGGTCAAATTAGACCTACATCCACTGAGAGCAGTATCTTCACTATATCAGGTAAAGAGATTACAAAGGATTTTTTTTTTTTTTAAATGGTTCGCATCACTCTGCCCTTTTAACATCTGGAAGCTATATATAGCTTAGAGTACAAAAATGTTATTTTACACTACTGCCCTTAAGTGACAGGTGGTTTCAACTATACTTGCACCACGTGAAATATCACACGTAAAAGTATAGAACATCGAAGGTTGGTTCAGCGATCATGTAAACACGATTGAGCTCGGTGTAATAAACATCCAAAACTATTCAATGCGCAAGTAAAACGAAAATGTGCAAGTCTATTCAAGTCAAATGTTCATTTTAAAAGAAGTTCATTCATTTAAAGGAAATTTCTGTCGAAGTGTATAGGCCGCAGTGGAGAATACCAGAGTTGATGCGAAAGCATAAATGTTCCAACCTCACAGTGTAACGCCCCAGGCCAAGGATTCGACACCTCTTTGCCCTGGCATTCTCCTGCGAGACTATCCCTACAGATCAATACGAATCCGCAACTAGGAGGTCACCCAGCGGAAGATTGCTCCAAGTCAAGCACACTTAACTTTGGAGTTATTACGATTGAGTTATCGGAAAGAAAGGTGCACCTTGTTGGTATAGGTAGTGACTATCAATTCTTTTAAGACTTTCTTGACCATTCTTCCATGATCCTATGATCCCTGTCATTCGGATGTGGTATCAGTTCATTCATGTACGCTTCCTCTCTAGTCGGGCGTCACACATAGGAAATACAAAAAAGAAAAAGGAATGAGAGACCAAAATAGGGTTCGAAAAAGAAGAGTGCAAGCACATCACGAGCCTCCGTCTTGGTCAGCTCGAGCATCAGTAGGGTCGTCAACCTGGACTTCTTCTTCTTCTTCCATCCCGACCTCATAGGCTTTGAAGACTGGGGTCAGGTCCAAGTCAGAAGCAATCTTCCTCACCTCGTCAGTCGCTATGTCAAAGCTGCAGTTGGCCAGGTCTCACCAAGTCTGCAAACTCTGGCAACCTTGATCACGTCTTTCAACTCGATATAGTCTGGCCACTTTTTCAGCAAGGTTGCCTTCTTCAGGTCCTATTTTAGCTTGGCAGCTGTCTCTTCAGCCTCTAATGCCCTCACCTCAACAATACGAACGTCGAGCCGAGCTTAGCTCAAGTGGCTAGACTATGTCATCCTCTATTACTTTTAACCAAAAATTACATAATCATAGTACAGTCTTCAATTTTCCTCAACATCTTTTAAAGGTATATACGCTAGCCTAAAATTGTTTCAGAACTTGAGTAATTTGGGACGAAAATCAAAACCCTAGATTACAAATTCTCAATCCAAGAAATGGGGGGCGGGGGGGGGGGGGGGGGGGGGGGGGGGGGGGGGGGGGGGAAATCGAAGAACAAACCTAAATTTGCCTGCCAGCAGCGTCAGCAACAAGGGGCAAGTGAGGGGTTCGTCTTAGAAGGCAAGAAATCAGACTGTAAACGAAGCACAAAACACTGAAAACAAACAATCCGTTAAGATGAAAATAACTTTTAATCTTATCAATCTTTCATGAAAATTGAAAATTGAAAAGATTCACTATAGAAGTCCACTTGGAGAAATCTAAACCAAGAACACAAATCTCACTCTCCAGATTAAGTTTCAAAAATCAAACCCTCTTCTAAACTCATCTTCTTCAAATTTCACTCTGCAGATTAAGGTTCAAAAATCAAACCCTCCTCTAAACCCATCTTCTTCAAATCTCACTTTCCAGATTAAGGTTAAAAAATCAAACCCTCCTCTAAACCCATCTTCTTCAAATCTCACTTTCCAGATTAAGGTTAAAAAATCAAACCCTCTCTCCTTCAAAAGTCACTCTATTAGTTCTGTTCACTCCAAGGAGAATCAATTGTCATTCTTCTTACTGTTAGCAAGCAATATAATACAATAGAAGAAGATAAAATAAGAATTTTTTTAAGAACCAAGCAAAATTTAGGGCTGGATCTAAGCTAGGGAAATTTAGAGTTACCTTACGAGTGAGTAGACCAAACGTGCAGCAACCCAAAGTTTCAGTTCACCGTCGCCACTATCACCACCCGTCGTTCAAGCACCTTCGAAGAGGGAGCCACCACCACTACGCCGTTGGAGTTTTGCCGAAGAAAACGAGAGAGGAGGATTTCGATTGTCGAGAACGAGTGACCATCGAGAGAGAGATTGGAAGGGAAGCCGAAACGTATAACGCAAAGAGAGGAGGGAGAATTTTTTTTGACGTAATGTTGTACACTAAAATTTTAATTAACTTTGCGTGCAGGCCCACCAAAATTTTCCCCCTCATTTTTTTTTTCAGCTACTGCCACTTTTTAATAGCATTAAAAGGTAAAATACTATAATTGAATGCTATAAAAAGCAGTATTTGTTGTAGTGAATTATCGCTGAGCTATGCTAGATTTGGCAAAACATAATAATATATTAAAAGGTGACCATCTTACACTAATATTTTTGAACTATTATGTTCATTTTTCTATTTACTAGGCATACCACTACTAATAAATTGTATTTTTTAGTACAACATGTGGAATGGGGATTCGAATTCACGATCTTTTTATCGGAGATAAGTTTCTTAACTAATGAGAAAAAACCCCTATTTCTACTGTAGGAATAAGCAAAAAATAACTGAGAAATTAAAAGAAAACACAAGAATTTACATAGAAAACTACAACTAGAGTAAAACCACGGTCCAAATAAAACAATAAAGAAAACACAAGAATTTACATAGAAAACTACAACTAGAGTAAAACCACGATCCATAACTAAAAATTTTATTATGTGAAAAATTATTACAATCAAATAGATTTCTCTCTCTAAATTACTCAAAACACTCTATCAAATCAAATACTATTCAGCTAACAAGAACTAGTATACCAGACTTAAAGTGTTTCAATTGAGATGAATAAAACTCGAATGCATAAGCTCCTTTTATAGCACTTGGAGCACATCACTTCGTGTACCTTTTGATGTGGGACAATTTACTCTTCTAATATTTTGCCAAAATCCAACAAATTCCACATTGGCGAGATAATTAAGAATTCACAGCCTCTAATGCACTCATTGTCTTCACTGACAATCATAATTCTCAATTTAAAGAACTATAACCTACTTCACCATAAAAGTAGACCATTTAGAACATCGCCTTCCAAGATTTTTATTCTTTGTCACATGTCGATAAATCCTACTGAAATTTATGGTGTAACTTCCAGCTACTTGGCTGACATGGAAGTTCTTCAGCCATTGACATAACTTCCACCACACACCTTGCATAATCGCGAAGCAAATGCTCATGTGTAATCCTATGGAGCCGCTAACATCACATCCTTTATCATGGTAAAGTTGACCTACCATGAGGATGGATTATCTCTCTCTTCTGAAGAACTCATCATCTCCCTTGACGAAAGAAACATTGTCAATATCCGTCTTAGAGCATTTTGACAAACTGACTCTGTTAGGATAATTTTTCTTCATGCACCCAGACTGTCTGCATCCTCAATAACCTTTCTTTTGCACAAAATTTGTACTCTTCATCCAATTGCTAGATAATAGTGTGTGAATCTTCCTACGAAGTACGTCATTCACTATTCGCCTTCTTTCCTCTGTTAAAAGTTTACTAGTAACCTTTGAAAAATCCAAAGTCTCCATATTGTACATCAAGATCGGTTTCATATGTTTATAAGAAGGTGGAAGTGACAATATGAGCATGAGTGCCTTATCTTTGTTATCTATCATTACTTCGATCGACTCCAGCTCAAAGATGATGCTATTAAAAATATTCAAATGGTCTGAGATTTTCGTATCATGCTCCATTCGAGAGTGTAAAACTGCTCTCTTCAGGTACAACCAATTTGAGATGTCCTTTGCCTGATAGAACGCTTCGTGCTTCTCCAAAGTTTTTTGGCTATCGAAATTTCATGCACGTTTGCAAGGATATTCTTAGCCAAACCTATTCTTATCGCGCTTGCAACTCTCAAATCCATTTGCTTCCAATCTTCATCATTTATACTATACTTCTTTTTACTCTGGTGGAACTACTGTTGGATTCCATTGGACCAACATCACTGCTTAACTTTTTAAAAGAGCTGTCACTCGATTTCCTTTGAAAGCCTTGTGTAACCCGTGGCGGATCCAAGATTTTACGTTAGTGGTGTACAATGCATATAAACATAATGGAAAATATCAATTTTAAACTTGTACTTGACAATGTATATCAATTTGCACCTTACAAAGTGTTATAATTTTCATCTGCAAATTTTACCATTTGATAAATTTTCATTCGAAAATTTGTTGAAAAAATATTTTCAGATGTCAAATGAAAAAAAATGGTATGAAATAATGGATAGGATTTAGGGAAACAACATTAGAGTTGATTTTTTTAGCTTAAATTTGTAAGTTTTTGTAGAGTTATTTAATACTATGTTTTGTGTATTAATCGAACTTAATTTTAGAATTAGTTTTTTATTAAATTAGTGAGTTTTTGTGAATTTTTTTTATTTAATAGAGGGATAAAATTACGACATTTATATAAGTTTAGGATTATGAATTTAAATTTATTAAAAAATTTTATTTAGACATAAAAGTTGAAATTGTTTATTTTAAATAAAAAATACAATTTTCTAAAAAACAATATTTAGATGTAAAAATATGTTTCAGATTCAATAAAAATATATTTAAAAAAGAAAAATTAAAAGAAAAAAAAAGATACGAAAAAATAATAATAATAATAAAAAGCATGCTCTATCTATGACTTCCATGCTATGACGACCTATCACAGATTTACAGGGTACTGAAGATAAGGCATAGAGGTAGGGGATCACCACCGGGGAAAATATATTTTTGACAATATGATGAATTATATTAAATATATATAAAATCTGAGGGGCACGTGTCTTCCTGTCCCCACGTGGATTTTCCCTTATTTGTAACCTAGACTGCCTAGCACATCTTTGACTTGTACTTGCCACAAGCCAAAGTTGATCATTCCGTCAAATTTCTCTACGTCAATCCTAACTGGACTATAAATAATGACATATCTGCTTCATACTCCTAGCGAATATGCAAATAGTAAACAACCCACACTATTAACTGAACCATGGCTCGTTTCAATAAATATTTTCTGATGTGGAAGTTCGGACAATATGCTGCAACCACAAAGCATACTCAGAAATTCAATAACCAAAAAATCTAAAACTATGATACCACTTGATGGGAAAACCCCCCTTATTTCTACTACATGAATAAGCAAAAAATAACTAAGAAATTAAAAGAAAGAACAACAATAAAAAAAAATACAAGAATTTAAGTGGAAATCTGACACGACCGTCCCAAAACACCTACTAGTCCTAGAATGAGCCGCACCGACTACAGACCCCGACTAACTACGAAGTCCGTGGTCAACTTCTTCTTACCTTTAACCTGAACTTTGACTAACAAACCCTGAATGAATGTGCAATAAAATAATATTCTTTACAGAACAACCATTCTTTCATCCATTCTAAACATTCTATTATGTCAAGCTGGTGTCAATATAAAACTCTTTTTCAAACAAACTAACGTGAATATAGAATGTCATGCAACTCTTGAATTACTCTCAGTGGCAGAAACTGATCTACTTTATCCTTGAAACTCAAAAAGTCAGAAACTCAAGTACAGCTTGGGGGAGGAAAAAACAAATGATAAACAGTAAGGTGAAAAGCTAAGTGAGTGGTAAGTTAATAAGAAAATAATTTCATAATACTTATTTCATAAACCATTGGAATTCAAGCTGAACATTATAAAACTCATAAAGACTTGAGAAACTTAAAACTCAACAAATTTTCTCATAAGAAACTTGTAACAACAATTTATTTCTAGGTAAACCAAAAGGGCAACACTCCCAAGTCCAGGATTCAGATCGGGATTTGGAATCCGAATCTGGCCCGAATCGGCCCGGCATTCCTATGCGTCCCCTGCGACCCAATTACGCCAACTTCTCGATCTGCTCTAAAAGCACATTCTAAAACATGTAAAACATTATTCTCCAAACATAAAACAGGCTCATGAAAACTCAACATCACACATGTACCCATATTTTATTATGGTCTACTGGCACAGAGTAATCTCAAATACACAAAGCAGAAAATTTTCTCAACGCGCAGAGTCAAATGGTCCCAACGACCTTCTATTTCTTGGTATATTATAGAAACACATTCACATATCATACGGGTAATCACCTAGATACAATAACATGGTGGTTTGAAAACTATAATCAATCTCATAAACTGTTCTAAAATTCTTTTCTTATTCATTCGAAAAACTTTTCTAACTTTCTCAAATCATTTCTAAAACCTTTTTTTGGAACATTTCATATACTTATAAAATCTCTTTTTAAATAACATTTCAGACATTTCTCTAAAATCGCAAAACATTTCTAAATTCTCACAAACAAACACATTTTATTTCATTCTCAGCAGATACGCTAAAACATACATAATATATATTTTCTCGAAATTCTATAGTAATATATATTATGGGTGCACATTATGGAAGATGAAATCGACCTGACCGACCAAAACCGACCGAAATAGGGTCGGTCGGTCGGTTTTGAAGATAGAGGGGCGGTCGGTCGGTCGGTCGGGAATTAAAAGGGATTGTCGGTCGATCGGTTGACCGAAAAACCCCCTTAAAACCGACCGACCCGACCGAAATATAAACTAAAAAATATATAATATATATATATATATAATATTATAATTACTAGGGTTAGGTTTTGAAATATAACCCTACACACGCCGTCTCCCCTCCCATTTTTCATCTCCCTTGTCTCTTTCTCCCTCAACGCTCTCTCTCAGCCAACACCACCACCAGCCACTGCCTCGTCACCGCCGCTCCTCACAATCTTTCACTCCTCTATCGCGCTGCCCGCTGCTGCCGTGACGCTTCGTCTCCTGTCTCTCAATCTTTGATTTCTTCGTGCATGTACTTTTATCTCTCAAATCTAAGATTTTAGGTATGAAATATTTTATTTCCTTTTAGATCTATGATGTTTTTGGTCCCTTTATTCCATTTCGAACACTTTTTTGAAAGATATATTTTTTTCCGTTATTCCTCTTCATCTGATATGCGAACTCTGCTCCAGGAGTGGTAAAAAAAGGGAATCGGTTAACCGACCTAAACCGACTGTAATCGACCGACATTTGTCGGTCGGCGAGGAAGGAGGAAAGTCGGTCGGTCGGCTTCCATTTCTGGAAACTGACCAATAGTCGGTTGATGGAGATTTTCACGTAACTTCATCTTTTTTTTTACCCAATTACTTTTACTTTTCTTATTTAATTTTACATTCACAATTTCATTCGCTCTTGTCCACTCAACAAACACCAAATCACCTTCTTCTTCAACCTACGACCCTTTCTTCTTTCTCCCTGTCACATTCCCTTTTCTTTTTCTTCTCCTTTCTTTTTCTGCAAATTCTTCAAGAACAAACATAACCCTCGTTAATTTGTACCCAAAATATCAAAAATTAACTCTTAATTTCTCCGTCTTTCTCTATCATTCTTCCCTATCATCAAACCCTCTCATCTTTACCCATTTTGTTTCCCATCTACAACCATTGATTCCCAACTTCTTCCTCAAATTTCTACCATAAAACCCTTAAGCTGTAAATATATCATATATTCTTTGTAAAATCAAGTCTCATCAATTTATCGTCATTCTCAACTAAGAATCAAGAGTTTTTCAGACCTTAAAAAAATACCCATAAAACTCAAACTCGTGAAGGACACTTCATTTTGTAAACATCAACAAATTTACAGTCCAAAAATCCTATGATTTAGGGATTCCTTAATTAAAAATTCTAGAAATTTACAAAATTCCAATTTCTACCACTCTCTTCATCTTTCCCTTCTCTGTTTCTTCTTCCTCTTTCCCTCAGCACAATTAAATCCTTCTTTTTTGTTCTTTTTTTGTTCTTTTCCTCTCTTTCCTTTCCTTTTTTTTTAACACATGTCACACACCAAACAACCCCACCCACACGTGCCCCTCAAAAATGCCCTTTGGAAGAAATATCATCCAACTTTTTCTCTTTTTTTTTACCAAAAAATAAACCTAAACATCCCTTGCAGAAACTCTAGACTAGAGAAAAATCTGTAAGATAGAATGGCATTCAGAGGGGGTGAATAGGGGTGCCTGCAACTTTTTAAAATTATAAATAAATTAAAGAATAATAAACAATTATACAATCAACAAAACAAGATTAATCAAGAATAAGAATTATTGAACAAAATATTTAAGCAAACATATATACAATATAGCAAAAAAATTCAAAAAAGATAAGTACTGAATTTAAAAAGAGAAGACAAAAGAGTGAGTGACGCCGAGAATTTTTATAGTGGTTCAGAAATTCCTACTCCACTCCCCAAATATCCTTCTTGGGTATTTACTACAACGGCCCTCTTATATAGGTGAGAACCAAACCGATCGACCCTCTTTTTGTCTTAGGCTAAAAAGAAACCCACGATCCATTTTACGATTCAAAATCCAACCAATTTACTTTTCTCACAACCCAATGTGTACCTAGACCTTAATACAAAACCCAATTTGAAAAATAAAGAATGCAAAAACACAAGTGAATTATGCACAATTTTGCACCAAAGTAATGGCTAAAGAGCAATACTCTAATGTATCTCTCACAGAAAATAAACAAATTATGTGTAGGAGATAATGAATACTTTACAAAACGTTGAGAGAAGAATTTGAAGAGAAAGATTTTGCTTTGATAATTCGTGTGTGGAAAGGATGAATTTTGAGGCTTTAAATAGAGTTTCGTGGATGAAACTTGGCTAATGGATTTAGGGCAACAAATGATGAACGGTGTAAATTAAGAGGTGAGGTAAGGAAATGAAATAAAGAGGATTTTGGAGATTGGTGGAAAATGATATGAAATTTGTGGAGATTGGAGTGATTGTAGAGATTAAGAGATTTTTGGGAATTTAAATTGTAGAGATTGAAAGTGTCACATGTCGTCTTCTTGCCACGTCAGCATAAGCGTGTCCTCTTGATGCCACATGTCAACTTCTGAGTGGTTCACTTGTCCATGTCATCTGCCACGTAGGATTTTTCTCTTGGTCATAGCATCTTCATTTGAACTCCAATTTGAGTGATTCGACAAGCGTTGATTTTATCTTTTCGAGCTTTACGCTACGGACACTTTGAAACACTCAAATTGTTAGTTTATACTTGGGTTAAAATTCACTATGTGAAAAATTATTACAATCACACAAATTTCTCTTCACAATCTCAATTACACAAAACACTTTCTCAAAGCAAATATCACTCGGTTAGCTCGAGCTAGTATTCCCTGCTTAAAGCGTCTCAATTGGGATGAATAAAATCCAAAGGCACGAGCCCCTTTTATAACATTTAAGCACCATCTGCTTTTTATACCTTTTCGATGTGGGATAATTTGTTCCCCTAATATTTTGCCAAAATCTAATATTAACTAATTGAGTTATGTCTAGGTTTGACCACCACTTGGTAGTAACTAATAAATTATTTAAATCTTAAATATTTTTCCTCTCTTTAATTTTTTTAGTACATCTCTCTCTTTAATTAGTTACCATTTATTACTAATTCAAACAATATATTAGTAATTTGTTAAAACTAACCTGCACATTTTTTTTAGAAACTAACATGCAGGTTTAAGTTTTACTAGTTTGATACAAAGATGAATATATAGGGTCATGATACATTTGAAATATTATAAAGGAATCAAGTTTTTCATCTCTGCTTACGTGAAGATTTATGTGTATGCACCTTTGAAATAAGGATGTTCATTTCGGGCGCCGTTTACTTACCAGGAATCGTAATGAGAATGAATCAGAATGAAAATCAATCGAAATGAAATTAATCAGAATGAGAGTGTTATTCCTTTGATATTGTTTACCATAAATTTTCTAGAATCGAAATCAAAATTCCTTTGATATTGTTTACTAAAACTGTCTAAAATCAGATTTATAATAATATAACAATTACTATACTCCTTTCTTCTTTCTAACTAGTTACAAATACATTATTGTGCTAATCTTTTCTAAACTACAATAATAATAAATTTTAATTTATTTTATTACTATATTATTGATAGTAAACATTTTTTACTATAGTAATTTATTTAATATTATTAAATAATTAATATTTAAAATAAAAAACATCTTTTTTTTATTAGGACAACCATCATTTAATATAAAATATTATTAAAATTTATTATTCTAATATTTAATAATAAAGACTTATGTTTTTAAAAAATCTATTGATATTAATTAATAATAACAAAGTAAAATTAAATAATTAAAAATATACATATAAATTTATAATATTTTAAAATAAAATCACATCAACTAATAAAAATTGTATAAATTCTTATTAGAAGAAAAATTATTAGTACTGTGAATGAAAAAAATAATAATAAAAGTATAAAATAATTAATTAAAAAAGTTATTTATGGGTCTCATCAATAGGTGAGAGAAAGTTGTAAAATAATTATAATAAATATGCGGGACTGACATAGTAAAAAATATGAATGAGATTGACGAGGTTGTAGGAGACCAATGAAATTACACCATTTTAGGAAAATGAGACTACAAAGTTTGAGTTGAATCACATCCTTGATTCCATTCATTTGGTAAACATCATCAAAGGAAATGAAAATTTTGATTATCACTCCTTGATTCTCAAACATGACCTTAATTGAAAGAGAAAATAGAAAATGAAAATTATTAAAATGATTTCTTTAAAGATATAATGCATATTCTTATGAAAAATGTGTATTTTTTAATAGAAATATTTACATAAATATCATAAAATAAATATGTCTTAATATAGCATAAAGAAAAATTACACAAATAACATAATCCAAATCAAAATTTTAACTCAAATGTAATAAAAATCTTAGTTATCGAGTTATGATGCGAAAGAAGGAAAAAAAAGTCATGAGACATTTTAAAAATTGTGTGGCCCCCATGGCCTCGGCCATACGCAAGCCCGCTATCAGTGCTTCGTACTCTGCTTCATTGTTCGAAGCTGAGAATTTGAACCTTAAAGCCTATTCGAAGCGATATTCATTTGGCGCTTGGAGCAGGACTTCAGCTCCACAGCCGAGGAAGTACCAACACTCTATTTTGGAAAGAGTATCAGTGTCGAACACGTGTCATACACAGACATGCTCCAACACGCTTCCATACGTGTCGGAAAATCTAATATTTTTTTATTAATTTTAATTTTTGACATGTTGCTGATAGGGGTGTTCACGGCTTGAGTTGGGTCGGGTTAGACAATATTTTTGGACCAACCCAAAAGTTCGGGTAGATGAATTCACCAACCCGATGAAACCGAAACTAATAGTTAACCCAACCCAACCCAACTCTATATTTTCGGGTTGGGTTGAGTTGGGTTACTGGGTTGGCGACGAGTACTAGATCTGGTGGACGGCTGCAGACGGCGATGAACGGCAGCAGATCTGGCGGTGGACGGCAGCAGACGGCGACGAACGGCAACAGATCTGGCGCGGATGGCAGCAAACAACGACGAACGGCAGCCGATCTGGCAAGGACAACAAAAAACTATGATGAGCAACAGCATATCTAGCAGTGAGTAGCGATGAACAGTAACACAACGAACAACAATAAACAACAGTAGATCTAGCAATGGATAGCAGCAAACGGTGATGGGAAGTAGCGTGCGACGGCAAATAACAAACGACGAGGTAAAGAGTTGCGAGATTAGTATATGAGATTTGTGGAAGAGGTGAGAATAAGAGATCAATAGTGAAAGAAGAGATGAAGACGAAGGGAGATGAGAGAATGGAAATGGAGATGACGGAAGGAAGAGGGAAGGGGAGGAAGAGGGAGACAAGGTAGGCGACTGGGGTTTCTTTATAACATATATGTTGGGTTCAATTCGATTCGGGTTGAACGGGCCAAAAATTCATTTAACCCGTGAACCGAACCAAATTTTTTGTTCTTACAAAAATCAACCCAACTCAACTTGAAAAAATTTCTAACCCAACCCAACCCTTACGGTTTGGGTTGGGTTGTTCGGGTTGCTCGGGTCACTGGGTTTTTTGAACACCCCTAGTTGCCGACACGTTGCCGGCACGCTGGAGGACACGTATTAAGCCCAATTTTTTAACTCTAATCTTTTGGGCTTTTAAGCCCAAAGCCCATATTTATTCATGTTTCTTAAGAACTATAATCAGTCCACTTATCTTTTAAAGTTTTTATTTTTAATTAAAAGAATTAGAATTAGGTTATTGCATTTATTCAAAACTCGTTCCCTCCCTCCTTCTCCGTTTCTTCTTCTCCACGCGCAATGTTTCTTCTTCTCCACGCTTGATTTTTCTTCTTCATTTTTCATCAGCGGCTTCTTTAGTTCTCTTCGGCAGTTCAATACTTTCTTTGGTTCTATTTCCTCCACAACTGGTGGCTGGTAGTATTAATACAGTCACTCATTTTTCTTTTTAAGGTATGTATTTGTTTTTTTTTCTTGTATAAAGTGGTTGGTTGATTTTCTCTGTTAATGTACATTTTTTTTATTTTTTTTTGTTTTTTTTGTGTATCTTTGTTTAGGATTGAGTCATTCTTCTAGTCAAAATGAAATACTTTCAACAAATTCCAACAATAATAAAGATGAAACAAAACCATTGTGGCGGTATGTGACAAAAAATCAAAGGTTAAATGAAAGAGGAGGTAATATTTCTTGGCAATGCAATTTTTGTCAAGAAATTAAGAAAAGTTCTTATACTAGAGTTAGGGCTCACCTAATAAAATTAAGTAGTTATGGAATTGGAATGTGTTGGAAAGTTACCGCTAAGGATGTTGTTGAAATGCAAAAGTAATTGGAAGATGAAGTAAAACTTAAAAGCCACAAGAATGCTCCAAAGAAAAGTTCATTTGCCACCTTCCAACCATACCCAATCTCAATTTTTTGGAAATACAAGTAGCTATTCTTTTTCCGCCATGGAACAAAAGAAAAGAAAATGTAGTACTAGTGCTCTTGAAAAGTCATTTAATATGGCAACCCGTGATCCTTTGCATGCACAATTTGCTAGGATGTTTTATTGCTCAGGCTTGCATTTTCATTTGGCTAGAAATCTACATTATGTTAATGCATTTATGTTTGCTGCAAATAATACGTTGACGGGTTATATACCTCCGGGGTAATATGTTGAGAACAACACTTCTTCAAAGAGAAAAGGCTAATATTGAAAGATTGTTGCAACCTATCAAAAGCACATGGAGTACAAAGGGAGTAAGTATTGTCAGTGATGGATGAAGAGATTCTCAAAGAAGCCCTTTAATAAATTTCATGGCAATTACTGAAGGAGGACCAATGTTTCTTAAAGCTGTAGATTTCTTTGGTGAGATTAAAGATAAACATTTCATAGCGAATTTGATGAAAGAAGTCATTAATGAAGTGACACATCAGAATGTCATCCAACTAATCACTGATAATGCTCCTAATTGTAAAGCTGCAGGACAAATTATTGAGTCGCAATTCTCAAACATAGTATGGACGCCATGTGTAGTTCACGCTCTCAATCTTGCTTTGAAGAATATTTGTGCTGCAAGAAATATTGAAGGTAATGAAGATGTATTTAATGAAAGTGGTTGGATTTATGAAATTTCTAGTGGTAAATAATTTGATAATAAATCATTCCATGAGGCTTGCTATGTTCAATGAGTTTGTATCTTTGAAGTTACTTTCCATAGCAGAAACACGCTTTTCCTCCACGATCATTATGCTTAAAAGATTCAAGCTAAATAAAAGCGGTTTGCAAGTAATGGTTATTAGTGATAAATGGTCTTGCTACAGAGAAGATGACATAGGGAAAGCAAAACATGTAAAAGATTTGGTACTTGATCATATTTGTGAAGGGATCGGATCCCGCAGAGGAAGCGCGCGAGCTCGTGTGCTTCGATCTTGTTTTAGAATTGCAACAAAGAAAAAACACATAAGCATGAATAACAAGAAGTTAGTGATACATACCTTTGAAGACACCTGTTCAATATAGATATCAACGCCACCACAAAGTCTCATTCGCTATCCTCTCAACGTTAAGAACTCGGTTTGTGGGAACCGTCTTATAATTGGAAGGGAAATCGAGAGAGCGAGATAGATTTTCTCAGGAACCGGGGACCAAAACGGAAGGGGAGAGCCTCCCTTTTATAAGGGAGGAAGAGTAGTGGGGAAGTCACAATTTTCCCACTCACCACTTCCCACTTCCCACCATTAATGATGGGAAGTGGGAAAACCTCTCCACTTTCCACCAAGTGGTCATTTTCCATTTTTTTTCTTTTTTTAATTTTAATTTAATTAAAGCTATTTTAATTGAATTAATAATTAACTAAATCATATTTAATTAATTACACAAAAAAAAAAAAGAATTGTTCATTTAATTAAATCATATTTAATTAAATTAATCAACATATCCCATTAATTTAATTAAATCATATCTAATCAAATTAAACTTAAATTAATTAACCATATTAGAATCAAATTCCAATATACATCTCTATCATAATTTTGAATCCAATTCAAAAATTAACCTTATATTATAATGTATTAATATACATTATGTTAATTGCATCTCATACAATTAACTTTAATTTCCTTTAACAAATTTGAACAATTCAAATTCTTTTCAAGATTAAATGTTCTTAACTATCATTTACGAGCTAGCAAGGGGACCTAATGGACCTACAGATCAGAGTCTCCAATGATACAAGATTAATTGATTAAACTCATTAACAATATTAATCAACATTCGTTAACTGTCGGTCATTCCACTAAAGACCCACAGTTGCACTCTTCTCACTGTAGAATATTTTGCGTCCATGGATTTTGACCATTAATGGTAAGTCAATCCTTCACGAGTTTTTGTAACTATAGTTGGGTCAAATTACCATTTTACCCCTGTGTTACATCTTGTACCTTAAGTACCGCTGATCCTCTAATGAACAATCCGGTTATGGTCCAACCAATAACTGGAAGTCCCTTTCAGGCCAGTGAGAGGGTGGAGCCTCTTGTTCAAGTCCTGGAGTCAGCACTTAAGAGAACACTCATCTACTTACCCTGAAGTCGGGAAGAAGTGAATTCCATCTTGTGTAGTTATGTTTCCAGCTCCCCACTCGGTTTCGTCCCCAAAATGGTAGGCATATTGAGTCGGCGACTTGAGCCACTCTCACCAGTACAAATCAAAGGACGAGCCCTAATAGGCAAGAGTCCATAACTCACTCAGGATTGAGATCGAGTTACCTTTTCATCCTATTGAAATATTAATCTATTAGCTAACGGTGTTATAGTTAAAGATTAATTATTTCGTGGTCCGATCTTATACAAACTCATTGTATAAGATACCCCCACTCGCATGTCTCCACATGAATGACTTGGATCAAGTCATTTGTAACTATTACAGAGTGGGCCGTATCCATAGTGTTACCAGGATACGGTACCCAACCTTATCCATATACTATAGACCCTTTAGGTTACTACTGGAACATTATCCACTTGTATATCAAATATATATTGTATATATACACTGTATATCAAATATATATACTGTATATTAAATATATACTGTATATCTGTTATGTACTGTTCCAGTTACATGACATAATCTCAGATGTTAGTTTATTGGATTGAGTTAATGCAATTCTATCAATAACAACTTTATTGTTGAATATTTGTTTTATGTTTACAAACCACGAGTTTAGGGCATAAAACCCAACAATTTGGTGGGATAAGTTCAATTATATCCCTTCTTTTACTTCACCCATATATGATATGATCAGAGCTTGTGATACAGACAAGCCTTGTCTTCATTTGGTATATGATATATGAGATACAATGGTCGAAAAAGTTAAAGCAGCAATCTACAGACATGAAGGAAAGCATTTGGATAAAGTCTTGTCTTTCTATGATGTGGTGCATTAAATTTTGATTGATCAATGGAACAAAAATAATACTCCACTACACTATCTGGCACACTTCTTAATCCAAGGTACTCTAGAACTACCTCCTATTTTTATTTCTAATCACACTCTAGAGTTTGATATATATTTTATATTCTATCTAGGTATTACAGTGAAGAGTGGCTTCAAAAAGACAATAATCGAGTCTCACCACATCAAGGTTTGGAAGTAACTTGAGAGAGAATGAAATGTCTTAAAAGGTATTTTAGTACAAATGAGAAACGCTCAAAGGTACACCTGGAGTTCACCAATTTCTTTACAATGGCTACAGAATTTGCTGACTATGATTCTATAGGTGAAAGGTACTCTATGGATCCTAAAAGTTGGTGGGCCATCCATGGTGTCTATGCACCAACTTTGCAGACATTACGTAAGGACTGTTTAGTCTTTTTGTAACAAAAAAGAAAGAGAGAAATTTGGGAACTATTAAAGATTAGAGTTTAAAGGGTATATTGGTCTTTTAACTTAAAAGAAAAGAGGAAAAAAAAGAATTTGGTTTGAATTTTTAAGGCGACACGTGTGTGTGTGGTGTTGCCTTAGGGAAGTTGTGTATGACGTGTTTAAAAAAAAAAAGAGAAACAGAAAAGGAAAGGAAAGAAAAGAAAAGAAGAAAGAAGGGAAAAAAAAAAGAACAGAGAGGGGTGAAACGAAAATGGAGAAGGAAAGAGGAGGGAGAGGGAACGATGGTGAAGAAGAGAAAGAAGTGGAGAAGAAGAGTTTGAAGAAATTTGTTTTAAAAACAGCGGTATGGAGTTCTGGATTCATAGTTTGGTAAGTTTTTTAAAACTAAGTAGGAGAAATCATGGGTTATAGGACTTTTTAAGGTGAAATTTTGTGGGTTTTATTCTTTAGAAATTCTGTGAATCTGTGGATTTTTGTGGTTATATTCAAGAAATTGCTTAGAAGAAAATTTGAATTTCTGGCCTTAACAATCGTTTTACAGAAAACGTAAATGTTATTATGGATATCTTTAATGGTGGAATTTGAGGGGAATTTGTGAAGAAGAAGAAGGAAAATGAAGGTTGAGTTTATGGAATTTTAGAAGGTTTGAAGAGTAGGAATTTAGAGAGAAGTTCATAAAAAGAAAAAGGAAAACGGAGAAGGGTAATTGATAAGAGAAGGAAGAAGTTGCACAAGAAGAAAAAGAAAGAAGAAAAGGCTGTGGGTTTGGTAGGAGAAGAGAGAGGAGAGAAAAAGAAGATGGGTTGTTGAATAGAGGAGAGAGAAAGGGATTTTGGGATAAAAATAAATTAAGAAAAGTAAAATGAATTGCCAATTGGTAAAAGAAATGAGGTAATTCGTGGTTTGAAAATTAATGAAGGAAAATGTGAAGTTGAAAGGAAAGAGAAAATTGAGTTATGTTTGTGGGTCCCACACGTGTAAGGTGATAAGAAAGAGAAGTAGTGGGCTTTCAATGAAGAGAGAGGATGAGGAATTTTGAATAATTGGTTTTGTTTGAATATACTGTGATTAAAGTTTGGAAGTAGTTGATATTAGAATTAAGTAAAATAATTTGGTATTAAATCGATATTTCAGGTTGGTCAGAAATTGGAGGAAAGGACGACCGAGTTTAAAGGATTTGTGAGTGGTTGCTTTATTCAACGTTTTTGGATATTATTATTGACTTGTGAGTGGTTAATTTACTAAATGTTTTGGATATTATTATTGGAATTTGTGAGTGATTACTTTAGTAAATGTTTTGGTTATTATTGGAATTTGTGAGTGGTTTATTTTGGAAATGTTTTTAGAAGTATATCATAGTAGAATTTCAAGAAAGTACATATGTTATGTGTGTTTTAGCATTTCTGCTGAGAAATTTCTTTTGCCGAGAATTTAAAAATGTTTGGAAAATTTATAAATGTTTCTGAAAATTTAGAAAATGACTCTGGTTGTTTAAGAATTTAGAAATGTTTTAGAATTTGGAGAAATGATTTGTGGTTTAGGAATATGTTTGAAGTTTATTGAAATGTGGTTAGAAAGAGTGATTTAGAAATATTTTTAGAATAACTGTTTATGATAAGAATTAGAAATGTTTTATATTTTCAGTGGATTGTACGAAGTTTTTAGAAAGAAAGATTTCAGAAAGATTTTGAGAAACTATTATGAAGTGTTATTAAGATCGAGAGATTTCATAATCGTTTGAGAAATAGAATGTTGTGAAATGACTTAGAAAGAAAGATTTGAGAAAGTTAGAAAGAAATATTTTAGAAATGAATTGAGAAAGAAAGAAAATTTCTTAGAAAGAAGAATTTTAGAACAGTTTGTGAGATTGAAAATTTTATGCAGAAATAAGTTTTCAAACCACCATATTGTTGTATCCAGGTGATTACCCGTATGCTATGTGAATGTGTTTCTATAGTATACCCAGAAATAGAAGGTCTTTGGAACAATTTTACTCCACGTGTTGAGAGAATTATTCTGCTGTGTATATTGAGATTATTCTATGCCAGTAGACTAGAAATAGAATTATTCTACTGTGCGTATTGAGATTACTCTACGCTAGTAGACCAGAATAGAATGTGGATACATGTGTGGTGTTGAGTTTTCTGAACCTATTTATTGGTTGAAGGAAAATGTTTTATGTGATATTAGAAAGTGTTTTCCTAATTCTGTTTAATATTTCAGGAGAACAATTTACAAATTTATTTAGAGAATGCGTGCTATTACACGTTTATTATGAGAAAGTCTTTATGGGTTTTAGTTTCTAAAGTTTTATGAGATTTAATGAGAATATTTATTAGAACAGTTTTATAAGGTTTGTTTTGCAAAACTTAGAAACTTCAGTTGTTTATGAAAGAAGTTTTTACAATATTATTATTATTATTTTGTATTAATTTACCACTCACTGAGCTTCTCAGCTCATTCTTTACCCTTTGTTTTTCCCCCAGGTTGTATCTGAGTTTCAAAGAGAGAATGGACCAGTTTCTGCCACCCAGAGTCGTTAAGAAATTGCATATCATTTGTAGTTACATAATGAATAGTGTATCTAGAAGAAATTTAAGAATAGAAGTGATGTTAAAAGTTGGTTTAAAAGTCTAGAAGTTTTTCGACTATAGACTCTGCACCTAGTGGGGTCCATGGTCGGCGCGGTCCGTTCTTGAACTAGTAGGTGCTCTGGGACGGTTCGTGTCACATTAGCTATGAAGCTACTTGTGCAGCCTTCATCTTCCTCATGTTGTGAATGACACTGAAGTACATATTCATTTGTGTATTCTTTAAAGAGGAATAAGATGAAACCTCAACATGACTTAGTGTTTATCCATAGCAATCTTCGTCTTCTATCAAGAAGAACTCCAGAATATGCAAAACGAGATACAAAATTGTGGGACATTGCTAGAGATTATTTTGATTCATTTGAGGATGTAGGCATGCTTGAAATAACTTCCCTAGGATGAGCTAGAATTGGAGGTTTTAGTTTTTACTGATGATGGAAGTCAAATGGGTGAAGTAGATGACTCTGATAATGTTGGGAAAATGTGTAAAAGGCTTGGTTGATTTTAATTTCTATTTTTTGTGTTTAAAACATGTTTGTATTGGATATTGGATATTGTTGACGTTGATTATGATATGAATTTTATGGTATTTATGTTGATGTTTAAAAGGAAAAGTTTAATTTAAAAGTATTAAATATTGATAACATGTTAAAATATACATACATATAAATATTAAAAAAAATTCATGTGTCCTAGGCGTGTCGTGTCCTACTTTTTTGGAAATTGACGTGTCGTCGTGTCCGTGTCGCGTATCCGTGTCTGTGCTTCTTAGTCCACAACCTTTTTCGCTGGAGAACTTGTCCACATTCACAATCCAACTGTGTTTACTTATCTCATCTGAGCTGGCGGGGCAGGGTTAATCAGTGATAAAGTCCGTAACCGCTTGGCCTTTCATTATTGTCCTTGATTCGAAGCTTATGTTGTGCTCGCTAAGTTTGAGTGTCTACTTCATGAGTGTTCTCGATGTCTCAGGCTTTTGGAAGACCTGTTTGAGGGGAAAATTTGTCAGGATTTTCACCTTGTGAGCTTGGAAGTACGAACGCAGTTGTCGTGCTACTATAACCAAAGCTAGCGCTAGCTTCTCCATATGCGGATAGCGTGTCTCGGTGTTCATCACTGCCTTGCTGGTATGGTATACTGGACTCTACCAACCTGCTTCTTGCTTGATTAGGTCCGAGCTTATCGCACTTGCCGACACTACGAGATTGAGCTCGTCTCCTAGTAATTGTTTTTAGAGCAGCAGCATTGAACTCAGGTAGCTTTTAAACTCATCGAAGGCTATATGGCATTCTTGTGTCCATTCAAACTATTTTTTCTTCTGCAAGACTTTGAAGAACGACATACACTTATCGGTGCATCGCAACACGAGGTGGTTGAGCGTGATTCGCCTGTTGAGGCACTAGAGTTACTTCAGGTTCTGATGAGGTTGCATGTCTAATACAGCTCGAATTTTCTCGAGATTTGCCTCGATCCCGTGCAGATTGAACATGAAACCCAGAAATTCGCCAAAAGAGACTCCAAATGCACATTTATGCAGACTAAGCTTCATTTGATATCGTTGGAGGACCTAAAATGTATCCACTAGGTCGGCAATGTGCGAGGTCGCTTGTTTGGTCTTCACAAGCATGCCATCTATGTTGAATTCCATATTTCCCTTATCTGTTCGACAAACATTTTGTTTATCATGCGCTGGTAGGTCCCTCCAGCACTCTTTAGCCCGAAAGGCATCACCTTATAGCAATAGAGCCCCTGATTTATGATGAACGTGAATGGATGTGAATTCCAGAACAGAAGCATTATAACGCATTCTTGGAATTTTCTTTTGAAATTTGAAACACATAACATAAAACAGGGAAGAAAACCAACCTTTGTAGAAAATCCCTGCAAAAAGACAGTAGCTTGATTGGTCAGCCTCGAGTCATTCTACTTGCTATAACTTCGGCGTGGACCGAGTTTGTGGGAATTCATTTTAGAAATTCAGAAAAGGTGAGAGATTTTGGCAGAGTTTTTTTACACCATAACCTTGAAGAACTTTTTGCAGAGGTTCTGCATTTATGCAGGTGGGGAAGATAATTGCCTCCTTCCTGAGAAAATGCAAAGAGATTGTTAATTAACTTAATTTAAAACATATTTTAAATCAAAATTAATAAATTAAATAAATTAAATATGATTAACTAATTAAATCAAATTTAATTAAATGATTAATATTTAATTTAATTATTTAAATATTAAATAAATAATTAAAATAATTTAATTAATTAAATATTATTTTATTTCATTAAATATCATATATTTAATAAATCATAATCAAAAGCTTCCCACGTATAGTTTTAATGTGAATCATATTTGTATTAATTTTAACCTATAGTTTAAATATGAATCTAATTTATATCAATTATTTATTGAATCTTATTAAAAAAATATCTTTCATTTATAATATAATGTATCCATATACATTATAGTTTAATTGTATATTATACCACTAATTTACGTTCCCTTAATAAATTTGAACAATTCAAATTCTTCCAAATTCTTGATCCTCATTTTACCCGTCGTGAGCTAACAATAAGACCTAATGGACCTGTAGGCTATAAGCTCCAATGATTCGAGATTAAATAATTAAACTCATTAATTAATTTAAACAACATTCATTAACTATAGGTCATTCCACTAAAAAGCTATAGTTGCACTCTTATGCACTACAAAACACGTTGCGTCCATGGATATAACCATTAACAGTAAGTCGATCTTTCACGAGTGCTTATAACCTCAGCTGGGTCAAATTATCATTTTACCCATGGGTTACTTCTTGTACCTTAAGTACTACTAATCCTTTAATGAACAACTCAGTTATGGTTCGACCAATTACTGGAAGTCCCTCTTGAGTCAATGAGAGGGTGGGCCCCTCAAGTCCCGAAGTTAGTCCTTAAGGGAACACTCATCTACTTCCTTAAAGTTGGAAAGGAGTGAATTCCATCTCACGTAGTTACGTCCTCAACTCCCTATTCGGTTCGGTCCCCAAAATGGTAGGAATGTTGAGTCGGCAACCCGGTCACTCTCACCCATACGAATCAAAGGACGAACCCTCGTAGATAGGAGTTCGTAACTCACTCAAGATTAAGATCGAGTTACATGATCATCTTGTAAATTATTAATCTAAATAGTTAACGGTGTTACAACATTGATTAATAATTTCGCGGCCCAGTCTTGTACAAACTCATTGTATAGGATACCGTTGCTCACATGTCACTATATGAATGACCTGGATAGAGTCGTTTGTAAATGTTACAAAGCGAGTCGTATCTATAGTGTTACCAGGATGAGGTACCCAACCTTATCCATGTGCTATAGACCATTTAGGTTATTACTAGAACATTATCTACTTATATACCAATAACATATATAATTTATATACCGAGTATATTAATTGTATATCAAACATATACATGTTCCAGTTACATTAAATAACCTTGGATCTTAGTTTATTGGAATACAAGAAATGCAAAGCAATGAAAAATAATAACTTTTATTAATAATAAATAAATGTTTACATATTACAAACTCACGAGTTCAGGGCACTAAACCCAACAGAACGAGGTGTGCTCCTGGTCGGGAATGTGCATTTGATTTGATTGTACCCCGAGTAGGCATCCATGAACCTCAAGAGCTCATGACCCGCAGTTGCGTCTACTAGTTGATCGATCCGAGGAAGTGTGAAGCCATCTTTTTGGCATGCTCTGTTTAGGTTAGTGAAATCTACACACATCCTCCATGTTTCTGTTAGATTTTTTTACTAACACAACATTCGAGAGCCACGCGGGGTAATTAACTTCCTTGATATATTCAGTTTTCAAAAGTTATTGAACTTCTTCTACAATAGTTGTGTTTTTTTCAGCGTTTACAGGCCGTCTTCTTTTGTATTACAGGTCGCACAGAAGGGTCTATGTTAAGGTGATGTACCATTATGCTGGGGTCAATCCTAGGCATGTCTTCATGTGACCACGTGAACACATTAGAGTCGTTTTTCAAGAATTGGACGAGCTCCTCCTTCTTAATGGCCCCCAACTTCGTGCCAATGCTCACTCGCTTCTCTTGGTCGAGCAATGGGACGAGCACTAGGTCTTTTACGGGCTCTCCCCGATTTGGCTCGCCCGTCACTTTTTTCTCTTTGAGCTTGAACCCCCCGTGATTGTTGCACAGGTTGGTTTGAACACTACTACTTAACATTCCCTATAGGTCTTCTGCTCATGTAGCATTTCCTAGAGGTCTTCTGTTCGCGTTGCACAATTCCAATTCCCTTGGAAGTTGGGTATTTCAGTGCCTAGTGCAATGTCGATGGTACGACCTGCAGGTCGTGGATGATAGGTCGATCGAATATTGCATTGTATGCTGACCTAGCCTCGACTACCACAAATTCTGCCTTTTTTGTGATCTGGTGCTCTCCTTCCCTCAGAATGATAGGAATGTTTATGCATCCTTCGGGGGTCACTGGTTCACCTGCAAAACCCACCGGTGGGTTGGGGCTAGGCCTTAGCTGACCTCGCTCCCATCATAAGGCTATGTAAGTAGAAAACGACAAAATGTTATCTGAGGTGCCTCCATCGACCAAAATCCGTTTAATTGTAACGTGGTCGATCTAGGCCACAAGGCCGTCATTGTATGGGGCATGTATACCTTCAAGGTCCTTATCTGAGAACTTAATTTGGTGGGAGGTGACATGTGTGTAGCTGGCTCACATCTCGTGTCGCGCCTTGCGGGCGAGTGCCTTGTGTCACAACCATACTAGTAGAGAGTAGGTTTTGACACCTACGTAGTGGACAAGTGGTGGCGACATGCATATGTTGCCCGTCGGGCCATGTGGAGGGCCGAGAGAGAAGTGTCGTGATTCGATCAAGGAGGATGGTGCATCACCTATCACACCCAATGGATGTACTCAAGAATGCCTAGAGAAGGCATATGCATAATGCAAAGCGAAGGCGATGTTAGTGATGTTGGTGACAAGCTCAACGGGGGCCAGTTGGGGCCCCGGGCCATGACCCTAGAAGTCGGGGTTCCATCGAGAGTTTAGACGAGCGACTTTAGAGTTAGATGCATATTAGTGAGATATGTAAGCATGCCAAGTTTCGTGTCGAACGGAGTTCAAACGTGCGCTCTACGTTGGCGAGTGATTCCTCGCCATTTTGCACGTACACTCCTGCCAGACAAAGAATGCCTTAGAATGTACCTTAGGGGGAGGCATGGTGTCAACTCTCCACCACCCTTAGGCCCTGTGGCCTAAGTGAGCTACCCCACGGTACGTGCGTGTGTATAGCGTGGGTGAGCGTTGTAAGTCCAAGGTCTTGGGCGTCTTCCTTCGAGAATCGGAATCTCAAGGACAATGTCGGGCGATACGGGTGTGCCGGCATTGCGCCTCGTCCCATAGGCTGGAGGTTGTACATAAGGGCCGTTATGTTGTACGGTATGCTCGTAAGACAAGGCATGACTGCGGGAGTCGTCGTGCCTCGATTATGTCCGGATGGATGGATGTCCGAAAGGTCCCGATCATAAATACTAGTCCATGGGTCGGTTCTCGGTATGCATGTCCAAGTGATCAGCGAAGCCCGATGACATCCCGATGCTCGGGGTGGCATCCTACAGTACGGTAGGCACTCGATAAGTGAGAAAAAGCTAGTCTTTGCCAGGTAAGCGGCAAGACTCATCCCAGTTGCCAAGTTTAGTCATTCCTTCTCTGGATCTCGGTAGGAATCATCCCAGCAGTACCCGGTAAGGCCATTTAGCCCGTTATTGACTAGTTTCTCGACAGAAATAGTCTTAGAGGCGTTCGATGGGCCCGATAAGCTAGTTTTGACATAGTTAGGCGGCAGGAATCTTCCAGTTGTACCCGGTTGGCGTTTTAAGCTCGTTCTGAACCCGTTATAGGTCAAAACTCATCCCAGTAAGGTCTTGGCTCATCGTAGGAGCGGGACGGCCGAGTGGCCGAGAACCAAGATGGTTGGAAAAGTGAATTGAAGCTAAGTCAAGGAAGAAAGAACCTCGTCTAAGGTCCGACGAAGCCACAAAGGGAGCGAAAAGTAGATTAGGGTTAGAGTTCCCCGTAAGGCTGGCCATGGTCGAGCTTAGATCATGGCACCACACGATTGAAAAATGTACGACCGTGAAAGTTGGTATCAGAGCCATTCTTTGTGCGTTTAGTCGGACAGTTTGTCAAGCCAAGTGCAGTTTGATGACTTCGCAATTGTGTCAAGAGTGCCGGTTTGGCAAGGCAGTTGCGCCAGTCAGTATTAGAGGCAGAGAAAGAAGGGTCAAAGCCGAACTTCTTGCGACTCAATGATGTCAAGAGTAGGCATCTGATTGAGGGAAGTTCATCCCGTCATAAAGTGGGAACCAAGCTTATTTGCCAAGAGCTTGGGTGTTCTGTTGAACAAGAAAAGAAACCAAAGTCAAACCAGGTAGGGTGTCTTCGAAAGAGCCATTGCCATCAGAGGGATAGTGTCAATGGCTGCAAGCAGACAAGCCGGGGGTCAATGTGACATGCGTCGGTCAAGTGCAAGAGTGAAGGCATGTGAATCCCGAGTGGAAGCGGACCGTCGTTCGTGACTTTTGGGAAACAAAATCAAAAGTGTTGAGAAGAAAATACAAGGGAAAGTCTTTTACCTTTGAAGAACTTTTCTTCAACGAATTCCCGATGAACACCACCAAATGGTCTTCTGTGCTATCCTCTGGGTACGAGATCTTTGCTTGTCGGAGCAACAGTAGGGAATTTTTGAGAGAGCAAAAACCATGAGAAACCAATTCCTCTGTGTTTTTCTTTGCAAGTATTTTTCTTGAGAGAGCCTTGCAGAACTATTCTACTGGGTACCAAAAAGGAGGTGATGCGGGATAACTGCCCACATCACCACATCACCACATCACCACTCCCCAACGTTTTTGGGGGGAGAGGTGGTGTTTGTTTGTTTTTTTTTTATTAATTAAAATCAATTAATTAAATTAACTAATTAAAATTAATTAATTAACATTTAATTAATCAATAATTTAATTAATTATTAATCTAATTAATAATTAATCAAATTCAAATATTAATTAAATATAATTATAAGTTTGAATCATATTCAAACAACTCTCTCTTGTAAATCTATAGTTTTAATGTACATCTTATGCACATTATTTTTAACCTATAGTTTTAATATGAATCTTATTCATATTAACTTTATTTGAATCTCATTCAAATAATTTCTCTCATAATATATAGTTTTAATTTAGAGTTAACTATATATTATAATGTATCAATATACATATAATCCCTTAAGTAATTTGAACAGTTCAAATTCTTCCAAGTCCTTGATCCTCGTTTTACCCGTTATGAGCTAGCAAGGGGACCAAATGGACCTACAGATCAGAAACTCCAACGATGCGAGATTAATCAATCAAACTCATTGATCGAGTTAATCAACATGCGTTAACTACGGGTCACTCCACTAAAGACCCGCAGTTGCACTCTTCTCACTGCAGAATGTTTTCGTGTCCATGGATATATGACCATTAATGACAAGTCAATCCTTCACGAGTGCTCGTAACTCAATTTGGGTTAAATTACCATTTTACCCCTGAGTTACATCTTACTCCTTAAATACATTGCTCCTCTAATGAACAACCCGGTTATGGTTCGACCAATAACCAGAAGTCCCTCTCGGGCCAATGAGAGGGTGGGGCCCCTTGTTCAAGTCCCGGAGTCAGCATTTAAGAGAACACTCATCTACTCCCCTAAAGTCGAGGAGGAGTGAATTCCATCTTGTGAAGTTATGTTCCCAGCTCCACACTCGGTCTCGTCCCCAAAATGGTAGGAATATTGAGTCGGCAGTTTGGGCCACTCTCACCCATACAGATCAAAGGACGAGCCCTCACGGGCAGGAGTCCATAACTCACTCAGGATTGAGAATGAGTTACCTGGTCATCCTAAGAAACAGCAATCTATTAGTTAACGCTATTACATCTAAAGATTGACTATTTCGTGGTCCGGTCTTATACAAACTCATTGTATAGGATACCCCACTCTCATGTCTCCACACGAACGACCTGGATCGAGTCGTCTGTAACCTTTACAGAGTGGGCCGTATCCATAGTGTTGCCAGGATAAGGTACCCAGCCTTATCCATATACTATAGACCCTTTGGGTTATTCATGAGACATTATCCACTTGTATATCAGGGGTATATCAAACATATACCTCGTATATCAGGGGTATATCAATTATATACCGAGTATATCAAATATATACCCAGTACATATACTGTCCCGATTACACTAAAATAACCTTGGATGTTTAGTTTATTGGATTTTGGACAATGCAATGCTATGAATTCAACAACAAATTTATTGAATAAAACTTTATTGAATATACATTTGTTTTTACACAAAATACAAACTACGAGTTTAAGGCAACACACCCAACAAAGTTAGAGTGTTTAACTAAAGATAAGAAAAAAAAGGAAAAATACCTAATCTACAAAATCTTTGACTAAAACTAATTCAAGATTAAAACCTTTTAACAAAAAAAAAACGTTAAAAAAACCAAAATGGTCATTTCATTTATTTCTTCATTTTTTTTCCTTTTGATAACAACAATTAAATAATCTCATTTTTAATTTAATATATTATCACTTAGAAAAATAAATTCTTTAATAAAACTCAAATTAACTACAACTTACTTATTTAAACAGAAAAGAAAAGAAAATATAAAATAAATAAAACAAAATAAAATAAAATTTTAGCCGGACCAAATACAGTGTCTACAGCTTGCCCCCATTTGTGTATCCTTGCAAAAGTAAAAAGGTAGACAAAGGGAAAATGACAAAGGGTAAGGCGAAAAATTTTATTCAAACAAGGTAAGATAGAGATGGACCAAACTTGACACTAGGTAGGATCTCAACATGTAGAGGACTTGTACTTGATACAGGCCTTAACCTCGATCTTCGATCGGGTTCGATTTAACCAACAGGATAAAAGCAACGGATCTGACTTTAACACAGGCTTCGACCTCAACTTTTATTTATTTTGCAATAAGAAAAAGAAAAAAAAAAGAAAGAAACGCCATTTTGACTTTTAAAACAAAATCCTTTATTTATAAAAGAACGTTTTATTTTATTTGAATTTAAAAACATGTTTAAAATTTAAAACAAATCTTCTCTTTTAAATCCCACCTGAAATTATCAATAAAAAAAAAATCTTTTTGTTAAAAAGAAATTTCATTTATCAAAATCTTTTATTTTTCGAAAACACATTCAAACATATTTTAAAAGGTTTTGTTTGTTATTTTGAAAAGTTTTGTTTATTTAAAACAAATCTTTTTTAAAAAAGGGAGTATTCTAGATACTTTAAACTTTTTTTAAAACATTTCTTTTAAGAAAGTATCCTGCGTAGGATACTTCAAACTTAAAAAAAAAAAAAAAGAAGAAGAAGTATACACAATATCCTCCATATTCAGGTGTACCTCTGGGTTCGTCCAAATCTTGCTTTACTGGAGTTCTGTTGTGTTGCTGCTAGAGTTAGCGGGTTCGTCGCCGAAGTTTGTGGTGCGTTGCTACCATCTGCAAAGTTGCCGTCGGGATGGGTCGCTGGAGTTTTTTGTAGAGAGAGAAAGATGAAGTGGTGAGAGGTTGAAGAAGAAGGTGACTCATTTTAAGTGAGAGAAAGAAACTAAGTTTTCTAATAGACGTTATGCTCTTCCTTCTCTGCCCCTTTGATGCTACATTAATCCTCCTTTTATAGGGAAAAACAAAATTAGAGTGTTTAACTAAAGATAAGAAGAAAAAAGGAAAAAAAATACCTAATCTACAAATTCTTTGACTAAAACTAATTCAAGATTAAAACCTTTTAACAAAAAAAAAAACGTTAAAAAAACCAAAATGGTCATTTCATTTATTTCTTCATTTTTTTCCTTTTGATAACAACAATTAAATAATCTCATTTTTAATTTAATATATTATCACTTAGAAAAATAAATTCTTTAATAAAACTCAAATTAAGTACAATTTTCTTATTTAAATAGAAAAGAAAAGAAAATATAAAATAAATAAAATAAAATTTTAGCCGGACCAAATACAGTGTCTACAGCTTGCCCCCATTTGTGTATCCTTGCAAAAGTAAAAGGGTAGACAAAGGAAAAATGACAAAGGGTAAGGCGAAAAATTTTATTCAAACAAGGTAAGATAGAAATGGACCCAGCTTGACACTAGGTGGTATCTCAACATGTAGAGGAGTTGTACTTGATACAGGCCTTAACCTCGACATTTGATCGAGTTCGATTTAACCAACAAGATAAAAGCAACGGATCTGACTTTAACACAGGCTTCGACCTCAACTTAGATCGGGTTCAATTTAATCGAAAGATAATTGTTGCGTCCACACAATCGTGTTGACAACATGTGCAAGTATATATGAAATTGCCGATTGTAGCACGAAACGAGGTCGAATCCACAGGGACTTTGGATTATGTGCTAAACTATATTGACAGATACCAAAATGTAAAAATAAGAGAATATCGGTGTTTGTATTCTAACTAAACGAAATATAATAAATAAAGCGGTAAATGATCTCAATAGCAGACACACTTCGATAAGCTGATCACAGGAAGAGGTTACATAACAGATCAACGAAAATGAGGGGTTAACAGATATTGAAAAGTGGAGGAGACTTAACATGCTTTCACAGACTTCTCAACCTACCCTCTAGCTTGACAACATTCATTAATGCCCAACTTGACATGGTTCCCTTCCGAGACACCCAAACATGGATACCCACAACTCTCGTTGCTAAGTTTCCAAGCAATAAAAACAAGTTCTATGCATGATTAGGGGACCCCATTCTTGAGCATCCACAAATTACTATAGAAAAGTACTAATCACAAGTAGAGCAAGTCGACAATCCGTAAGCCCTCCCAGGTCGAAACTAGCATATAGAACAGAGTGACCAACAATGTTAGGTACGAATTAAGAAATAGAAATAGCTCTATTTAAAAACAAATGAAGTAGCTAAAGGTTCAGTTGTTCATCAGTTACAATATGTACATCTCCCCCGAAATGAGGTTTAGCTCATAAAGAAATAAGAAAATACAATGGGTAAAGGAAGAAGACAACCCATTTCAAGGGAATAGCAGAAAACCGAGGAAGAAGATGACGGCTCGATGCAGTAGTAATTATCCACCTCTGTCATTAGCTTTCTGCCCCGAAAAATGGAAAGATTCCTCCTCTTTGTTGTTTCAGCTCTAAAAAACGTTTCTCTATTAGAGTCTGTGTGTGTCGACCAGGGCACCCAGCTGAAGATCGTACGGACATGGTAAATTCTCGTGTCTAGCTGTTAACTGCGTAGTAATTCCATGCTCCCACGTCGCGTCGCTCCAACTTTCGTATGCTCTGACTTGAAGATGCTTTGTTCACTATTCTCTGGACCTAGCACTCTCTTTATGCTTTGTCTTTACTTCCAAACCTATGCAATTAAGCCTTAAATCATAGCATTTTGTACAATATTTAGCTAAAGCATTCAAGACTTGGGACTTTTAGCTCGGATTCCACTTTCTAATATTATCTATGATATTTAAGAGCTAAAATGGACACACTTTGACAATTATTTACATAAAAACACCCAAATATACACTAGAATAACTATCTTTTGGAGAGTTATCATCACACCCCAAACTTAAAATCTTGTTTGTCCCCAAGCAAGAGCATGCAATTCACTTCTGTTAACAAAAAAGGAACGTTAGAAACCTGCACTTCAAACATCTAGCCCTATGCCTCACCCTTTCATTTTGATTAAAAATGATAGAACTTACATACTATGTTAAGTACTTCAACTGGAGTAAAGAAATGGAGACAGCCTAAGTTTGTTCACACTCTGGAATGCGCTATTTTCTACCCATCTCTAGCTTCCTTCTACTTCCTAACCTCAAGTTTAACTTCTCCTAGAGATTTCTTTCTCAAGCCCCTGTCACTAGCCTAAACCATTCACCTTTGTACTACCAACTTGGGTTTTTTTAACCATGGGCTACTAGCCCTTTCTGATCTTGCAGCCTCCTTATGTTTTGGATGTGGGCTACTAGCCCCTCCTTTATTGATGATTTTTTTAAAGGGCTGCATACAGGATTAGAAAGATTCACGATTGTATACAAATACTAATAAAGGTATAAGAACTGAAAGTTCACTTCCCCAAACTTAAAAGATGGCATTGTCATTAATGCAGCAAAGGACATCTAGAATGCAATGCTCCAGCGCACCCCCAAACTTAAAGCGAGACTAATATGAAACTGTGAAGAATGGTCGCTAAGTGTATAAATACAGGAGTAAGGGGTGATTGCTAACAACTAAAGGGATCAATTATAAGAGGTCCATGCTAGCTATACAAAGATAAGGCTTGGCTTTGGATAGATAACCATTGAAATTCCTCCCTAAGGTAAGCGCTACTTGGGGCCAGTATTACGAGAGAGATGCTAGAGCATGGACGGGCAAATATGAACCAGATGGTGAACAAAAGAAAGCTAACACTCATTAAAATGCTCCAGCATCAACAGGGAAAACTACACACTAGCAGGCTCTAGCATCGAGACTGTATATACGAGGCAGGGCAAAAGGCAAATATTGAGAACACAAGATTACTAACAACTTTCTTTTTATCATCACTTTTGAGGGGGGATTCACATACTGAACTACAAAAAGAAAAATATGCAAAGACAGATTTGAAAGACAGAAACTTAAAATGCAGAAATTAAAACTGAACTAAACTAGACTAAGGAAAATAACAAGTAACAACAACCGGGGGGGGGGGGGTCCTTTTCCAAAGCAAAAGGGAAGGGAACTTCCCTTTCGCGGGTCAAGCATGTCAATGTTCTTTGTCTTCTTTCTCATCCAATGAGTCGTCCGTGGGATGATCTTTCTCTCTGGATCTACATCTTCTTCTCTCTCTTTGATGATGGGGCCGACTCTTGTGAAATATGAGCAGTATATCTCTTCCCCTCAATTGGGGAAATGAAAATTCTCTTTTTTACCTTTTTGTTTTTCTTGGAAGTGGTGACTAGACTTGCTCCTTCTTGCTCGATTCGTACCTTGGCCACTGGTTTGGAAGGTTTTTCCTTTTTCTCTTTGATGCATGATGCTTCCAGCTCTCTTTTCGGTCTCCTCGTCCTTGATTCTGAACCTTTTTGAGTCGGGTTGATGTCGGGTGGCTCTATTTTAGGTAAGTTTTCTGGCTTTTCCTCTACAATGATGTGCACTTTATCCACCAAGGCTGTAAGGCTATTATTTATTGAGGGCACAAGATGCTAGAGCATCTACCCTCTCTCCACTTGGTTGGCCCTCACTAGCAAGCATGCTATGCTGGGGCATCTGACAACTCAACATTTTTATACTTTTCTCCCGGTGCTGAGGTCTCTATCTCAACAGTAGCATCTTCCTTTACCATCATCTCTTTATTCCCATCACGAAAACCTTCTTGAGCTCCAGCATCCCTACTTATACAATGCTCCAGCATTGCTTCTGCACTCAATTCCTCCATTAAAGCTTCATCTAAAATCTTCAACATTGAACATTATCCTGATTCAGTAAGAAACTTCATGGAATCATAGACTGAGAACTTCACTTCCTGATATTGTAAGTGCATAGTTAGCTCTCCTTTATGGACATCCACGAGTGCTCTTCCAGTGGCAAGGAATGGTCTCCCAAGGATGATAGGGACCTTCTTATCTGCATTATAGTCCAAAATAATAAAGTCAACAGGGGAAATAAATTTGTCTACTTGTACCAGAAAATTTTCGATTTTCCCTTCTAGATGCGTGATTGATCGGTCTGCTAGTTGCAATGTGACTGTTGTAGGCCATGCTTCTCCCATTCCCAGCTTTTTGTAGATGGACAAGGACATGAGATTGATACTTGCCCCCAGATCGTAGAGTGTTTGGCCTATCTTCTGTCCTTCAATGGAAACAGGTATGATAAAGCTCCCAGGATCCTTCATCTTTTCCAGAATTTGCTTGTAAGGATAGTGCTACAGGCCTTGGTCATCGCCACAGTTTCATATTCTCCTACCTCTCTCTTCTTTATGAGTATCTTCTTTAGGAAGCGCATTGGATGTACCATCATTATTTCCTCCCTGATTTTCGCTCCAACATAAGTTAGGGTGGTTCCTCCAGCCCAGATTGTACGTATTGGAGTATGGATTGCCATTGTTATGAGCATTTCCCAAATAGTACATTGACTCTTGATTGTTATGGCAATTGTTGTAATGATGCTTTCCTTCACAAAAAGAGCAAGACATCTCTTGGATGTGGCTAACATTTGCCTTACCGGCAGATGCTCCTACTGTACTTTGCTGTGTCATGCTCCTCGTAACCAAATCTGTCAAATTTTCAATCTTTCAATTTAAGGTGGTGAAAGACTCTGATTCATTCAATCCCTTGCCTCCTTTCCCTTGAATGGCTCTAGGGTCAGACCATGAATGGTTGTTGGACGATATCCTTTCCAAGATGTTGAATGCTTCAGCATAAGGTTTTGCTAACAAAGTGCCATTTGCTGAGGCATCGATGACCAGACGTATGGCGTCATCCAAACCATTGTAGTATGTTTCGATCTAGATGCATCTTAGGATTCTATGATGAGGGCATTTTTGTAGAAGTCGTTTTAAATGCTTCAAGGACTCACTAATTGACTCCCCAACAAATTGCTGAAAATTGTTGGTTTCGCTTCTATACTTGACATTTTTGCTTGGTGGGAAGTACTTAATCAAAAATTTTCCCGCCAAGTCATCCCAGCTTGTAATCGATTCTAAAGGGAGTGACTCCAACAAAGTCCTCGCTTCATCTCTGAGTGAATGAGGGAACAACTTAAGCCGCAACACTTTCTTGCTACATCCTTCATCCTTAAACGAATTGCAAACTCCCATGAAAACTTCATATGTGAATGTGGGTCCTCCGTAGGATGTCCGTGAAACTGACTCGCTGTCTGGATCATCTGAAACTAAAGGGATCGGATCCCGCAGCGGAAGCGCGCGAACGCGTGTGCTTCAATCTTGTCTTAGAATTACAACAAAGAAAAGATATATAAGCATGAATAACAAGAAGTTAGTGATACATACCTTTGAATACACCTCTTCAATGTAGACATCAACGCCACCACAAAGTCTTCCTTGATATCCTCTGGATATTAAGAACTTGGTTTGTGGGAACCGTCTTATAATTGAAAGGGAAATTGAAAAATCGAGAGAGAGCTTTTCTCGTTTAGAGTTTCGGAAACTCTATTAACCGACGTTCGAACGATTGAAAAGAAATGAGAGAACCTCCCTTTTATAGGGAAGGAGGAATGAGGAGGAAGTCACCACTTCCCCACTCACTTCCCCACTTCCCATGAGGTGGGGAGTGAGAAAACCTCCCCACTATCCACCATTAATGGTGGAAAGTGGGAGGTTTTCTCCCATTTTCTTTCCTTTTTTTTATTTTAATTAAAATAAATTTATTTAAAATAATAATTAATTAAATCTAATTTAATTAATTAAAAAAATTATTAATTTAATTAAATTAAATCTAACTTAATTTAACCAAATTAATATATCACATTAATTTAATTAAATCATATTTAATTAAATTAAACATAAATTAATAAATTATATTAGAATCAAATTTTAATATTTATCTCTCTCATAATTTTGAGTCCAATTCAAAATTAACTTTATATTATAATGTATCAACATACATTATATTAATTGCATCTCATACAATTAACCTTAATTCCCTTTAACTAATTTGAACAATTCAAATTCTTTTCAAGACTAGCTATTCTTAACTATCCTTTACGAGCTAGCAAGGAGATCTAATGAATCTACAAATCGAAAAGCTCAATGATATGAGATTAAGTGATTAAACTCATTAACCACATTAATCAACATTCGTTAACTGTCGGTCACTCCACTAAAGACCCACAGTTGCATTCTTCTCACTGTAGAATATTTTGCGTCCATGGATTTTGACCATTAATGGTAAGTCAATCATTCATGAGTGTACGTAACCACAGCTGGGTCAAATTACCGTTTTACCCATGTGTTACATCTTGTACCTTAAGTACTGCTGATCCTCCAATGAACAACTCGGTTATGGTCCAACCAATAACCGGAAGTCCCTCTCGAGCTAGTGAGAGGGTGGGACCCCTTATTTAAGTCCCGGAGTCAACACTTAAGAGAACACTCATCTACTTACCCTAAAGTGGGGAAGAAGTGAATTCCATCTTGTGCAGTTATGTTCCCAGCTCCCCACTCGGTCTCGTCCCCAAAATGGTAGACATATTGAGTCGGCGGCTCGAGCCACTCTCACCCATACAAATCAAATAACGAGACCTAACAGGCAGGAGTTCGTAACTCACTCAGGATTGAGATTGAGTTACCTGATCATCCTATTGAAATATTAATCTATTAGCTAACGGTGTTACGGCTAAAAATTAATTATTTCATGGATCAAGTCATTTGTAACTATTACAAAGTGGGTCGTATCCATAGTATTACCAGGATAAGGTACCCAACATTATCCATATAATATAGACCCTTTAGGTTACTATTGGAACATTATCCACTTGTATATCGAATATATACTGTATATATATACACTATATATCAAATATATACGTTGTATATTAAATATATACTATATATCTATTATATACTATTCTAGTTACATCATATAACCTAGGATGTTAGTTTATTGGATTTGGGTTAATGCAATTCTGTCAATAACAACTTTATTGAATGAATATTTGTTTGATGTTTACAAACCACGAGTTTAGGGCATAAAACCCAACAGAAACATCGCTGACTTGAGTTCAAACTTTGGGGCTACAATTTCAGCTCCATGATTACTGGGTTGAAATTATAAAATGTCAGAGCTGCATACGCCCTGATTTCTCTGTCGATGTCATCTGCCAGTAATACAACATTGAGAGGTGGTACTGCTACCTCAGGGTTAGCAGCAACAGGAACCCGGTCTACTATTTCCTCAATCCTCACATTCGGTGGAATAGGCTAGCGCAAAGGTGGGTTAGGCGGATTCATATCTGCTTAAGCTTGGACTCTCCTCTGTTCTCTTCGATTTCTATGGAAAGTACGCTCTATCTCAGGATCTATAATATATTCCAAGCTCTCAAAATCGTTCATGCACCTACAACTACACGAAACTGTGAGAAAAAGAAAATTCAATTAAGCTCTGTATCTACAAACACTATTGTTTAAAATAAAATCACTAAGTCCCTAGCAACGGCGCCAAAAACTTGTTGTGTCCATACAATCGTGTGGACAACACGTGCAAGTATACACGAAATTACCGATTGTAGTACGAAACAAGGTCGAATCCACAGGGACTTTGGATTATGTTCTAAACTATATTTGCAGATACCAAAATGTAAAAACAAGAGAATATCGGTGTTTGTATTGTAACTAAACGAAATATAATAAACAAAATGGTAAATGATCTCAGTAGCAGACACACTTCAATAAGCTGATAACATGAAGAGGTTACATCACAGATCAACGAAAATGAGGGGTTAACATATATGGAAAAGTGAGGGAGACTTAACATGCTTTCACAGACTTCTCAACTTACCCTCTAGCTTGACAACATTCATTAGTGCCCAACTTGACATGGTTCCCTTCCGAGACACCCAAACATGGATACCAACAACTCCCATTGCTAAGTTTTCAAGCAATAAAAATAAGTTCTAGGCATGATTAGGGGACCTCATTCCTGAACATCCACAAATTACTATAGAAAAGTATTAATCACAAGTAGAGCAAGTCGGTAATCTGTAAGCTCTCTCGGGTTAATACATGAGCTAGCATACAGAACAGAGTGGACCAATGTTAGGTACGAATTAAGAAATAGAAACAGCTCTATTTAAAAATAAATGAAGTAGCTAGAGGTTCAGTTGTTCATCAGTTACAACATGTACATCTCCCCCGAAATGAGGTTTAGCTCATGAAGAAATAAGAAAATACAATGGGTAAAGGAAGAAGACAACCCATTTCAAGGGAATAGCAGAAAGCCAAGGAAAAAGATGACGGCTTGATGCAGCAGTCGATTATCCACCTCTGTCGTCAGCTTTTTGCCCCGAAAAATGGAGAGATTCCTCCTCCTTGTCGTTTTAGCTCTAAAAACGTGTCTCTATTGGGATATGTATTTGTCGGCTAGACAACATGTCTCTTTTATATCGGGTCCCGTTTTTAGGGCACCCAGCTGAAGATTGTACGGACATGGTAAATTCTCATGTCTGGCTGTTAACTGCGCAGTAATTCTATGCTTTCACGCCGCGTCGCTCCAGCTTTCGTTTGCTCTGACTTGAAGATGTTTCATTAACTCTTCTCTAGGCCTAGCACTCTCTTCATGCTTTGTCTCCTGCTTCGGCCAAACCTATGCAATTAAGCCAGAAATCAGAGCATTTAGCACAATATTTAGCTAAAGCATTCAAGACCTGAGACTTTTAGCTCGAATTCCACTTTCTAATATAATCTGTGATATTTAAGAGCTAAAATGGACATACTTTGACAATTCTTTACATAAAAACACCCAAATATACACTAGAATAACTCTCGTTTGGAGAGTTATAAAAAATGCAATGGACCTGGCTAGACAGGCTTCAATATAGAATAATTTGCATACTCCACACACCCTTGAATCCAGCTATGACATTTAAGGCCAAAGCATTTTCTTTCTAGGGCAACCAATAAGAAACTGTCGTCGACCTTATCATATCATAAGCCTTTTCGAAGTCTAATTTTAGGAGGTAACCTTTCTTCTTGTTTGCTTTCCATTCCCCAACGACCTCTGGAGCAACCAGAATTGCATCAAAAATATTCATGCCTTCCACAAAAGCTGCCTGTAGAATTTTCCGAAGTCTTTCCGCTAGAACTTTGGTAATGACCTTGTACAGGGAAGTGATCAAACTAATTGTGCAGAAATCGGTGACTTTGTTGGTTTTCAACTTCCTAGGAACAAGGCAAAGGTAAGTCTCATTAGTTCTACGATTAACAATCCCAATTAGAGAAAAATCTTAAAACACTTTGAGTAGGTTTTCCTTCCGAATGTTCTAAGACTTCTAAAAAAATTCGTTTAACATTCCATCCGGGCTGGGTGACTTCAAATTTCCCAAATTTCGTATAGCAGTATGGATTTCCTCTTCGCTGAGAGGGGATTCCAAATCACGGCTCTTCTGTTGACTCAAAGGGAACCAATCCATACTATCAAAGCAAAAACGCAGCCCATCCTTTGCAGTATACAGGGAGGAAAAAAACCCAAAATTTCTTTCTCAAAGATGTTGGTTTCCTTGCATTTGACTAATTAAATTAGGCCTCTAAATGTTAGTTGGGTTGCTCCTAGCGATCGGGGCTTGTACTCATGACTCTAATTTTATTTTTGTTTGTGGCTTGTTTCCACGAGAATGGAAGTAACCCATACAATTATATTCATATTCTGGATTATTTATGCGCCATTAGATAATAATTTCGTTTTTAATTTTCTATTTTTGAAAATTTACTTATTTCCTCGCAATTTCTTTACTAATGGTTTTCATCTTTTCTTAACCAAATTCCAAAAATAAAAATAAGAACCAGTTCTTAAAAACTATTCTCTTTTTTTTTTTAGTTTCAAAATTTGGTTGGGATTGTGAATACATTTTAAGAAAGTAGATAATAAAGACAAAGAAACTTATAGGTGGAGTAGCATGTGTAATCTTAATTTTCAAAAATAAAAGAACCAACGGTTATCAAATGGGCCTTAATTTTGACAATTTATTATTTTTGCGCTTTTGCCACTGTGTATTTGTGTTTCTATTTTTGTAATGAAAATTCAATACTTTGTTGCTAAAATCTACAATTTGACTGGTCTGGTTTGTTATGCTTTGGCGTTTTCACATGAATAGCTAATTATATCATACAAATAGATATTTAATATGAATAGGTATTTTATATGGTCTCTCATGAAGTTTTTAATCATGAATTTGAAATGAACTTTTAGAGTCCTCTTTTATTGTGCGTAAATAATTTGTTCAAGTTATATTTTAAAACAACGAGCTTAGATATTATATTGTGTGAATGATCTCTGGTAACTTCATAAGGCATCAGAGCTCCCATTATAGTTTTCAAGGGTATATATTGGAGGCTATAGTCCTACAGTAATCAAAGGTCTAAAAATCTTGGTCGTATCCTCCTAATCTTTTCTTAACAAAATAATTTTCTTTGTTTGTATTGAACTTTTTATTGATCGATATATGTAAATTTCCTTGGACGCTCTAAATTTCATATGTTTGGATTTTGGAACGATGTGTTTCTTCCTAAATCTGTAAGTGTGTCTTGTGATCATGGCTGATTTTTTAGGAAACGTGACATGGTTGTATGTGATGTGTGTATCACATGTTTAGGTTTTAAAGACGATGTCACTTTTTGTCTAATCCTTACGTTGCTGAAAATAGAAAGTTAATATGATTATTAGATGTCAGGCTTGAACAACTCTTAAGAGATTACCAAATCTCTTAAATCGACAGCTCCACGTAGATAAACATGTTTAACTAGAAACGGGCCTGACCATCTTAGACTTTAACTTACCTGGAAACAACCTTAGGCGATAATTGAATAACAATACTGAGCCTCCAGGTTCCAAATTCTTATCCATTATTTACTTATCATGCCATTTTTTAGTTTGTTCTTTATATATCTTAGCATTCTTATAAGAAAATTGACGAAACTCATCCAACTCATTTAATTGTAACAAATTCATTTCACCTCGCTTATTTTATTGGGAACTTCAATCTTGTACTAAGAAAATAAAATTATTAAAATGTTCGGGATATAAAAAGGCTTAAAAGTAAACAAGCATGACAGTAATGTACAAACTTCCCTCATATTGATTTTACTTTAAAGAACGTTGGAGGCTTACAAGTGTCAATTATTCTCTTCAAACTCATTCGACCTCTCTTCTGTTACTGCCATGTCGCATTTTCTCTTTTTCAAAGTACAATATGCTTGAAGGTCCAGCTTGAGGGGTAGGTGACTTACTTGTATGCATTGAGTTTTGAAAATTGGAATTGTGGGTGCAACTTTAACATAGAATCCTTCATCTGTACCTATCTCATCTTCTCCTATTTCTTCCTCTACTTGATCCTTGATAGGTTTGGTCACCTCTCCCTTCTTTATGTCTTCATTTGTCTCCAAAGAATGTCGAGGGAAAGGAAAAGTGGTCGAATATTGAGGGTGACGAGTTTAGGTCTATTGTAACCTCATGCTTAATTACCTCAACCAGTTTCTCGGCTTCAACTTCCTTATTCTTCCATATCTCGTTTATCACTTCAGGGGTTAGTGGATCATCGTTGTTCACTAGAAGCTCAGGTTCGTCGTATTCAAACTCGCTCCATACATTGATTATCTCACATTTCTCTTCCATATTGTTAGTAATGTTTCTGGTGGACTCTTCCTCAACTCATCAACCATCTGCTCCATTTGGATATGCAACATGCGTAATGCTTCATCATTTCTTGCCATAAAATCTATCATCGTCTCTTCAAGGTTAGAAATTTCCAATGATTGCATTTGTCCTGACATCCATGGTTGTTCATACTTTTGTTGAGGTTGTGTCAGAAATTCTGGTGGAAATGCCTGCTCATATAGATGAATATGTTCAGGTTGGTACTGTCCCCAAAAGATATTCGAATGAGCTAGCCTTCTAATCTTAGTTGTATGTATTTGAATAAGGGATGAAATCTTGTTGATTCCTAGGTGGACTTGGATAATAAAAAGATGTAAGATTAGATTGACAGTATTCAAATGAATGACAACTATCACCACAATATAAACAACAGAAATGATTAGTAGGAGCTATGAGCGTGCTACTTCCATTGGTAGATTGTACAAAAATTGAGGATCCATTTCAAACAAGCTATTAGCTTTGTACAAGTAACCTCCCATTTATTTTTTCATTTCTTTCTCTTTTTTAATTTTTTCTTTTGTTTTGTTGACCTTTGTTCCCCCTTTAACCTCCTTAGGAACTTGTGCAAGAAAGCCTATGTACTAAAAAAATTGTCACTTTAAGGTTAGATATAACAATTAATCTCAAGGAACAAGAGGTATGAAACAATCACAATATATGAAATAGTTCACTTAAAAGGAAAATGATTTTGAAAATTAAGTCCCCGACAATGGCGCCATAAACTTATTGGAACTTTTTATACCTTTAAAAGATAAGAGACACGTGCAAGCATACACGGTCACAAGTAATACTGGGGAGTAATCTAAGGTCAAATCCTCAAAGACTTTTCAAGATACAAACTTTCCAAATTATTAAATCTTAATCATTTGGTTAGTGGTTATAGCCTGCGAATTGCCTTATAAGCTCCAAAACCACCTTTCCCAAGTTCATTTGCATCAGAGAATTCTAATGTTGTGGAAATCGAACCGCACAGATTCTACATTTGTATTATCATTTCCAGATAGATATGTAGGTTAAAACAAACAACAATAAATCCACCAGCAAAAATGAAAGTGCATTCTAGATTCTAATGGTGTTAAAAAGAAGTTTTCTTAACTTAATTATTGTACGTGGTTTATTCCTGATGGGCACCAGTTCGTTCGAAGATGAAGACGATGGGTTGGAGGAATTGGGAATTGAAGGGGTAGACGAATGTAGCGTATTGGGGGAGGAGGAAGGAAGAGAGAGAGAGGAAGAAAAGTAAAAAAAAATCTCAACAAAACGTAATATAAAATTAATAAATATTATTATATTATTAAAATTACCAATTCATCTCCACCTCAGCGGACCGTTAGTCATACTAATGGAATTTTAACGCTAGAGACCTTTTAGAACTACCTTCTAAAGGTCGGAATACAAACTGTCATTTTTTAAAACTTAAAGACCGAAATCTAAATCTATATACAAATTCAGGAAACAAAAATATATTTTATCCAAGGAGAGAGAGAGATTGCAGGGTGTTTTTTTCAGCCCAAGTGAAAAAAAGTGAAGAGAGACGACAAATAATGTTTTTTTAGAAAGGGTTGAAAAATCCCAATTACCGTTTTTTTTTTTTAACTTAAATCATCATCTCTCTCCCTGTTTTGAAACTCTAGTTCCTCTCTCGCTCGAGCAGTCGCCAAACCGCCCTTGTGTTTTCAGAAAACCCAGCCCCACCCCTCTCCGGCGACACCCTGCGGCGGCGCACGAAACCGTCCCTCTCCCTCGACTTCTACTCCAGCTAGCAGCAACCAAACGGCCGTTGCGGCACAGATCCACGAACAGCAACGTGCGGCCTCCTGCGACGGCGACGCACGAGCGGCGGCGAACGAGAACCCACCCTCGTTCCGGCAACTTTTGGTGCTGACCCACACTCGTTCGGTGCTAGGTCTGTCTTACCCACCCCTTGCATTGTTGAATTCCTTACATTGATACAGCCATAACTCAAGTATTATCAGTGCCTTAGACTCTCTTTTTAGTTTGATTAAAGTTTTTCGAACCAAAGCTTAACACCAAATTCATGTCTTTTGGATTAGGATTAGGATCAGGATCTTTCGGCAAAGCACTAGGACACTCTTTGGTAAGTAGTTCTTACTTGGAATATGTACTATGTGTCCGTCTGTCATTGCATGCTTGTGATTATTAATTCCTCGATTATGATTATGTTTCGAATATTGTGATTAAGTTGTTAATTGCTTATATGGTTTTAGGGTGTTGCTACGGTTTCCCTTGGGTTGTGATTATTGAAGTATGTTGAATATATTGTTCGGTTGTATGTATGGAATCATGCTATTTTTGTTCGTGAGAAGTGTTATATTTTTGGTTGGTTTTAGTAACGAACTCCATTTGGGATATTGGAAAATCCTGGGGCATTACATGGTATTATAGCAGAGTTGTTATTGGCCTAGTAATTAGGGTGTTTAGGGTCATGGTCTTTCTCCGTCTCCTACCCATCCTCGGGTATGTGTGGACTTAATTTGTCTACTTGTGCTTAAGTTGCTTGTTTTTTTTTTTTTTTTTTTAAATTGATAGTATGATGCTTGTGAGTAGATGCTTCCTTAATTAATTAGATAGCATTAACTTTATGCATTTTCATATTCTTTTTATAAGAAATTGAAAAAGATGTATAAACTGCATAAAAAGGAGACTATGTGTATAAACTGCACAAAAAGGAGACAATGTAAGGGCGAGGGGGTTGTAGATTAGTGGGATCGTCTATTTTGAGTGGGCTGTGACCCTGGCCAATATTAGTGGGTGTTCGAATAGCTATGCTACATAAAAATATTTTCAATTATATCAAACTTTTTAATGGAGAGTGGGTGTATCATAGGTTGATGTATCGTAAAATATTTGTTTATTAACAAATTTAGACAGGTAGATATGTCACTCCCCATGCTAGACACGAGAAATCAATTCATCTCATAGGCTAGAAATGACCCACCCACTAAAACAGTGTATTCCTCCTATTTATTTTTATAGGACCTAAATGAAAGGAAAAACTGTATGTATGCAAGATTAAAAGTTCAAAAACGAACTAAATAATTCATTACTTCAAAATGCATCATATGTTCAAATATATAAACAAAATAATAATAATTTAGGAGGACACATAATTTTTTATAAATTAATTTAATTAATAATTTTTAACACGTTAAATATAATATTTAGAATTTTAGAAGATTAAGAATCATCAATTGGAGAAAATACTACAAAATTATAGAGTATTTAGCTTTGAAAAACGGTTTAAATAATACAATTTTAGCTTTGACTTTGGTTCATTTTAGATATTATTCTTTAAAAATTTTTATTTTGGTTTTGTACTTTCAATTTTTTTCCATTTTAGTTTTTTTTACTATCAAAATGCTTGTGTTTAAACCTTTGGTATCCCACTGGGTGGAAGGCATAATTGCACCGCATTTTGGGAGCCAACAGTAGAAAAATTTAGGACCAAACTAGAAAAGTGGAAGAACATTTTGTTGTCAAAGGGAGGAAGACTCACCCTTGCTTCCTCGGTTTTGAACAGTATTCCCCTATATGCCTTCTCTATTTTCAAAGCCCCTACTAAGGTTATAAATGAAATGGAAAGAGTAGTCAGGAATTTATTATGGAATAGCTCGGGTTCTCACCCCCAACATCACCTGGTGAATTGGGATCGAACTTCCCTCCCAAGAATCTACGGGGGCCTTGGGATTGGTGCTCTCAGACAGCAGAATGAGGCCTTATTACAAAAATGGCTGTGGAGATACACAAGATGAAAAACCCCTTTGGAAAAGAGTAATTACCAGCATTTATGGGGTTGAGTCAAGCAGTTGGCTCCCCTCCTGCCAAGGAGGAAGGCTTCGAGTGGCCCTGGGAGAGACATTGCTAAGCTGACAAATTGCTTCTTGAGTTTTACTTCTTATAAGGTTCAAAATGGGAGGAAAGTTAAGTTTTGGAGGGACACTTAGCTGGGGAATAGCTCCTTGGCTGCCCAATTCCCTGATTTATTCAGTATCTCTATTAAGAAAGACAATAAATTGGCAGATTGTTGGTCAGATGAGCAGGCTGACTGGAACTTTGGGTTTTAGAAGAGGCCTGAGAGATCACGAGGTGGATCACTGGATTCGGCTTGTGAATCTACTGGCTTTTTTTTGGTTTAGAAACGCGGACGACAAATTGATGTGGAATTTGGAAGGGGAAAAGAAGTTCTCCATTAAATCTGCTTTTACAAGCTGATTGAGGGTGACCCCAAAGCTCCTCCCCCCTTTTATTAAAGCCATCTGGAAATTCTCTTGCCCTAAGAAGGTAAAAGTGTTTTTACGGAGCCCTGCCTATAGAAGTCTTAATACCCATGAGAAAATACAGAAGAAAATTTCAAATTGGGTGCTGTCCCCTTCGGTCTGCCCTTTATGCCTTAGAAATGCCGAAGATATTGATCATCTCTTCATTCACTGTCCCTTTGCCTACCAGGGTGGGCCTTCTTTATGCGAAAGTGTGGTGTTTCTGGTTGTCTACCCCGTTTAATTGAGGATTGGCTCTTTGAAGTGACTCAAGGGGGGCTTATGAAAGGAAAAGGAGAATTTTTGTGGAGTTGTGCGGCTTGTGCCTTACTTTGGGGGCTATGGAAGGAAAGAAACCAAAGGTTCAAACAACTCGTCTACCTATCAATATTTTTTGTGAGACGTACAGATTACTATGGCCTCTTGATGCCTTACTTGTAGAAATTTTTTTTTGTAATTACAGTATAGTCTAAGCTGTAATGTGGTAGCTCTTTGGGGGGGTCTCCTCGGCCCCTACCTCTAGGCTGTCTCCTTTTTGTTCATAATATATTTTTGTTTTTATTATAAAAAAAACCATCCAAATGCTTGTGTTCGTCCCTATATTTTAAAAAAGGCCAATTTAGTCTGCAACATTTTGACCCTTGCAAGTTTCATTGGGTATAAAATTTGTGTTAAGCAAATAATGTCAAACCGGTCAAATTTTAGAAGTTTAGGAACCAAAACAAACATTTTAATAGCACAAGAGTAAAATGAACAAAAGTTTAAAGTAGATAGACTAAAATAGTATTTAAACCAAAAATATGTAATAGCATTTTGGTAAATAAAAATTGGTTTATTTACAAGAACCCATTAAGCATCCATTCAAATTTTCAAGCTCATCTCTATTCTATTCCCTCTCGCTTTTTTGAGTTCTCCCCTTTCTCTTTTCTTTTTGCTGCATGAAGCTTTTTTGGAGTTTTCCCATTTTCTTCGACTTTCAAAACTTTAGCCATTGCACCACTTATTCATTTTTGTCCCTTCAGTCACCATCCCTCGCTGCTGCACAACTTACTGTGTTTTGCAAGGATGGAGTTTGTGAGCCCCGAAGGACTTCGCTTTGATGGTCGCCGTCCCATGGAAGTATTTCTCATTCTCATTCTCTTGGTTCAATTTTTTTTACTCTGCACTTGTGCCCCGTTCAATTTTTCACTCTTTTGTTTAATTTTAGATGAGGCAAATTCGAGCAGAAATTGGCGCTGTTTCTAAAGCAGACGGGTACTTGCTTTCACTTCTCTTAACCTTTGTGAGTCTTCTTGATTAACTGAAAATCATCCATTTGTTTTATAGTTCTGCTGTTTTTGAGATGGGTAATACCAAAGTTATTGCTGCTGTTTACGGTCCAAGAGAGGTACAAGATTTCAACAATTATTGTATTTACAAACTTATTGAGCTGTTTATTTTTACAAAATCCATTTGGGTATTTAATTCTGAGGCTTATGATGTATGGTTGTGAATGAATGCTATTGTTGACTGTGTAGGTTCAGAATAGGAGTCAACAGTTGAGTGACCAAGCGCTGGTTATACTTTTTTCTGGATAATCTTATTTTGAAGTTTGAGTTCTTAATGTGAATTTGGTAACTCAGTGCTTGATTCTGTGATCGTTTCTCTTTTAGGTGCGCTGTGAGTACACTATGGCTAATTTCAGTACTGGAGATCGCATGAGAAAACCTAAGGGTGACAGGTTATTTGACTGTTAATCTTTTGAAAGTTCTGGTTCTGTTGTAGTTGTTTCCATGGAATAGGAGCATGATGAATGGTGATATCTTCGGAAGAATAAAATATATCAAAATAAATTGTGGAAAAAAAAAGATATCTTCGGAAGAATATGGTTAGGGTAAAACTAATAGTGCTGGAATATCTACTTCAACATTACTTGGGTGTTACCAAATGGAATGATTTAAAAACTGAAACTATGTTAGAGCTGGATTTATATCTATTATATTGTATGTTTATTAAGCTACGGCATTTGTCACATTCAGGCGATCCACAGAGATATCTTTAGTTATTCGCCAAACGATGGAGGAATGCATTTTAACACATTTAATGCCTCGGTCTCAGGTTTTTTACACATATTAATAGCTGCTCCTCTATGATTTTGACCTATATCTTTCCACATTCTTAGTTTTTATGTGCAGATAGATATATTTCTCCAAGTTCTTCAAGCAGATGGAGGTACACTATCTTTCTTTCTTTAGCTAAGGACAGTTGCAAGGTTTTACACATAGGGCCAGCTGCTTTTTTTATCTCGCTTGCCGCAATTAATGATTAAGTCTATTAGATTTATTCTTCATTATCATTACTTATATTTCAGACATTTTAAGTTCATATTCTCTTTTTTTGCCATCTTCTTGTATATTTGTATCTTCTTCAGACATTCCTCGTACTTTTATTTTCTTTTACAAAATAGAAGAATGTAGAATTTTTTCCATACTCTTCCCCTGCTATCTCATTCTTTTTGCCTCCTTTTCGTCAAAAAGCTTGAAGCGTGCAGTCATATTTTTGTTCATTACAAACCATACGATTTAAATTTAACAACATAACCATCTCTCCATTTCTCATGCTACAATCTTTTTAGGTATTTAAAAATGTGGCCAATGCTCTAGGGGAATATGGTCAAAAGCATGTTATAGGAAACTTGGTTTAAAAGTACATAGTTTTCAAAGGCTCAACTAGAAATATAAATAAATTTTGAGATATGAGCAATTTTAAACTTCTATTTTTAGTTTAATCATGTTGATGCCTTATCTCATGTTTGTGTATTTCTTCTTTAATCATAAGAGAGTTCTTGTTTCTTCTGTATAGCTTCTCAAAGAATACATTTATTTCTTATGGCGTAGCTTATAAGCTGCCAATCAGTGTGTTTAAGCATTGATAATGTTCTGTCTTTAAGTGGTAGTGATTTCTGAGAGGTCATTCATTAGTAGTTTACTTTTCTTCCATGAACAATTCAACTTCAGACATATTCTAAATTTTTTTTTGGTCTGTAGGCACTAGATCAGCATGTATCAACGCTGCAACTTTGGCGCTTGCTGACGCTGGAATTCCCATGCGTGATATCGTTACTTCTTGCAGTGCTGGATACCTTAATAGCACTCCTCTACTAGGTAATTTATACTTCATCTTTCCTCATTCAATCGCGTTCAAAAAATGCAACCCAACATTTGGATGAATTAGATGTCCGCATATGTTCATATAACTCGTGTTTTCCTTCGTTCATATAACTCGTGTTTTCCTTCTTTCTTTCTCTTCTGTGACCTTTTTTTTTCTTTTAACGTTGCATGGAAAATTAGAAGAACTAATATGAATAGGAATATGAAATGGGCAGATTTGAATTACGTCGAGGATAGTGCTGGTGGCCCTGATGTCACTGTAGGCTTTCTACCTAAGTTGGATAAAGTCACTCTTCTTCAGGTTCATTAATTTCCTACTTTTTCTCTATTTTTCCTGCTTCCAATTTTATATTGCATATTGTAATTTGTAAACCTAAACTGTTATTCTGCAATTAATGTTCCAATTTCGTGGATTGTTAGACATTTCAGCTCATTTTCACATGATCCATTTGATGTAGATGGATGCTAAATTACCCATTGATATATTTGAGAATGTCATGCAACTAGCGATCGAGGGCTGCAAAGCCGTAGCAAGTTACATCCGAGAAGTAAGGACTCGACGACTTCTGATTTCTTTTTCGTTTTAGCTGTACAACAAGAAGCCTTTATTATTGAACCATTTCCATTGTAACAACCTACCTTTTTTTTTTTTTTTTTATAAAACCATACTGTTATGTGTGCTGCAGGTTATGTTGGAGAATACGAAGAAACTCGAATATCAACGTGGTGCGTAGTCGGGAACAATATTGAGCATTCTTACAAGCAAGGATACTTCACCAATGGATTGGAAATGATCTTTTTAGAAAAGATTAGTAAGAAACTGATCGCATGTGAAATTTGTAGTTTTAATTGTTTTAAAGAAAATATAAGAAAATAATAAATTAGTTTAATGACAATTTAATTAGTTTTTTAAAAGTAGAAAGGGGTCAGTCTTAATATTTTTTCTTATTTACATTATCTTTTAAAAATTAATTTTACATCATATGAAGAAACTTTTCATACAAAATTTTAATTCAACACATTATGTTATATGAATGTTAAACTAGAAGGTATATTTCTTTTGTGATTCATATTATATACAAGAATCACAAAATATACAATGTTATGTCAATTTCATGTTTTTATTTGTTACATTTTAATTGATACTTGTAACGAAATTCCTTCCTTTACTCAAAAATGTATTTTTAAACGAGTTAGTGGGGAATTGTTGGGAATGATTAATTCTCGCTAAATTTATGTTTCTTAAATATAGAATTTACTAATTTTAACTTTGTTATTTTTAAAACCATCAAAATTAGAATATTGTTCCTATATAAATAGATGCTTGATTTTTGTTTTATGAGACACTTCCCTCCCCATCTTTTCTATTGTTTATGGGTCATTCCAGTATCTATTCCAGCTCCTAGTCATGAGTTTACATGTCTTGAAGTTGTTGTGTTGACCTTAGGTGCGAACAATTAAATCTCAGTTGCACCATGGTTGAGTCGAAATTTTGTTTTCAGGATAGTGGTTTTTCCACGGCATAGTTTATTTCAATCCGCATTTTTCCAGCATGTATCCAACACAAACATAGACTTATATTCATCTATGATAGGTGAGTAAGGTGAGTGTGATCAATATGTATACAACACGAACATAGACTTATATTCATCTATCATAGGTGAGTAAGGTGAGTGTAATTTGTTAGATCTCTCGTTCTAAGATTTTGGTATGACTGAGGATGTCTTTTATTGTATATGTGAACTGTTTGTGTTTTAGAATATTGTTGGTGCTTAAACCTTTATGATTCTAAAGTATTGTGAGTGTTAAAAAACTTATGATATTGTGGGTATTTGTAGTTTGATATATGGTGGGTGTTTGAAGTTCGAGATATCTTGTGATTCTTAAATTCTAATTCATAAATGATTTGAGTTTTAGACTAATTGTGTATGCTTTGGTTAGTTTTGTTATTAAACAAAAAAATGATGGCTGAGTAATGTGTTTCATGGAGTTCCGGCTCTCGAGTAAGCACATAAAAATCCTAAAAAATATTTATTTATTTTTAAATTAATGGGAAAAGAAGTTTTGTTTTAAATAAGACGAGTCCTTTTTTTCTCTTTTTAAATACAAGATAAATAAATAAACAAAATAAAGTTTTGAAATGATAAAGAAAATAAAATAAAGTAGGATAAAGTGTAACAACCCGTATTTTCCAATACGGTCATTCTGTCAAAATGCGGAAGCGTAAATAACTAATCACTAAATTAACGGAAAGACTTCTTTATTTAATATGATACTATGACAAAAGATAAGGACAAGTCCAACTTTAACAAAAAAAAAAAAAACCTACACTATAATAAAGCCAAAGAATAACTACAAGAACTAATTAAGTTTTCATAAGCTAAAAATAATAGAAAATACTAAAGATTTCAACTCCTCATGCAAGAACGCTATCCCTCGATCACTATCTCAGCAGTCACTTGAACCTTCATCTGAAAACATTTAGAAAACAGAAAAAAAAAATGAGTACAAAAATACTCAATAAGCAATCTCCATAACGAACGTTGAAATTCATTTTCCTTTCAAAACATTCGTAAACAAAAAGACGAACAAATCAAAACTTTTAAAGTCCTTTAAAATCTTTAATACAATTTTCAAAACTTTCAAAATAAACTGGATTTTCGGAAACCAAGTCTTCAAATAAGATAAAATTTCCAGTCAATAAAAAAAAACTTTCATTCTTTCAAAACAAACTTCTATTCATTCAAAACAAACTTTCATTCGATCAAATTTCAAATCCTTCAAAACAAACTTTCTTTCAATCTAAACTTTCAAAGTTCCTTCTAAAACATTTGGTACACCTTTCAAACTTTCAAATAACTAAATCATTCGAACATTCAAAACAATCTTACATTCATTCATACTTTCAAAATCAGAGTGGGAAGTTGCATTATTTGGGTAGCCTACAGAACATATGTGGTTACCCGTCGGTAACACCAAAACAATCAGAAGCTTCTATCAGAGTTGTCGAATTAATATCGACCAGAACAGAGTTGTCGAAATAATATCGACCAGAATAGAGTTACTTAAGTGTGAGGCCATGTGAGTGAATAACACACACATGAATCTTCATTCCCAAGGAATGTCAAACCACAAAAGTGTCTTCCCACAAATAAGCCAGAACGGAAATCCATCAATTCCAAATTAGGCTACTACCCCAAATAAGCAAAACATTCCTCAACACAAAAATCATGGCATATCCGGATAGCCCTATAAAATCAATCAAAATATCTTTCAAATAAAATGCCAAACAAATACTTTATTTCAATATTAAATTAATTCAAAACATTGAAATAATTTAAAGCAAACTTTATCAATCCTCCAAAACATGATTTCAAATATTTCACAAATAAACAAAATATCAATTTCAAACCTTTAAATACATTTAAACAAAACTTTATCAAATAATTTAAGAATACTTCAAATACTTTGCAAATAAACATAATTTCAATTGCCAAATTAGTTTTCAAATCCATAATAAAACTTCAATTTCATATGCAAGATATCAATTTCAAATCTTCCTATCAAATCCAAAATACATTTTAGTTTTTGAAATATGACAAATCACTTACAACACTTTTCGAAGGGATACGGTAAATTATTTACAATACTTTTTCGAAGGGATATGACAAATTACTTACAATACTCTTTCGAAGGGATATGACAAATTACTTACAATACTTTTTCGAAGGGATATGACAAATTACTTACCTCTTTCAGAAATCCTACGAATCTAGTTAACTTCTTCCTTGGTAGTTGTCAACTTAGAGGCCTAGAAACAACCAATATCCAAAATCAATTCTTAAATCCTATCCAAGGATTTAAAATTCAACCAATTACTAACTCAATCTTATCTACCCAATTTTCCCATTCAAAACACTTTTTTATGTAAAATAATTAGGAAAGTATGGATTTGGGGCTACAAAACCAGATCTAAAAACTAGGTTAAAAAGCCTCTAAATTCAACAATAACAAATTTTAAAACTAGAAGAATCGATATAAATCAATACGAACAAAATTTACAAAAAGTTTCTCAATAAAACCAGCTTAAAAACCTTCTAAACAATTGAAAATGTGGGGATTTTAAATCTGAAAAATTTTCTGTTTTATAAAATAAAACTTCCAAGAATTTTCCATAAAACAATTAACAATTTATTGATTTTTATAGAAAAATCAGATCTGAAAACTTTATAGAAAACCTTTAAAATTTGGTAAAAACATATAATTTTTCATGTAAAAATCATAACAACAGACTATAATTTATAGGATACAAATAGGTAAACTTTTTATGTAAAAAGAGCCTCAAAATAGCCCAAAAACAGTTTATGAAAAATTTTTAGGGTAAAAGTCGTTAAAATCTTTTATTTTAAAAAACAAAGACCTCAAAACTTTTCCCAATAAGCTGAATTAAAGAACTACAAATCTAAGAAAAAAATAAACTAAAACAATGAGAAGAAAATCTTACGGATCTTTGAGAGAAAAATACCAAACTCGTCTTCCTTTCTTTTCTTTGAGAGAAAACTAGGTCTAACAGTTTAAGAAAATAAAACCTAGGGTTTAAGGGCTTTTATAACAAACCCTAATGAATCCTTATCTAAAAAGGATAATAAAAAGATAAAGATTTAATAAAACTCTTTCTTTTTATTTTTTTAAATTCTAAGAACAAATTATCTTTTAAAAGTAATTTCTAAAAAAAAAGGTTTATCTTTGAGAAAATAAAAGAAAACAACTAAAAAATAATAATTTAAATATATATATATATATTTATATTTTTTTTCCGGTTGTTACAATAAGAGCAAAAAATGTTTTAAAAATTATTAGTTTTAAAATTAATAAACAAGTAAAACCATTTTCAAAAAACTTCGATGAAGATTGTAAAGTAATTTCAATATTTTTGAGGTGGCAAATTTTTTTAGTGGCTTTCCCGTCATTCATAATTGTTTTTTTTTTTTTTTTGAAACAAACAGTCATTCATAGTTGTTAATTCATATTTAATATTGAAATGTGAATTAATAAAAAATGAGTCATTTAAAACAAAAGAATTTTTTTTTTCTTGGGCCAAATAAATAATAGGTATTTTAAAGGTAAAATTTGGTAACCGTTTTCGAATTGATGTTGTAGAGTGCTAACAGTTTTCCCATACTCAAATCGATTCTTGAACAAAAAATCTGTTTTCACATATCATATTGTTTAATTGGATGACAAATCACATCTCATAGATGGTTGGTGGCAACTCCACACCTCTTCTTTCGAAAGAGATCAAAGATGAAGTCAACCGTTCTACATTGCAACACCATTGCAACAATCTATTTTAAATTTTTCAAAATTATAATGTGAGGTTTAAAGCAAGTTTAAGGGTTTAAGTTTTGAATCTAGTTAACTACAAAAACCTATTAGACACAAAATTAAATTGTTCATAGTTTGATTTTAAATTAATCTTTTAAAAATTGTCATTGCATAGAAAAATGTTTTAAAATTTGTTAATAGAAAGTTGACGTACCGTTACATTATGGTTTTGTTAACATGTCTATAATCTATAATATATTAAAAAGTCTTAGAAAAAATCAAATTTCAAAACATGTCTAATTTCCAAAGCTTCTTAGAAAAAATCAAAAGAATCTGAAAACAAATGAAAAATAAACTAACTAGGTAAAAAATAATTAACTACAAGCATGCAAAGTAACAGTAAACCAAAAGTGAACTTCAAGTAGTGCCTAAGTGATACCAAACAAGCCTAAATCATCTCAAGACACACACACCATAGCCCAATTATTAGCTTGGTATATATCTCTAACCAAGAGGTTATGAGTTCAATCATCCACCTCACATTTCAATTAGTTAAACAAAACTATTATTCTCAAAGTGTAGAAACTAACATCCTTTAGACATAAACTTAACAGACTAACTTATTAATCAAATAACAACTCAATTAAATGAAACGACTTCTACCATCATATCTAAAAATAATAACTAAGAACACAACTAAGCTACGCAGCAAATGGTCTTTTCCAGTCAAGTCTCCTCCTTGCCATCACCATTCCCATGAATGACCCCATTTCCTACAAAATCTGGAGAGAAAAAGGAGTGAATACAACCACGATACCCAGTAAGCAACCCTTACCTAAAAGATCACGCACAAACAACATGCTTACACAACAACACATTCATGCTCATTATTAATATCATGTTTTACATAAAACGGAACAAATTATACAAATGTTTGACCTAATTATGCAACCTACATGCCAGACCCAAGCCTCACATCACAACTCACTAGTTCTCTTTCTTATTCCTCCAAGACTTATTCCTTCAAGTCGTATCAATCCCTGACCTTTGTACTCAGGGCCTCGACAATTCTCTATGGCGCTCGACGTTCGACCCTTGACCTTTGTACCCAAGACTTCAAATTGTTACGTTGAACCCTGACCACGCATAGTGAAGGTCTCGACACTTACTTAAACTCATTAGTTCTCTTTCCTATTTCTCGAAGCCTTATTCCTTCAAGTCGTATCGGTCCCTGACCTTTGTACCCAAGGCCTCGACACATCTCTACAGCGCTTGGTGTTCGATCCTTGACCTTTGTACCCAAAGCTTCGAACTGTTGCACCGACCCCTAACCACACATAGCTAATGCATCAATGACTTTGCAACATATTGGCCCTTGTCATTTCCTCTCAAGGCTCCAATACTCGCCTTCCTCTAAGACTCATCGCATCGACCCTCGAGCTTTGTACCCTAAGCCTTGACACTCATCTTTGTCCACAGTTTGGCGTACCGACCCCCGACCTATGTACCCGGAGCCTCGATACCCAACTAGTGACGTATCAGCTCTCTGGCCCTGATACTCACTCATTCACTTCATAACGTCTCATAAGTCTCACCAGAGTTCTGCATGCTTCTAGCCATGACCCATGCATCAAACGTGTCTCACAATAATTTAGCATGCTTCTTAAACCACAACCAACATGCCAACAATAGAACAATAATACCGATATGCTTTTACAACATAATAATTTTCAACAGTAGCATATTTTACCGTGATTGTAGTCATAACGGAGCATAGTCAAACAATTATAAACTACTAGAATCAATCATAGTCATCCAAAACATCCAACATTCATAAAGAACCATCCAACAACAATATCCAACCAGCATTTAGAGATAAAAGGACACAAATTAAAACATGCAATTCATACATAAACACACAACAAACATCCCTCTAAGTAAGAACTACTTACTACAAGCATCCTAACATGCTACTAAGCTCGTCGAAGGCCTCACTAAATCCAAAAACAACCAAACTTGCGTTAGAAACCAACTCAAAAACACTTTAATCGAATCGAAACTAGTTTTATGTGAGTAGTTCCTACTATCTCATGTCGAAACCACTTGGGTTACGAGTGGGTCGATGTCAAATGAACCCGGCACTTCAAAATGGAGTTCAAAAATGTTTGAGCTTGCTGGTCCAACACTGAAAAGCGATGGATAACTCAAATCAAGCTTCGGTTGAGTGTGGGTAAGCGTCGAACGTTGCTGGAATGAAGAAATCGTAGCGAATCGGCCGCCGGAGATGCGGTTTACACATGCTGGCCGTGGGTATTCGTCGGAGTACCGAAAGATGTCGAAAATCGACGTGCAGGAAGAGGGTCGATGCCAGAAACATGCTACTGGTCGTGGGTTCGATAGTTGTGAAGTAAAACTCGCCGGAATCAACGAACAAGGACCATGTAGCCGAGAGTTCAATGATGCTGGTTGGTATCTAGCAATTTGGGGCTGAGGCCTCGAGCAATGCCGGTTAGGGTCATGATAGGTTTGTTGCATAACGAGGCACCATTGCTGGAGGGAGAGCTTGGTCGCCGTCGAGTCGTCGCGCGGGTCTAGCACACAGAGCTTAGTCACCGTTGGGGTCGCTGCTGCCATGAAGGGGATGGTGTCACCGCTGCTACGAGCTCGTTGGATGGACACTGGCCGCCCTGGGGAAATTGGCTCAAATGACCTTCAAAAGTTTTTGAAATGCTCAAATGACCCACCCCCTTTAATTGTGCCCAAATGACCCACTTTTAACATTGATGATGTGTCAGAAGTAGGTGAAATGACCAAAATGTCATTAAATGTAACAGATGACCAGTGGAATAATTCCCGGCCGAGGTAGAAAAATTCCCGCCCGAGGTAGCTTCAATGCACGACAAAACCAATTTAATGCACACCAACTTGTACCTTAGTAATCAGTAGATGCCATTACTAATCTCAGAGAACATATGTCCTTATCGTGAATATTCTCTCTGCACAATCCTAAAAAATCTAAAAAGTATTGTGAATATTATCTTTAGAAGTTTCAAGATTTTGGGAGAAGTAGTTCTTAATTTTTTATGCTCTCTCCTTTTGCGCAATAATCTTGCTTGATGTCTACATTTGAACATATGTGTTTTTATGTAAGGACCGTTTGAAGTAAAAAAAATAATAAGAAAAATTGGAATAAGGGCATTTTGGTCGTTGGATAAAAAAAAAGAAAAAGAAAATGAATTTTTACTTTCGTGTTTAAAAAGAAATTGGGAAATTGAAAAAAATGGGGTGCAACTGTGTGTGGTGTAAGAGGACACGTGGTGGTAAGGAAAATTAGATTAAAAAAAAAAAGAGGAAAGGAAAAGAAAGAAAATAAAGGAAAAGAAAGAGAACGAAAAGGAAAAATGAGGAAGAAAAGGGGATCTTGGCGATTTCAACCGAAACATAAGGAAGATGAAGAAATTGACGGTGATTGTGAGCCGGATTGAAGAACCAACCTTAGAAGTGGTAATTAAAGTTGTTTTTATTTGAAGGTTTGGGAAGAAATAGGGGTTGAAGAGAAATAGTTTATGGGTTTGTTGTTTTGCCTAAGAAATCTCTTGAAATAGGTGTTGAACTTGGATTTCTGGTTTACGTGAATATGTGTATTGATGAGTTAGCTTCAATTTATACATTTTGGTCACAGATCTGGATTGGTATAGTTTGCAGAAGAAGCTAAAAAAAAGAAATGGAGGGGAAGAAGCCATGGTATGGTGGTTTTGGGTTAAGGAACAAGATGATGAATAGTAGAGGAGAGAGAGTGATTTTTAAATTAAATAAAAAAAAGGGAAAAAAAAGAAGAAAATGTTGGAAAAATTGGGCTATTTGCGTGAAATGGAGTGAAGAAAGAGAAATTTAATGGGTTTGGTGGGACCCACTTATAAGAAGAAAAAGTAGTGAGTTATAAATGAAGAGAGAGAATGGGGAATTTGGAGTAATTGGATTATTTTGAAGTTATTGTGATTAAAGTTTGAATTAAGTTATGTTGAAATTGGAATTAAGTGAAATAATTTGGTATTAAATCGATATTTCAGGTCAAGCGGAAATTGGTACAACGTACAACTCTTTTAAAGAATTTGTGAGTGGTTGTTTTATTAAACGTTTTTGGATATTATTATTGACTTGTGAGTGGTTACTTTACTAAATGTTTTGGATAGTATTATTGGAATTTGTGAGTGGTTAATTTTGGAAATGTTTTTAGAACTATATCATGATAGAATTTCAAGAAAGTACATATATTATGTGTGTTTTAGCATTTCTGCTGAGAATCGTTTTTGCCGAGAATTTAAAAATGTTTGGAAAATTTATAAATGTTTATGAGAATTTAGAAAATGACTCTGGTTGTTTGAGATTTTTGAAATGTTTTAGAATTTGGAGAAATGATTTGTGGTTTAGGAATATGTTTGAAGTTTATCGAAATGTTGTTGGAAAGAGTGATTGAGAAATATTTTTAGAATAACTGTTTATGATAAGAATTAGAAATGTTTTATATTTTCAGTGGATTGAACGAAGTTTTAGAAAGAAAGATTTCAGAAAGATTTTGAGAAACTATTATGAATTTTTATTAAGATCAAGAGATTTCATAATCGTTTGAGAAATAGAATGTTGTGAAATGACTTAGAAAGAAAGATTTGAGAAAGTTAGAAAGAAATATTTTAGAAATGATTTGAGAAAGAAAGAAAAAAATTTTAGAAAGAAGAATTTTATAACAGTATGTGAGATTGAGAATTTTATGCAGAAATAAGTTTTCAAACCACCATAATGTTGTATCCAGGTGATTACCCGTATGTTATGTGAATGTGTTTCTATAGTATACCCAGAAATAGAAGGTCTTTGGACCATTTTACTCCACGTGTTGAGAGAATTATTCTGCTGTGTATATTGAGATTACTCCATGCCAGTAGACTAGAAATAGAATTATTCTGCTGTGCCTATTAGATTACTCTACGCTAGTAGACCATAATAGAATATGGATACATGTGTGGTGTTGAGTTTTCTGAACCTATTTATTGGTTGAAAGAAAATGTTTTATATGATATTAGAAAGTGTTTTCCTAGTTCTGTTTAATATTTCAGGAGAACGATTTACAAATTTATTTAGAGAATGCGTGCTGTTACACGTTTATTATGAGAAAGTCTTTATGAATTTTAGTTTCTCAAGTTTTATGATATTTAATGAGAATATTTATTAGAACGGTTTTATAAGGTTTGTTTTGCAGAACTTCGAAACTTCAATTGTTTATGAAAGAAGTTTTATTATTATTATTATTATTATTTGGTATTAATTTACCACTCACTGAGCTTTTTAGCTGACTCTTTACCCTTTGTTTTCCCCCAGGTTGTATCTGAGTTTCAAAGAGAGAATGGACCAGCTTCTACCACTCAGAGTCGTTAAGAAATTGCATATCATTTGTATTTACAACCTGAATAGTGTATCTAGAAGGAATTTAAGAAATAGAAGTGATGTTAAAAGTTGGTTTAAAAGTCTAGAAGTTTTCCGGCTATAGACTCTGCACCTAGTGGGGTCCATGGTCGGTGCGGTCTGTTCTTGAACCAGTAGGTGTTCTGGGACGGGTTGTCTCATTTTATTTGATCATGGTTTGGTTTATTTTTTGTTACAGTCGGAGTAACAATAACTTTTGTTATTTTGTTTTAAACCCATATGTTCATTCCTCCTGCACTATGCGTTTTAATTTTCGGGTCATTCTCGAGCAAGGTGATATGATTCTTGGCCAAGAATCATGTTTTTGATGAACATCGGGCGAGGTACTAAACTTTCTCGACCGAGGTCAAAGGTTTTCAAAACAGAATGTTTGTTAAACTTACCTCAGGCTTGGCTGTGTATTGAACTCCACCTCGACCGAGAAAATATGTTTCCTGCCCGAGGTTGATGTATATTATATATATATATATATATATATATATATATATATATATTCCATCGCTGATTGTCTTTCAATTGTGCTTTGTAATGCAGAAGAAAATGGTACCGAATCGAAACCCTCATACTTGGTTACGCCGAACCCGTGTACCCCCGTCGGAGATGAAGAATATTGGATTTTACCGGATGACTACGTGCCGAGGACGATTAAGCCACCAAAATTTGTTCCTCGTGTTGGACGCCGCCGCCGCATATTTTTCTTGATTCCATAATTCTCGGCCAAGTTATACTCGACCCCGACCGTAAAATTCAATGAGCTACGAAAATAGAGATTAAAGTTCTGTACATTTAATATGGAAGTTGTTCTTTATTTCAGTTCTGCAAATATTCTCGGGCTCGAACTCGGTCAAGGTAAATATCGAGGTTGGTATCTTTTTCAGTTGTGCAAAAAACCTCGAGCATGAACCAGCTTACCTCGACCGTAAAATACAATGTTCTTCAAAAATAAAGATTAAAATGATCCTAATATTGAAAACGCAATCCTAAACTCCATTAATAATTGATGTTTTGTCTCAATGTATCTAAACGAGTCCCTGTTAAATCATAGTCAATATACTTAAATTCATTCGTATTATCAAATTTAACTAAGTTACGTACAAAATAAGAAAACAATTCTAATGGAATATCAAAAAATAGGTCTATTCGCCTAAAGTTGAAAAGCAAGTTGCCTCCTAAAGTATGCGATCCTAGACTGTCTTAGAGTATCCAATGCGGACCCGATTACATCGTACTCAAAATACTTGACGCAGAAAATCCCACAGTCGCAACCGCCAATCTGCTGTGGTGCTGACGTAACTCGTCGAATTCGCCATGGTTGGATCAGTAGATTGGGTCGGACTTTCATAACATCACATTTGAAGAGCATTACTGAGATGATGGTGCCCATTACCTTCAAATGATCCTCCATAGCATGATCCGTGGTCATTGAATTCAAGGAGTCTCATACTACGATCTCGCCTTCCTCGAAGTCGATACATACCATTACCCAATGCTTGCCCCTGATGTTAAATGGGAGATATATGGCGTCCACTTCCATCCACGTCAAAGGGTAGTCCGTATGAGTGTCGTCAGTGTAACCCATGATGCTCTTGTCCCTCCTGTCCCAATCGTACTCGGCCGCTACTCTTGAAGGCAATGAAGTATCAGATTGCATGCATGCATATAGACCATCCTTACGTCTGAAGTAGTTCTGTAACGTCAAACTTAACCCAATGAGTCATCAACCTATGCACTATGACCAATTTGAAGTTAGTGGATAGGCATTAACACACGTACCGCAAGAACTAGATCGCCAGTTGTGAACTTCCGAGAACATAGGTCAGGCTGCTGCTCAAGCTTCTTCCACACTAACATGAACAGCTCATCGACGACCTATGAATAGTACCCAATTTATAAACATGAATGTATACATATTTACTACATTTAGTGTGGTTAATGACCACTTACCTCGGCTGTGCACCAGTTACCTGGCCTCAATAGGTCGCGGAACCAGGCCTTATTCCTGATGAAGTATGCGGTCTTTCGCGTTGAACGTTTGTCATGGTCATCTAGCAAGACCTGAAATTTGTCATCCTCCTCTTTCGGAATATCCATAACTGGATTGTATTGTATGACCTTATGTCGTTTTCCGTACACCTTCACTTCAACAAACGCACGCAACTTCCATGGTACTCTCCTTTTGCGGTTGCTAAATTTTGGAACGTGGCAATGGTTGTGATATGAGACGTACTTCGTCCGAGTCTACATGCTGTGATTGGTCTGGTACAACCTCGTTCATCGTCGATGCACTATCGACGTATTGGGACTGAAAGTAAACGAGTTAGAACCTCGACAGATTGACAAAATGAAGTATATGATGTACGATTCGATACCTCTGGCATAGGTGTCTGAAACTGGTTCGAGTCCGACTCAACCTCTTCCACGTTTCGAACCCCTGCGTCATCTCCTATGTTGACCTTCAGTACTTCGTGAACCTCTGGTTCTTTCAGGACATCAGATGCATTTTGGACCTGGTGAACCTCTGCCATGTCGACGTCCATGTGGCCTGCTACACCAGCATGACCGCCTACTTTGGCTCTTCGCATATCAGCAGGATCGACTAGTTGACCCTATACATCAAATGACATATCACACCATCCAAATTTTAAAAAACATACGGGAATACAAAATTTAATAAACTTGTCTACTTACCCTGGCAAGCCGTCGCAAATACTTCCGTATGAACTTTAACTCACCTTCCACACCCTTGAACCTGTTTTCCATGGCATCGATACGCATGTCCAACCTTCCTGACCGCTTATACACCTTCTTCTTGATCTTCTTCTTATTTTTGCCCTCTCTGTCTTCAATATCATCGACCGGTGGACATTCGATCACATCGTCGTGGCCCTCGCATGCGGGTCGCGGACTTTGGAGCCCTTCTTCATCATTTTCCACATCATTGGATGCTGGTGGTTCGAATGTCCTATTAAAAAATATCGTCTCTGATTCAGTTTGTTCCAAGCTCTTTGCTGTGGCCTGCACGAAATAAGATATCACTGAGGTGTGGTTTGAAAACAAGTGCATGATAAAGTTAGTCACTTACTGTTGTTGACTGGAATATGTCTCTTTCCAGCATGAGCCATCCTATTGAACGAACACACCTCCACCGGAGCATGCGGGGTACCACGTCATCATTAACTTTTATAGCAACTCATCCAGTCAGGGAAGATATCGTCTCATATCCCCACACCTGTATAAATTATAGAGAATGTTAGCAATCATTAGTGGGTCCAAATAAATATGGCAATTATATGATATTTATTTACCTGAAACACCCACGGGAAACCATACAGACTATACGCTTTCCTCAACCTCCCATCATCCGTCTTATTCGTCAGTGCTCGTTGAAGACTTTTTATTGTCTTCTCAAACGATATGGATCCCCAATCATAGTTGCAGCAAACTTCCCAATCATCTACTATTCTTAGTAAACTACTGTCAAACTTCAAACTTCTCTCCCGTCCATGAAGTACTAGTTCCACGAAGTACACGATTGAGACCTTCACCGCGTCCCAATCATCATCAAACCGTAAGCTTTTGTACTTCTTCTCCAAATTGGCCAAGGTCAGGTTTACGTCATCATAGAAGTACAAGGTTCTAAGCCTAATAGGAATCGTGTCTTTCCTAACATGTGCTCTCGAATATTTTAGGCCGCTTATGAGGTCAAATTCTCTCCGACCGAATGACACCTTACTCCCAAACAAGTTGAAACTAATGGTGTCCGGACTACTATTTTCTACCAATACGTCCCTAAGTAACAAGCTATGTATTTAGAACCCGTTAAATACTAGATCCACATCAATGAGATGGCCACATACAGTCTTCCTAAAAAGACGAAGTTGACGGGGGGTAAGTTTCTCTTTAATATCCTGGGCTGTGTTTGCTAGGTGCGATAGACAAGACACTTGGGACGAGGCATACATCGCGGGAGGGACCTTCGGTACCATTTCCATTTCCTATAAGTAAATGCAAACAAACATGCACACTCAGATTCAAACAAACAAAGTTCAAACAACGAACATGCACTCTCTGTTATTTTTCTCGGGCGAGACTGAGCTCGAGGTTACCTCGATGTTGACCTCGAAGTAGGTAATTGAAGAGGCTCAACTTTAGGCTCAACATCGAGGTTGAGAATCTTTCAATACCTTGGGCTCAACCTCGGCCGAGGTTGAACCCGAGAAAAATAACATAGAACACTTCTTCTTCAACCTCCCACCACACCACCTCAAATATTTCAAATGAACCTCCTACAGACATATTTTGAATAAACCTCACACCCTCACACACAGAGACCATATCGACATAAAAATACAAAAAAAAAATCAAGAACAAAGAAGGCACAAACAGTAATCAGTTTTCCTATTTTTCGAAACACGGAATACACGAGAAACAAAACTTAAATTGATGTCATATTAATCATGTATTCGTTCATCCGAATACCGGAAAACGTAATCGACGGAAAAATCAAACATTGAACTCCTAAACAGAGTTGAAAATTGAAGCCCTAACTTTCAAAGTGATGGAAAAGAACAAAATCTAACAGAAATCGAACTTACCTAGAGCGATTTCGAACCGAGAAGGAGAAGATAAATGGAGAAGACGATGGAACTGGATCGATTTCAAACAGAGAAGGAGAAGACGAACGGCGCGATTATGACCCACCCCCTCACAGTGCCCAACTAAACCACTTTTAGCATTGATTATGTGTTAGACGCAGATGAAATGACCATAATGCCATTAAATGTAACAAATGACCGTTTTCATAATTCTCGCCCGAGGTAGAAACATTCCCACCCGAGGTAGCTTCAATGCACCACAAAACCAATTTAATGCACATCAAGTTGTACCTAACCAATCAGTACATGTCATTACTAACCTCAGAAAACATATGTCCTTATCGTGAATATTCTCTCTGCACAATCCTAAAAAATCTGAAAAGCTTTGTGAATATTCTCTTTGGAATTTTCAAGACTTTGGAAGAGGTAGTTATTTATTTTTTATGCTTTCTCCTTTTGCTCAATAATCTTGCTTGATGTCTACATTTTAACAGATGTGTTTTTATTTGGTACTTGTTTGGCTTATTTTTGTTATAGTGGGATTAGCAATAACGTTTATTATTTTGTTTTAAACCCATTTGTCCATTCCTCCCGCACTGTTTGTTTTAAATTTTGGGTCGTTCTCGAGCGAGGTGATATGATTCTCGATTGAGAATCACGTTTTTGATGAACCTCGGGCGAGGCACTAAAATCACCTCTGACGTGGCTGCGTATTGAACTCCACCTCGGGCGAGAAAATACATTTCCCACCCGAGGTTGAAGTTTATTTTATATATTTTTTCATCTCTAATTGTTTTTCAATTATGATTTGCAATGCAGAACAAAATGGTTCGCCTTTTTGTGATCTATGGGGGTCAGTGGAATTAGATAGGCACTGTATACGAAGGTGGAGTTATGGGTGGGTTAAATGTTGACGAAGGAATAACATATAGAGACCTTGTAAGTGCGATCTTTCGGATGACTAGAATAAATCCTGATCTTTTAAATATTGTTCTACAATGTATCTACAAATTTGAGTACCAAGTGCCGAACTTTTATATATTTGATGATACTAGCCTTGGTTTTTACCTTATAGGTCTTCCACATCCCTTTCAAGTGCCTTTGTATGTATCTGTTATACCAAAGGAAAGACAAGGTAGTGGTAGTAACTCACGTGATGGTACATTATATCCCCAAACCGAAACATTGGCTTCATTTCCATGCCAAGTAGAACAAAATGTTCCTTCTCCTATCCCACTAAATCACATGCACTCACCTATAGATACTGTCAACCCGCCATTTTCTATACAATTTATGACTCCATTGACGGACAATATTGTCCCATGCAATTTAGGCGACGATGAACAAGAACACTTTGGGCAGTGGGATGATGTTGGAGGTGATGAGGACCATGAGTATGAGAATGAGGATGATGGCTACACAGGAACTGAGAATGAGGATGATGAAGCTGAGGACCCAGTTTGTGGCGGTGATCCATCCTCAAGAACACCTGTTGTGGAAGTACAGTCTGTAAGTAGGAATGCCCCTTGTGCAACTACTAATGGTTAACATGCATCCTTAGAACAGATTGATAGAATATGTAATGAGGATGGTTCTGTTCACGACATTGCAGTTGGAAGTGTTTTTCGGTCTAAGGATGAATTACGATTTAAACTGGCTGTTTTTGCTATCACCAAGAATTTTGAGTACAAGGTTAATAAATCTACCACAAAGCTATTATCTGTTGTATGCACTGAAACTGGGTACAAATGGGCCCTACGTGCAAGAAGAATCAAAGGTTCGGATACCTTTCTCATCTCAACATTTTCTGAGAATCATAGTTGCGAACGACCGACACTGACACATGATCATCGACAAGCTGGTAGTTGGGTGGTGGGTCAGTTGATAAAGTCCAACTATGAGGAGGTCAGCCGTCATTACAGGCCTAAAGATATTGTGAATGATATGCGGAAGAATTACGGTGTCAATGTCTGATATGAAAAGGCATGGTGAGTGAAAGAAGTCGCACTGGGCCTATTGATGGGATCGCCTAGAGAGCGTACTCTACTCTTTCTAAGTGTGGAGAGGCTCTGAAGGCCGTGAATGAAGGAACAATTTTCCACATGAAATTGGAGGATGACACATTCTTCAAGTACGCATTCACGGCCATAGGATGCTCGATTAGGGGTTTTGGAAGTTGCATACGACCTATACTTGTGGTTGACGGAGCACATTTGAAGGGGAAGTACAGGGGCGTACTACTTACTGCATCCTCAATAGATGGCAACAACCAAATTTATCCTCTTGCATTCAGTGTTGTCGATAAGGAGTCTGATGATTCATGGACTTGGTTTATCGAGCGGGTTAAGATTTGTATAGGTGACATAAATGGTTTGGTTTTTGTATCTGACCGGCATCAAAGCATCACGAACTCCGTGGCAACAGTGTTTCCTGATGCAGCGTACGTCACATGTATGCATCATTTAGCGATGAAATTGAATGAGAAGTTTAGAAACGAGGGAATGCAAATAACTTTCTCTAAAGCAGCAAAGACGTTCAAGGTATCAAAGTTTCGATACTATTGGGGCCAACTAGCCGGATTCCCAAAAGTCCAGAAATATTTGGAAGACATCGGATTCGACAAGTGGGCTCGTGCATATCAACCTGGAATAAGGTATAACCAAATGACCTCGAATCTCGCTGAGTCCATGAATGTGGTACTTGTTCATGCTCGTGCTTTACCAATAACAGCTCTATTTGAAAATTGTCGAGCTCTACTACAACAATGGTTTTATGAGAGGCGGACGGCTGCCTCTAGTCGAGGAATAATTCTTACTGAATATGTAGAGAATATTCTTAAAAAAGATGAAGAACGAGCTTGATATCATCATGTTAGGCCAATTGATCGGTTCGAATTCAAAGTGCATGATGGTACATCCAAGGTAAGTGTGAACCTGAATAGCAAGACCTGCACGTGTAAACAATTTGACTATTTTGAGATTCCATGCTCTCATGCCATTGCTGGGGCGGTTTTTCGAAACATTAGCGTGCATTCATTATGTTCTGATAGGTACCAAATTGAAACCCTCATACTTGGTTACTCCGAACCCGTGTACCCGCTCGGAGATGAAGAAGATTGGATTTTACCGGATGACTACGTGCCAAAGACGATTAAGCCACCAAAATTTGTTCCTCATGTTGGACGTCGCCAAACTACCAGAATACCATCAGCCGGGGAAGTCCGATAGGTACACAAATGCGGGCGATGTGGAAACGTTGGACACAACCACAAAACGTGTAGGCAACCGCTCCGAACAGAATGATATGGTTGTTATTATAGTCGGAACTATGTGTGCTATATAAATACTACTACATTATGGTTTTGCCGACGTTAAAATGATGTATTTTGTAGGTTCATTTCGGTTTGCACAGGAAGTAGACTAAGTCAAGAATAATTCTTTTCAGGTTCTGTCATGTTCTGTCAAAATTCTCTGTTCATTCTCGGCCGAGGTGAAGCCCTAGGTAAGCTCATTTGCAGGTTCTATCAAAATTCCCAGTCATATCTCGGGCTAGGTAAAGCCCGGGGTTGGATCTTTTTAAGGTTCTGTCAAATTTCTCGGGCGCGATCTCGGGCGAGGTCGAACCCGAGGTTGGCACATTTTTTGTTGATTCCATAATTCTTGGCTGAGTTATACTGGACCCCAACCTTAAAATTCAATGAGCTATGAAAGTAGAGATTAAAATGATTAATATGTTGAAAAATATTTTGTACAATCCATCACCAAACTGCCTTATTAGACCATAGCTGGAAGGCAAATTGCCTCCTAAAGTATGACATATTGTTTTGCCTCAATGTTTCTAAAGAAGTCCATGTTACATCATATTCAAAATACTTAACACAAAAAATGCCGCAGTCTCCACTACTAAATTGTTCCGGTGTCGACGTAACCCTACGAATTCGCCACGGTGTCATTGGTAGGTTTGGACGTACCGCGATGACCTGAGATTTATGCAATAACGACGGGATGACTGTGTGCATGACTTTCAGTTGCTCCTCCAATGATGCATATGAGGTAATTGCCCTCAGGGAGTCCCAGACAACGATCTCACCTTCAACGAAGTCTATGCATATCATAACCCAATGGTTGTCGTTGACATTGAAGGGTAAATAGACAGCTTCCACCTCACGCCACTTGAGCGGGTAGTCCGAATGACTTCCGTCGATGTATGCCATGACGGTACTCTCCCGCGCATCCCAGTCATACTCCTTCGCCACCTGTGCTGGTGTGGCATTCTTTGATTTCACCAGCTCATATAAACCATCAGTTCGACGGAAAAAGTTCTGTACATTTAATATGGATGTTGTTAGGAATGGATATGAAATAGAGAAAAAAATGGAGTAACAAACAATTACGTGGGACGTACCGACAACACAGTGTCTCTAGTGGTGAATTGGCGAGAACATAAGTCAGGACGTTCTTCTAGCTTCTTCCGCACGAACATGACTAGTGAATCAACGACCTGCAAGTATCACCGTCATATTAAAAGTAATAGACACAAAACAATTAGGAATTCCCAGCCTCCACCATTCTAAGCCTATGTACCTCATTCGTACACCAGTTGTTCGGCCTAAGTAAGTCACGAAACCATTGCTTCTTTCTGTACGCATATGGTGTCCTTCGGGACGAACGATTTGATTTGTAGTCTTCAATCCACTTTTTGAATTTGACCTCCTCTACGGCTGGGAGATCTGGGAGTGGATTGTACACGATCACCTTTTTTTGCTTCCCGCCCACTTTAACTTTGTACGACCCTCAAAATCTCTGTGGCTTTTTCTTTTCTCGTTCTCCACGACGAAGGGGTGGACGCGTGACTGGCTGAGATAACACACGTACGTCGCTGTAACAACCCGTATTCTCCAATACGGTCATTCTGACAAAATGCGGAAGCGTAAACAACTAAACACTAAATTAACGGAAAGACTTTTTTATTTAATACGATACTATGACAAGATAAGGACAAGTCCAACTTTGAAACAAAAAAAAAAACCTACACTATAATAAAGCCAAAGAATAACTACCAGAACTAACTAAGTTCTCATAAGCTAATAACAATGGAAAATACTAAAGATTTCAACTCCTCGTGCCAGAACGCTATTCCTCAATCACTATCTGAGAAGTCACTTGAACCTTCATCTAAAAACATTTAGAAAACAGAAAAAAATTGAGTACAAAAATACTCAATAAGCAATTTCCATATCGAATTTCGAAATTCATTTTCCTTTCAAAACATTCGTAAACAAAAATATGAACAAATCAAAACTATTAAAGTCCTTTAAAATGTTTAATACAATTTTCAAAACTTTCAAAATAAACTAAATTTTCAGAAACAAAAGTCTTCAAATAAGATAAAATTTCTAGTCAATCAAAACAAACTTTCATTCTTTCCAAACAAGTTTTCATTCATTCAAAACAAACTTTCATTCGATCAAACTTCAAATCCTTCAAAACAAACTTTCTTTCAATCAAAACTTTCAAAGTTCATTCTAAAACACTTAGTACAACTTTCAAACTTTTGAATAACTAAATCATTCAAACATTCAAAACAATCTTACATTGATTCATACTTTCAAAATCAGAGTGGAATGTTGCATTATTTGGGTAGCCTACAGAACATATGTGGTTACCCGTCGGTAACACCAATCAATTAGAAGCTTCTATCAGAGTTGTCGAATTAATATCGACCAGAACAGAGTTGTCGAAATAATATCAATCAGAACAGAGTTGTCGAAGTAATATCGACCAGAACAGAGTTACTTAAGTGTGAGGCCATGTGAGTGAATAACACACACATGAATCTTCATTCCCAAGGAATGCCAAACTACAAAAGTGTCTTCCCACAAATAAGCCAGAACAGAAATCCATTAATTCCAAATTAGGCTACTACCCCAAATAAGCAAAACATTCCTCAAAACAAAATTATGGCATATCCAGATAGCCGTATCAAATCAATCCAAATATCTTTCAAATAAAATGCAAAACAAATACTTACTTTTAATATTAAATTAATTCAAAATATTGAACTAATTTAAAACAAACTTTATCAATCATCTAAAACATGATTTCAAATATTTCACAAATAAACAAAATATCAATTTCAAACCATTAAATAAATCTAAACAAAACTTTATCAAATCATTTAACAATACTTCAAATACTTTGCAAATAAACATAATTTCAATTGCCAAATTAGTTTTCAAATCCATAATAAAACTTGAATTTCATATGCAAGATATCAATTTCAAATCGTCGTATCAAATCCAAAATACATTTTAGTTTTGGAAAAGATATGACAAATCACTTACAACACTTTTCGAAGGGATACGGTAAATCACTTACAATACTTTTTCGAAGGGATATGACAAATTACTTACCTCTTTCAGAAATCCTACGAATCTAATTTACTTCTTCCTTAGTAGTTGTCAACTTAGAGGCCTAGAAACAACCAATATCTAAAATCAATTCTTAAATCCTATCCAAGGATTTAAAATTCAACCGATTACTAACTCAAATCTTATCTACCCAATTTTCCCATTCAAAACACTTTTTTATGCAAAATAATTAGGAAAGTATGGATTTGAAGCTACAAAACCAGATCTGAAAACTAGGTTAAAAAGCCTCTAAATTCAACAATAACAAATTTTAAAATTAGAAGAATCGATATAAATCAATACGAACTAAATTTACAAAAAATTTCTCAATAAAACCAGCTTAAAAGCCTTCTAAACAATTTAAAATTTGGGGATTTTAAATCTGAAAAATTTTCTATTTTATAAAATAAAACTTCCAAGAATTTTCCATAAAACAATTAACAATTTACTAATTTCTATATAAAAATCAGATCTGAAAATCGTATATAAAACCTTTAAAATTTGGTAAAAACATATAATTTTTCATGTAAAAATCATAACAACAAACTATAATTTATAGGATACAAATAGGTAAACTTTTTATGCAAAAAGAGTCTCAAAATGGCCCAAAAACAATCTCATAAACAAAAAGATTCAAACTAAAAATTCTGGAAAATTTTTAAGGCAAAAGTCCTTAAAATCTTTTATTCTAAAAAACAAAGATCTCAAAACTTTTCCCAATAAACTGAATTAAAGAACTACAAATCAAGAAAAATAAACTAAAACAAAGAGTAAGAAAAAAACTTACCGATCTTTGAGAGAAAATACCAAAATTATTCTTCTTTCCTTTTCTTTTTCTCTTGAAGAGAAAACTAGGTCTAACAGTTTAAGAAAATAAAACCTAGGGTTTAAGGGCTTTTATAACAAACCTTAATGAATCCTTATTTAAAAAGGATAATAAAAAGATAAAGATTTAATAAAACTCTTTCTTTTTATTTTTTTCAAATTCTAAGAACAAATTATTTTTTAAAAATAATTTTTAAAATAAAAATTTATATATATATATCTATATATTTTTGGAGAAAATATAGAAAACAACTAAATAAAAATAATAATTTAAATATATATATATATACATATATATATATATATTCGGTTGTTACAGTCGCTGTCATCCACATGTGTCTGGCCTTGTGATTGTGTTTCCTCGGACGCTTGTGACTGGGATACGATATCTGGGTCAGTGTCGGTATCTGATAAATCATGTAGAATCTTGACCTGAAAAGATGTTATCATTAGAACAACGTCAAAGTAACCTCAACCAAAATAAGTTAGTGCGCAGCAATTGAGATACCTGTGTCGGTGACTGGTACAGATCAGCGTCCATGTCAACATCTCCCACGTGTTTCCATGTACCAATACCGATACTCTGGACGTCCTTGGGATGATCAGGAGGTGTTCCTTGAAGCACATATTCTACCTCAGGTTCCACGGTTTTTTCCTTACCAACCTTGACTGTGTCAACAAGATCTATATCGGGGTCCATGGCTATTTCCTTGCCAACCGCAACAGTGTCGACCTCTGCTGCCTTGGGGTCCACATCTTCGTTCTGGACATTTTGGACAACTGTGTCTTCATGACCATCGCCCACTGCATTCCCATGTCCATCGCCCGCTGCATCCCCATGTCCATCGCCTTCGAGATGACTGTCTGTTGCCCCCTCATGAGTACGCCCTCCATCGCCAACACTTCCTGATCCACCAGCATCGTCACCTCCTCTGCCTATTCGCATATCGACTGGGTCGACTGGTTGAACCTGTACATAAAATGAAATATTGTATAAGGGCGATAGAGAAAACATTCCATAATACAAACTTAATGAAGGAAACACTTACCCTTGCAAGTCGCCACAAATACTTGCGTATGGCTTTCAGCTCACCCTTTACGCCTTCAAGTGTCTTATCCATAACGGCTACACGCGTGTCCAACACTTCAATTCTTTTCAACACTTTCTTATTAACCTTCTTCTTTTTTTCTTTGTTCTGTATCGCCTCTCCATCCTGGTTACGATTGACCTCGGCAGCGGTAGGAGCACCAACATTGTCGGTTGGACGGTCCGTGTTTCTGTCCTGACCCTCCAATGCAGTCTCTGGACATTGACGAACTTCCTCATCAGCTTCTAGTTCATCTGATGCTGGTGGTTCGATTGCCCTATTCAAAAACCTCCTCTCCGCTTCAGTCGGTTCTAAGCCCCTAATTTTGGCCTGCACGGAAAATGATATAAATACGACACAATTTGAAATAAAGTCATAAAAAAGGGTCAGAGTTACTGTTGTAGACTGGAAGATCTCCCTCTCCAGCACGAGCCATCCAATTGAGTGACCGCACCTCCACTAGAGCATGGGGGGTACCAAACTATCACTTATCTTCCTGGCAACTCGTCCCGTCATGGAAGATATTGTCTCATACGCCCACACTTGCACAAATTACAAATAATGTTAGTAACGATTAGTATGTCCAAATCAAATTAAAAATTTATATATATTTATTTACCTGGAACACCCACGGGAAACCATACAGACTGTACGATTTCCTCAACGCCCCCTCAAGTGTCTTCTTCGCAAGTGCTCGCTCCAGACTCCCCATAGTCTTCTCAAATGATAGTTGCCCCCAATCATCGTTGCAGCACACTTCCCAGTCATCTACTATTTCAAACAGACTACTGTCGTACTTCACGCTTCTTTCCCGCCCGTAAAGTACAAATTCAACAAAGTATACAATTGAGACCTTCACCGCGTCCCAATCATCCTCAAAAAGAAGCACTTCATACTTTTTCTCAAACTCAGCCAAGGTCAGGTCTACATTATCATCGAAGGGCCCTAAGCCTACGAGGATAGGTGTCCTTCATAACGGTGGCTGTCGAATATTTTAGGCCGCTAATTAAATCAAATTCTCTCCGTCCAAAGGACACCTTACTCCCAAACAAGTTAAAACTCATGGTGTCCTTACAACTCTCATTTACCTCCCTAAGCAGTAGACAATGAATTAGTGGCCCGTTAAAGACGAGATCCACATCAAGCAAATGCCCAACTGTAGTCTTCCTAAATAAACGAAGCTGATCGGGGGTAAGTTTCTTCTTAATAGCCTTGGATGTCTTCGCTAGGTGCGATAAACAGGTCAGCTGGGACGAGACATACAGCGCAAGAGGGACCTTCGGTACCAAATTCATTTCCTATAAGTAAATACACACAAACATTTACACTCAGATTCAAACCATCAAGTTTACACTAAACTAAACCATATATGGTCAGAAATGAACATTGTTTAATAACTCACTAAATAATTTAGGCAAAATATATATTATTGTTAACAAAGTTTACATTCTGTAATTTTCCTCGGGCACAACCTCAAGTAAGATCGGGCCCGAGAAATTTCACAGAATTTAGACTACACAAAAATATGTAAAGTCGCTCAACGTTTGTAAGCTTCTGTCATTTTTCTCGGGTCAACCTCGAGCGAGGTTCTGCCCGAGGTATTCAGCGTAGTCTCAACCTCGAGGTTCCTCGAGGTTCAGCCTCAAGCATCTGACGAATACCTCGTGCTCAACCTCGCTCGAGATCGACCCAAGAAAAATGGCAGAGCTCTCCTCCTTCTTCAACCCCCCAACACACTTAGAACGGTTCCCTCCCACATACCTCAAAACTCAATTTCAGCTCAAAAATCAATTTCAGAAGAACAACAATGAAGGAAAAACCCACAAATAATGGAACGAACAAAATAAAGTAAAATTGGACAACGAAATCACTCATTTATGTACATGGTCAACAAGGTACAGTGCTGGTGTTCAGGAATTAATAGAAAAAAACCCATTTAACATGAAAAAACGTAGCCCTAACCCGACGGAACAGTGGAAAAATTAAACTTACCTCGTACGATTTCGAACGGAGACGGAGCAGGAGAAGACGACTCACGCAAACGAAAAAGGAGAAGACGAACGAGAAGGAGAAGACGAACGGCGACTGAAAACAGAGAAAAATGAGGAAAGTTAGAACGGTTCAATTTTTTGAACAAAGGGTACTATAGTAATTTCGCTACCTTTAAAAATTAATTTAATACTCAAGTGGGTCATTAGGGCACAATAAAAGGGAGAGGGTCATTTGAGCAAAAAGTTTTTACCAAAGGATCATGTGAGTCAATTTCCCCCGCCCCTGCACTTCGCCGGAGAAGATGGGAGGTTGGGGTTACTCGAAGAAGAAGAAATGGGGGGAGGGGTGTGTGGCGGCTCAAAGTGGAAAGAGAATAAAACAAAATTTAGGGTTTGTTATTTTATTTAATTATTCTCGTTGTGATCTATGCTGTCGTCATGAACGAAATTGGGAAGTGGCTTTAGCTCCCCAGATTCAAGAGTGGGAAAACTGCCAAGCAAATAACGTTAATGGTCAGCCTATAATGATGATTACAACATTTAGTTTAATCAAATTAGTAGAAGATTTCTCACCCAAGCAAGAGCGTCATATAATTTTTTTTTTTTTGTTAAGTAACATCATAACTAGGTTTTTACACGACCTTATTTACCTACATTGAGATCGTTTCACATTTTTTCAGAGAGTCATGCCCAACATGACTGACCATGTGGTAGGTTACATCTATCAACTATGATCGAAATATATCAATCTTCTCATTATGATAGAGTCATACCGGTCTCATTTCCTATTTCTCGTTTCTCGTTTCCTGTTTCCTGTTTCTTGTTTCTATTTTTTTTTAGAATTAGAAACAGGAATATGTTTGGTAACCATTTCTATTTCTTATTTCTTAAAAAAATATAATAGAAACTAAAATATGTTTGATAACTATTTCATGTTTTTTGTTTCTATTTTAATTTTTATTTTTTTTACAACTTATAAAGGTGGGATCCGAACCTACTACAACCTATTAACCGAGAATTTATACCTTAACTCACATTAGCTAATTTTTATTTTTAGTTAAATAAAATATAGTAAATATAATAAAAAAGATATAAGATATACTCGAAGAATAATAGATATAAAAGTATCAATTATTAGCTTAAATAAAGAATAAAATTTCAAAATATTTTTAATTTGAAAAATATAATGTTTTTTGTTTAATAAAATATAATAGCTTTAAATAAAGAATAAATTATCAAAGTATTATAAACTAAAAATATTAAAACATAAAAAATGGAAAAAAGTTATAATTTATTAAAGAAAATAAAATTTATAATATAAAATTGTTTTGATATAAAAGTATGCATTATTAATTTAAATAAAGAATAAAATTTTAAAATATTTTTAATTTAGAAAATAGAAAATTTTTTGTCTAAGAAAATATAATGTTTAAATAAAAATAAACTTTCAAGTAAAATTTTAAAATATTTTTAATTTAAAAAATATGAAATTATTTTGATTAATAAAATATAATAGTTTTAAATAAAACTAATTTTTCAAAACATTTAAATTAGAAAAATATAAAATATTAAAAAAAAAGAAACAAAAAATTAGCATTTTGCATCCAATCAGACTCTAGACTTGACCTATAATATAGATAAACATGCACCCACTAAGCTAGTTTTTGCAAAACATGAGACAAATATATTATTTAAACAAATATCACCTGGACACAAAATAAAGAAACAGAAACTGTAAAAGCGAAACTATGAGGGTCTTTTGGGACCGTACCAAAAACTTTCCTTTTTGGAGAAAGATAGCACACCTACCCACGAAAGGCACTCTGGTTTTTCTTCACCTCGCACCTGCCCCTGACACGTATAAACCCCACAACCCTTCTTTCTCACCTTTTGACTGTAACACATCGAGCCCTGAGCCTTTGACTGACACCCCTGCATTATTTGCTTTTCATCCCGCTGACATATGCCACCCACAAAGTCCCATCACTTCTGTACCCCTACATAACGCAGGCCCATCATCCTCTTCTATCACCCCTGCCCTTCACACTCAACCCCTATCCTTACACACTTTACCACTACCTACTGACTCACTTCCCCCCGATCCTGTTCCACACCCTACGCTTCTCTTGGATGGCCCAAAATTAGCCATTAATATCGCAGAAAAAGAAACCTACCTAGCATTGGGCACAAAACACTCCACCAATCCCCTCGAACTGCTTTCTGACTTTGATCAATGTATCTCCAATCCCTACCCCCTATCCACTGAACCCCCCTCCCCAACTTTCTCCTCACACTTGATTGAGGGTCCTACTCCCCACCCTATAGCTCCAGATGTAACACACACTACCCCTTTTCCTTTTGACCCCGCCGTCCACCCTTCTTCTTACCTGCAGGTGGTTGTTCCATGGCTCAACACTATGGGCACGGGTATCTTTCCCATTCTCACTAAACTCTCTAAGAAAGCTACATCGATCCGGAAGGAATACAAAGGTATCAGAGAACTTACGGGGCTCACATCCTCTGTTAACTATGACAAGCACAAACCAAAAAAAGGTGGGTCGTCTTCTGTTAAATGATTTTTCTCTCCTGGAACGTCAGAGGTCTTGGCTCATGGAGCAAGAAAGCGCTGATAAAGACCCTCATCAACAAACAAAACCCCACCATTGTCATCCTCCAAGAAATCAAGCTCGAAGTGGTAGATCGTCTCACTATTAAATCACTTTGGAGCTCTCGTGATATTGGCTGGACTACTTTAGACGCATCGGGCACATCAGGGGGTATTCTTATTATGTGGAATGACCCTTCTTTTCACGTTTCTGATATAACCTTGGGACTCTACACACTAACCATTCTTCTTACCCTTCTTGATGGTACTAAATTCTAGCTCACAGGGGTATATGGCCCATCAAATTCTGAGGATAAGCCAGCTTTTTAGAAAGAACTGACCGACCTCTCCTTCATTTGCACTGATTTCTAGCTGCTAGGTGACTGGGTGTTTATGTTGAACGCACGCACTAAGCGTGGTAACAATTATATAGATGCAAGCGCACACCTGTCAGAGTAATATAAAATGGATGGAGTATCCAAGTATCGATCCTCAAGGACTTCTAAATAATTTCCAAACTCTGAAGTTTTAAAGAATAGTGAATGTTGAAATGAGTGATTCTTGTAAAATGGGAAGTGGTCACAATTAATGGTTTTGGATTTGGGATTTGGACTTAGAATGATAAAACCTAGCCCGATTTACTTCAAGTTAGCCAACAAAGAATCAAGGACATGCTAAGGATAATATGCATTTTACTTTAGAAACTAACGACTACGCTTCTCACTTTACTTATGTCTAAGCAAGTTCAAAGTCCTAAGACATTCCCTAATATGTCTATTATGAGATATATCTTAGTTTTAGGATGGAAATAGTCGCAACCTCGGGTTAAGGTCCTATGTCTAGGCTACTTAAGCAGAACCCTTATGTCTAAGGCGCTCCTCTCCTCGGTTTAACCACTCAACAATGCAAATAAGCAACCTTTTCAGTATTGACTTGTTAAGACTTACAGTGGCCTTCTCTAAATCCTAACTTTTTGGGAAAACATGTTGAGCAATGAATGGAAAGTAAAAACACTACTTCTTAGCAACCCTTTTTAGACATAAAAGGCTAACTATCCATAACCGGGCTAGAGACGGGAATTTAGAAAGACATATTGAAGAAAATACAGCAAGTAAAATGGTTGAATGTGGAATGCATGTGTGAAAAACAAAAGTTAACTAATGGAGAGTTTTTATCGGGATTGAGAGCTTCGCCCTTCTCTTTCAAGCAAGGGAGAGTGTCACGTGCTCTTTCCTCCAAAACACAACTCTCTTAACTAAAAATAAAGTAAAGGCAAAGGGAAGATAAGCAAAGTGCTGTATTTTTATATATTTGAATAAGTAGAAAATGACTAAGTACAAATGGAAACAAAACAAAGCTTAATAAAGGAATGTAAAGTGCTCGAGATTTAAAAACCAAAAGTAACTAATGAAAGCAACTCAAAAGTACTTAGAAAGCAACAAAGAAACACTAAAAATGATCAAGAGAAGGAAGCAAGGCTTGATCAATTTGGTGGAGAAGTTGCTGGAATTTATAGCTGTGCAGAATTGGTTAGGTAGGTCCTAAAACGATGGTGAATCACCCATTTCCAACTCTTTTGACTGACCAAATCGTGCTCAAACTGATAGTGGAACACTTCTTCTACACGTATGCATCGGTTGGAACCACCAAAACGCATTGGAAGACGCGTTTCATTAAGGGCAAAGTTGGAAGAAAACCTGTTTTTCTGCAGGCTTCCCAGGCGCCTGGCGCCTCCCATGTAAGTTTTTCCATCTTTTTGCTTCTTTTGATTAATTTGCACTCCCAAATGGTCCTAAAATGTCATAAATACAATATAAGCCAACCACAAACCATAATATATGAATTTTGCATGAATTGGAACTCAAACGATCGAGAAAAATCCGAAACAAAGCTGAAACATTGTAAAAACAGCATCTAAAACCTTCTTTTTACGCATGTAAACAAGCGTAATCACACCCCCAAACTTAACTTTTTGCTTGTCCTCAAGCAAAACTTAGCAACTTTAATCAGCTTTCTAACACATGGACAAGGAAAAGCAAAAGCAACCGAGATGTTCAATCATAAATTGTCTCAAGGAAAAGATGTCAAAGCCTACCATTCTATTGCCTTTGTAAACTTAGTCACTATAAACCAAGTTTGAAATGATAAAAACTTTTTCTTTCAAAATCTTTTTTTCTCTTTCAAAAACAGAAAACGTTTTCAAATACCCCTAAGGAATCTGCACACTCCCTTCTTACACTAAGACTTTTACATCTGAAAGACCGGCTACTAGCCCCTGAGGTTTCCACACACTAACATCGGTTTCAACCACAGCTACTCGTAGAAAGACTTTGAACTAACAGCTAGGTCATAAAACGACGACAATGAGAAACACGAAGTCACTTATCACCATCTTTACTGCTATTTTCAAAGTCAACACCCAACCTAAAACTAAATGGGTGTCTACAGTAGGACTCGGAAATCATAAATACATTTTCTTTAACTCTCATTGTTTCTACCACTTTTTTCTTTCTAACACAAGTCTTTTCCCCACTCTTATTTTCTTTGACAAAGACTCTTTTTTACTCTTTTGCAACTTTTGTCTTCTCTTATTTTTTCTTTTTTTTTTCTTTCTTTTTCTTTCTCGGTTTTTAAGCTAAGTGCTTTTCAACACTTTCTTTCTTTCCAACTGACTCTTTTTCAAAAGAAAATAGCATGATTTTTCAAATATAAATAACACTTTATCTTTCTGAAACAACGACTGATACAACGACTGTCCCCCCCAAACTTAAGAGAGACAGTGTCCTCACTGGGAAAAGACTTTTGCATCGGATGAAAAAAAGGCTTAACAGTAAAAAGGACAAGGACTTCCTATATAGGGGCAAAGAAAAAGCTTAAAGTCTGTAAAGATCAAAAAGACATAAAAGAAAATGAGTTTATCACATAAACAAAAGAAATAGCTCAAAGCTTAGTCAGACATAGAACAGAAAACTCAACAATCTCTTATAATCATCATCGACATGAAATCACATGCACAGCACAGATGCTTCAAAATAGGCATGTGAAAAGCTAAACTAAGGTTAAGTGAAGGCATACTTTAAGTGATCAGAAGATAAACGATACTAATTTATTCATGCTTCAACTGAGCTCGAAACATAATCAATACAAAAAAAACATGCGTAGTAATGCTAGAATATGCAACTACGTCATTAACCAAAAGAATAAAACACAAAAAATAGCAAAGAAGGAACCTCCCCTTCATGAAGTCGGAGGTTGTGGACTAGGATCAGTGTCAGTGCTGGGAGATGGATGACCAAGGATAGCAGCTAGCGCTGGAGGCCATGAAGGTAAAACCGCAAAATCCAATGAAGCCCTTAAGTTGTAGATATGTTGCACGACTTCTCGAACCTGAGAGTTTTCGAAATGCTGGAAAAAACAGGGCAGGCGCCAGGCGCCTGCGTGATTTATTTTTTTTCAACGTTTTCTTTTTTTTTTTTTCAACGTTTTCACAAACATTCTCTTAATAAGAAAAACTTTATAATTAAACAAAAAAGAAAATACAAGATACAAAGACTTCCTTCCTTTACTTTTGTTCTTTCAAAAACAGATAAGAAGGAAAAAACATTTTTCGCAAAAATTTATTGACCTGAAAGTTGAATAGAGGTTTTTCCTCTATCCACTGGTTCTCCAAAATACGGCTTAAGTCTCTGCCCATTTACTTTAAAAACATTTCCCTTAGAGTCAACTACATCCACTGCCCCATATGGGTAGACTTTAAAAATTTGAAAGGGACCAGACCATCTAGACTTAAGTTTTCCAGGGAAAAGTTTCAACCTAGAGTTGAATAACAGAACCAGATCACCTTCTTGAAGATTGTTCGGCCGAAGACGCCTATCATGCCACTGTTTAGTTTTTTCCTTAAACAACTTAGCATTCTCATAAGAAAAGTGCCTGTGTTCTTCTAATTCCAACAATTGTAACTTCCTCGCTTCACCTGCAGCCAACAAATCAAAATTTAATTTCTTAGTAGCCCAAAATGCTTTATATTCTAGCTCAAGAGGCAAATGACATGCTTTTCCAAAGATTAGCCTATAGGGGGACATGCCGAGGGGAGTCTTAAATGCTGTCCTATATGCCCAAAGTGAATCATCAAGCTTAAAAGACCAATCCCTACGGTTAAGATTTACAGTTTTTTCTAAAATGTTTTTTATCTCCCTATTAGATATTTCGGCTAACCCATTCGACTGAGGATGATATGCTGTTGCAACCCTATGACGCACATTGTATTTAGTCAGCAACTTTTGCATAGACCTATTCACAAAATGAGCCCCCCCATCGCTTATCAGACAACGCGGGGTTCCATAACGCGTAAAAATGTGCTTTTGCAGAAAACGAATGACAACTTTGGAATCATTGGTAGCAGTTGCAATGGCTTCTATCCATTTCGAAACATAATCTACTGCTAACAATATATAAAGCTTACCATTAGAAGATGGAAATGGACCCATAAAATCTATACCCCACACATCAAATATTTCAATCTCTAGGATCGGGGTTTGAGGCATTTCGTGGCGTTTAGATATATTACCTGTCCGTTGGCATTTGTCACAAACCTGGGCAAACTTATGTGCATCTTTGAACAGAGTGGGCCAAAAGAACCCACTTTGCAAAACTTTGGCTGCGGTTTTGTGTCCTGCAAAATGTCCTCCATATGGAGACATATGACAAGCGTCTAATCTCGCCTCGTGCTCTTCTTCTGCGACACACCTGCGTAAGATATTGTCAGGTCCTAGCTTATATAAAAAAGGCTCATCCCAACGATAACATCGAACTTCATTTAGAAATTTCTTTACCTGTTGCTTGTTGAACTCATAAGGAACTATTCGACTTACCAAATAATTTGCTATATCGGCATACCACGGAACTGAATCAACTCGCAAGAGTTGCTCGTCAATAAACTGTTCACGTATAACAGTTCCATCATCACAGAGCGGGGATTCCAATCTAGACAGGTGATCAGCAACTTGGTTTTCAGTACCCTTCCTGTCCCTAACTTCAATATCAAACTCTTGAAGTAACAAAATCCACCGTATCAAACGTGGTTTAGCATCTTTTTTAGCAAATAAATATTTTAAAGCAGAATGGTCAGTAAAAACAATGACTTTTGTGCCTATCAAGTAAGACCTAAACTTATCAAAGGCGAACACAACTGCTAACAGTTCCTTTTCAGTAGTAGTGTAATTGAGTTGTGCACCGGTCAGAGTCTTACTAGCATAATACACAGGATGCAAGATCTTGTTTTTTCGTTGTCCTAACATAGCTCCTATTGCATAATCACTAGCATCACACATGAGCTCAAAAGGTAAATCCCAATTAGGTTCGATAATTATAGGAGCTGAACTTAGAGCAACTTTCAACATTTCAAATGATTTTAAACAGTCATCATCAAAAACAAATGGTCTATCATGTTCTAACAATTGACACAAGGGTTTAGAAATTTTAGCAAAGTCTTTTATAAAGCGGCGGTAAAATCCCCCATGCCCTAAAAAACTTCTAATCCCTTTGACATTTGTAGGAGGAGGTAGCTTTGAAATGATGTCTATCTTAGCGTGGTCTACCTCTATTCCTTGCTTGGAGATTTTGTGACCCAAAACAATACCCTCTTGTACCATGAAATGACACTTCTCCCAATTTAGGACTAGGTTTGTTTGTTCACATCTCTCCAATACTCTCTCCAAATTAACTAAACATGCGTCGAAAGAATTTCCAAAAACAGAAAAGTCATCCATAAAAACTTCTAGAATATTTTCTACCATGTCAGAGAAGATGGCCATCATACACCTCTGAAAAGTCGCGGGTGCATTGCATAGTCCAAAGGGCATTCGCCTAAAAGCGAACGTACCATACGGACACGTAAATGTTGTCTTCTCCTGGTCTTCTGGAGCAATAGTAATTTGATTATAACCCGAATATCCATCTAAAAAACAATAGAAATCCTTACCTGCCAGACGGTCGAGCATCTGGTCAATAAACGGGAGAGGAAAATGGTCTTTCTTTGTTACCTTGTTGAGTTTGCGATAATCAATGCAAACTCTCCACCCGCTCACAGTTCGGGTTGAGATGAGCTCATTCTCCTCGTTGGCCACCACGGTAATACCCCCTTTCTTTGGTACACACTGTACTGGGCTTACCCAGCTGCTGTCGGATATTGGGTATATAACACCGGCGTCAAGCCATTTGAGAATTTCTTTCCTTACAACCTCTTTCATCTTCGGGTTCAACCGCCTTTGACTCTCAATAGAGTTCTTAGCATCTTCTTCCAATAGAATTTTGTGCATGCAAAAGGCCGGGCTTATCCCTCGGATATCTGCTATCGTCCATCCAATGGCCTTTTTGTGCTTCTCCAAAATCTGCAATAAAGAATATTCATTAGTAGGTGATAAATTGGAAGCTATAATAACTGGTAAAGTGTCGTTATCCCCTAGATACGCATATTTCAAATGCGACGGCAATGGCTTCTGCTCCAACGTGGGTGGTTCCACTATGGACGGAAGTAACGACTTGCATTCTTCTTTTTGTATTTTTTCAATAGGATTAGCCACATCTTCTGGTCCTTCTGCTATCTTATCAAGCTCTTCTTCAATCTCTGTAACTAATAAGTCATAAAACTCATCAAACATAATAGGATTCAAGCTATTTATAGCAGAGCACTCTTCAAAGTCTCCTGGTAATTTCATGGCATCTAGAACGTTAAATTTAACTTCTTCATTATTTACCCTCATTGTAATTTCTCCCTTCCTTACATTAAAAACTGTATCCCCAGTGGCTAGAAATGGTCTTCCCAAAATAATGGGAACGTCTAAGTCTGCCTCGCAATCTAGAATGATAAAGTCCGCAGGGAAAATGAATTTGTCCACCTGGACTAAAACATCTTCTATCTTTCCCTTAGGTCTTATGATAGATCTATCTGCTAGTTGGAGGGTAACCGTAGTAGGTCTAGCTTCTCCTATGCCTAAAGATTTGAAAACTGATAATGGCATAAGATTAATGCTAGCGCCTAGATCACATAATGCCCTACCTAAGTTTTTTCCTCCTATGGAACATGGAATGGTAAAACTGCCAGGATCATTACATTTCATGGGTAGCGGGCTGCCTACAGCTTCACTACTACATTTTGTCATGGCTACCAGTTCATGCTCTCCTATTTTTTTCTTCCTAGAAACTATATCTTTCAAAAACTTAGCATAATTTGGCATCTGTTCTAGAGCATCTACTAATGGTATATTTATATGCAATTGTTTTAAAATATCTAAAAATTTTCTAAACTGGGAATCATTATTTTTCTTAACTAATCTTTGTGGAAACGGGGGAGTAGGGGTAAAAGAAGGCTGTACCTGTGGAGGAACACTCGGGGTGTCCTCATTACCTTTTCTAATATTTTCTTTTTCTGGTGTTGTTGGATTTTCTGGTATCTTTACAATTGGTTCAGTGGACGGAATCTGTACATCTGTTGTTGGCATTGTTGGTCCATCATATGCCAGTCCACTCCTGAGGGTGACAGCTTTGCACTGTTCTTTCCCTTCTCGTTTTGGTAATTCAGTATGGCCTGGAAAAGAACCTTGTGGTCTATTCTTCAATTCATTGGCAAGTTGTCCCAATTGGGTCTCAAAATTCCTCATTGATGCCGCTTGGGATTGTATCACTGCGTCGGTTCGGGCCATGTACTCCTTCATCATATTCTCAAGATTTGAGTTGTTATTGTGAACTGGTGGAGTCTGTGTTCTCTGATTGTACTGCTGTTGCGGTGGTGGGATGTATTGTTGTGTAGGTGGAACATAGGGCTGCTTGTTCTGTTGGCTCTGCCCTTGATTAAAACCGTTCGAACCTCCTTGACCTCCCCATGAGAAATTAGGGTGGTGCCTCCAACCTGGGTTGTAGGTGTTCGAATATGGGTTAAAGTTCCTATTGTTCCCATGTCCTACATAAAAACGGAAGCAGGGTTATGTGGACAATTATCATAAATATGGTTTTCACTGCAAAATGAACAAATGAGATCGTTGACTTGGCAAACAGGGGCAGGAGTGCAATAATCCGACTGCACAGGTTGTATCGGCGTGGCTAATGGATTTTTTATTCCCAATGCCATCTCTTTCAGCCTCTGGTTCATTGTAACCATCTCTTTTTGCATCGAGGTCGCAATGTCCAGAGCCAAAACTCCAGCTGGATCTTGCTTCTTTGGTGCTGCCCTAGATCTTTGTGAACACCATAGTTCGTTGTGTGAAGCTAAGTCATTTAGGATGTCAACTATCTCGTTGAATGTCTTCTTTGTAAAGGCTCCGTTGGCAGCATTGTTTAGCATCATCTTAGTAGGATGATCTAAACCTCTAAAGAAATGTTCTATCTGGATGCATGCCGGTAAGCCATGGTTCGGACATTTCCTGATTAGTTCTTTAAATCTCTCCCACGCCTCGTGAACAGGTTCACGATCATACTGTCTAAAGGAGATGATCTCCTCTCTGATATCAGCGTGGCGAGTAGGTGGGAAGAATTTTGTTAAGAACTTCTCCACTAACGACCCCCATGTGGTGATGGATCCCGGTGGAAATGCATTGAGCCATGCTCTAGCTTGGTCCTTCAAAGAAAATGGAAAAAGTGTTAGTCTCAGAGCATCGTCTGTTATACCAGGTAATCGAAATGCATTTGCAATTTGAATGAATGATTTCAGATGATCATGTGGATCCTCATGTTCCTGCCCTCCAAAATGTCCAATTGTCTGCAACATTTGGAACATCATTGGTTTAAGCTCAAAGTTTGCGTGGGCTGGAATAGGGTTGACTATCCCTGAATCAAAGTTCTGAAAAGCCGTGGCGGCATATTCTCGCATTGCCACGTCTCTGTTGTCCGCCATCTGGATATGGTTGAATTCATCATTTCTCGCATGATCCCTCATATTACCGTTAACAGCAGGTGGATCAACCGGATCACGAGGTGGAATATCTGCCATTGATGTGCTCGTACTCTCTACCTCACTTTCAGGACTGATTTCACCTTCTCTCTCTTTTTGCTTTTCTAGTTGTTTTCGAAGTCTTTGCTCCTTTCGAGTTTTTCGAAGGGTCCGCTCAATCTCAGGGTCAAGGGGTAGAAGAAAAGATCTTGTGCTCATGCACTTTAACGTACCCTTGTGAGATAAACGACCAAAAATATAGAACAAAAACGGTGGATGGAGATTACACCCAACAACAATTCTCAAAAATAAAAACTAAAAGAATTTGAAAATAATTTTAAAACTAAAGTCCCCGGCAACGGCGCCAAAAACTTGACTGGGTGTTTATGTTGAACGCACGCACTAAGCGTGGTAACAATTATATAGATGCAAGCGCACACCTGTCAGAGTAATATAAAATGGATGGAGTATCCAAGTATCGATCCTCAAGGACTTCTAAATAATTTCCAAACTCTGAAGTTTTAAAGAATAGTGAATGTTGAAATGAGTGATTCTTGTAAAATGGGAAGTGGTCACAATTAATGGTTTTGGATTTGGGATTTGGACTTAGAATGATAAAACCTAGCCCGATTTACTTCAAGTTAGCCAACAAAGAATCAAGGACATGCTAAGGATAATATGCATTTTACTTTAGAAACTAACGACTACGCTTCTCACTTTACTTATGTCTAAGCAAGTTCAAAGTCCTAAGACATTCCCTAATATGTCTATTATGAGATATATCTTAGTTTTAGGATGGAAATAGTCGTAACCTCGGGTTAAGGTCCTATGTCTAGGCTACTTAAGCGGAACCCTTATGTCTAAGGCGCTCCTCTCCTCGGTTTAACCACTCAACAATGCAAATAAGCAACCTTTTCAGTATTGACTTGTTAAGACTTACAGTGGCCTTCTCTAAATCCTAACTTTTTGGGAAAACATGTTGAGCAATGAATGGAAAGTAAAAACACTACTTCTTAGCAACCCTTTTTAGACATAAAAGGCTAACTATCCATAACCGGGCTAGAGACGGGAATTTAGAAAGACATATTGAAGAAAATACAGCAAGTAAAATGGTTGAATGTGGAATGCATGTGTGAAAAACAAAAGTTAACTAATGGAGAGTTTTTATCGGGATTGAGAGCTTCGCCCTTCTCTTTCAAGCAAGGGAGAGTGTCACGTGCTCTTTCCTCCAAAACACAACTCTCTTAACTAAAAATAAAGTAAAGGCAAAGGGAAGATAAGCAAAGTGCTGTATTTTTATATATTTGAATAAGTAGAAAATGACTAAGTACAAATGGAAACAAAACAAAGCTTAATAAAGGAATGTAAAGTGCTCGAGATTTAAAATCCAAAAGTAACTAATGAAAGCAACTCAAAAGTACTTAGAAAGCAACAAAGAAACACTAAAAATGATCAAGAGAAGGAAGCAAGGCTTGATCAATTTGGTGGAGAAGTTGCTGGAATTTATAGCTGTGCAGAATTGGTTAGGTAGGTCCTAAAACGATGGTGAATCACCCATTTCCAACTCTTTTGACTGACCAAATCGTGCTCAAACTGATAGTGGAACACTTCTTCTACACGTATGCATCGGTTGGAACCACCAAAACGCATTGGAAGACGCGTTTCATTAAGGGCAAAGTTGGAAGAAAACCTGTTTTTCTGCAGGCTTCCCAGGCGCTTGGCGCCTCCCATGTAAGTTTTTCCGTCTTTTTGCTTATTTTGATTAATTTGCACTCCCAAATGGTCCTAAAATGTCATAAATACAATATAAGCCAACCACAAACCATAATATATGAATTTTGCATGAATTGAAACTCAAACGATCGAGAAAAATCCGAAACAAAGCTGAAACATTGTAAAAACAGCATCTAAAACCTTCTTTTTACGCATGTAAACAAGCGTAATCACTAGGGGAGATTTCAACTCTGTGCGCTGGTCTCACGAGAAATCGACCTACCACAGACCAACTAGAAACATGCACCACTTCAACTCCTTCATTGAACAAGCCGGTTTACAGAATCTCCCTCTTACAAATGGTCTTAATATGTGGTCGGATTTCAGGGATCCTCCCTCTCTCACCTTGATTGACAGATTTTTAGCTACTAATGATTTTCTTTTGAAATTCCAGAACGTATCTGTCAAAAGACTGAATCGCCCAACATCCGATCACTATCCACTACACCTTTCTTTTGGCTTGTCAAAATGGAGCCCCACACCTTTCAGGTTTGAAAATGCATGGTTGTAACATCACTCCTTCCCTCCTCTGATCGAATATTGGTGGAAGAACACCCCTCTAAGAGGCTGGCTAGGCCACAGTTTCATTATGAAACTCAAGGGACTGAAAACAGTGATTAAAACATAGAGTAGCTCTACCTTTGGCAACATCACACAACAAAAAAACCAACTCATTACTGAGATAGCCATTTTGGATAATCTTGAAGAGGAAGGGCTCCTAAACATAGTACAACATACCCAACGGAAATCTCTTAGAACACATCTCCTATAAGTGGTGGCTCTAGAAGAAACCATTTGGCGACAATGCTACAAATCAAAATGGCTTACCGATGGTGACAACAATATGTCATTCTTCCATCGCATTGTGGCATCGAAGAAACGAAGGAATACTATTACATAAATTCTATCCACCACTGGCATAAGCCTTTTTGAAGAAAATGACATCGAGTAAGAATTTATCTCTTTTTTTTGACAGGTTATACACCAAGAAAGCGAGTCAGAGGTTTTTGCCACATCCCTTGGATTGGAGCCCCATCTCTCAACAATAAAGCACAGAGATAGAGCAACCTTTTACCGAAGAAGAAATCTGGCATGCTGTCAAGGAATTAGAGACAAACAAGTCCCCTAGTCCGGATGGTTACACTGCTGAATTCTAGGCGTGGTTGTGAAGCTGGATATAGAGAAGGCTTTTGATAGTGTTGACTGGGATTTTCTTGATGCAGTCCTTGAGGCTAAAGGGTTCGGTCATACATGGAGGAAATGGATTCGGGGCTGTGTATCATCCAAAAACTTCTCCATCATTATCAATGGCCGCCCGAGAGGGAAAATTATTGCTTCTAGAGGTTTGAGGCAAGGTGACCCTTTATCACCCTTTCTATTTATTATGATTGTTGATGTCTTCAGTCGTCTGATGTCTCACACAGCACGCTACAACTTTATAAAGGGTTTCGACCTTGGAAATCATTCCTTGAACATACATCACCTGCAGTTTGCCAACGACACCATCCTTTTCTCCATATACATTGAAAACTCCCTCAACAATTTGTTCAATATCAGCAGGCTGTTTGAAGAGGCATCTGGGCTTAAAATCAACCATCAGAAATCAGAAATGCTGGGAGTTAATCTTACCGACAGTGAACATACTACCCTAGCAACCAAGTATAATTGTAAAAAGGGATCTTGGCCCACCCTTTACCTTGGTTTGCCCCTACACGGTAAGCCTAAAACCCTCTCTTTCTGGGATCCAATGGTCGAGAAAGTTAAGAAAAGACTTCTCTCTTGGAAAAACTTCCTCATCTCCAAAGGTGGTAGACACACGCTAATACAGACCACACTAGCAAATCTCCCTACCTACTACCTTTCATTATTCCCATTACCATCCAAAGTTGCCAACACCTTAGAAAGCTACATTAGAAACTCTTTGGAGAGGCACTAAGGAACCTGCGGGGTTGAATTTGGTCAAATGGGATACTGCATAACAGCCGATTTCGGAAGGAGGATTGGGTCTTCCCAACTTGAAACAGAAAAACAATGCCCTTCTAGCCAAATGGATTTGAAGATATACACAAGAAAGGATGACTCTGTGGCGTGAGGTGATTGACTCTAAATATGGGATCTCTTCATGGCCCCACAAACCCAACACTACCACCCTCTCATCTGGAAAAGGGCCTTGGAAATCTATTCTCAAGACCAATAAATTGGTTTTTGATAGGGTGGCATTTAAAATTGGTAATGGCAGCTCCACCCCTTTTTGGACAGTCCCGTGGCTGGTCAACGAACCTTTGGAATGTCACTCGCCCTTCCTCTTCGCCTTATCCATGAAAAAGGATGCTGCTGTAAGGGATTTTTGGTCTGAAGAAAACAGATGTTGGAATTTGAGATTGAGAAGGAATCTGAAGGATGCAGTCCTCTCACACAAGGTTTCTGATGTACATCTATCCACAGAAGTAAACACTTTAACTTGGAAGCTTGAATCAAACAGCTTGTTCTCCACTCACTCTCTCACAAAGGACCTCGTACAGCCTTGTCCGAATTCCTCCAAGCGTCTTTATGAAGGCATTTGGAGGGACACATACCCAAAAAAGGTGAAATTTTTCCTGTGGGAACTTAGCCACCGAGCCATAAACACAGGTGACAAACTACAAAAAAGAATACCTTACATGGCTCTCTCTCCCTATTTGTGTGTGATGTGTCAATCAAGCCATGAGACCCAACAACACCTATTCGTTATATGTCACTTTGCTTCTAATTTTTGGAACCACGTCCTTAATACTTTTGGATGGTCCACGTCTTGTCGGCTGATCCCCCTCTCCTTCTTGAAGCTACACTAACAGGACATCCTTTTAGGAAGGAGAAAGCCTTGCTTTGGAAGAATTTTATGTGAGTTTTTTTTTGGATTACTTGGAGGGAGAGAAACCAACGCATCTTCAACGACAAGACTCTCCCCTTTGATAGATTTTTTGAAGCTATAGGTTTTTCGGTCATTACTTGGTGTAAATCCTCCCCTATGTTTCATCACTATAGCTACACTTCCCTCTTAGCAAATTGGAAGTGCCTCTTGTAATCCTCTCTTAAGGCTTTTGTAATTTCATACATCAATGAAATTGTTTGTTTCACAAAAAAAAAAAACATGTTTGTTTCTAAAAAAATGAGAAATAGAAACAAGAAACAGGGTGGAACGTTACCAAACGAGCCATAATATCTCCAATGATGATCTCCAATGATGATCCAAAGGCAGAAGAATAAAAATTATATTTAAATTTAATTTTTGTCCATAAATTTTCAGGTTTATTTTATTGTGATTAATGAAACTTCGATTTTGAATGGCACGACTCTTTCAATTTTTGTGCTGACATTTGAGTTGTCTCTCCTTCTCTTTCAATCGCCATGTATTTTATTCTATTATTTCTTTGTAAAAATACTTAGAGGTGAGAAAATTATTGCTACTCTAAAATTATTTTAACATATAGATAGTGTGAGATTTTGAATAATTAGAGACTGACTTAAATATAATTTGAATAGACAATTATTCAAGTGATTTTGATGGTAACAAAAAACACATTACGATAAATTTGTTTTTTTTTAATTAATCTATAAGAATAGGGTTCATGTTTATTCATATAAAAAAATAAAATTTGAATCTAAAAGAGTGAAATATATGATAAAAGTGATTTTGAATCGAATAATGAAATATATAATTTGCTCTGCCCTCATAATTGCCCTTTCGCTGCCCTAATAAAACTTTAAGCCACCTTCTCTTACTCAGAAAGAACTGAAGAGCGGCGATTCTGTGCGTTAGTCTGTAACGGCCTTGTCCCCGCCGCCGCCGCCGCCGCCGCCGGCTCCTCGCCGTGCCCCGCCGCCAATCCTCCTTCTCTCGGAGCAGAATCAGAGAAGAGGCAACTCCGGGGACTTATATTGCTTGTTCTTCAGCCTTTCTTTTTGTGTTTCGCCAATGGCACCAAATAAGACGAGTAGGGATAGACTGCGAAACCCGCAGCCCTTCCTCGCGGCGGACGACAACCCGTTTCCCAACAAGCAACATTCCAAAGCGCGGAAGCGCCATCATCAGGAGGATGAGATGCTTTTATCGTCCGGGATGAGCTCCAAGATTTTTAGGGAAGCTCGTATTCAGCAGAAAGAGAATGAAATTGAAGCGAAGAACCAACTTCGTGCAAACTCTTTCTTTGAACTACCTGAACAAATTCCCAACGACGATGAGGACGATGAGATTGACGCTTTCAATGGATTCTCTGAAACTCAATCTCATATTGGTACTTTTGAGGAGGTACCGTCGCCTTCTAATAATTTTTCGTATGAATTTTTTAATGAAATAAAGGATATACTGTGCTTTACTTGTCGAATTATATATGGGGTTTGACTATATGGGATTTCAATTGATTTTTTTTCTTCGAATTACTCGTTAAATCAGGAGGACATTGCTGAGGAAGATGAGCGCTTAGTGGAGGCTTTTTTGTCTAAGGATGTAGGGCCGCAACATACTCTTGCTGACCTTATTGTTAGGAAAATAAAAGAAAATGATGCTGTTGTCAGTTCAGGTAATCGATTATATGCATATAAACATTTTTTTTCCAGCTTGATTCATGTTCTGATTTCATTGCCATTGATGTTTGCGAATGCAGAAGCACAACCTCTGCCAAAATTAGATACCTCAGTCATAGACTTGTACAAAGGGTATAAAGTCTGTCAATTCTGTTGATGTTATTTTAATAAAGAAAAGTTGGGATGTGTTTTTGAGCTGGTTTGAAATACTTTTGTGCAGAGTGGGGAAATCTCTTAACAAATATATGGCTGGAAGAATACCCAAAGCTTTCAAGCGCATCCCTTCCATGCAGCTCTGGGAGGAAGTTTTGTATTTAACCGAGCCTGAAAATTGGTCACCAAATGCTATGTTTCAAGCCACAAGAATTTTTGCATCCAATTTGGGAGTAAAAAAGGTGGAGAAATTCTATAAGCTTGTATTGCTTCCTGCAGTACGGAAAGACATTCAAAATAATAAGCGGTTACACTTTGCCTTGTATCAAGCATTGAAAAAGGCCCTCTATAAACCAACTGCCTTCTTCAAAGGAATTTTGCTTCCTCTTTGCGAGGTATTTAATTCTTAACCATTATATGTTATGTGCATTTATATTTCTTCATGATTTTAGCCTTGCTAATTTTATATTCATTCTAAAGATGCTTATTTTTGGATATTAAATTTTATTGTGTGACGAGGTGGATTAACCAGTAAGGTAGATGGTCTCACCCAATTTGGTGGCAAGTGGTCATATGAACATTAAGTCTTAAAAGTTTTGAGCAGTGGTCAGTTGATCAAAAATGATAATTAGCAATGATCATTAACTATAGTTGTAGTCTTATTTGACAAAGCTTGTCAATAGAAGGCAGGTGTAACTCCCTGGGTTTCCTCATGGGGAATAGGGATTGTAGAGTCGTGATGAAGGAGGTCCCTTGTTCCCCTTTTCGTTGGAAAGAGAGTCTTTTGTTTGATCGTTTCCTTTTTTTTTTTGAAAAAGAAACAGATTTCATTAATGTAATGAAATGGAAAAGGAAACAAAAGGGGAAGATCCCAAACCAAGGGAGTTACAAAAAAGCTCTCCAATTGGTTAAAAGAGAAACAAAGCTATAGTGTTTAAAGATAGGAGAACATTTACACCAAGATACAACCATAGACACTATAGCTTCAAAGATGATGCCAACGGAAAGCTCCTTTCCTAAGAAGATCCGGCGATTCCTTTCTAACCATGTCGACCAGAGCAGCGCTCTAACAAAATGCTTCCATAGGATTCCTGCTTCACTGGTGAAAGGGTGCTCCAAAAGAGTGGATGCTAGGAGAGAACAAAGATCCGTGTGTAGGACTATAGGCCAACCGAAGGATGAAAGAATAGAGGCCCATAGCTTTGCTGTGTATTCACAGGAAACAAAAATGTGGCCCATGGATTCTTCTTGTTTTTTACAAAGCACACACCATTGGGGTGAAAGACACATATGCTGCAACTTCTTTTGAAGCTTGTCATGGGTATTAAGGGCATTCCTGTTGACCTCCCATAAAAAGACTTTGATCTTTTTTGGGTAATGATCCTTCCAAATTGATTTGTAGAGCATAGTCTCCTCATGAGTAGTTTGTGAGATTTGTAGATCTTGTAGAAGGGAGTTGACGGAGAAAAGGCCAGATGGTTCCAACTTCCAATTTCCAGACAAATCTATCACATCCCCGATTGATGTGGATGGGAGACAGCCGGAGATGGAGCTCTAGGCATTCATGGATTTCTGCGTCTTTGAGATTCCGTCTAAAACAGAGGTCCCATGATTTTGTAGTTATCGACCACATCTCCTTCACCAAGGCATCTTTGCAGGAGTGTAAAGCAAATAGGAGGGGGAAGACAGTACATAGAGGACCGGGGGCCAGCCATCCATCTTTCCAAAAGAGAACTTTAGATCCATCGCCTATCTTGAAGCAGCTTCTGTCCAGAACATGTTGCTTCCGTTTTAATATAGATTTCCAGGGACCATGGGCAGAAGCAAGAGAATTGTGAAGGGAGCTTTTGTGCCTATCGAGGGGCCCATATTTGGCTTCAATGACTTGCCTCCAAAGGGCCAATTCTTCTGTATGATACCTCCAGATCCATTTTGCTAATAGAGCTTTATTCTTTTCCTTGATTTTGGAGATGCCGAGGCCTCCATCCTCAATGGGATGAGTGATCTTATCCCATCGCACCAGGTTTTGCCCATGTCTGTTGCTACTCCCTTTCCAAAAAAAATTCTTCATGACTTTCTCAACCTCGTTAGCGACCTGTGTGGGGATGGAGAATAAAGAGAGGTAATAGATTGGTAGGTTGGATAAGGTAGCTTGTAGAAGAGTAAGACGACCACCTTTAGAAATAAAGGAGCTTTCCCAAGAGTTGAGCTTTTTCTTCATTTTTTCAAGGATGGGGTCCCAAAAAGAAGCTGATTTAGACTTACCATTTAGGGGGAGATCTAGGTAAGAATTTGGCCAAGTTCCTTTTTTGCAGGCAAAACGGTTGGACAAGAGATCCAATTCTGTTTCTATCAAGTTGATACCCAGCAATTCCGTCTTTTGTAGATTAGAATTCAGTCCTGATGCTTCTTCAAAGGTTTGGATGGTACAAAAGAGATTTTTAAGATGGTCACTGTTCGGTGATGAGAAAAGGATAGTGTCGTCTGCAAATTGTAGGTGATGAATTTCCAGCTGAGATTGCCCCACCAGGAAACCTTTAGTGAGATTCGATGTCGCTGCATGGGAGAGGAGTCTACTGAAACAATCAACAACAAGGATGAATAGGAAAGGGGAGAGGGGATCACCTTGTCTAAGGCCCTGGGAGGCCTTAATTTTACCTCTAGGCTTTCCATTAATGATGATAGAGAAGTTGGTGGAAGAAATGCAGCCTCTAATCCACTTTCGCCATCGGGATCCGAAGCCTTTTGCTGCAAGGATACCATCCAAAAAGTCCCAATCAACCTTATCAAAGGCCTTTTCAATGTCTAACTTTATCACCACTCCTTTTTCCTTTTTCCGCAAGTATTCGTCGATGAGCTCGTTTGCTATTAGTGAGGCATCAAGGATTTGTCTGCCCGCCACAAAAGCTGATTGTTGAGGAGAAATGGTAGATGGCAGAACCTTCTTAAGTCTCTCAGAAAGGACTCTAGCTATGATCTTATACATACAAGAGATCAAGCTTATAGGACGGAAGTCACTAACCGATCGTGCATCAACTTTCTTTGGAATTAAACAGATGTAGGTCTCGTTGAGGCTAACATTTACCATGCCCTTTCGAAAAAAATCTTGGAACACTCTAAGGATATCTTCTTTCAAAATGTTCCAATATTTTTTATAGAATTCTGCTGTAAATCCATTCGGACCCGGTGTTTTGTTGTGACCAAGATCCTTCACAGCAGCCCATATTTCAGACTCTGTGAAGGGGAATTCAAGACAGTCTCTTTGCTGAGGGGAGATGTGATCCCAATTAAGGGGGTGGGGGAGAAATCTATCATCGGCCTTTTTTGTATAGAGTTCTTCATAGAAAGACAGAAACTCACGCTCTATGTCCCCATCCTCTGTCAGACTCCTACCATCTCTGGAAAACACCTCCAAAATAGTACTTCGTCTTCTTCTAGCAGCTACCAATCGATGAAAGAAGCCCGAGTTTACATCCCCTTCATTCAACCATTTCATCTTGCATCTCTGCCTCCTGTGAGTTTCTTCTAAGACTGCTAAAGAAAGGAGTTGTGCTTTCAATGCTGTCCGATGAACTATATGTTCTGGTCGGATAGATCCCCTCTCCTCTACTTCGTCCAAGGAAGCTAATTCAATAAGGCACTGGTCACATTGACGATGAATGCAACCGAAGGTCTCTTTCTTCCACAAACGAATCGTAGCTTTAAGACTCTTAAGTTTCTGAATGAAACCATGTCCGGGCCAACCGGTCACTGGGTTTGATTTCCACCATTGTTCAATCATAGGAGAGAATGGGGGGTGTTGCATCCACATGTTGTCAAACCGGAAGGGTGAGGGTCCCCATTGATTGATACCCAATGAGACTTGAATGGGATAGTGGTCAGATAGTTCCCTGTCCAGATGTTTGACCAAGGCATTAGGAAAATGATTGAGGAAAGCATCAGAACATAAAAACCTCTCAATAAGAGAGAGATAAGGGGACTCCCTCAGGTTGGACCAAGTGTAGAGGCCATTGATAAGAGGGAGATCTCTGAGATTGGCATCTGCAATGAATTCATTGAAGAGGCGCATGCTACGGGTGGGTCTCCGGTTGGTAGATTTCTCGTGCGACCATCTAGTGACATTGAAATCTTCCCCAAGGAGCCAGTGGTCCGAGCATAAGGTGGATAGGCCTTGGAGTTCCTCCCAAAAAAGGTGTCTGTCAGTAGCCCTCGATGGCCCATATATCCCAGATAACCAGAAGAAGAAACCGTCGGAGAGCGTAAATCTGAGGGTGAGGGAGTAAGAGCCAATGGAAATATCAGAAACCGAGAATGAGGGATCGTTCCAAAGAATGATAATACCTCCAGATGAGCCCGTGGATCCTTTGTATGCCCAGGCAATGTTCCTGGAACTCCAAAGCGATTTTATGAGGAGCCTGTCGACTGTCTGTATTTTGGTTTCCTGGAGGATTGCTATGGATGGATTGTGATGTTGAATGAAGCTTTTGATTTGGGCTCGTTTGTCCTTTGAGCCAATACCCCTGACGTTCCAAGATAACACATTCATATAGTGGTAGATGGCCCACCAATGTGGATGGAGGAAGAAGATGGTCCATCATAATTAATGGATGAGTAAAGGCCTGTAAGCTCTCTGACGTATTTGTTCTGTTTCTTCAGCTCTTTGTTTAGCTTGGGCGTCTTGGAGGGTAGGGGAAGAATACCCAACCCCATCGTTCTCGGCCACGGGACCACTGGTTGGAGATAAATCGAGGGATGGATAGAGGGATCAAAGAAACATGGAGGAGAGGGAGAACGGTCCTCTTGTTCTTCCGAAAATAATTGTAATGCGAGGTGCTCAAAATTAGCGGAGGGGCTATTAGGTGGCGAGTGTCTGGTAATGGGTGAGAGGGGAGGAGAGGATTGTAGCAAGGAGGCATGTGAGGTTGGGTAAGGACTGGAGAGATGGTTTTCTGATTCGGGTTCTAAGGGGAGAGGATTGGTGTTGTACTTTGTGCCAGAGATGAGGAAGGCCTTTTTTGTCTTTATCTCAACGGCTATTTTAGGTTTGTGGATAACTTGTTTGGGTTCGGGTAGGAGGGAACAGGGGTTTGTTTGGTTGGGGGGATGTAGATGAGAGATGAGGAAACAAAAGCCCTTCTGTATGCAAAGGAACAGTGTCAGAGGATGGTAAGGCAGGTTTGGGGGTGAAATGAGTAATCACGTGATCATCAACAATAGGATCCTTCCCTTTTGAGCTATGGGCATTTTTCCCCATATCCGAGGAGTCAGGGGCTGTGGGTTTTGTAGATGGATCATTTAATGCGTCAGAAAAAAGGTCAACAGTGGTACCGTGTAGGTCTGGAGGTCTCTGTTGTAGGTCTGTATCACTGCCGCTGCAAATGTCAGAAGGTAAGGCTCGAGGGTACGGTCCTAGGAGGCCGTCCCCAGTCATTTTCCTGTGCGTGGGATGAACTTCCGGTGGTCGTTCTCCATGGATTCTGGCCAGATAGCCGATGAAAGAATCGTTGGAGAAAAAAGGATCAATGTGTACTTCGTTAACTTCTTGATCATCTGCGGGTAAAATAATCTTGGCTGGGATAAAACCCACGAAATTCTTCTCCACCCTAATTGTTGCCTCCAAGAGATCCATTCGGGATAGGGTCTTCTTTGCTATTTCTATGAACCCTCCACAGCAGTTTCCAATGTATTTTAAGGTATCATCATTCCATCGGTCTAAAGGCAAAGATCTGATTTTTATCCATCCCCCATATGAAGGGACCACTGGGTCTTTGTAGGAGGTCTTGTTATCCCACGGAACAAATCTGAGATCATAGCTACCCACCTTATACCAACCCTTCATATTGGTAAGGGATTCTGCTTGTTCAATACCTTCACATCTTAGAAGAGCTCTATCGGCTGCAAAAGGATTAAGGGAGCAGAAATAACTAATGTGTTCTTGTAAAGCCCTCATGATTTTGAACCAGTCATCGTGAAACTGTCGTCTGTAGTCAATAATGGAAGATTCTAGATTCGGATTAGCGTGTGGGTAACGAGAGGATGAAGCAACTTTCAAATCCTTTGACTTTATGGGACCTACATGAGCTTTTTTCACGTCTTTAATGGTGGCTGTGTTAGTTTTGACAACATCACAGTACGTGGAAGAAGACTTTTGCTGATGACAAGCAGCAGGTAGGGTTGTAGCTGGAGCAATCAATTTCTCTGACTGTGTGTTAGGTGTGAAGTCTTTAAGGAGGTTGTAAAAGGTGTTCCAGCCCCTTCTTTCTTCTCCAACCGGAACCAGGATTTTGTTAATGCTCCCATTGTTATCTAGTCTAGCTATTTCCGCAATTGTGCCTTTTCGATTAGATGACTTTTCTACCCACAAAGCTTGATCATCGATCCTTGTCTCTCTAAAGAAGCGCTGGTTGATTGGGGCAGATAAGAGGGAGGAGAAACAGTTGGCGAGCCATGAAACAGAGGACCAAGAGGACCAGTGAATAGAGATGAAGAAGGCCTTGTCTTTCGAGGTTTCTGAGATTTTGATACGAGAACCCCGATATCTATGGTCCAACTCTACCGAGAAATGCTTTCTTTCTATCGTGGCAGACCTATGAGAGGGCGCTGGTTTGCCGAACATGGCTACCTGTGAAAAAGCTTAGGGATGGCATGGGGTCGGTGGTGGGGGGAAGATGGGAGTGATTGTGGAAAGGGTGACGGTGAGGAGAGAGGAGGGGGAATCCATTTTTTTAGAACTTTGTTTGATCGTTTCCTTTGTGATTCTTTTTGGAGGTAGCCTAACATGTACGTATAACTATTATTCCTCGACACATTTACCCATGCAAATACGTCTATCTAACTAACTTTCATGGGATGTATTTCCCCTTTTGCCACTCCTACTTTAGGCACTAACCATTGAATGTGGCCTATCACATACGTTTCTTAATTTTCTATTGATTTGGTGATCTTCCGTATGATTTGGTTATATACACAAGAACGGTAGCTATTGAACACTTTCTAGAAGTTCCCAATCTATATCTATTTTAAAGCACTAGTTCTTTGTTTTATTATTATTATTCTTTTTTACCTTCTTTCTGTACTATATATAGAGAGTGATACCTCAGCAATGGAGCTCTTCGTTTTATTGCCGAGTTCAAATTTTAAGGTGCTGTAATGGAATCTTGTTTCTTTCCTTCAACAGTCTGGCACTTGCAACCTGAGGGAGGCTGTGATCATTGGGAGCATTATTCAAAAGGTTACTATTCCTGTGCTTCATTCAAGGCAAGTTGGTCATTTTTGTATGTCTTAATGATTTAGAGTTTATTTCTTGAGATCAGGTACACGCACAAAAACATTGAAATAATCTTTTTTGTTTGAGTTGTTGGATTGAAGATTTTGGATCTGTCTGTCCATTGCAGTGTTGCATTATTTAAGCTTGCAGAGATGGAGTATTGTGGCACAACAAGGTAGAATTATGAACTTCCCAGTGATACTGTACATAACTGCATGTGTTTATTTTATTTTCATTAGGAGGTGAAAGTTGAGTGTTATTTATCGAGTATTGTGGAAACAAGTTAATGCAACTCTGAACTTATGTAAGCAGTACACTGTTCACTTTTGTGTTATATTCTTGCACGGTAAATTCGTATAATGTCACACTCACATGTTATAGCTGTAAATTATTTCAAAATTTTTATCTTTTCTTCTCTATTGCAGCCATCATTTTTTTTAAATGTAATAAAAATAAAATTCCTTCATGTTTTTAGTGGTCACTTTTTGTTGGCAGGGCCTTTTTTTAGGCCTTTTCTTCTAAGCCTATGCGCTAGAGACGAGGCAAGCTGTACATCTTAAACAAAAGCTGTACATTGGTTGGAACAAATTCCATTTTGGTTTAGATCTCCACCTCCGCTTTGTACTAGTTTGTACTATTCAACCGACAATGAAGACTAGATTATATTTTTCTTAATTGTTTGTGTCTGACAATGTTGTCTACAAACATGCACAGAGGATTTTGTCATCAGATTTGATTGCGAAGTCTGTATCTGTGTCCAGGTTTTCTTTCTTTTTTTGGTTGGGGGAGTAATCTCTTTGCCTATAGAAGGGAGAAGTATTGTATCTTTGCCATGTCTATTTTTACATTTTGGATTATCGGTGTAATGAAAATTTCTATAATTTTGTGGCTTAGTTTTTATTTGTTAGCTATGTTTGTGACTTGGTTTCTGTATGTGAACTTGCTCTGCACATGGGAGGTATGAAGGTAATACACTAATAGATGTTCTAGAAGGGTGTGTTTAGTTTTTTGATGATATAGTTTAGGCGATTACTTGGTGTTTATCGTACCGCTTTTTCCATTTCTAAAGCTTTAATTTTCTTCTCTGATTGGAAAGATTTTTTTGTTACTTCCTTGGATTGAAGTTTTTTCTCCTCTTTTGTAATTGCATTGCATTCATCAAGTATTCTCTCATTCAATGTGGTGTGTATAAAATTTCTTTGTGCAATGCCTGACTGGTGGCTTCATTTCATCATGGCAGTTATTTCATTAAACTTATATTGGAGAAGAAATATGCATTACCATATCGTGTAGTTGATGCCCTTGTTGCACATTTTATGAGGTTTCTTGAAGAGACACGAGTAATGCCCGTAATATGGCACCAGTCACTACTTGCATTTATGCAGAGGTTAGCAAAATCTTTTCTCATGTTCTTGGCCTATTCCATGCGTTAGGTTGCATTTTGGTACACATTAATTATATCTGTATTAAATCTTCATAATAATGTTTTTCATGAAAATAAATCCTCCATGTATCTAACAGTTTTCTGTTATATTGTTTTCTTACTTGGATATTTTATTTATACGTCTTATTCCTCATTTAGTGCCATGATCATTATAGATCTGAAGACAAATAACCATGATTTTATTGCATATAAGAGAAGATTAAGCTAGCCAGACATTTGAACACTCTCCCATTTTCTAACTTCACTGAAAAGATGACTTTATTTCTTCCAAAGAACAAACTAGATATGGACATGCGTAACTACCCAAGGGGTAAACATAAGACGAACATAACTACCTTACCCATAACTACCCAAAAGGATCCAAAAGAATAAACATACAGGGTGCGAGTTTGCTACTAGTTACAAATGTACCGCACATAAATAGGGTGCAAGTTGAAACTGAGAAAACTGTAAAAACCAAGCCAATCGAGCTGAATTGAATTTGGTTGGTTGCTTTTATCTTTAATCGTTCGGGCAGGTTTTGCCCCTAAAAACTGATCAAAATCGGTTTGTTTTGATTTGGACTTCCTAGAACTGAATCCTAAACTGAACTGACCAATGCTGCGTTCTATAAAACTGGACCACCCGAGCACCCGCACCATCCGAAATAGAATCACTGCCCAGCCCCCTTCTTTCCTGTGCACTGTCTTCGTCATGCATCCTGACAACCCTGGCCCCAGGAAAAAAACCACCAAACATCTCAACCGCACCCCTTAAATTTCTTCCTTCCCTCAGTGTGCAGCTCCCTAAAGAAAAGAAGACGGGAGTTATGCACTAATGGTGCATGAAACAATTGAAAAATAAAGCTAGATGAGGAAAGTTTAGGCAATTTTAAGGAAGACTAAAATGCTAACAGGCTGAGAATCTCCAAGAGGAAATTTTTGTTACATGGATAGCAAAATAACAGCAAGAGAAAAGTTCTATTCTGAAGGACAGATAGCAGAACAAGCTTTTTCCAAGGCATGGTGTTGTGCAAGGGCCTTCATCTGCTGGGAGAAATTGTAGGGCCAAATTGCACAGCAAAAACTTTGCTGCAAGCTGGCAGTGCTTCTCTGTCACATTTGACCATTTGAAGCACTCTGATGGTCTGATTTCCTATGTGCCTGAGCTGTCTCCCTCTCCTATCGTCTGGACTTTGCCTTTTGCCTTTGTCATTGCCTTCACTGTTTACCTTTCCATACTGTAGTCCTCTCTCTTTCTCCCATGCTGATTATCTCTTCCACTCTTCCCTTTGCAATTTGGCTGATTCTCTCTCCCTCTCTACCCTTCGCCCAATCACATTAACCCCTTAAGACTACAATAGCGAACTGACCGAAACATTAGTGGTGGTTTGCTGAGCTAGAGTTTTGGCACCTTATTGGTTCAGCTTGGTTCTTCTTTTAATATTAAATTTTTGGTTGGCTTGGTTTTGGTTTGATTGAAAAGTCGAGCTGAATCGAACCATTTACATCCCTGCACTACATGTAACTACCTAACACATAAATAACCATCTCCATGCAAATGTCCCTTTTTTTAGGCTTGTTTTTGTATGGCCCTTGTATACTCTTTCATTTTTTTTCTTAATGAAAGCATGGTTTCGTATTAAAAGAAAAAGACCGCCATGCTAATGTCTAATATGTCTTAATATCCCCAATTCCTACTAGTATTACTAGCAGACTGATCAATTGATTTAGTATTCTAGCATTTATGATCACCGATTATCAATGGCCCACTTCTTTTATTTAGTGACTTTGGGTGAGAGATGTTGAGGAGTGAAATTCTTATTCATTTTGAGTTGGTATAGTGGTAATAAGCTCAAATCCATTAAATTTTTGTGGCTATTTTGTTTATCGGAGCACATAGGTTATAATTTATTAAATTCATAGATAAAACGCAAGTGAAAAATAGAGAACATGAGGTGAAGTTGTTTGAAAAGAGAGGAAAAGTGAAGTATGAAAAAACATTGAAAAGAGGGGTGGAAAGAAAGATGAAAGAAAATGAAAAGAAAAAGACAAAAGAAACGAAAAAAATAGAAACGACAGATAATACTAAGAGCTATGTAGCCATTTTCTCGAATAGGATTTCACAGTAGAGGAAGTGTACAAGGTAGTCTCAAATCCGGGAACTAACAAGTCCCTAGGCTAGACAGAATTTCAAAAAGAATCTTGGACATCAGCAAAGCTAGCATCATGGCGATGTTCTAGGATTTTTTAGAAATGATATCATAAACGTGAGCCTCAATGAGACATAAATTTGCATATGCTCCAAGATTTTTTCCTTAAAAATGGTATTATAAATGTTAGCCTCAAGGAGACATAAATTTGCCTCCTCCCCAAAAAGAGAGATGCCAAAACGATTCATGACTTCTGCCCGATCAGCCTCATCCCATGTGCCTACACAAAATCCTAGAGTGCTCTATGAGAGGCTCAAAACGTCCTCCTGCACACCATCATTGGATTCCAATCAACTTTTGTTTAAGGGAAATAAATCCTCGATGCATCGCTTATTGCAAATGAGATCCTCAATGACTGAAAAGAAAGGAAAATCGAAGGAACAGTGGTAAAGCTAGACTTGGGGAAAGACTTGGTGGATTGAGACTTTTTAATCCCGTACTTCGCTACAAACAATGAAGCACAGACACTCCATTTTAGGTGGAGTGTCCATGTCGGCATGGATACACTCGGACACGCTTTGGACACGTGTTCGACATGCCAATTTAAGTGTCTGATTTTCTTTTTCTATTTTTCTAATTTCGGACACGTTGGGGCAAGGATTAGACACTGCTGTTGAATTAAAACCTAGGAAAAAGCCTCTTCCCCCTGCCCCTAAGCTGTATTGCTGCCCTTTTGTTGATAAAAAGTTTCTTATCCAAAAAAAAACCCTAGGAAAAAGCCCTGCCCATCCGAGAGTGAGTTGCTGCTGGACGGAGTCGTTGCTGCCACTGCCCACCTTCACTGCAGCCACCACCACCAGTTTTGCCATTGATGACGACGCTCACTTGCTTCCGAGACGAAGGAGAAGAAGTAGAAGAAAATGAAGAGAAGTGAAAAATAGAAAGAAAATAGAAAGGAGTAGAAGAAGCGTCGAAACACTAAGGAGAAAATAAAAAAAGGAGAATGAGAAGAAGAAGAAGAGACAGAAGATGGAGAAATATCAGAAGCATTAATGACTGCATGCAGTACAGTACCTTCCCTTCATGATTGATTGAAACCTTCCTCTTCCAAATCCTCCATGATTGATTGATGGCAACTTTTCTAAATAAGTATATAGGTATTTTTAACTCTTTGGTAGTATTTTTTTGCTGGACTAACAAATAAAGGCTTGTTTTAATTTTTTATGATTTAAAAGTCGAGTATGTATTTATTTTTATCTATAATAATTATAGATAATATTTATTTAATATTTTATTGAGTAGATTTTGTACTATTAATTAATACACTAGCAAAAAAGATCCATTTGTATAGTTAATTTTTTTTGAAGTTATGGTTAATTTATTTAAAAATATTAAAACATCAATATATACACATATTATTCAATTTTTCCTTAAAAAATAACGTGTCAGCAACATGTTTGTGTCCTGTACTTTTAGAAATTGGCGTGTCACCATGTCTGTGTCCGTGCTTCTTACGCTACAAAAGTTTTGGAACAAAATGGAGGAAATGGATTTGTGCTTGCATCTCATCAACGAGTTTCTCCATGATCATAAATGGATAAATAGGAGACCAAGAGGCAAATTTATAGCATCAAGAGGTATCTGACAAGAATATCTCCTATCTCCCATCAAGAGGTATCTGACAAGAATATCTCCTATCTCCCTTTCTATTAATCGTGGTCACTGAAGTCCTAAGCCGGTTACCCTTAGGAGAAAGCAAAGGTCTCATATCAGGCTATTTTTCAAGGTTTGACTCCATTATGATCAATCACTTATAATTTGCTGATGACACCCTCCTATTCTCTACCAAGGACCTGTCAAACAGCAAGAATCTTCTAAGAATTATCAAAGCTTTTGAGCTTGCACTGGGTCTCAACATATATTACAACAAATAAAAAATCTTAGGAGGATACTGGACACTCAGACTACTGTAGCCATTGCTAAAGCTTGCGGTGTAAAATGGGCTCTTGGCCGTCCACTTATATTTGAATCCCACTAAATGGTACCCAAGGAAGGGGCTTTTTGGTTACCCATCATTGAAGATTGGAGAATAAGCTTTCCAAATGGACCAACCTCTTCAACTCTAAGAGAGGAAGACTCACCATTATCCAATCCGTTCTCTCTAACCTTCTCACATACTACTTATCCATCTTCCACCCCTCTGGTAAGGCAGCCAAGAGGATACGAAAAATCATTGACTTTCTTTGGCCAGGTCCAAGCACAAACAGTAAGCAACACTCGTGGCAAAAAGTTCAGTTTCTCCTTCAAGTGCGAATATGAAGAAGAGAAACATTGCACTGTTATCCAAGTGGAGATTCCTAACAGAAAAAATCAGCTTTAGAGGAACATTATTAGAGCAAAACATTGTGGAGCGCATTTTGATGTTTGGCCAAACACCAACTCCAACAATTATTAAGGCCCATGGAAAGTATCCTCTCCCTAGATCAACATTATCAAAGCAAAAGCCATGCAAAGTGAGAGACAGCAGCAACATCAGCTTCTGACATGATAAATGGCTTGCATGAATCCCTCTTGCGGCAAACTTTCCTAGTATTTTCCCTCTTTCCACCAACAAATTTACCAGAATAAAAGATCTCTCTGGTCCAAAGCCACCCACTCTTGGGACTTCAGATTCAGAAGGCCTTTAAAGGATGCCAACATAGAGAAATGGCTGATTCTATCACAAAAGCTCTCCAAGAAATGCCCCTCCCAGCAGCAGATTGGCCCATAGACCCATCGAAATCTAAAAGCTTCACTATTAAGTCTAATCTGATTACAAATGAGAGCCAATATCTCATCTCTCTATACAACAGAATCTGGGAGGACAAATATCCAAAAAAGATAATTTTTTCTGGTTGGAACTCCGAACACAATGCCATCAGCACACAGGACACATTGCTCTCTCTCCAAGTTGCTGCCTCCTCTACTTTAAAGAGGCCAAAACCCAAGCGACACCTCTTCATCTCATGCAAATTTGCTGCTGCATTCTTGAACCGGGGCCTCTCGGTTTTTGGTTGGCAAACCCCACTACACACTAGCCCTATTATCTTCCTTCAACATTATTGGTGGGACACCCATTCAAGGATGGTTGAATTCTATGGATTCAACTGATCAAAGTCTTCCTTTGGAGTTTATGGTAGGAAAGGAACAATAGGATCTTCAACAACACTCTTCTCCCCTTTAATAGTTCTTTTGATAGAGATGCTTTTAGCTCTTGGCTGGTGTAAATATTTTATTCCTTTTTTTACAAATTAGTCTCAATGATCTCTTAACAAGCTAGAAGGCCTTTCCGTAATCCAGCCCTTTAGGTTTCTTTCGAATATGTCATATAATCAATGAAATATCCATTTCTTACCAAAAAATAAAAAATAAAAAATAAAGCTAGTTTGGAGGTTTCAGATCTAGGTGTGTTTCGTTTCTTGAGAATGGTTCTCCAGGTTTGTAAGCTCTATGATTTGGATCACTATTGGTTTTGTTGGTCTTATCTTCTAACTTGCAAGTATCGATATAGTTTATAAGGCTTGAGAAAAGGTACGAAATGTTGTTGGTGTAGAGAAGAGATTAAAGACAAAAAGGAAGGGAAAAAGAAAATAAAATAAAAAAAATTGACAGTAGAAAATAGTTGTCTGGGGAAGGAACAGAGGTGTTGTAATAGAAGTGTGGAAAAAGAAATAGAGAAAAAAGAGAGAGGTAGAAAACTGTTAGATTTTGAAGCCCCTCTGATTTGGTCCGCGTGTTCTTTGCCATGGATCAATTTTATATTTTTTCAATTTCATTTGTTTTGTTGGTCAGAAGTGATGGTTGAAAAGAAAATACATCACAATTTTATTTTTAAATCATTATTATTATTATCATCATAGTGCAAATAGGGGTATTTAGGAGAGGTTTATAATGTCTTAATCACTTTTTAAGTTAAAGCTGAGGTTAACTAATACATAACTTGAGTTCCAAAGTTTGTATATTATTAGTTTGTTATGTGTGACGAGTGGTGTCACTTGAGACTGCATTTTTTAGTTTTTTTAAAATCTCATGCAGGTATAAAAATGAATTGCGGAAGGAAGATAAAGCAAACATTAGAATTCTTCTTGAAAGTCATAAGCACAAAGATGTAAGACTGAATTCTTTTGATATGTAGCTTTAATAGATCTCGTTACTACTCTTAAGTACGGTATCAAATTACCTCAATTTATGTGCCTATTGTAATTCAGGTTACTCCAGAAATTTTGAAGGAACTAAATAATAGCCGCAGTCGTGGTGAGAAGGACACTACTACAAATATCCTTTTAACATAGTAAAATCTCGTATTATTATTATATGTTAAGTATCTTTTCCTGTGTGCTGGCAGTTTATCTAATGTTTTTTATGATACTAATCTTTGGTGACCAATCCACAATATTACAAGTTAGGTTAAAGTACGACTTTGGTCCCATGGTTTGGACATATTTTCAATTGGGTCCCTATGGTTTTAAAATTTGGCCTCTATAGTTTAGTCAAAATTCACAAATTGTCCTTGTTATCATATTGAATACGTGTAACATTATTTATTAAAGAGTTGATGCTTTATATTTGACCGCCTGTATTAAAGTTTAGTGCTGAGTAAAAAATATGAGAAAAAGGGTGGGTAGAAGCTGGTTTAAAGACGATGGGTGTGGTCTAATAGAGACCGAATTGAAACTAGGACCAAACTATGGAAGACTAAATTAGAAAATTTTAAGACCATATGGATCAAACTGAAGCGAAGTATGTCCAAACCATACAGACTAATTAATAATTTAACATATTCATGTTTTGATGAGGATAAGGTTGAATGTATAGTGTAGTGGATTGATTGATGTTGTGACAGGGGTTTGTTCCTTGACTTGCTTTCACTTCCAGCTCCTGTGTCTAAAGCTGTGGAAGAAGACAGGTTCAATATTCCACAAGTTCCAATGGAAGAGGATTGATTCACCCATTCCTCTGCTATGGCATCATGTTGGTGCTCAAGTTTTTGCAGTTGAGAAACAAGATATTATTGATTTGTAAAGATTAGTTTTAATATGCACATTGAGATCACAGTTTATAAATTTGTTATTTGGAAAAAAATATGTATTTTTGAAGTTTAGAATATATTAGTTTTTTTACCTAATGTGTTAGTGTTGTTCAATGAGTTAATTTTAGTTGAGTTTTGAACCTTTGTTGAGTCAGAGTAAAGAGTAATTTCTTTCTGAAGATTTGTAGTAATCATGAGTATTTTTTAATGGCTGAATGTGACTTTTCATGGATCTTCAAACTTAATATTTGGACTTATTTTTACTGATTTATGTGCATGACCAAGTAGTAATTTTACCAAAACATAAATCAGTAAAAATTACTACTTGGCCATGCACAATTAGTAAAAAACAAGTTCAAATATTTACTGATTTTTTTTTTTAGTATTTTTATGGACTCAACCACCAGTTTTGTTGCCTGCCGCATCGTTCCACCTATGTCTCATTTTTATGGACTCAACAACTTCAGGTTGTTCTTCTTCAGATGCTCCCTTGATTTATTTCTCCTTTGGATTTTTGTCTCCCTTGCTTGATTTTTATCTTTCTAGCTCGATTTTTGTCTCCCTCAGCTTGATTTATGTCTCCTTCGATCGATATCTTCAGTCTCTTCTCTCTCTCCCTTCCCACTATGGTATTTAACTAATCTACTTGAACCTATTTTTCTTATACAACGAAATAACTTCATGTGTATCCCTCATGTTGTAGACGTGTGTATTAAAAAAGTGGCTATGGAGTATATTTTTTTTATTTCTTTTTTGCTCTCTTTAATTTGTAATATATTTAAATTTAGTTATTAATAATTAATTTCAAATAGAAGTAAAATTGTATTGTGGCTAGGAAAAAGAAACCAGGGGAACATGAGATATGACTAAATGAATCCACTACGTATTAAGTGTAAGGATCTTGGCACTTTCACCATTCCATGTTCAATAGGAGGCAAGAACTTAGGCAGAGTCTTGTATATTTAGGGCCACTATAAACCTCATGATTTTTTAGTAGATCAATTAGCGTAATCCTTTAGCTTCGTGATAGGTCTATTAAAAAGCCCCAAGGTAAGATAGAAGATGTCTTGGTTCAAGTAGACAAGTTTATATTTCCAACGAACTTTATATCTCAAATTACGAGGCAGACATGGAGGTACCTATTATTCTTAACCGCCCATTTTTAGCAATTGGGGATACCGTGTTTAATGTGAAGAAGTGAGAGATCACTATGAAAGTAAATCATGAGAAGGTTAAATTTAATGTACTAGATGCCATGAAATTACATGAGGATATTAAAGAATGCTCAACTATTAGCACATCTAACTCTATTGTGTTTGACAAATTGTATGATTGGTTATTTATAGACTTAGAAGCAAAAACGGAAGCATCTGAAGAAGAACAACCTGAAGTTCCTGGTGCACTGTAGATGCTGATGGAAAAGTTGAGGCACTTGACTTGAAGGAAGATGATAGCAGGACCCTGTAGCCATCTATCGTGGAACTGGCCAAATTAAAATAGAAGCAATTCCAAACTTTACCTATAATTATTTCATATTGTCAAAGTACAAAAAGGTCAGAGGGTGGACCATCACTGATATGAGGGGATAAGCCTTGCATTTTATATGCATAAGATCTTGTTGGAGGCGTAAGTAACTCTATTGAAAGCCAAAGAAGACTCACTTCGAAGATGAAGGAAGTCGTGAAGAAGGAAATCTTGAAATGGTTGGATGCTAAAGTCATTTACCCCACTCCGAATAGTTGGATGAACTTAGTCCAATGTGTGCCAAGAAATTAAGGAGGGATACAGTAATTATGAATGAGGAGAATGAATTTATCCCGACGAGGATAGTGAATGGTTAGAGAGCTTTGAACTGAGTTGTGCAGGCCTTACGCAGCTGATTCTAGGTCGAGATGGAATAGGGTGTGAACAATCTATACCATTTTCAAACAGAGCCTTGTAGGATGATTGAGAATGCCTTACATTTTATCGTATTTGAATATGCATGAAAATCCATGATGGACACAAAGGTCTCCATGTGATCTACAAGACCCGTTGAGCCATCATAGTTTTGTTGAAGGCCGCTAGATGATTCTTCTTTGGAATTGGAACATCCAAGATAGCCTGAGCAAAAGGTGGCTCTTTTTGCTCATCATCCGAAGAAGGCTTGTCTTTGGCCTTCTTGAGGTCACCCTTAATCTCACTGATTGGTTCCTTCTTCAATTGGTCAAACTACATTTGTAGGCTCAGATTGCCTTCCGATTATGACTTCTTAGGGTGTGGTTTCTCAGCTTCGTTATGTTTTTGAGCTCAATTACGATTCAGAGTGTCTCATAGATCTCCATCATCTCTTTGAGATGGTCTAAGTTGATAAGAATGAGCGCAGATCCCCCTTAGCTAGGGATATATCATTTCCATCGAGAATAAATTTCTCTACGTGTAGTGCGCGACCTTCTTCGTTGGAATGTCATCCATCTTTGCCATTTATGGGATCACAAGGAATCTCTAGTTTGGGCAACTGGGGGAGAGGTACCCGACATTTTGCAAGGCTTGTGTCATGGCCTCAATTCTTGCCTACATCTGGGTGACTTTGAGACTGCAAGTTGGTAGCTGACATCTCATCTACAGGCATAGATTGTATTTTCCTTCTGTAGCTCACGTTATTGGCTTGGTAGCCATTGGAGGGTTTAGGAATATTTTTCTAAGTATTGCCATTAGGAGGCAAGTTCGGATCCTCCACATTGTGTTGCTCGAAGCTTGGGAATTGTTCGTCATTAAAGACTTTGTTTCGCATCGATTCCCCATAGATGATGTTAAATGTTGATGTTGTATTCTGTTGAGCTACTAATATCGACTTCTGACAAATCCAATCGAGCTACGAAGGAGCGAACTGCACGATGAGTGACATGCACAGAAGGAACAAATACGCAGACGCTCAAGTAAGTAAGAGTTCGAGCTCAGTTGGTCGTTCTCAGATAGAATCACGTTCTTGAGTTGGAGAAGTGGCCTTCCTTTTATAGGCAGAGTGGGGAGAGAAGTTCATTTGGTTTGTTCGGATAGAAGGTTGGGGCGGTTACAGATTATCAGATCTGAAGTCGATATCTTAAGTTCGGTTCAATAGAACTTGGGTGATTCTTTATGGTTCATCTGTCTTTGCTTGATTTCAAGAGTAGGTCGGTCTTCTCCTTTTGGTTGAATAAGCTGTTTAGATGTTACTGAGGTAAGATGATTGGTTTACAATGTTGAACTTTACCCTCCAACATAGTTTAACAAAGAAGGTGTAAAAATTGAACCTTAAAGGTTAGAGAAATAGATATATCTTATCGTGGAGGTGACATAATCTATTAAAAAATGATTATATATGGTAACATTATTATTATCATTATCATATAAAATTTTCGTTTTATATCTTTTGGGTTTAAAAAGGGGCATTAAATGATTAGATGAGACAACTAAAAGTAAAGTAGGAAAGTAAATGTCGAAAAGTAAAGCAGGAAAATGACTATTTTTTTTTTGTCATCTTTTTCTCTTTTTGGTTTATCGTTACTCAGATATTGGCACAATTAAGTTTTAAATTTATTTCTAGCTAAAATTATAAAGTTTACCGATAGAAATCATCATCTAACCCAAAAAAAAAAAGGGACACTTTAAGAGATGTCAAAAAAAGTTAGGAAACTAAGCAAAATAGCAATAAGGTTTGAGTTTTTCAAATATAACATTTTTTTTTTTTGCAAAAAAACGGAGGTCCACGTTCTAAATTACAAGTATACCCTGCAGGCCCGAACCAACAATAAATTACTTCTAATTGACTTCTGATATACTAATGATTGGCAGATATATTTCTGATATATATGTGATATATGTTTAATATACATATAGTATGAAATTGATTTACTTCTGATATAACTACGATATCTACTACTATAGGTGACATAGAATTGATTGACTTCTGATATACTATTGATTTACCTATGATATAACTATAATTGACAGATATATTCCTGATATATATGTGATATATGTTTCATATATATCTGATATGAAATTGATTTATTTCTGATATGACTATGATATATATTACTATAGGTGATATAGAACTGATTCACTTTTGATATACTATTGATTTACTTATGATATAACTATGATTGACAGATATACTCCTAAAATATATGTGATATATGTTTGATATACATATGATATGAAATTGATTTACTTCTGATATAACTATGATATCTACTACTATAGATGATATAGAACTAATTGATTTCTGATATACTATTGATTTACTTCTGATATAACTATGATTGACATATATACTTTTGATATATGTTTGATATACATATGATATGAAATTGATTTACTTCTAATATAACTATGATATCTACTATTATAGATGATATAAAACTGATTGATTTCTGATATACTATTGATTTACTTCTGATATAACTATGATTGACATATATACTTTTGATATATGTTTGATATACATATGATATGAAATTGATTTACTTCTGATATAACTATGATATCTACCAATTATTTAGAACATATTACCTCTAACATATGTTTTCTGATATACTACTAATATATGAAATAATTTTTTTTTTCAGATAAAAGCAATGGTACAAACACGAAAAATAAAATAAAAAAACATCGTAAAAAATGTTGATGTTGTTCATCCCAAAAGACAGCATAAACCAACGCCAAAAGTGTTGTCTATGAAAAAACAGAAAGCTTAAAAGATATTATCTCCGAAGACACGAAAATCACCAAGAACGAAGATTGATATCCCAAGCTTTTACCTAAAGATTATACAAGAATGAAACTTACGCTTTTCTAGACTGTTGGAACTTATGCTTCTTTTTTTATAGAATTTTAAGAATGACATTGTTCATCTACTTTTGGTTTATGCTACTGATTCGTTTTGATGTTTAAACTTTTAAGTTTTTGGTTGAAGGGCTTTGCTAGTGATTTGATGTTGATGTTTATACCCAAGAATGATGTTCAAACCTTTTAAGAATGACATTGTTACTGATTTCATTTTGATATTTAAAACTTTAAATAAAACTTAATTGTACTATTGATATATGTACGATGTATACTTGATATATCACTGATATATTATTGATATACAGAAAAACTCTAAGTTTCTATTTACCTCTAATTTCTAATTGATTTCTCATTTACAGTAATTTCGAAAATCACCATTGACGTCATATTCACGTTCCTTTCAAGTTTTATTTCTCATTTTCAGTAAATATCAAATTTTTTTTCTCATTTTCCATGCATGCCAATACCTACTAATTTCTAATTGATCAAAAAATACAAGACAAAGGGTTAAAGCAGGTAAAGGAGTGATTTACTATTATACAACTGATATAGAACTGAGTGACTTTTGATATACTATTGATTTACTTCTGATATACTAATGTTGTCAGATATACTCCTGATATATATGTGATATATGTTTGATATATAATAACGAAGTAATAATTGAAAAGGATAATTTGGGAATATTGAAAATTTTAAAATTAAGATTTTCAAAAAAATGCTATATCTGAAAATATAAAAAAGACATGCTATTTTGTTAAATATAGAAAACTTATATGCTACCCATTACAAATCCAAAAAAAAAAGTAATTTCTTATTTTGATTTAAGAACTAAAACTTTTTTTTTTTGCCTTTATTTAATGCTTTTTATTACTTTCAATTATGCAACTAAAGTTCTAAATGTAGGTTTCATGAAAACATGAAAACATGGACTAAGGCAATATATTCTTAAAAGAAATGAATAGTTAGAAGCAAAATAAGGACTAATCTTATTTAATTAAGTATAAAACTTAGATGCTTACTCACAAGCATTGAATTTTAATGTGTGAAAGAAAGTAAATTTAAAAGCTAAGTGTAAAATACATTTTTGGTGCCCTGAGTTTGAGGATAAGTTTATATTTGATCTCTAAGTTTCAAAAAGTACAGTTTGATTCCGATTTTTAGAAAATAGTTCTTAAAAGTCTCTGGAATTAAAATTCCATTAGTGTCCTCAATGGAATGCTGACGTGGCGATGCCAGACTTGAAGCAAATGCTGGGTTTTTAGATGGCGAAGTGAACAATGAGGCCAACAGAGATGGAGATCAGGAATGGGATGGGCTTGGCGCCTCGACGTGGAGGTGGATTTGTGGGTAGTTCAAGACGGGAGCGACTGATTGTTCGACGATTAAGAGGCAATGGTCTGCATGGTGTGGAATCGAGGTGATTTGGGGAGCGGATTGAAGAGGGAAGATTGGGGAGTGAAAATGGAGAAATGGGAGCTGAGTGGGGAAGAGGGAAGAAAAATAGACGAGATAAAGGGGGAGAAATTGGGAGAAAATAGAAACGAATATGAATATGATGGAGAATGGGGACATTCTTGCAAATAAGAGGTAGTGGAGACAGATTGGAGGGCAAAGCTCTCCATTGGGAAGATGGCACAGAGAAGGAAGTGGGGGGAGGGGGAGTCAGTGACCACAGAGAAGAAGTGAGAGGATGGAAGAAAGAAAAAAAGAAAAGGAAAAATAAAATAAAATGACTTATAAGTTTTTTTTTAAAAAAAAAGTATATAAAATTAATAAATATTGACACACCATTGATAAATTGTCAAAATCATATCACTTTTCCGCTAGTCAACTAACAGTCAACTTTATTCAGGGACCATTTAGAACAATTTTCAAAATTTTGGAAACTAAACTGTCAGTTTTTGAAACTTAGGAACCAAATAAAAATCTATCCCCAAACTCAAGGACTAAAATTATATTTTATCCTAAAAGAAATTATTCACATATATGTTGTGAATATTATTCTTTGTTTATTTCTGAGTGGTTTTGTTTAATTTTGTGTTAAAGTTACAAATTTATAACTTTATGTGTTAAAAACACATATATGTTAAATTTAAATTATTTCTTAAATGAGAAGTTGTTTTTACATTTCTATATGTTAAAGTTACATATGTAAAAACGTTACATATGTGTTTAATTTTTGTACGAGAAGTTACATGTTTAGACAACTATATATAGTTATTGGTTTCCTTCATTTGAGATATCAAAGCATTTCTCATTTGAATTCTCCTCCTCTCACAATAATTTTCTTTTGTTTTGAGTTATTGTTCTAGTTTATATTGAGAGCAAGTGTCTAAGAATTCTGTCAGATCTAAGTAGTTTGAGTTTGCTAGTCCATCAGAGTTAGTCGTTGTATCCTGCTGAGATAATCACTGTAGTCTGTTAACAACTTGTGTGAGTGAATAATTGTCTTCAGGTCAGCGCCATTGAAGTGTGCATCGATTATATTTATCAAGTATTAGTGTTCATCAAGTTGTCATAATCAATATTGTTTGTAGCCAGTTACGTTGTAATCTGTTTGCCACTATTACATAGTTTATATATATACAACGTATATTTATCCAACAGTAAGTAGATATCTTTATACATACTACCATTAAAAAGATTGACAACTATTCATTCTATTTTCTCATAAGCAATCTACCTCTATGAACTTTGCGTCCCCCGTGTTGCATAGGCTTTCCATTGACACGTAGACTACATTAGACACATTCTGGGAGTCGATCCATATGACACACGGGCTTACTAATTTAGACCATGTTCCCTCTTTCTGCCTTGACAGATTTGATGTTGCTGCTATATAGAGAAATCATCCCACACACCTCATTTATAAAGCTCTTAAAATTGATCAAAATGTGATGGAATGAGTGAGGGAGCTATTGGATTTATAGGAAGCTTCAACTAAAAAAAATGTAATATATGCTAACATTATTATTATCATTATCTCTGCCAAGTAGATCTTATAAAATATTTGTTTTATGTCTTTTGGGTTTAAAAAGGAGCATCAATGCTAGATGAGAAACATTTAAAAGTAAAATAAGAAAGTAAATGTCTAAAAGTAAAGTATTGACTTGCCGTTAATGGTCTTACATCCGTAGATACATATATAGTTTCGAAATTTATTTCTCTATATTTTCTTTTTAAATATATCTCTCTAAAATTTTCATTAATAAGATTGTTTGCAATAACATTTGAATCTTTCAACTTCTTGACACTACCTATATTTACTTTTTTTTAATAAAATATGACACAAAATATTAACTACATATATAGTTTATTTTAATACAACAAAAATTTTCAATATTTAGATTTCAATAAAATTAAAATATTATATGGAAAAGAAGAAGAATCATATAAAAGATACTAACAAGCCCTCTTTCCTCCCCCGCCCCCAACATCTCTGAAAATATTTAGGTCTTGATTGGTGAAAGTCTATCTTTATCTGGATCATCATTAAAAAATTGACAACTCATTATTTTTTTAAAATAGTTTTCTGTTTTTGCATTTCTGTCTCATAATTGTCAAACATTTAATAGTGATAAAACCAAAATAGGTCCTCACCAGTTGAGACTTTTTTTAAACGTCCAAGGAGGTTTAACAACACTTATAACCAAGCTTCCCTTTTTCCCAAACTAAAACCATGAATGTACATCAAGGTACCTCTTCAATTTTGATCACAACCTCTTCCATGGTCATGAACAATATCATCTTGAACCAGCTGATCGAGGTTTCGGTGAGAGGAGCCCCCTTCTTCTACAGCTCTATGGGCCATTTGAGCCAACCTTTTGCATCTCTCTCTCCTCTCTTCTGCGTCATCTCCATTATTCATCACAATTTCTATGGTTTCCCTCACACTCTCTCTCTTCACCACCACCCCCTTCTCCTCTTCCTCCCCCCAATGTATAACCGTTTCCTCTCCCACACTCACCCCGACCCTTAAAATCTCCACCACCAGCTTTTCGTTAAAGACATGATCTGCAAAAAGTGGCCACGTGATCAACGGCACCCCCGCGGATATCCCCTCTATTGTCGAGTTCCAACCGCTGTGTGTCAGAAAGCACCCAATCGAAGGGTGGGATAATATCACAACTTGTGGAGCCCACCCTCGAATCACGAGCCCTCGCGCCTTAGTCCTCTCCTCGAAACCATAATCCACCAGCCATTTGTCCAAGTCGTGGGTCAAGTTTCCTTGTCTTATGACCCAAATGAAGGGTCTGTTTGAGTCCTCCAGACCCAATCCCAGCTCTATGATCTGCGCCGTCCCCATGTTACATATGCTTCCCATTGACACGTAGACCACAGAAGATCCACGCTGGGCGTTGAGCCACGTGACACACACGTGCTTGCCAATTGAGGGAGTGTTCCCTCTCTCCGCCTTGTCCACCTCGCTGTGGCTGCTGTACAGAGAAACTGGGCCCACACACCACACTTTGTATTTGCGTATCTCTTCTAGCTTTCTACGGTAAGTAGGCTCCATCTCCTCAAATGTGTTGAAAACGACGCCGTCCGACTGCGCGTCCGCCACCACCATTTCGTAAAAGAACTTGGACATTTCCTCGTCCACAGGTCTAGGCAACTGCGTCTTCAAAAACCGAACCGGACCGCCGGGTAAGTCCGAGAGCGTCACGAACCGATCCGAATTGGAATCAGAAACGTTATTCATCAGACCGTGTACGCAGTTAAGAAAGAAACAACTGGTGGGGTAGAAGACGAGCCTGGGGAGGCGATGTTTTGCAGCGAGGCGTAAGGTCCATGGGAGGTTCATGTCGGAGATGAGGCATGTGGGAGGGGGGTTGAGCCGGTCCAGAAGTTGATCAGACGGGTTGTAGAGGAGGGTTGTGGCTCGGAGGAAAGTGGAAGAGGAGCCCAGGGAGGGGAGTAGGTCAATGTTCTCGCATCCCTCTGGGAGCCCGGCTTGGCGCCATGGGAATTGGAGTTGAGCCACATGGAAGGGCAGCCCAGAGGCGGCAGCGCGGGAGAGAACGGAGGCGTTGCGAGCGACGTTGTGGGGCGTGGTGACGATGGTGATGGTGGCTCTCGCTCGGCTAGAAGCTTGGCCAAGTCTACCAAGGGGATCATGTGGCCTTGAGCCATGTAAGGGAAGATGACGAAGTGAGATTTGTTTCGAGGGGAAGCCATGGGAGCCTGCTACTGCTGTGTGAAACAATGAACAACCAAGAAGAAGAGTGTGGTGTGGGGGTTTTATTGGAGGAACAAAATAATATTTTACTGTATTTTATTTTCATTTGTTGTATTTAAGAAGAAAGAAACTTGGGTCCTCCACTGTGTCCTGTCCCTCCTAATAATATGTAATCTCTCTATATTTTAGAGGTATAACAAATTTGTTGCTTTTTATTTTTTCGTCATTTATCCATCTTCTAAATAAAATACTACCATCTATTTTCAAATAGTTTAAATCTTGAATATTGCAATATGCATAATCTACTCATAGACTATAATCAACCCCTAAACTTACCAAATTATTATAATTAAACTCTTTAATATTGCAAGATGCATGAACTACTCTTGAATTGTAAGTATGGTTACCATTACATTCTTGAATTATTGGATTTTTACGATCAAATCCAAAATTCTCACATCAATCTTTTGTTTTGAAAAAAAAATCAATAGAAAATACTCTAGTTTTCAAAGTATTTATAAGAATAAAATAAACTTTGGTTAAATTTTTATAATCCGAATTTGATTGTAATTAATCCTTTGTAGTTTAAGAGTAGTTTGTGTATTTTACAAGGTTGAAAAGTTAGTTGAATTGTAACAATTTTTGCCTTCAACCTACAAATGTCTGTATTTTTTAGTTACATCACACATGATTGATCAAATTTTCTTGAAAATTTAAAGGATAATTGGTTTTTGAAAAAGTTTCCTTATTATTAAATATTAAGGGTGAAAGATGAAAAATCTGTTTTGAATTATTTTGTTCGAGTGACTACTTTAAAATTAATAAATATGTCCCTTGAATAAAAATAAACTTAAAGTTAAGCAATAAAATGAGATTTAAACCTATACATAAAATAAATAAATGATTAGATTTAAATTCTCTTACTTCAAAGTTGTTAGATTTTAACTAATAAGAGATTACTCCTTGTGTTGCTTCTAATTTTCATTCTTTTGAATATACTGTTTTGAACTTTAATTAATACAAATTTTTTTATCTTTCTATCCCAATTCACAACCACGTTTAGAATTTTAGTTACATAATGGTTGATCAAGCCATCAAAAGCATTAAATAAAAAATCAATTAGAGAGAAAAATTTTACTTCTTACATCAAAATAGAAAGTAAGAAATCATATTTTTTACATGGTATTTGAATTTCATTTCTATTCGTAAAATTTATAATTTTGGCTACAGTTAAGAAAAAAAAATTTTAAAACTTAGTTGTACTAAGATATATGAACAAGGATAAACCAAAATGAGAAAAGGTTAACTCCAAAAGAAATATCTCACTTTACTACTTTATTATACATTCACTTTTCCTACTTTACTTTAAGTTGTCTCATCTATCATTCGATGCCCTTTTTAATCCCAAAAGATATATAAAAAAAATCATATAAAATTTTCTTCTCGGTGATAATGACAATAATAATGTCAGTATTGGAAATTTTAAGAATGCAGGCCACCACAGGTAATTATTTAATGTATTATTGTTTACTATTTTTAATTAAACCAAAGGAAGGGATAATTATGTGTAAGATTTGGTTTGGAGTAATTATAAAATGACCGTGGGTAAAATGTGTAGATACTGTAAATTAATTTCTAATGACCAGTCATGATGAAACCCTTTAACAAACAAGTCATCTCATGAAATATATCTGCGTCTGGTGAAACCCTTTAGCAACAATATTCGGGCCTTATAGCAAGAAATCAACCCATCTGAATTCCTTTTAATCTTGAAGATCCACTTACAACCGACAATCGTTTTATTCGACAGTTGAGGAACTAAAGATCATGTCTTACTTTGTAACAGCATCATATTCCTCATTCATACGTTTCTCTGTGCTCAAAGTTTTTAATCTCATCCCCACTATCAATGCATATAGCTTCATAGCTAGGTTTCTGCTTTAGTGGTATGAAAAAAATCTCAATGAGAATTCCATAATAAAACTAGCAAAATCAAGGGAAAGAAGAAGAAACTAAATTCAGTGTGTCAATCGTCCGTCTCCAATGCGACCTTCATGATACCGAACCTTGAAAGTATCTTTGCTAAGCTCTCCAACGATATCTCATTGCCCTAGAAATTGGCCAAAAAGGTAAAACTACCAAAAAAACCTCTCTAAAACTTCTCCTCCTCAAAGGCTAAAAAGAAATTGCATCGAGACGCTATAGGTGTTAGTGCTAAGACGCTCTAAACAACATCTCAACAATAAGACAGATTTTTCAAAGACACTTTAAGTTGGTAAGCATTGAGACGCTACAAACGACGTCTCAAGTTATATCATCAGGTCTTTGGCTTCAAATTTCGTGTGTTATTCCTCTTTAGTCACTTTGACTCCAATTTTTTCCTCTTAATTTGATCCAATTATGTCCCACTTCCTTCCAATATTTCGTTCGTGCAAAATATATATATATTATGTGCTTAAATTTATCATGAAGAAATGAAAACTAACAAATAATTTCAATATAAATCTCATGAAAGGGAGTTCACAAAGTGTGCTATCAAAGATCCATTTACCGCTTACTAATTTTTGGTTTTTTGGTTCGGAGGTCTTTCAACTAGATCTCATGTTTCATTTTTACATAAGGACTCAAATTTCCTCAACCATAGGAGCCATTTATCATTCGCTTTCGAACTCATGACTGACTTACATGATAGAGGTTCATCCCCTTCTCGTTCCACCTCAACAACCAAAACAATAGTAAACTAAATCTACAGAATATCTTGATGGTGGTCTTATTTGTCTTCTTTCACGATCACAGGCTAGTCTATAATTTTGTAAATTTTATGTAGGTTCCTCTAGAATGTCAGGATCTGGTTGAGTCCTAATTTCAGGACTGTTTTCAAGCTCATTTACATCAACTTCCTCATCACCCTACAAGGTTTCTTTTTCTTCAAATCCAACTCTATTTTCATCTCAAACATGTCTCTAGCTATTTCAGATGTAGGGCCTTCATCTGGCTATTGATTCATAGCAATGTTTGTTCGGTGTGTTTAAACTCGAAATTTGTAATTATGTAAAAACAAATTTATATTCAATAAAATTATGTTTTCATATTCAATCATATTGTTGTTGAATTTATTATCCAAATTCAATAAAATAAACATCCAATGTTATTATCATGTAACTGGGACAACATATATACTGGGTATGTATTTGATATACCCTCGATATACATGTGGATAGTGTCTTGGGAATAACCTAAAGAGTCTATAATATATGGATAAAGTTGGGTACGTATCTTATCTAGACAACACTACTGATACGACCCACTTCTTAAATGTTATAAACAATCTGATCCAAGTCGTTTGTGTGGAGACATGCGACGAGTGGGGGTATCCTATACGTACAATGAGTTTATATAAGACCAGATCGTGAAATAGTCAATCTTTAGATGTAACACCATCGACTAATAGAATGCTATTTCATAGGATGACCATACAACTCATTCTCAATTCTAAGTGGGTTATGGACTCCTGCCTGTGAGGGCTCATTCTTTGATCTGTATAGGTGAGAGTGGCTCGAGTATCCGACTCAACATTCCTACCATTTTGGGGAGGAGACCGAGTGGGGAGCTGGGAACATAACTACACAAGATGGAATTCACTTCATCCCGACTTTAAGGGAGTAGATGAGTGTTCCCTTAAGTGCTAACTCCTAGACTTGAACAAGGGGCTCCACCCTCTCACTGGTCCGAGAGGGACTTTCTGAAAGGGATGCACTAAACCCAACACTTCCGGTTATTGGTCGGACCATAATCGGGTTGTTTATTAGAGAAGCAGTGGTATTTAAGGAGAAAGATGTAACTCAGGGGTAAAATGATAATTTGACCCAGTTAGAGTTACGAACATTCGTGAATGATTGACTTGCCGTTAATAGTCTTACATCCGTGGATACGAAAAAATTATGCAGTAAGAAGAGTGAAAAACGATGAATTTCTCTTCAGCCGTACATAAGCTCCGATCTCAATCACAAATGTTTGATGCTTTTCTTGAGGCTTCTTTGGTGACCGTGAAGTCATAGGATGAATTGTCGAGTAGATAGATCAGATTCGAACGTGGCTGTTGCTCCGCGACAATGCGGACACGACCTCCTCTAGCCACCCTGAGGCACCATAGTATATTAGGAATAAAGGTGGACATACTAGACCAACATACTAACATGAGCATGTATTAAAGCAACAAAATGGACTGATTGGTTGAAGCAATTATTGAGATAGACTACTATGTGGAAAAACTATAAACATTAACATGATGATGATTATAATTATTTTACTTAAAGAGTAAAAGAAGCATTTTGAAAATTTTGGGACAAAAATGATTTTTTTTAATAAATTCAAAGCCCAAATAGGCATTTTAAAAATTCCAAAGATGAAAGTAAAATAGATTATAGTTATTTTACTTAAAAGATTAAAAGAAGCATTTTGAAAATTTTGGGACAAAAATATTTTTTTTTAATAAATTCAAAGCTCAAATATGCTTTCAAAAATTCCAAAGATGAAAGTAAAATAAATTTAAAACTCAGGACTAAATGAGATTTAAACCTAATATAAATAAGGTTTACATCCTCGTATAACTAAATAAGATTACTCCTTATGTTGTTTCTAATTATTCATTTTTTTAATATATTGTCTTAGAACTTCAACTAATACAAATTTTTATCTTTCCATCCCAATTTCCAACTATATTTAGAATTTTAGTTACATAATTGTTCATCAACCAGAGAGAAAAATACTTTACTTTTACCCTCGCAATAGAAAGTAAGAAATTACATTTTTGTATATGGTATTTGAATTTGATTTCTATTTATAAAATTTATAATTTTAGCTGCACTTAAAAGAAAAAATAAATTTAAAACTTAGTTGTATTAAGAACTATCAAACCAAAATGAGAATTAGATAACACTACAAGAAAGAGCTCACTTTCCTACTTTACTTTTAAACATTCACTTTCCTACTTTACTCCTAGTGGTCTCATCTATCATTTTGACGCCCACTTGCAAATATATAAAACAAAAATCATATAAAATGTTCTCTGTCGTGATAATGACAATAATAATATTAGCATTTGAATGCCAAACTGAGCATAGCTTAAGTGGTTAAAGCACCCATCTTTGACTAAAAGGTTGTATCAAACATTGTAATTGACTGGTGATTTTTTGATCGATTACAAAGTGGTTATGGTCCTGACACATCACGATGGTTTTCTCTCATCCCTTTTAGAGAGAACTTCTTCGTCTGATGTACAATATATAGAGGAGAGAATTTGAGGAAATCAAAAACCAATTCGTGACTATGTAAACTTGGAAGATCAAGTCCCACCAATTTTTTTTCAATTATGCAGTTAGGCACCCCTCCAATTCTTTGGGTTTAATTCTCTTGAATTCAAATTGTGAAAGAAAGACACGTGGCTTTAAAGTTTTGGGTTTCATTGTCCTTGACAAGTGGATTGTTAGGAGCAAGGTTTAGAATGTCCATACAGATGGAAATTTGAAGAAAATAATGGAAATTATAGAAATTTATAGAAATTATTTGAATTAGTAAATAAGACTTCAATTACGATACCTTAATCCTTTAATCATTATATCTAATTGAAACCTTAATCCTTTAATCATTATATCTAAAAATATAAGTAACATTTATAGGAATAGCAATACCAATGAAAAAACTTAAAAACAAAAATTACGGAAAAAATTGAGGTAAATGATTTAGAAACTCAAAATTTCAAAATTTTAAATTATATAGTGAAACATTTGTCTATTATTTTTATTCTAGAATTTCTAATTCTCTAATTTATATATTCTATAGAATATATAAATTCTATTATTTTATTCTAGATTCTATTCTAATCATTAGAATAGATTCAAATAATCTATCATGATTGAATCAGTAAATAAGAATTTAAGAACTTGCTTGGTAATGTTCCCGTTTCTTGTTTATGTTTCATTATTTTTAATGAAGAAAAATGTATTGCATGATTCCAACCTCGAAGAATTCAACTATGATAAAACAATATTTTTATTTATGTTTTGGAACAAATTGGAAATGAGAACAAGAACCGAGAAACTTGTTTTGGTTATTCCTAAAATTTCTATACAATTGTGACAATATTCAAACAAGAAACAAAGTTAGTTGTAAATATAAATTTCTTCAGAAAATTGGAAACGAGAAACAAGAGAAATGAGAACGCTACCAAACGAGCCCTAAATTACTTGAAACTTTAATTATGACATTTTCTTTTTGAAACATGCACTTCATTAAAAGCACTAAGAAGCCTCAAAGGCTACACCGAAATCCAAATATGAACTCACTCTCTAAAAAATCCAAGAAGGAAAATCAGACGACAGCAACAAAGGAGAGTTCAACCTAATGGTCTCTCGAATAATAGTGTGAGCAACTTGATAGCTCTCCAAAAAAGAGTTATTTTGGTAGAATTATTGAACTAAACTGCAAATGAGAGAGTTTTAAGTCATAAAATCATACTAAACTGAAGAATTAAGTGAAAAATATAAAAATTATATATGAAATCATTGTTTTGTTGAATGTTTGATAAATTATAATTTATTTCTACTGTTTTTTGGTTGTCTGTGCAAAATTTGAAAGCATTTGAAGAAGAGTAGCTGAACATAAGGAAATGCTAGCACTCTCAAAAGTTAGGACTCCTGATGGTGGAGCACCCGATGCTAGGGGCATGACTTTTGTAGAATTTCTAGATAGCTTGGTAAATCTATTTTTACAAGAATTTTACCCCACGTCTGTACACCTGATATATGTTGCCCTAAAATTGAATGACACTTTTAAAAGGCCTATTCACATCAGCAGCCATCAACTCCAACAATGACTTTCAGCGACCAAATATTTTCATCGCTAAAAGGCCTTTTTGAGTCGTTGAAATGCTGTCGCTGAAAGTCTCCAGCTACGAAAAGGCGCTTTCATCGCAATATTTGCGACGAAAGGCATTTGCGTCGCCAATATTGCGACGAAAGCAATTGCGACGTTTCTTGTTTTCGTCACATTTTTTCTTTTTTTTTTTTTGGTTAATTTTTAATTTGTCTTTTTTGCAAACGTGAAGTTCCATTTTTGTCACAAAAGGTGGAGACGTTTCCAAAATTCAACACAAAATTTGAAAAACTTAAAATTTTGATAATAATATAATTTTTTTTAATTCATTACTCATCATCCACAACACTTACAAGTTGGTGAAAATAAAAACAACTAAATGCATTTAAATTTACAAACAAGTTTCTAAAAATAAAAACAACTAACTTAGTTTGGACCTAAATTTAAAAAAAATAAAAATAAAAGCTTTTCCATTCTAACCCAACTTTCAAAATATGTTACCATCATCGTTGCTTAAATGCTGCACAAAGAATTGCATAGTTGTTAAAATTCGAATAAGAATTCAAACTCTAATTACAATGATAAGAATCACTCACATCTGAAAACTCAGAACTCAAAACATACTCCAAACATACTTAATCTTCAAACTTAAGTGAGACATATATAAATAACTAAACTAAAACAATCGCAATACATGAACTTACCTAAAAACCACAGTACCGATAACTAACTTAAGCATGTGTAAGTCACATATATAAATCTCAAACTAATTAACCATACCCTCCTCGCCTTTCATTAAGCATGCACAAGTCATGTCATGCATGCATACATAAATTTCAAAATTAATAGCGAAACCACAACACCAAGATACTAATTTCAAGATATTATTAATTCAGACATACCTAAATCTCAACTTTAATTGATCATATTGATCATAACTGCACACTTAAGTCTTATACCACCCCTTGATAAAGTACCCATCACTCTTTATCATAATTCGTTATATAAGATCAACCTCCATCCATAAACTCAAAATACAAAACCAAGCATATGTAAGCCCCATAATTCTAGACATACTTAATACAATCCTTGTTAAGAAATCGCCACAAGTTTTTCCTTACCTTGTATCATTCCAAAAACGGTCTCATCCTTTGTCGGACAAAGTATTTTAGAATTAGACAATAATATAAATTATAAACATGCATAAACAATATAACATACCGTATCGGTAATTCGTCAATATCGGAGTCATCGATTTACTAACCACAAATTTATCTTCAAATTTATTATTCAATCAATGAATGTAAAACTTCAAACTTGAAAAGTTCAAATTACAATTATGTCGTCTTCCTTTCTTGAAAATGAATTTCAAATTAATTTCCTACCTAACCCTTCTACTCAAACAAACTTTCAAACTGTTCTCAAAAGTGGCCTAGAATAATCTATGCTAAACTTTTCCTAAAAACTAAAAAAAAAAAACCCAAACCATGCAATAGAAGAATAAAGCACAAAAATTTCATAAAGACATTATTCTACCCATGGTTTCAACGTCATATTCATAACAAGAATGGGTACTAAATCCACAAATATGCAAACAAATATCATAAATTTTTTACATTGCCTCAACTAATTTTAAAAGGAAAGAGAGCAAACCCGAGCAAGCACAAGCACGAGTACGAAATTGAGATTTGAGCAAACTATAGCAACCACGAAAAAAGAAATATACAAAAAAAAAATATAAGATTCTAGCATAAAACAAACTAAATAAAGTTTTAAAAGGAAGAAACTTACCTATATACTTAAGCCCGAGCGATTTCTGGCAAGAAAAATGCAAAAAAAAACGTCAAATTTTCCTGCTAGTCTTTGATGGCTGACGAAGATAGCAGAAAATGTAGAGGGAGGGGTGGGAATGGAAAAGGAGAGAAAAAATGGTTAAGAAATTAGGGCTCGTGGATTTTATAGGGCTAGCAACGAAAATCCATTTCATCGCAAGCCAAAACGACATTGTTTTGGGTTGGAAACGCGGTCATTCCATTTAACGAACGAGACGAAACCATTTTTCGTCGTTGATATAAGCGACGAAATGTTTTCGTCGCTTATTTAGCGACGAAAATAATTTTCGTCACTTATATTTCGTCGCTGAATGATACATTTTTTGTAGTGAATTCTGTAAACTTGAAAGCTCCAAGCTCTTTCCACGTGTTACCGTACTCCAAAAAGTTTCTCTACCAAATTGAAATGTCAACTTACCAGAGAGGGGACCAATGTTAGAGGGTAAAAATGGACGTGCCACATGGAAGGCTATGAAAGATTGGCATGCGAAGATCTATCCTCAGAACTCTGAGAACCAATATGGTCGACCTTGAAGCTCGACTAAGAGATAGTCAATAAGTTCTGTTGAACAAGATAACACAATATTCAGAACTTAGAAACTTGACAGACTGACCTTGTACAACAGATTTCTCGACAGTACAATGAACGGTCAGATCTATCATGCAAGCTTGAAAGCTCCAAGCTCTTTCCACGTGTTGCCGTACTCCAAAGAGTTTGTAACGCTCGACTAGAATGAACCGATACCACATCCGAATGAGAGGAATCTTGAGACCATAGAAGTATGGTTAAGAAAGCTTAAAAGAAATAATAGTTATTACCTATACTAACAAGATGGACCTTCACTTTTGGTAACTCATACAACGAACGGTCAGACTCTTCTGTCGGATCTCTCTCTATAAATAGAGGCATTATTCTGATTTCAAGTATGCAGTCTAATCTCGACTTGAGACCTTAGAGATGTCTTCCTCACCAAGCTCATTTTGCAAGCTAGGCCTTATCGATCTTCACACTTAAGCTTGTTTCAGAATTCACCAGAAACATCAAGCTTATACAACTTCAAACTAAACAACTCTACACTCCAAACACAAATCTCACAATTAGAGACTAAACAATTGTGATGCTCAAGTAGAGAGGAGAGGTATATGGATGAACCGGTACCACATCTGAATGAGAGGGATCTTGAGATCATGGAAACATGATTAATAAATGCTTAAAAGAATTGATATTCACTACCTATACTAACAAGACGTATGTTTATTTTTGGTGGCTCAATCATAAGAACTCTTAAGTTAAGCGTGCTTGGCTTAGAGCAATCTAATTTAGCATTTTTATTATATTCAATAGTTTATTGGACTAATCTTTATTTTGCTCAATTAATTTGCTTAATACCCTTGCTACCAAATTTACTTATGTTAATGTTCATTTTGTTGGGCCAAACAAGGTAAGCCTAAATCATATTTACCCTTTTACCTTACCCATTTACCTTTTACTTTTATTTTTTTTACCTAATATTGTTTTGTTGAGTGGCCATATAAATAGAAAGAGATGAGTTCTTTTTCTAAAAGAGAAATCCTAGCCACCACATTGCAAGAAAAACTTGAGAGGAATAGAGGAGTCCAGGGGTCGAATCCAACAGCGGAAGCTTGTGTACCCTTGTGCTTTGATTTTGTTTTAGAAATTTAACAAAGAAAAGACATAAGCAATCCAAAGAAGGTGAAATAGAGCAACCTACCATTGAAAACTGTTCTTCACCATAGTTCAACGACACTACAAAAGCGTCTTCTTTTGGCAAGGATCGGTTTGTGGGAACTGTCTTTTGAAAGTGAGTGCGAGTTTTTGAGAGAGTTTGATTTTGCACCAAAATCACTAACACCATCAAACTCTACAAAATACAACTCTTGGCATTTTATAGAGATGAAGAAGAGTGGAGAGGAAGTAATCTCCCCACCCACCAACCTCTCACTCCCTTGCAATGAGTTATTTAATTAAAATTAAACAAAATTCCTTTGGTTTAATTTAATTAAATAACTAATTAATTAAAAAGTAATTTTAATTAAATATCATATATCTAATTAAAGCCTTATTTGAATCATATTCAGATGCACATCTCTCCCATAACTTATAATTTTAACATGAATCTCATTCACATTAATTTTAACCTAAAGTTTTAATATGAATCAAATTAATATTAATTATTATTTAAATCTTATTCAACTATAATTCTCATAATATATAGCTTAAATATGAATGTCATTCATAATTAATTTTATATTATAATGTATCTATATACATTATATTAATTGTATCTAATTCAATTGACCTACATTCCCTTAAATGAGTAGAATCCCTTAAACTATTTCACAAGTCTTGATCATTGTTTTATCCATTGTGAGCTAGCGGGGGACCTAATGGACCTACACATCAGAAGCTCTAACGTTACGAGATAAATTGGTTAAACTCATTAACCACCTTAATCAACATATGTTAACTGTGGGTTACTCCACAAAAAACCTCTAGCTGTACTCTTCTCATTATAGAATATTTCAGTGTCCATGGATATCGATCATTAACGACAAGTCAATCTTTCATGAGTGTTCGCAACCACAACAAAGTCAAATTACCGTTTACCCTTGTGTTACATCTTGTACATTAAGTACTGCTGATCCTGTAATGAATAATCCGGTTATAGTCCGACCAATGACTGGAAGTCCCTCTAGGGCCAGTGAGAGGGTGAGGTCCCTTGTTCAAATCTCGGAGTAAGCACTAAAAGGAACACTCATCTACTCCCATAAAGTCGGAGAATAGTGAATTCCATATTGTGAATTTATGTTCCCAGCTCCCCACTCAGTCTCGTCCTTAAAATGGCAGGAATATTGAGTCGGCAACTCTGGCTATTCTCACCTATACAAATCAAAGGACGAGCCCTAACAAGCAGGAGTCCATAACTCACTCAAGATTGAAATCGAGTTACCTGGTAATCCTATTGAAATATTAATCTATCAACTAATGGTGTTACAACTAAAGATTAATTATTTCGCTGTCCGGTCTTATACAAACTCATTGTGTAAGATACCTTCACTCGCATGTTGTACTAGAAAAACAAACCAATCCCAAATCTTGTCAATTTTGTCCATTTTTAGATCTCTACATGCATTAACACACGTATTTTATTTATTTATTGTTTTTGGTTCTTTTTAGTGTAAAAAGGAAAGGAAAACTTAATAAGCCAGTTGGAGTATTATGAGAAAATAAATCCAGCCTACCACAATGGTACAAGGCATTGGCTTAGGAAGATTTGCAGTTGCAGCAATTATGTGGTCGAGTTTTAGGTAGAGTTTCATTCTTCCTTAATTAGGTCAATTGCTTACAAAGAATCGGATTCAACTTGCATAGAATTTGTTTACGTGTCAGCTAATTATTTCAAATAAGTTGCTTCCATTAATTGTCATCATCGTTCCTCTAAATGCCGAAATTTGGCCTCCTTGAATTCCGCCAAATTCGCATCAATCTTTTAGAATAAAAGAAATCGACGAGACCTGCAAAACAGATGAGCACTAAGACCAATATGGCTCTTACCACACAGACTTTGATGCTTAAGTTAGAATCAGAGTAGTCGAGTAGGAGAGTAGGGTATTGTGGCGTACCTTTAGGGTTGAGTTCATCATCTTATATATAGAAGTCAAACTCTAATCCCTTAAGAAATTATAGAAGTCGAATCCCAATCCTTTTAGGATTTACATAATTTGAATCCTAGTGTGCTCAGGAGATCTAAACTCCTGGGCCCATGTATTTCATCGTGGGCCTAATGTCGAATCGAGGGTCAAGACAAGATAGGTTCGGGTTGAGTGGCACAGAGGTCGATAGAGAACTGCTAGGGTTCTCGGAGTCAAGAAGGTCTCACCGCCGAGGTCAGTCGATGCCAAGTAGAGCTTGGTGCTGAGCCTAGGTCGGCCAAGTCGACTCGGACTACTGGGTTCGGACTTACTTGGTTCGTGCATCTGATCTTCCAGTTTGATCTCTACTTTTGTCGCTTCATCCGTTCTTCTTTTATCTTCCCATAACAATGGTCTCCACTCTCAAAATAGAAAGCAAAATGCATGTTAAGGTTTCTATATTGAGAGTACTTGTTGCTCGGTGTCGATGAGTATTTTTGTGGAATAGCCCTCTTACGTTTTTGTCGTTGTTGGTTGTCATCTTTATGGACTGGCTTTCCTAGCCTCCATTCTCTTTTGTTGTAGTTGGCTGCAATAGAGTCTCTTGGGCTCTACTATACAGTTAGTTTTAACTGTTAGATTTTGGCATGAGGATTTAACTTTTAGCAGGGCCAGTGGTACTAACTTTGGGTTTCTAACCTATTTGGATTTTTTTATATCCTAGGGATTACTCTTGGGTTTCTAACCTATTTGGCTTTTGCCAATGATTTTATACCTCGAGCTTAATTAGTCGGCATCCTTGAGTTTCTAACCTTATTGGTTTTGCCGATTTTTTACCCTAAGTTTAATCAACTCCCTTGGGTTTCTAACCTATTTTGGCTTTTGCCAAATAGTTTAATACCCTGGGTTTCATTGATTGGTTTGACTTGCCTACTTTTTGTTTTAACCTTGCTGGGTCTGTACGCTTTTTTCAGCACCTTTTGTGATTCTCTTCCGCGGTTTCACTGACTGGCTCTAGCTTATCAGCTTACTTCTAGGTCTGTTCCCAGTTCAAGTTCCTTGACCAGCTTATCGGCCTACTTACCTATGCCCCAACTTCAGGAGTTTTCATTTACAATAAAAGATAAATGCTCAAGTGATAAAGAACTAATTAAATCTCAGGTGCTAGAAGCTTAATCATGAACAAATAAGTATCTTCGGAAACATAATATTTGACTTAATCAACATGAAGTTATCAAAAAATCAGTCCTAAATTATGCGATCTACCAAATATGAACCTAAACTTTCGTAATCATAAATAACTAGAATTACACAGTAAACTTACCATCATCCGAAGTAGAAACTCTAGATTTAGTTGCTTTTCAAGGTAGTATAGTAGCATTCTCATGATACTCGTCATTCTTTTTCGATTCTCGCTTTTCTCTTTCTACTAGATTCCCATCATGCATGTCCTCTTAATATTATTCTTATCTTCCTCATGGGAGACTTTGTCATTGGAATCTTCAACAAATTCTTTGAGGTGACCCTTGTGGATGAGATCTTTCACCTTTTATTTGAGATCATGATATTCTTGTGTTAGGTGGCTTTGACCCCGATTGAAGAGGCAATATCTTTCTTTAGTTTTTTATGAGATGACACCTTCATATTTCTGAGCCACCTGGGCAGCTCCTTGTCTTTTATCAAGATCTGCTCGAGCGGGATTGTCGTTGGGGTATACGTCTCCAGAGGTTCTTGTTGAAGCGAGCCACATATTCTTTGAGGCTCTCCATTGATTTATGTTTTATGGTAAGCAAGTAGGCCACATGTTGACTTTTATTCCTTCCTCCAAATGCCCTAGCCCATTCTTTAAAGAAGAAAATTGACTTCCTCCTCAATTGTCGAAACCAGACGTGGGTCGTGCTGGTTAATGTTAATGAAAGTACCTTGCCCTTAATAACCTCTGTCACTCCGTAGATGTCCATCCATTCTCTGTATGCGTCCAGGTGGTCGATAGGATCTATTAAGTCGTCATACTGTATGATAGCAGAGAATTTTAAACTTCAGAGGGATTATCTCTTCCATGAGTGGTGAATCTGCCTGGTCCATTATCTTTTCAGGATCATATCGTCTACCTTTTCATTTTTCACTAAGCTTCTGTGCTTTCTCTGTCTACTCGTGTCGGCTAAGTGGCTTCCCCTCGTCGAGCATGATTTCTCGAGACCTGGTCAGCTTTCCAAGTAGCTCACACTACTGTGGCTGTCACGCAGTTATCAGGTCTAGTCGGCGGAAGAGACTTAGTTGGTAGAAGATGCCTAATCGACGGAAGAGGTCTAGTCGGCTGAAGAGACCTAGTCAGTAGAAGAGACCTGGTCGGTAGAAAATACCTGGTCAATAGAAGAGACTTGATCGGCGAAAGACACTTGGTTGGTATAAGAGATCTAGTTGGCAGAGACTTGCTCGAGCGAGATGTGGCCATGCCTTGGACCTAGTCACGCCTTGGATCCGGTCATGCCTTGGATCCGGTCATGCCCTGGATTGGGTCATGACCAGTTATGTAGTTCACTTGTCAGGTCTTTGCAGTAGCTTTGTCCTTCCGTGGACCTCAGACGAGCGTAGGTTGTCTTTTCTTTTTGTTGTTCGAGTTTTTTTTTAAAAAAAAGGGTTGTGATCTGATACATTTCTTTAACTTTTCACAGTAGCCAGTTTGTCTTATAGATGCCTTGGAAATTCATCGAGTTGCTTTCTCCATTATGGGATTTGTTGATAATTTCTCCCAGAGCTTGTTTTGGAATTCATCGATTTATCTCATCCAGGATCTGTTCTGGAACTTGTTGATTTATTTTTTCTAGGTCCTGCTTTAGAACCTGTAGACTTGCTTTGCCCCGGAACTCCTCGGGTCTGAGCAGTTCTTCGGCTCATCTTCTTCTTCGGACGGGCCGACTTATCTTACCTAAGATCTGTCCTGGAGTTTGTCGATTCATTTGTTCTGGGTTCTGGGCCCATGCGTTTCGTCATGAGCCTAATGTCGAATCGAGGGTTGAGACAAGGTAGGTTCGGGTCGGGTGGCACAGAGGTCGAGAAAGAACCGCTAGAGTTCTCCGTCGGTGGCCGAGAACTTCTCAACGCTAAGGTCTGGTCGGTCGTGGTCGACTTGGGCTGCTGGGTTTGGACTTACCTAGTTTGTGCGTCTGATCTTCCGGTTTGATCTCCACTTCTATCGCTTGGTCCGTTCTTCTTTTATCTTCCCATAACAGTTCCAAAGTCTACTATAATATTAGTGGATATTTTCTCAAAAAATACGTTTTAAAAAGTCTCGAAAATGTCAAAGGTAATATTAAAATTTTAGAAAGAATTGATGTATGTTAAAACGTATAGGAAAGACAATAAAACAACGATAAAATCCCTGAAAAAGAAGAAGCATCTACGACTAAACTATGGGTTATCATATTTTCTCCTCCTCTCATGTGAAGAAATTGATTAACAGAAACTTTAAAAAATGTTATATTTGTAATTATTTTTTAAAAAGGTTTTATATTTATATTTCTTAATATATTTATGGAAATACATTCTCATAAATATTTAAGAAAGCCAAGCTATCTTCCAAATTATCCTAACATTATTTTTTAGTAAGAATAAAAAAGTATTGATGTGTTTCCTAAAAGTAGAAACTCGAGTTAAACATTGACAATGGAAATAAATGATAATGATTTTTTGTTTTGCTTTTTAAGTTTACTTCCTCCCTATTATACTATGCTAATATATTACATCTTATCACTTCTTTCTTATTTATTTTCACTCTTGAGAAGAACTTGTAATCTAAATAAGTATTCAAAGAAAAATATAAAAGATAATAGATTGAAATTTTTTTAGTACAAGAAAGATGAAGATGTAGATTTGAAAACCTTAAACCTCAATGGAATGAGTTGATGTTTTAATCGTTGAGATAAAAATAGATTACAAATAACTACTTAATAATAGCTTTACATGTTGGCTTTGTAAGATGAATGCAAACAAAGTTCCACAGAGTGATCCATAGTATATAGATGAAGACAATTATCTCCATGACCTTTTGGGTATAACCAAAATCAAAGTCGTGAGGGTTATACCCAAAGCGGACATAACATACTAATTGTGGAGATACTTGGGGTACCATAGCTAGAGCTTCCATTCTAATTACAACCTCCTCCATGGTTGTAAACAATATCATCTTCAATTAGTCAATCTACAGCTCTATTCGCCATTTGAGCCAACTTTTTGCATTTCTATCTCCTCTATTTTGCTTCGTTATTATTCTTCACCATTCTCATGCCTTCCCTAACTCTCTCTCTCTCTTCACAACCACTCCCTCCCCCCCCTCCCACGGTATAATCGTCTCTTCTCCCACACTCAACTTAACTCTCAAAATCTCCCACCAGATTATCGTTAGACACTTGATTAGCAAAAAAAGAGTCATGTGACTAACAGCACACCTGCTGATATCCCCTCGATCGTCGAGTTCCCAACCACAGTGCGTAAGAAAGCATCTGATTGACGGTGGGTTAATATCACAACTTGTGCAGCCCAACCCCGAATCACAAGCCTTCTCCCTTTAGTCCTCTCCTCAAAGCTACAGTCCACCAACTACATTTCATTCAAGAACGAATAAAGTCGACCTTGACGGGGATGTCAAGAAGCTTAACTGGTAGAGGTTTGTTAGGATCTCAATCATGAGAATGTGACATGGCTCATCAAGCCTTACACGAGCCAATCTCAGAGTATTAACCAACGACACACTCAATGACGGAAACAAGGTAGTGTAGCAATAGGTGCAAGCTAGCACATATGCGCTATTGGGTGGCTGGTGTCACCATACATGTGGGTGGCAAGCTAGCATGTGATCAAGAAGACATGGCCAAGTGTAGGTGCGTGTAGCTGGGTGCGTACGATTGCATGACACGCAAGTGGGTACGTTAGTGTGTAGCACAATAGGCGACAGTAACGCGTAGGTGGGCGTCGTGTAGGCACATGCAATGGACCCAGCGTAGGCACATGCAATGGACCCAGTGCAAGAACATGCAAGAGGAACGTGGGTGATAAGGTGCACAGGCAGCGTGTGGTAGTTTGCAAGGGCAACACATACGTGGACATTTGAAGGCGTTCGGGCATGCTGGGTGCAGCATCCACGCTAGAACATTGGTGGAATTCTTATAAGGTTCACAAGGCGGGAGAATCGGTCCAAACATGAATGGGTCTTCCATTATAATAGTTCCAAATTCTTAAAATGGTGGATAGTGGACTTAATGGGAGAGTGCTCCCTAGAATGGAGGAGAACATGACTTAGTGGCTAAATTTAGTAACACCTTAATCTAGCCAGCACTATCTTTTAGGGAATTTAGTAGGGTAGTAGCTGCATATTTTCTCCACTCTCCAAGCCTTGGGGTGGACTCCAAGTAAGGCTAAATTTAGTATGTCTAAATTTTGGATCCCCTTTGCTTATTAAATTGGAGATATTGAAGAATGTTCAAGTATCCAATCTAATTGGATCAGTTCTATTCCAATTCATAAGGGGTCATTTGGTTCAAGGTTTCAAAAAAGATGCTACTTGGAAATAAAATCCCTCAGAAACAAAGATAACTATGTTTGGTTGTATATATGTCTGGAATTAAGATGCCTGTGATTAAGATGTCTAAAAATAAATTATATATATGTTTATTTTGTGTGATTATGCATTTCATCTCATTGTAAACATTGATTAATGACCAATCAAATTTAAATAAAAAAATAAATAATATAAAATAAATTATTTTATATTAGCATTCTAAATTTTAAATTAACAATTTAGCTTTATTGACCATTTAGCACAATAATCAATCGATTAATTAATATTAAATGTTATTTAACTAAAATCCAATATATACATATTTAGCAAAATGATATATTTGTATAAAGTTTTAAAATCAATAAAAATTAACTCCCAATAATTAATTTACATTAATTAATTTATCTTTATTAAGTTAAAATAATTATTATTTTTAAGTAATTATGTTTTAATTTAAGTTTCACTTTTAATAAATATATTATAAATAAGATATCTAAATTTATGTTGTTGATTTTATTTAGCAATAAATCTTAATAATTATCATTTTATGTGTTTAACAAAATTAATCATTTTCATCTCAATTAATTAAATTTTTTATAAAAAAAATTAAGTATACACTTTAATAAATTAATTTATTACGATAGAATAATTAATTTAGTACATTATTGGTAAAATTTTAATGTTGTTTTATTAATGATAAATTTAATATAAATATTTGAACTAATTTTAATTAATTAATTTGAATAAAATAAAGTAAATAAAATTATTTAAAAGAAAGAGATAAGAGTCTGGTACAAAACCCATGCACAAACCCATGAATGGGAAAAGAAAACCCTTTTCCATGGGAGGTGTCGCTACGGGTTTGCGACGTAGAGCGGTCGACTTTTTTTTCGAGATGAGAAAAATGGAGTCTTTATTTATAGGGTGTAACTGGGCATCCACATGCATGGATAAGTTGATATGTACAAAAGATTTAGGTTTAAGAGTCTTTTGTGTAGGGGAAGGTATTAGCACCTCACAACACTCGTTCAATGAACGATAATTTATGTTTTTTTGTATTATTTTCAAGAAAAATGGCCTTCAATGAAAAAATTATTTTATTTTTATTTTTAAATGCCTCGAAGGAAACCTCAAGCTCATATTGGGCATGGGTTGAGAACAGGAATTGAATTCTATGAGACCTAATTTCCCATTGTTCCTCAGTAGTTCAGTGGTAGAGCCATCGGCTGTTAATCGATTGGTCGAAACAAATAATTATGGGTGTTATGGGTGGCTTAAAGCCATTAAGAAAATTTTAATTATTTGAATTCACCACCTCAAAAATATTAGGAAATCGACCTTTCGAATTCGCCGAAGTTCCGTCATAGGAATTTTTAGGAAAAAATATTAGAGCAAAGATTTGATTTGTTAACTTTTATAAATATGACGAAGGAAATACCTTTATGAAAATGTTCATTTTTTAAAATTTAAATGTTTTTTTCACAACAAAATTTTCCTTATAAAGAAAAGTTTTACACGAAACAACGAAAGCATATTTTTTTTTCATTTTTTAAAGAAACATACATTTTATTTACTTAAAAATAATTAAGAAAAGAACGAGAACAATTTGCATTTAGTGAATTATTTTATTTAGAAAAAACACATAGATAAAAATAAAATTTATTTAAAAAAAAACGTTTCTATAGGGAAATATATTAAAAATCAAATCTTGACCTCCCGAGATATTGATCTTTAGCCTCAAGAATCCAAGAACATCGGTCTCCCGAACATTTCGAGCTTCTATCGTCGGGAAAATTTCCTTTAAAAAAAATAAATGTGTACTATTTTTTTTTAAAAAAAATCCTTTTCAAACAAATTTGTGCCCCAAATAATCTACACAATCTTCATGAAAACACAATTGAACAAATACAAAATGATCAAACATGCAAATATCATTGATACTAAACACTAACCAAATACCATGCTACCATTTAGAAGTATACTAACTATCAAACAAACCAAGAATAATAAATCAAAGAAATCAATGTAGAATAGGCACGGACCAAGGAATTGGAAAGGAAAAGACAAGAATAAAAAAAACAAAACTAATATACATGTTCATGATTTAAAACTAACAATGCACTTCATGACAAATAAAATTCAATGCTATAAATTCAAATCCACCATATTTAACCAAAAGGTCCAAAACTCTCAAACAAATATTGAAGGTCAGTACCCAGTAATACTCCCAACAATTGCTAACCCCATAAACAGTCATAGGAATTTAACAAACATGCTTGCCCACATGATTTAAACTAGATATTCATTTGGCATAATAATAAGATAGTACACGCATTTTTTAGAGAAACTAATTTTTTTTTCAATTTCAATATCCTTACCTTGTCAAGTTAGTGGTATTGTTGTGAATCCAAGTTTGCTGAAACAAGTTTTCTACTTCTACTCGACGAATGTGTAGTCCGCAAGAGAAGGTTACGAATCTATTGTGGAAGAAATTCTTAGCCACCAAAGGAAGAATACACCATTGTTGCTTCGAGGATGAATACACGTTTTTAAAAGAAAGAAAGAGTGTCTAGGATGCTATGAGACGTGAGATGGCTTCCCCCTCCTCGATTTTTCCCTCGAATTTATAGCCATTAGACCCAAATTGGTTGAGGAAAACAAAATCAAGCCAAATCAAATAAAGTTACCTTTTATTTTTAAAGCTTTCCTAATAAAAAATTTTCATTTAAAAAAATATCACTTATTAAAACTTGATTTTTTTTTTACTACTTTGGATAAATAAATAAAAAGGTTGTTTTCAAAAAAGGATTTTTATTTTATTTTCCCTAAAACATTTTTTTTTAAGAAAATGAGGGAATATTTTTTATTTATAAAAAATCAGAAAAAGAAAATATTTGTCCTAAGGAAAAATAAAAGTTATAGATAGAAAAATATTAAAATAAAATACAAACAAATATAAAAAAAAAACAAATAATGAAATTGAATGTCAGACAAATTTAGGGGTCTAGATGAGGGAATAAGGAGTGTCGGGGAATAAGCTATTCCAAGGAAAAGATTTGAAATCTTTGTAACAAAAAGGCTTTACTTGCCCATGCCCATTCTCACCCAGAAAACTCCCCAACCAGACGGCCCCTAAGTGTCCATTTGTAGTCTAAGTGGCATCAGAGAGTGTAGGCTCCCTTGGGGGAAGTGTTAGTCCACAGGGAGAGAGTTGAGTTCCTTATGTTAGGTGTCTATCCATATCCATATTGATGAAAGACTTCAACAAGGGTGTTGGAGTTGGAGTCGGATCTCTTGTGAGTATAGTGAAGCCTATAGCAAAGTCTTGTTATTCGAAGGTCGGTGCCTTAGGTTGGGTTCGTGAGAGAGTGACATGCATGCGTTATAACATTTATCCTTTGTACGAGATTGTATTTAAAGGTTGGTTAAGAGGTTCCTGTATGGTTGGCTTCGTGTGTATATGTGTTGTGTTGCGTTAATACTCGACCAATGAGAGTTCAGAGAGTCGAGGTGATGTGTGTTTACACACTAAATTTACGATAGAACTATAGGTGTGAGGTGAATGATGTAGTAAGGAGGTATCTTTAGGTCGCACGAAGTGTGGAAAATATTACTCCAAAGATTATGAAAAATATTACTCCAAAGATTAGTCATGTGACACAAAACACCACACCAATGCTGAGTTTGGTTTTGTAGGTTACACATAGGATGAAGAAGACGACAACATTAGCATTAGCCAGCCACATCAGCAAACTAGATTTCTACATCAACATTATTTTTCAAAACTACCAAAGTTTTATTAGTGATCACATTATGCAGGTGTTGAATGATATGAGTATTAATTCCTTTATCAATTATTATTGTTTTTTAGTGCATAAACATGTGTGGAGGTAGATTGGAACCCATTACGTTTTAGTTATATATATACATACATGCATTAACTAGTCGAATTATCTTAAGTTGAGATAGTATTATTAACCTTAACTAGCTAGAAGAAACATTTATGACCAAAATTCCACGTTTTTCCCAAACTAAAATCATGATTGTAGCAACTAACTAGAGCTTCCATCCTGTTCACAACCTTTTTTGTGGCCTAAACAATATTATCTGCAATTAGTAGATGAAGGTTTATGTGGGAGGAGCCTCCTTCTTCTACATTCGCTATTTGAGAGCCAACTTTTTGCATCTTTCTCTCCTTTCTTTCGGTTCATTTCCATTATTCATAACCATTTCTATGGCTTCCCTTACTCTCTCTCCCTTCACAACCACCTCCTTCTCCTCTTCCTCCCCCCACTATATAATCGTCCCCTCTCCCACACTCACCCCAACTCTTAGATTCTCTGCCGCCAGTTTATCGTTAAACACTTGATCAGCAAAAAGAGACCACATGACTAACGACACGCTTGCCTGTTGGGTTTGTAAGGTAATTGCAAAAAAAGTCCCACATTGGCTAGGGAAGGGAATGATCATGGGTATATAAGAGAGGACAATTCTTTCCATTGGTATGAGGCCTTTTAGGTGAAACCAAAAGCAAAGTCGTGAGGGCTATGCCCAAAGCGGACAATATCATACCATTGTGGAGATACGTGGGGTACTCGGGGTACCGTTGTCCTTAACAAGTGGTATCAGAGCCCAAGGTTAAAGAACGATGACTGGAGAAGATAAATTGGTTATTTTTGATGGAACTGATTTTTCGTACTGGAAGGATCAGATAGTAGATTATCTACATTCCAAGGAATTGGAATTGCCATTAGACAAGAAGCCGGATGACATGGAAGAAGCCAAATGGAAAAAGTTGGACAGGAAGGTGTTGGGTACGATTCGCCTAACATTAACAAAAAATGTGCAGAGCAGCGTAGCTAAGGAGACTACCACAATGGGGCTGATGAGTGCATTGTCCAACATATATGAGAAGCCCTCGGTAAATAATAAGGTGTATCTCGCAACTAAATTTTTTAATTTGAAGATGGATGAAGGTACATCTGTAGCTGCCCATATAAATGAATTTGATACGTTGATTAACAAACTGGTTGCTGTGGATTTAACATTTACGGATGAATTAAATGCTATCTTGTTGTTGAGATCCTTACCTGACAGTTGGGAGCCTATGAAGGCAGCTATTTCAAATTCTTGTGGAAAAGAGAAATTGAAATTCACAGATGTCAGAGATGCAGTTCTTGGAGAGGAGATTCGCAGAAAGGATTATGGTACTGCGTCTACTTCTGGTACAACATTGAATGTGGACAGAGGAAGAAATAATAACAGAGACCACGTAAAACGTGGAAAGTCAAGAAACAACAGAAGCAAGTCCAGAAACAGCATACTAGAATGTTGGAATTGTGGTAAGACAGGACATCTGAGGAGGAACTGCAAAGCTCCAAAGAAAGCTGAGGGGAAAGAAGCTGGTGAAAATGTTGTTGCTGATGAAATACATGATGCTCTAGTTCTTGCAGTTGAGGGCGCTCCTAACACATGGGTGGTGGATTCAGGTGTGTCTTTTCATACAACAGGACAACGTGACATTCTTGAGAATTATGTTGCAGGAAATCATGGAAAGGTGTATCTTGCTGATGGAGAGCCTTTGGACATCATTGGGATTGGTGACGTTAATTTAAAAATGGCGAACGGTTCAGTCTGGATGATTTGCAAGGTACGTCACGTTCATAATATGATGAAGAACCTGATTTCTGTGGGGCAGTTGGATAATGAAGGATGTGAAATATCCTTCGGTCAAGGAAACTGGAAAGTTACAAAGGGTTCGATGGTGATCGCTCGAGGAAGAAAGTTAGGAACTTTGTATGTCAATGACAACGACAAAGATATGATAGCTGTTGTAGATCATTCAAGTCAGACCCAATTATGGCACAGTAGGCTGGGACATATGAGTGAAAAAGGTATGAAGATTCTCCACTCTACAGGGAAGCTAGAAGGACTTAAGGCAGTGGAACACAAGTTATGCGAAGGATGCATATTTGGGAAACAGAGTCGTGTCAGTTTCTCAAAGACAGGTTCAACGCCAAAGTCTACAAAATTGGAGTTGGTTCACACCGATGTGTGAGGGCCATCTGAAGTTTCTTCCATTGGAGGTTCCAGATACTATGTAACTTTCATAGACGACTCAAGTAAGAAGGTATGGACTTATTTTATTAAACATAAGTCTGATGTGTTTTCTGTTTTCAAAACATGGAAGGCTATGGTAGAGAATGAGACAATCCTGAAAATCAAAAGCTTGAGGTCAGATAATGGTGGTGAGTATGTTAGTAGGGAATTCAAGAAATATTGTGAAGACAGTGGAATTGTGATGGTAAAGACTCTTCCAGGGACACCGCAGCAGAACGATGTGGCAGAGAGAATGAACAAGACGCTGAATGAGTGTGCTAGGAGAATGAGAATACATGCAGAATTGCCTAAGATGTTTTGGGCAGAGGCAATTAATTGTGCGACCTATCTGATCAATAGGAGCCCGACCACATCACTAGACTTCAAATTGCCTGAAGAAGTCTGGACTGGTAAACAGGTAAACCTTTCCCATCTAAAGGTTTTTGGCTGTGTATCTTACCTTCACATTGATGCTGCAGACAGGAGTAAATTGGATGACAAATCCAAGAAATGTTTCTTTATTGGGTATGGTGGAGCTGAGATAGGTTACAGATTTTGGGATGACCAAAACAAGAAGATTATCAAAAGCAAGAACGTGATCTTCAATGAGAAAGTCTTATACAAAGACAGAAATAAAGTTGATTCAGGAAAGACAGAGTTAGATGGAAGCACCGAGAATACTCAGTATATAAGTCCTCCTGAGGTTGAGATTAAAACAACAGATATTGAAGATCAGAATACAATTACTCCTGAAGAAACAGTTGTGGGATCTGATGAACAAGTTGATGAACCTGATAAACCAGTTGTGAAAACTGATCAGGTTCAGAGAACACCACCACCAACAGTTAGAAGATCTAGCAGAACAATCAGACCACCACAGAGGTATTCCCCTACATTGAATTACATTTTACTGACTGACAGAGGTGAACCTGAATGTTATGAAGAGGCGGTTCAGCTGGAAGACTCTGTTAAGTGGGAGTTAGCCATGAAAGATGAAATGAATTCTCTAATGATCAATCATACATGGCAACTTGCTGAGTTACCAAGAGGTAAGAAAGCTTTGCAGAATAAATGGGTATATAGAATCAAACAGGAACCCGACGACAGCAAAAGGTACAAAGCAGATATCCCTTCAATCGTCGAGTTCCAACCGCAGTGCTTAAGAAAGCATCCGATCGACGGGTGGGATAATATCACAACTTGTGGGGCCCACGCTCGAATCAAAAGCCCTCTCCCTTTAGTCCTCTCCTCAAAACCATAATCCACCAACCATTTCTCCAAGTCGTGGGTCAACTTTCCTTCTCTTATAACCCAAATGAAGGGCCTATTTGAGTCCTCCAAACCAAACCCCAGCTCTATGATTTGCGCCGTCCCCATGTTACATAGGCTTCCCATTGACACATAGACCACAGAAGATGCACCTTAGGTGTCGAGCCACGTGACACACATGTGCTTGCCAATGGAGGGAGTGTTCCCTCTCTCCGCCTTGTCCACTTCGTTGTAGCTACTGTACAGAGATACCGGGCCCACGCACCACACTTTGTACTCGTGTAGCTCTTCTAGCTTTCTACTGTACGCGGGCTCCATCTCGTCAAACGTGTTGAAAACGAAGCCGTCCGATTGTGCATCCGCCACCACCATTTCGTAACCGAACTTGGAAATTTCCTCGTGGGTTTTAGGTAGGTGCGTCTTTCGAAACCGAACCGGACCGTCGAGAAAGTCTGAGAGCGTCATGAACCGGTCCGAATCAGGAACATTCAAACTTACGTTCATCAAACCACGTATGCAAAGAAGAAAGAAACAGCTGTATGTGTGGAAGACGAGCCTAGGGAAGTGATGTTTTTTAGAGAGGCGTAAGGTCCACGGGAGGTTCATGTCAGAGACGACACAGGTGGGAATGGGCCTGAGTCGGTCCAGAAGTTGATCTGACAAGTCGTAAAGGAGGGTTGTGGCTCGGAAGAAGGTGGATGCAGAGTGTCACAATCGCACTTTAACGGGACTGGGAAGCGATTGTGCGGCACTTGCTTTCACCCTCTAGCAAGTCAGCCAATGCGGAAATGAATAGCCGGTGGCACAAAGGCTATATGTCGCAGCCTCCACCCCCGTTTTCGGGAAAACGGTTTTGGAAAACGGGGTTAGAGAAAAAGGTTTTGGAAAACGTTTGTAAGCATTTTGGAAGTTGTTGTAAGCTTGAATGCAAGAGAATAGATTAGTGTCAAGACAAGAATATAACGCAATGTAGGGAGGAGACTAGGTGTACCCCCCTAAGGTAGATTATAAAGCATTTTGCCCTTGGCAGGCGTGAACATGCAAAGTGGCGAGGAGTCACTCGCCACCAAAAGTACAAGGAAAACTAAATACATGGCATGAAAGCATGTGGAAAGAGGTTATTATGGGCATGCGGCCACGGGCAACAGGCCCTGGACAAGCATGACCATGACATTCTCCACCACTTAAATGGTTGACGTCCCCGTCAACTGTCGCTGCTCGAACTCTTCAATTGCTGCTGCAGCTGTCTTCAGATCTTCAGTACGCTCCCAACTTATCTCTTCATCTGGGAGCCCTTTCCACTTTACTAGGAATTCCTGGACGTCCCTTCGTGGTCTTCCTACTCGGCGTGTTCTTTCGGCGAGGATTGACTCAACTTCTTTGTCAACCTTGTTTGTCAACGTGACTGCTGGACGAGTTACCTCATTTCGTGTAGGGTCGACAGTGTCGGGATGGTAAGACTTCAAGTTGCTCACGTGGATTACTGGATGGACTTTCATCCACAGGGGTAGTTGAACCCTATAGGATGTCTTGCCCACCTTCTGAAGGACGTTGACGGGTCCTTTATATTTTCGCACAAGGCGTTGGTCTTTGTTACCTCGAAACCGAAGCTGTTCAGGTCTCAGCTTCACAAGGACTTGATCTTCTGCCTGGAATTCTAATGGTCTTCGCTTTTTGTCTGCCCACTTTTTCATGTGTTTAGACGCCTTCTCTAGGTATGCTCGGGCGACTTCGGTGGATTGACGCCATTCCTTCGTGAAATTGTAGGCTTGAGGGCTCTTGCCCACATAAGGATGGTCGACAACATGCGGTAACACCGGTTGTTGCCCGCACACGATTTCGAAAGCGGTTCTTCCCGTGGTGGTGCTCTTTTGGCAATTGAAACAGAATTGGGCTACATCGAGCATCTGGATCCAGTTCTTTTGTCGAGCATCAATAAAGTGGCGGAGGTACTCTTCTAGCATACTGTTGAAGCGTTTCGTCTGTCCGTCGGTCTGTGGGTGATAACTCGAAGAGATGTTCAAATTGGATCCCAGTAGGCGGAAAAGTTCTGTCCAGAATGTCCCTGTGAAGCGTCCGTCTCTGTCGCTCACGATGCTCTCAGGAACACCCCATAATTTAACCACATTCCTGAAAAATAACTATGCAGTCATTTCGGCCGAACACATCTTCGAAGTTGGAATAAAGGTAGCATACTTATAGAACCGATCAACTATCACGAGGATCTCTCCGACTTTAGGTAGGTGGCTGATGAAGTCGAGAGACACACTCTCCCACGGTCGTGATGGGATTGGCAAGGGTTCCAGTAAACCTGCAATTTTGTTTCGCTCGACCTTGTCTTGTTGGCAGATGAGACACGTTTTGGTATACTACATCACGTCGTCTCTCAAACTCAGCCAGTAGTAGCCTTTCTTTAACAGGGCATAAGTTCTCTGCCATCCAGCATGGCCTGCCCACATCGTGTCGTGACATTCTCCAAGTAGGAGCTTTCTTAAGTTCCCAGAACAGGGAATATACAAACGGTTACCTTTGGTGAAGAGGAGGTCATTCTCCACCCAAAACTGTCTAGTCTTCCCTTCGTTGGCTAACTGAATTATCGCTTGGGCAGCTGGGTCATTCTGTAAGTTCTCTCTGATGGCTTCACGAATGGATCCAGTGAGCTTGCTCGCTTTTAGGTGAGCTAACATGCACAGTGCCGCATGTTCGCTCTTTCTGCTAAGGGCATCTGCCGCCTGATTTGCTCGACCGGGCTTATGTTCAAACTGAAAATCGAACTCGGTGAGGTACTCTTGCCACCTAGCTTGCTAGGACGACAACTTCGATTGGTTGAAGAAGTGACAGACTGAGCTGTTGTGGGTCTTGACAACGAACTTGGCCCCTAGGAGATATTGCCTCCAGGCCCTCAAGCAGTGGACTACTGCTAACATCTCTTTCTCGGAGGCGGCATACCTCCTTTCAGCATCATTCAACTTCCGACCCTCGTATGCAATGGGGTGACTGTCTTGGAGAAGCACTCCTCCTAGTGCGAAGTCTGACGCATCGGTTTCGACTTCGAACGGTTGTGTGACGTCTGCAATTCCCAACACGGCCCCTCCATCATTGCCTTTTTCAAACTCTCAAATGCGGCGTGACATTCTGGGGTCCAGTTCCACCTCTGGTTCTTCTTTAGTAAATCCGTTAAGGGCCCGATCCGTTTCGAGAATCCTTCCACGAATCGCCTATAGTAATTGGCTAATCCGAATTATGAACGTAGTTCTGTGATGCACGTCGGAAATTTCCACTCTTGAATGGCTTTGACCTTTCCATCCTTCATGCCTATTCGACCACATTCTATCACATGACCCAAGAAACTGATGCGTTCTTGGGCAAACGAGCACTTTTCCCGTTTAACATACAACTGGTTCTGTTTGAGCTTCTCGAAAACAAGCTGTAAATGTACCTGGTGTTCTTCCATGGTTGGACTGTAGACGACTATATCATCTAGATAAACCACCACAAATTTGTCGAGGTATTCGTGAAACACCTGGTTCATTAAGGTACAGAAGGTGGCGGGAGCATTTGTAAGGCCGAAGGGCATGACAAGAAATTCAAAGGCTCCATACCGAGTGACGCAGGTCGTCTTCGGTTCATCTCCTTCTGCGATGCGCACCTGATAGTATCCAGATCGCAGGTCCAGCTTAGAGAAGTACTTTTCCCCATGAAGCTGATCGAACAGGTCTGTGATGATGGGCAAAGGGTACTTGTTGCGGACTGTGAGTTTGTTTAATGCTCGATAGTCGATGCATAGATGGAGACTTCCGTCTTTCTTCTTCTGAAAAAGGACTGGGGCTCCATAGGGAGCCTTAGCTGGGCGGATGAATCCAGCATTTAGTAGTTCATCAAGTTGTTTCCTCGGTTCGGCTAGCTCGAGAGGAGCCATCCGATAAGCGTTCTTGGCGGGCGGTTTTGCCCCCGGTAACAATTCAATCTCATGGTCTATCCCCCGTCTTGGAGGTAGATTTTTGGGCAGGTTGTCTGGCATTACATCGGCATACGCCTCCAAGACTCGCTGGATTTCTCTGGGAACTGGCTCTTCAGAATTTCTGCCTTCCGCAACAGGAATGGCCATGAACGTCGGCTCGTCACGGGCGAGACCTTTCTTTAGCTGTAGTGCTGATATCATCTTCACTCCGCTTGGTTGTTTGATGCTTGTCTGAACAACTGTGGGATCGAAACCCGTTACAACTAGGCACTTAGCAAAGGGCATGGGGATGACTTTGTGTTCCAGCAGAAATTCCATCCCCAATACTATGTCGAAGTCGTCCATCCGCACTATCATAAAGTCGACCAGTCCACTCCATGTCCCTAGCTTTACTGAGACTCTTTTTGCAACTCCCATGATGGGGAGAGCAGCCGAGTTGACCGCTTTCATCTTTCCTGGGTCTTTATCCCATCGCAAGTTCAGCCGACGTGCCTCGGTTTCTGTCATGAAATTGTGGGTGGCACCAGAATCTACCATAGTGATTTTTGCGGCTTTCTGATTGACCCATGCTTCCACATAGATCAGACCACGTTTCAGGGGTTCCTTCACTTCCTCGGCTTTCTTCTGAAGCGCCGATAAGAATTTGAGTGCTCCCATACGAGGGTGGTCATCGGCGTCTTCGGGAGGAGTATCTGTTTCGGGGCCTTCCGGTTCGATCGCTCGGTCGTTCGTCAGTGTGGCTTGGAAGGCCCGGAGAGCAGCTCGATTCGGACACTCGTATACTCTGTGCGGTCCCTTACAAATGAAGCAGGATGGTCCTGTTCGATTGTTATTGTTTGGTGGGTTCGGCCCTCTCCACGTATTTCCCCCTCTCTGCTGGAAGGGTCTGCGGTCTCCTCCTCCATTTCTGTCAGCTCCCCCATTTTTAGGGGACCCCGATCTTGCGGGTCTGTTTCCACTACTGGAAGAAGCTTGGGTCTTCCTCTGCTTTTGTGACGTGTCGTTGCTAAGATCGAACAGCCGTTCGGCTGTTGCGTAAGCAGTAGGGATATCTTGTACATTCTGTTCATATAGTTTGGCTCGGGCACATGGTTTCAAGCCCTCCACGAAGGCGAAAACCTCGTCTTTCTCGGACATATCGCAGATATCCAACATCAACCCTGAAAACTGCTTTACGTAGTCTCGAATATTTCCTGTGTGTCGTAATTCACGCAGTTTAAGACGAGCAAGAATCTCTACATTCTCCGGGAAAAATTGGGATCTGAGTTCCTGCTTTAGTTTTTCCCACGTGTCGATGGTACATTTGCCCTCTTGTACATCTACGTATCTCGCTCTCCACCACAACTTCGCATCGTCAGCAAGATGCATTGTGGCTAGTGTGACTTTCGATTCCTCTGTCACCGTGCTTGTCGCCTTGAAGTACTGCTCAAGGTCGAAGATGAAGTTCTCAAGAGCTTTAGCATCTCGCGCCCCACAGAAGGGCTTGGGTTCGGGAACTTTCACCTTGTTGAACTGAATCGATCCCCCAACTGGGGCTTGGTTTCCCACCGCTCTCATGGTGAGATTTACTTTGGTGCCTAATTCGGCAATCTCCGCCCTCATTTCGTCGATGGTGGCTTTAAAGTCGTCGATCAGCTCACTGACCATCTGCACAATAGTCTTTTGGGAGATGTCTATTTCTTCGACACGCTCCTCCATGTGGGCGATTGAGCTCGATGAGCTTTCGCCACGCTCAAGGTTATCAGTACGCTTAACCTTGTCTTCAAGGGTCTCAACCCGAAGCATTAACTCACGTATAGCAAGCCCGTCTATGCGGGCATTCACGACGTCAATTCCGTCAGCTTTGGTGGAGATCTCATCCAGCCGAGATTCCACATATCTAAGGTTGTCAGGGATTTCCCTCAAGAACAACAGCTGTTCTTCGATCTCGACGAGTCTGTCGACTTGGGACTTGCCCAACTGCTTTGTCGCGAACATGGTTACTGTTTTCCAACTCGAGGAGCCAACTAGGCTCTGATACCAACTATCACAATCGCACTTTAACGGGACTAGGGAAGCGATTGTGCGGCACTTGCTTTCACCCTCTAGCAAGTCAGCCAATGCGGAAATGAATAGCCGGTGGCACAAAGGCTATATGTCGCAACCTCCACCCCTGTTTTCGGGAAAACGGTTTTGGAAAACAGGGTTAGAGAAAAAGGTTTTGGAAAACGTTTGTAAGCATTTTGGAAGTTGTTGTAAGCTTGAATGCGACAGAATAGATTAGCGGCAAGACAAGAATACAACGCAATGTAGGGAGGAGACTAGGTGTACCCCCTAAGGTAGATTATAAAGCATTTTGCCTTTGGCAGACGTGAACATGCAAAGTGGCGAGGAGTCACTCGCCACCAAAAGTACAAGGAAAACTAAATAACAAGCAAAACTAAATACATGGCATGAAAGCATGTGGAAAGAGGTTGTTATGGGCATGCGGCCACGGGCAACAGGCCTTGGACAAACATGACCATGACACAGAGCGGAGAGAAGGCAGTAAGTCCAGATTCTCGCATCCCTCTGGGAGTCCGGCTTGGCGCCATGGGAACGGGAGTTGAGCCACGTGGACGGGCAGCCCGGAGGCGGTGGCGCGGGACAGAATGGAGGCATTTCGAGCGACGTTGCAGGTCGTGGTGACGATGGTGATAATGCGCCTCGCTCGGCGAGAAGCTTGGCCAGCTCTATCATTGGGATTACGTGGCCTTGAGCCATGAAAGGGAAGAGAACCAAGTGAGGTTTGGCGCGGGAGGAAGCGATGGGAACAAAGAACAAGAAGAATCTGTGTTGTATTTAATGAACTCGTTTAATAACACATGTCAAATTGTAATGCATGCTTTCTTTATTATTTTTATTTTTACCAAATATAATGATTTATACCATTACATATATTAGTATTACTGTTAAGAAAAATATCAGCAAAATCACCCGAAACTATAATTCAGAGTCGATGGTATGTGCATTGTTCTCATACTCCTACATACACAACAGAATCACTTTTTGGTAGAGTTGCATTCAATATGGTTTGAATCTAAAATCTCAACGATATTTCTTGAAGTCTAAACCACCCAAACTATCTATTGAACAATTAAGATGAGTTAACGGTTGAGAAACTATACATCAAAATAGTTGAGGACAGCGGTATTGTCGTACCTTCGAGTATTTTCACATCTTGTAATCATCCGTTTGTCCACTTTTGGACTAGAAGGAGAGCATTTTGTTTTTGCATGTCGGCAAAATTCAAAATACCTGTAGCCCACAGAACTGCTTCAAACTGACAAATAATCTCTCTGAGCCAAAATTGTTGTCTCTTGAGTACGTGTGTGAATGCATGAAGAGATCTGGAAAGGGACAAAATGACAAAGGGGGGCTGAGGCAAAAGGGGATTGATTTATTTTGCCTCTCAGATTTCATTTGGAAAATTAATTCAATAAGTTTTTAATCTTTTCCACTTAATATTTAATAATAATAATGATGATGGAAAATGATTACCATCATATTCGTAAACTTTCAATTTGATCCATCATGTCTTAAGCTTAAAATTTTTTTATTACTAATGTTGTAAAACACACACAAACCACCATCCAACTACAAAGATGGTTTACAACCCTCAAATTGTTTTCTTATTCCATAAAATTTGAAAACTATAATACTAATTATCCAAGGAAAGTTCTAGCTTGTAGAACAAAATGTTGATGAGAAAATTTTGGATTTGATTGTAACGATCAGGGGGTGTGATTGTTACAAGTCTAAGTATTTATGGATTTAAGGTCCATTTGGTAACGTTCATGTTTCATGTTTCCCGTTTCCAATTTTATTAAAAAACTAAACATTTGACAACTATTTATGTTACTTATTTCTCTCATTATTTTAGAAACATTACGAAGATTCTACATGAAATTTTGGAAACGAAAAAAAAACAAGTTCTTTTTTTCTTATGCTCGTTTACAATTTGTTCCAAAACATAATAAGAATATTGTTTTACCATTCTTGAATCCATGAGGTTAGGACCATGCAACTCTATTTTTCTCTATTGAAACATGGACATTATTATCAAACAGGCCCACAACTGTTTGGTAACTATTTTTGTTTCCCCTCTCTTATTTTTAAGAAACATTTTTAAAATTGTGTAAAAATTTTGAAAACAACCAAAATCAAGTTTTTTGTTTTTTCTTATTTTTAATTGTTTTTAAAATGTAAATAAAAGGGTTATTTTTCACTAACTTACAAAATGCATAACGAAAATAAAAAAATAAACATATAACAAGACATTACAATATTTAAATTGACTATTAATTTTTATATAATTAAATTTTTTTTTCAATTTTAAGATTTTGAAAAACGAGAAACCATAAATGATGATTACCAAATATGTTTATAGAAAATGTTTTCAGGTGAAAAAAACAATTACCTAAGGTAATTCTATTTCTATTTATTAAAAAGTAGGAAATGAAACGGAAACATCACCAAAACATACTTTTAATTTTCTTGTTTTTAAAAAAGAATTTTTGATATATGTATTACAGTCAACTCACTATAATTCTTATTGGCTTTTCCGACGCATAAAATCTCGTCGAGACATGAGCTTTTTCCCAACCACCAGCTAAGCTATATTTTTGCATACTGCGCAATGTCGAGAGATAAGACTACGAACCAGAAAAAGGGAAGGGTAGTTAAGGAACCTCGGTTGATTGGGTCAAACCCGATCAAACCGACTATTATAAGAACCGAACCGAACTTTTACACCCGTATCTATTTTGGTACGTGGTACCTACTAAGGGCACATATCGATAATGCTACTAAATAACAATTTTATTAAAAATTGTTTAATACGTTCTTATAACTATTGGATGGATGAGAGATAATAACGATTGAAATATTTAATAATTAATTTAAGTAACTATCTTGTTAAATTACCGAGTTATTGTCTAAATTTGGTTAAATTCGTAATTTTGAGAATAAAAAATGTAAATAATATTAAATTAGCTATATATATTTTGTATAAACTATTCTTAACCCAATCGTTCAACACGATAACTTAGGATCGAATCAACTTTTTGAATAGATAAGATAAGTGCTAGTACATACACTCAAATAATTTCCAACAAAATTTAAAAGGTAAAAAAATTTAATACCAACAAAAATTTAATGCAATTAGTATGGATATATATATTATTAGGAAAAGATATGAATAACATATGAAACTTACAATAGAAAATTAAACAAATATGCTTTCTATGATCTAAATTTAATTATAAACGTCATGCAAGCCTAGTTCAACAATAAATACCATATTTAGATAATAAATTTCGAAAATCTAGGGGTGAACAAAATCCTATGGTAGTGTAACAAAATTTCTTTTTAACTATTAATTATATGTTAAAAATTCTATGCAAGTTGTTAGCTTGGCTCCACTTGTATCTCAGGCGACCGAGGCAGAAGGTATAGGTCGATTCATCTTTTAAATGGCTCATGACCGGCTTGTTTGGATTGGTTCGACCTCTCTGAGGCATAATTACTTCACCATATACACTTCTATGTTGACTCATCATGATCGTCTTATTAGGAGTTGACATGTGGCTGATGAGAAATCACCTTCAAAAAACACAGTGAAGTAACTCCAGTAGTTACAAAAGCCTTCTTGGCCTTGCAAAAAGGTAATCTATTTGTGGCTAGCCCTGAATCAGTTGTAGATCCCAACTGGTATGCGATAGCGGAGCATCAAATCATGTCACTGCATATTACAACAATGTGATTAATCCGTCTGAGTATGGTGGTAAGGACATGCTAGGTTTGTAAAGATGATAAACAAAGTCCCACATTTGCTATGGAAGAAAGATATCATCGGTATATAAGTGAGGGACAACATCTTCATTATTAAATCATTGGGAAGATATCCTTCCCCATCTTCGTTATTGGAGTTTTGGAAATAAATATTAATTAGAAAAAAGGTTCATGTTAAAAATTGATAAAACTGTGCTTTCTTTTAAAAATAAAGAACTTTCCTTTTCTAAAAAAAACTTCATTTTTAGATTCTATTTAAAACAAAATTTTCTTATTTAAAACTCAACTTTTAAACTTTGAAATTTAAATAAATTCATTTTAGGTTGAATTTACTCTTTTTTTTTCAAAAAGAAACTTAATTTTAAAAAAAATTTAGTTAAAATAACTTTTATTTTAAAAAATAAAACCTTTATTTATTTTGCCAAAAAAATATTAAAAATTAGAATAAAATATTTTCTTTTAAAGCTCACATTGATTTACGAAAAAGAACCTTCCTTTCTATTTTAAAACAAATTTGTTTGTCAAAATCTTTTAACAAATTTTAAAAGAAACTTATAAGAAAAAACTTTATTCTAAACAAATTCTTTTACAAACATTTTCTTTCAAAAAAAGATAAAACAATTTTTTTTCCTAAATTTTTTTCCGAAAAATAATGTTTCCTTATTTAAAAAAGGTTTATTTCCAAAAACCTTTTTTTTTTCAAGAAAACATTTGTCTTCTTTCCTTCTTAAAACCCACCTTTTCTCACATATATGGTTTTCGTGAAGGTTGCCAGAATTCGCAGGGTTGTAGGAGTCTTCTACTATTGGAGGAGGAAATCGTCGGAGGTCGCCAGAGTGGTGCCAGTTCGTGGATGCATCTCCGCCAATATGCTGCTCGTCGAAGTCGTGGTCGTTAGAACTTAGTGTCGTTGGATCTATTGTGGGCCTTATAAACCACTTCTACCGTTCGCCGCAATCGTTGGTCGTTGTTGAAAATTGTGGTTATGCTGCGGGAGCTGGCCGAGATGTTAGTGTCGTGGAGGTGAGTCACCAGAATCTAAAGTCGTGGTCGAATTTGCTGTTTGAGGTCTGCTGCTGCCGCCTCTTGTTGGTGGTTTCCATCTTAACCAGGACTAGTACTCCCCCAAAAAGGCTTTTTCACAATGTATGGTACTTCATAATTCGGGGTCCATCTGTCTCGATTGTCTTTTTGGAACAGGAGGATTCTTTATAGAACCAAATCTCTCTCTCTAAACCTTCTTGGGTGCATTTCTTGTCATACACTTTCATCATTCTCCTTTGATAAAATTGTCCTTTGCACAATGCCGTCAATCTTTGCTCTTCCAGTAAAATTAGTTGATTCTAGTGCCCTTGGATCCATTTGTCTCGTGTACCTTAGGTTTCATGAGAACTCTTAATGATGGAATTTCGACTTTAACAGGGAGAACAGATTCTATACTAAAGACTAGTGAAAACGGAGTTGCCCCAGTTGAAGTACAGACTGGGGTGCGATAACCGTATAGGGCAAACGGGAGCATTTCATGCCAATCCCTATAAGTTAGAGTCATATTTTTAATGATTTTTTTGTGTTTTTATTGTCGGCTTCCATGATAGCACACTTTGTGAGCTACATTGCGTTTTGTGAATAGTATAGTGCCATGGCGCTGTCGCGACGATTTTTTTTTATTAAAATAGGGTTGTGTAGCCGTCGAGAGAGAGGAGTTTGGAAGAGGTTTTTTGGCAGTTTGGATTTTTTGCCAATTTGGAGGGCACGACACCATTGGAGAGCTTAGCAAATTGATTTTCAAGGCTCGGGATAGTGGAGCTCACTTCGGGAACGGACGATTGACACGCGAAACATAGTTCCTTCTCCTTTCCCTTAATTTTTGTAGTTTTTTTATGGAATTCTCATTGTGAATTTATTGTTTTACATTGAATATGAGAAGTTAAACCTCTTATATATTGATTGTTTAGTTTTTTTAATTGAATGATTATAAATGTTCTATTTATGTTTTTCTATGCTTAATGCCTTTAATCTACTGGCCATAGATTTTAGACTTGAAATCTTACGCTTGGGAGAGGTGGTTGAGAGTTAGAACTGGGATGCATAACTAAAGAGGTTTTAAGATCAGGAGATTTAAAAGTTCTTTAGAGGTCATTAAAAGACTTATTCAATAAAGTCTTTACTCGTTAGAAACTAGATAAAGATATTGGTTTCTTAATTGGTAAGGAGAATTGGCTTGCATTCGAGAGAGGCAGTTGAGATTTGTGAGTTCTTGGCCTATAGAATTAATAATTTGTTCAATCTTGAGTAATTAATTACCTAAGACATTTCTCCAGATTGTTTTTATCTTTGTTATTGCATGTTTATTTGTTTTGATTATATTCTCCCATTTGGTTTTGATTCTCTAAATAAAATTGAGCGATTGTATATATGGTACTTCAGTGATCTAGAAACCCAATCCAGAGGACAATATCGGTATTGACTTACCACTTTATTAAAACTTGACTCGTATACTTGCAGTAAGCAATTTCTGCTACATTCCACTACACCATTCATCTTGGGTCGATAAGGGGTTGAGTTGACATGCTTGATCTTAAACTGCTCGCAGAGCTTTCTCATCTTCGTTCAAATTACTTGCATTATCAGAAACTATGGTTTCAGAAAGACCATAACGACAAAAATTTCTCTCTTCATGAATTTGACTACAACTTCTTTTGTCACATCTCAGTAAGAAGCTGCTTCTACCCACTTGGTAAAATAATCTATGGCCACAAAAATAAATCAGTGTCCATTTGATACTTTAAGTTCGACAAGACCTATTACGTCAATTCCCCACATAGAGAAGGGCCAAGGGGCTGTCAAAGTATGCAAATGAGAAGCAGAAGCACGGGCCTTGTCCGAATAAATTTGACATTTGTAACATTTTCTTGTATATTTGATGCAACCTGTCTCTATAGTCATCTAGTAAGAGCCAGCTCATAAAATTTGTCTTGCCATCATATGCCCATTTGCATGAGTGCCAGAAACTTCTTCATGGATTTCCTCCATAATCTTATTAGCATATCTTCCTTTGATGCATCTTATGAGAACTATGTCATGGGTTCTCTTGTATAGTATTTCTCAATTTAAGAAAAAACTTCATTACCAGCTTGCAGAGGGTACGCTTGTCATTTTCTGAAGCATTGAGTGGATATTCTTTGTTCATTATATACTGCTTGATATTATGAAACCACGACCTACAACTGAACTCTACTCATCGTAGAATATTTTGCGTCCACAGATTTTGACCATTTACAGTAAGTCAATCCTTCACGAGTGTTCGTAACTTCAGTTAGGTCAAATTATCGTTTTACCCTTGAGTTACCTCTTTCCACTTTAAGTACTACTGATCCTCTAATGAACAACTTGTGTATGGTTTGACCATTAAATAGAAGTCCCTCTCGGGCCAGTGAGAGTATGGGACCCCTTGTTCAAGTCCCAGAGTCAGCACTTAAGAGAACACTCATCTACTAACCCTAAATTTGGTAAGAGTGAATTCTATCTTATGTAGTTATGTAACTAGCTCCCCACTCGGTCTCGTCCCCAAAATGGTAGGAAAATTGAGTTGACGACGCGGACCACTCTCACCCATACAAATCAAAGGACGATCCTTTATAGGCAGGAGTCCATAACTCAGTCAAGATTGAGATTAAGTTACATGGTCTTCCTATGAAATAATAATCTATTAGTTATCAATGTTACAGCTAAAGATTAATTATTTCGTGGTCCGGTCTTATACAAACTCATTGTATAGGATATCCTATTCGCATGTATCCACATGAATGATTTGGATTAAGTTGTTTGTAACTATTACAAAGTACGCCGTATTCATAGTGTTACCAGAATAAGGTACCCAACCTTACCCATACACTATAAACCCTTTAGATTTTTACTGGGATATTATCCACCTGTATATTAAATGTGTTTTTGTATATTAAAAAAATATACTATATGTCAATATGTACCCTGTATATCAATATATACCTTGTATATCAATATATACATTGTATATTAAATATATACCATCGATCAATATATACCTTGTATATTAAATATATACTGTTCCCGGAACATGACATAACCTTAGATGTTAGTTTATTAGATTTGGGTTAATGCAATCTTAAAAGAAAATTTCAATAACAACTTTATTGAATAAACATTTGTTTTCTATCTACAAACCATTAGTTTAGGGCATAAAAGCAAATATTATCCCACTTGAACTAAATTCTAGTGAGGTGTACAGAATCTTAAAGTAGTGGGTGCTGTAAAATACTATAAAGTACAAATACAATAAACTAGGGCATACATTATACCTTTTACAAATCTCCCACTTGCCATAGACTATATTGTATATATCTCGTATGCCTAGACTATCTAGATGGCCATCAGACACTTTAGCCGTGAGAGCCTTTGTAAACGGATAAGCAATGATGAAGCGATCTTTGTGACAATCATGTCCCCTAGTTGCACTATATCTCGTATCAACTGGTACTTCCTCTCGATGTGCCTTCCTCTTTTATGACTGTGAGGTTCTTTAGAATTTGCCACAGTACCATTATTATCACAATAAAGGGTGTGGGTAAATTCATGTTTTGAACAACTTCCAAATCAGTTAAGTACTTCCTAAGCCATACCGCCTCTTTTGCTGCTTCAAAAACGACAATGTACTCGTCCTCCATGGTAGAGTCTGCAATGCATCCTTGTTTGATGCTCTGCCGTAATACAGCTTATCCACTAAGAGTGAATACTAATCCCGAAGTGGATTTCCTTGAATCCTTATCACTTTGGAAATCAGAGTCTGTGTATCCTATAAAGATCAAATCCTTAGCGACATACACAAGCATATAGTTCCTCGTTCTCCTAAGATACTTGAAGATTCCTTTAATGGAAGTCCAGTGATCATATCCTGGATTGGATTGATATCTACTGACAATCACTACTGCGTAGCAAATGTTAGGCGTAGTTTACAACATGACATACATCAAGCTGCACACTATTGAAGCATAGAGGATGCGTCTCATATCCTGAACTTCTTGAAGTGTCTTAGGACATTTTTCCTCAGGCAGAGAAATTTTGTGCTTGAAAGATAGTAAATCCTTCTTGGAATTCTGCATTAAATATCTGACAAGCATTTTGTTTATATAAGTTGCTTTAGATAGGGCTAGCATTTTGTTCTTTCGATACCTTATGATTTGAATCCCTAGGACAAACTGACTCCTAAATCTTTCATTTGGAATTCAGTTGCTAGCCACTTCTTAATATCAGTGAGGAAACCTATATTATTCCCAATGAGTAATATATCATCTACATACAGCACTAAGAAAGCTATAGTGCTATTGGTGATCTTTTTCTATACACAAGGCTCATCAACATTCTTGTCAAAACCATAAGATTTGCTCATAGTATCAAATCTTATGTTCCAAGATCGAGACGCTTGTTTCAATCCATAGATGGATCGTTTAAGCTTGCAAATCTTTTGCTCTTGACCTTGCTCAATGAACCCTTCCGGTTGAGACATATAAATAATTTCTTCAAGATTGTCATTCAGAAAAGCAGTCTTGACATTCATTTGCCAAATTTCATAGTCACAAAACATGATAATGGAAAAAAGTATTCTTATAAACTTTAGCATGGGAACCGGGGATAAGGTTTCCTCATAGTCCACCCCTTTCTTTTGGGTGTAATCCTTTACCACAAGTCAACCCTTAAAGGTGTGTATCTTGCCTTCGACGTCTCATTTTCTCTTGTAGATCCATTTACATCCTATAGCTTTTGTGCCATCGGGTTGACCTACAAGGTCCTAAATGGAATTGAAGTACATAGACTCCATTTTCAGGTCTAAAACTTTGACCCATATGTCCTTATCAACATATTCCATTGCCTCTTCGTAGGTCAATGGATCCTTAATGCCATCATCAGGTATGACAACCTAGGTTTCTGTTAAACCTACGTGATGGTCAGGTTGTGACATAATCCTCCCATGACATCGAGGCACTCTCAACTCTTGAGGTGGATGTGCTAGCACAATCAACAACTCCTGTTGAAGTACCATCTTCATCAGTAATTCTTGTTGATGCATTTATAGCTTTATTAAAAATCTCATTTAACACTATTTTACTTCGTGGTTTATGATCTCTTATGTGGTCTTCTTCAAATAAGGTAGCATTTGTAGATACAAACACTCTTTTATTTTGTGGATCGAATAAGAGACCACCTTTTGTTTCCTAGGGTAACCAAATAATAGACACACTTTTGAACGAGATTCTAGTTTCTTCAGGTTTGTCACTAACACATGCGCTGGACATCACAAATTCTAAAGTGACGTAAACTATTTATACGTCATCTCCATAGTTCAAAAGGAATTTCATAAACACTTTGTTTTTATGGAAATGTGTTCAAAATGAATACTACTGTATCTATTGCATAACCCCAAAATGAGGCAGGCAATTGAGCATAGCTCATCATAGATCCAACCATGTCTAACAGGGTTCTATTTCTCCTTCATGATACACCGTTATGTTGAGGTGTACAAGGTGCTGAGAGTTGGGATGTAATTTCATGTTCTATCATATAGTCTTAGGAATCTTAAGTCCATATACTCTCTACCCCAATCAGATCGAAGTGTCTTTATTGTCCTACCTAATTGATTCTCAACTTCAGTCTTGTACTCCTTAAACTTTTCAAAGACTTCAGACTCATGTTGCATTAGGTAGACATATCCATACCTTCAATAATCATCAATGGAAGAGATGAAATATTCATACCTTCCTCTTGTTTTAACATTCATTGGACCACATAGATTCAAATGCATAAGTTCTAAGGATTCTTTGGCTCTATAACATTTTCTAGTAAAAGGCCTTTTGGTCATTCTGCCTTCAAGACAATATTCACATGGAGGTAAGAAGACATCGTCTAACTCACTTAAAAGTCCACTCTTAACCAATCTCCCAATCCTATTGAGACTTATGTGACCTAATCTTAAGTGCCAAAGATAGTCATTTTCTTTAAGAGAAGTTCTTTGCCTTTTATTTTGAGTTTTAGCATTTTTAAACAACACAGTAATCAAAATTGCTTTAGCAACGGTTGGTCTTATCAAATATAAATTGTTTTCTAACTTTGCATAACAAAAATCAACACTTCTTTTAGAAATGAATATTTCATTTATGTAAAAGAAACATCATAGGATTGTTCTAACATACGAGAAATTGAAATTAAGTTCCTCCTTAACGTGGGAACTTGTTAGAGTTGACTTTTTGCTGCAAAAATGTGTGTCAGTAGGCCTGTTTGACCACGATTTTGAACCATTTTCCATCATTATTTGTCAAAAAGGAGTACATATTCTTAAAGTAGAACATGCACAGAACATTTATGGATATATTACAATATATGATATTTTAGGAAAAAAATGAGAAAAACATGATCAAATTTCGAGGAAAATAACAGTTTCCGAATTCTGCAGGAAATTGCACCTGGCACAATTTGGGAGCATTTTTTCCAACTTTGCCAAAACGTGCATTTTGATTAATGAAGGGCAAGGGGGACATTTCCAACATGTTTGAATCAAGCGACAACCGTGAGTCCAAGTCAAAAATGGAATGTTAGGTGAAACTCAACCCATTTCCACTTAAAAAGATGGGGCGTTCAACCAACTCGAGGATCTATAAAAGGAAGCCTCTCCCTCAGCTTCAAATCATCCCTTCCATGCTCGTTTTCAGCTTCATTTCATTCCTTCTTCATAACAGAACTTGTTCTTATACTTTAGATTTAAATTTTAGTTGTTATTTCCTTGTATTTTCATATTTTTGCTTACCGTATTGCTTTTAATTCAAGTTCTACATTTTATTTTTCATTTATTCTATTCTTCTTAAGTTCTTTAGTGATTTTACACTCCCCTCACACTTGAAATAGAAGAGAGTCAAGAGAGAACTTCTTGTACGGCTTCTTTATTCGTTTTAATTCAATGAAAATTACTTCCCTTATGTTTTTGTGTGTTTTCTTTCCTTTAATTATGCGCTAGATTAGTTTTCAACCTTTTTGTGGAATGCCTTAGCCAAAATGATTTGATTTTCAACACGCTCGTGATTTTGTCCAGATTTTGCCTGGCACTTTTTTGGGTTGGTTTCTAAAAACTTATTTTTACATCTTTTTTTCCATTTGGCCAGTGGGATTTTGATTTATACACTAAAGTCTAACTCTGAGAAGGGTGGATTAGGTAAAATAATGGGAAATGAATATGAGATGTGACTTAGACATAAGCGCATAAAACACGGTCCTAGGCATAGGCCCTCTGACCCATAATGCAAATGAGTTGATAAATATTCTCTAGTATTGTAATCACACATAGACATATGACTGCAGGTTACCTTAGCCTCTGCAGCAACAAAAGCGGTAGTTAAAAAGTAGAACTCAATTTCTCAAGAATTGCTAGAGAATTGCGCCTGGCCCAATTTCCCAACAAAGTGTGTTTTCCATGTTGTGCAAGTGTGATGCAAGTGATTTTGCTGTAGGTGCGATGTTCGGTCAGCGAAAAGGTAAAGTCCTTCATCCTATGTATTATGCAAGTAAGACATTGAACAATAGCCAATTAAACTATACTGTGACTGAGAAAGAGCTTTTAGCTGTTGTTTTCGCATTTGATAAATTTCGTTCATATTTGATTGGGACTAAGGTGATAGTTTTTATGGATCACTCTACATTGAAATACTTGTTTGCTAAAAAGGAAGCTAAGCCTAGATTAATTAGATGGATATTATTGCTACAAGAGTAGCATATCACTTGTCCTTATTATGCAAGAGTTATGCAAGAGTTTGATTTAGAGATAAGAGATAGAAAAGGAACAGAAAACCAAGTAGGTTGATTATGATAACTCGAAAATTAAAGAACATTTTGTTGATGAGCATCTGTTAGCTATTTCTAAAGTCCCTTGGTATGTTGAGTATGCAAACTATCTGGTTAGCAACATGATTCCTACTGGTTTAAGTAAGCATCAAATTAAAAAGTTCTTTCATGATGTTAGGTTTTATAGATGGGATTAACCTTTCTTGTTTAAATTGAGACCTAACAAAATTCTTCGCAGGTGTGTTGTTGAGCATGAACAGAAGGATATTCTGGAGGCGTGCCAGAAATCATCATATGGTGGACATTTCGCTGGACGTAAAACTACAGCGAAGATCCTCCAAAGTGGTTTCTTTTGGCTGTCCCTATTTCGAGATGCTCATATATTAGCTCAAAGTTATGACTGGTGTCAAAGATCAGGTAACTTGACACCGAAATATGAGATGCCCTTAAACCCAATATTGGAAGTTGAACATTTCGATGTTTGGGGCATCGACTTCATGGGTCCGTTCCCGCCTTCATTCGGTAAGAATTACATTCTCTTGGTTGTTCACTATGTTTCGAAATGGGTTGAGGCTTTAACCACTCTTACTAACAATGCCAAGGTAGTTTCTCTCTTCTTGAAAAAGTTGGAACATGGAGACTTAGTTTTGTTATTCAATTCTAGATTAAGGTTGTTTCCAGGTAAACTTAACTCTTGATGGTCGGTCCTGTTTGTAGTTGAACGTGTTTATCCACATGGAGCTGTGGATTTGAGGGATTCGAAAGGTAATATTTTTAAGGTAAAAGGGCATCGAGTAAATAAATACTTTGGTGAGCATATTGACAGAGGCAAAACCTCTGTAATACTGAAAGATCCATGAAAAATAGTGATAACAGTCCCTCTGTCAGTATTGAGGACGTTTTTGTGTAAAATATTTTTTGTCGACAACTTCCAGATGCTCTAGCATGGCTTCTGCTTCCAACTCTTCAATCAATTCCTCATCTAGGATCTTCAGCAAGAAGCATTCTTCTGATTCAGCTGGGAATTTCATTGAGTCGTATACGGAGAATTCCACTTCTTGATCTTGAACTCGCATCGTCAACTCTTCTTTGTAAACGTCTACCAGCGTTCTCCCTGTTGCAAGAAATGGCCTCCCAAGGATGATAGGGACCTTTTTATCTGCATCATAATCCAAATTAATAAAGTCAGCAGGAAAAATAAATTTATCAACTTGTACTAGGACGTCTTCAATGTTCCCTTCTGGATGCGTGATGGACCGGTCCACAAGTTGCAATGTCATCGTTGTAGGCCTTGCTTCTCCTATACCTAGCTTGTTATAGATGGATAAGGGCATGAGGTTGATGTTGGCTCACAGATCACATAATGCAAGCCCTATTTCTTGTCCTCCAATGGAAATGGGTATCGTAAAACTTCTAGGGTTCTTCATCTTCGCTGGAATTTTGCTCGTGACGATATTGCTGCAAGCCTTGGTCATCGCCACAGTCTCATACTCTCTCAGCTTTCTCTTCTTGGTGAGTATCTTTGTTAAGAATCTTACGTAATTCAACATCTGTTATAGAGCTTCCACCAAAGGTATGTTTACATGCAGTTGCTTTAACACATCAAGGAACTTCTTGAACTGAATGTTTTGCTATTTCTTCTGCAACCGCTTAGGATATGGTGATGCTGGTTTGTATTCTGTTGGAGCATCTACATGCTCTATCTGCTTTCTTTTCTCGGGCATTCTAATCTGTGTTGATTCTGCCTTGGATGCATTGATCTCTACTGGGGTGACCTCCTCACTAGTGCTGTTGTGAATTTCCCTAGGTTGCTCCATGTTTTGCACTAGTGGAGTGGTTAAAACTTTCTCTGCTGGCTCACAATTCTTAGTTGTATGAGATTCTCCTGATTTTTTCTGAGTAGGCTCGCTTACTACCCCTGGAACAGTCGGGTGTGCCGGAGGTAATGCTTTGCCACTTCGCAGTGTGAGAGATTTACATTGCTCCTTACCATCCCTCTTCGGTACTTCCATATCGTTCGGCAATGCTCCATAAGGTCTGCTCTTCAAATCAGTTGCTAGCTGTTCTACTTGCAGCTCTAGATTTCTTACTTATGAGGTTTAGCTATGCACGGTAGTATCATTATTGGCCATATCTTACTTCATCAAGTTTTTCAATGACGCAATCGTTCTTTCTGCGGGCTTCTGTGCCACCACTTGACCTTGATTAGCAAATCCTGGAGGAAAATTCCCTTTCTGCTGATATGCTGGACCATCGAAGGTGCCAAAATTATTTCCTCCCTGATTTCCACTCCAGCTGAAATTGAGGTGATTTCTCCATCCTGGGCTATATATGTTGGAATAGGGGTTGTTTCTGCTGTTATGCAGATTCCCAAGATAGTAAACCGACTCTGGGTTGCCAGGGCAATTGTTATAATGATGATCTCTCTCGCAGAAAGAGCAAGAAATCCCCTGAATGTGGCTAACATTTGCCTTGCCGGCAGATGCTCCCACTGTGCTCTGCTGCGTCATGCTTTTCATCACTAAATCTGTCAAGTTTTCAATTTTCGAGCTCAAAGCAGAATATGATTCAGATTCATTAAGCCCATTACCTCCTCTACCTTGAATAACTCTAGGGTCTGACCATGAATGGTTGTTTGATTATATTCTCCCTAAGATGTTGAATGCATCAGCATAAGGTTTTGCTAGCAATGCGCCATTTGCTAAGGCATCAACGACCAGACGCGTAGCGTCGTCCAATCCATTATAATACATTTCAATCTGGATGCACCTTGGGATTCCATGGTGAGAGCATTTCTGAAGCAGTCGCTAGTGAATAGGGGAACAACTTAAGCCGCAACACTTCTTTGCTGTATCCTTCATCCTTAAACGAATTACATACCCCCATGAAAAACTTCAGATGTGAATGCGGGTCTTCAGTAGGATGTCCGTGAAACTGACCCACTGTCTGGAGCATCTGAAACATTACGGGTTTTAGTTCAAACTTTGGGGCAGCAATTTCAAGCTCCGTGATTACTGGGTTGAAATTATAAATGCTGGAGCCGCGTACGTCCTGATTTCTCTATCGATGTCATCTGCTAGTAATACAGCATTGAGAGGGGGCACTGCTACCTAAGGGTCAGCAGCAATAGGAACCTCATCTACTATTTCTTCGATCCTCACATTTGGCATAATAGGTTGACGCATATTCGGGTTGGGTGATTTATATTTGCTTCAGCTTGGGTTCTTCTTTTCTCTCGTTGATTTCTATGGAACGTTCATTCTATCTCGTGATCGATAATGTATTCCAAGCTCTCAAAATCATTCATGAACCTACAACCACACAAAAATGTGAGAAAAAGAAAACTCTATTAAGCACCGAATCTACAAACACTATTGTTTAGAATAAAATCACTAAAGTCCCCAGCAACGACACCAAAAACTTGTTGCGTCCACACAACCGTGCTGACAACACGTGCAAGTATACACGAAATGTCGGTTGTAGTACGAAACGAGGTTGAATCTGCAGGGACCTTAGATGATATTTTAAACAGTGTTGACAGATACCAAAAGCGTAAAGAAGTATAGACGTTGTTTCCTGACTTGAACAAGTAAACATAAAATAAACGAGGTAGTAAACAATCCACAGCAGCAGACACACTTCGTAAAGCTGACGACAGGCAGAAGAAACAGCACAGAATATGAAAACGGGGAGAATACAGATATGGAAAAGTGGGGGGACTCACATGCATTCACAAACCTATTAACCTACCCTCTAACTAACAACATCCACTAATGCCCAGCTCGACTTGGTTCGCTTCCGAGAAACTCGAACATGAAAACCCACAACTCTCGTTGCTAAGTTCCAAGCAGTAAAAACAAGCTCTAGGCAAGATTAGAGGACCCCATTCTTGAGAATCCACAAAGCTATACAAAAGCGCTGATCCCAAATGAAGCAAGTCAGCAACCATAAGTCCTCCTGGGTCAACGTAGAAGCAAGCAAATAGAGCAGAGTGACCAACAATCCTCAATAAGATATCAGAAATTAATACAGCTTCATTTAAAAAACAGATATAGTAGTTAGAGGTTCAGTTTACAACAGTTGTGCCCTATATCTCACGAAAGTAAAAAAATTTCATCAAGAGGAAGAAACAATTCAAGAAGCATTTCTCCAACCAAAAAGAGTCAAAAGGTGAAAAGAGTAAAAATGATGAGGTAATTTGTTATGAATGCAAGAAACTGGGCCACATTAGAACCGATTGTCCTCTTCTCAAGTAATCCAAGAAATCCAATAAGAAAGAGATGAAGGCTACTTGGAATGATAGTGATGAAAGTGGAAGTGAAACTGAGAATGAAGAAGTGGCCAACTTTTGCTTCATGGCTCATGGTGACAAGGAGGATGAACAAGATGATGAGCTAACTCTTGACCCTCCTTCTTATGATAAGTTGTTTGAAGCTTTTGAGAATATGCAAAAATATTTAGAAAGGCTTGGTTCTAAATATGTTATGCTTAAAAAGAAATATAATTTCTTAGCTAGTGAAAATCAGTATTTACTTGATGATATTACTTGCTTAAAGAAAAATGAGCATGATGTTGTAAATATCTCTTGTGATAAGCATGTTCTTGATTGTGATGAGAAAAATGCATTACTTGATAAAATTAGATTTCTTGAGCATGATTGTCGCGAAAAAGATAATTTGATTAAATTGCTTAAGAAAAAATGAATGAAATGCTTTAGTGTAACTTGATAAGGCTAAAGATTCTATTAAAAAGTTAACAATATGTGCTCAAAAAGGTTGGACAAGATAATTAAAGTAGGTAAGCCTTATAGAGATAAAAGATGTTTAGGCTATATTAATGAATGTTCTACTCCCTCAAGTTCTAAAACTATTTTTGTTAAAGCATCTCCTGATATGCCTAAGCTTGTTGCTCCTAAGGTTGTATCTAAACATGCTAAAATTAGCTTTGTGCCTATACTTTATTATTGTGGTGGTGAAGATCATATAAGACCTGAGTGCTTTAAATTAAAATATGCTCAAACTACTTCTCCTAGAAGAAATTTATGTCAAAGGGCAAAGTTTCACAATGCTCCAAAAAATAATTTCTCCAAGAAAAGTAGGGTGCATAATTTTGATGTAAAAGATAATTCATTGCATAATATTGTTTGTTTTTCATTTGGCAAGTATGGACATAGATCTTATTCTTGTTACTTGTCTAAATCTTATACCTTCAATGAAAATGCAAAAAATGAAATTGATCCCTAAGTATGTTAATGCTAACCTTCTAGGACCCAAACAAGTATGGGTATCAGAGGATCAAATTTAAATTTTTGTGTTTGTAGGTTTGTTTGAAAGCTTTTAAGAAAAGCAAGTGGTACTTTGATAGTGGTTGCTTGAGACACATGAAGAGAGACCAATTCAAGTTTGTCACTCTCTCAGAAAATGATGGAAGTTTTTTAACATTTTGTTACAACAAGAAAGGTAAAATAATAGGTAAGGGTAGTATAAGTAACAAATCATCTATTTTTATTGAAAATGTACTTTTGGTTGATGGTTTAAAGCATGGTTTACTTAGTATTAGTCACTTGTGTGATAAAGAATTTAGAGTTGTGTTAGATAAAAAAAAATGCATCATTGAAAATGCTAGAGATGGAAAAGTTTTATTTTTTGAAAATAGAGATAAAAATGTGTATACTGTTGATTTAAATGATTTCCCTATTAGTGATAAATATTTATTGGTCATGCATTATGATTCTTGGTTATGGCATAGAAGATTAGGACATGCTGGCATGCTTTTAATTTCAAACATTTCCAAGAATTCTTTGGTCAGAGGTCTTTCCCAAGTTTAAATTTGAAAAGGATAAAGTTTGTGATGCTTGTCAAATGGGTAAGCAAACTAAGTCTTCATTTAAAGCTAAAAATGTGATTTCTACTATAAGGCCCCTACATCTATTACACATCGAATTATTCGACCCTTCTAGAATTGCTAGTTTTGGAGGGAACTATTATGACTTTGTGATAATTGATGATTTTTCAAGATTTACTTAGGTTTTGATGCTAAAACATAAGGATGATGCTTTCAAAAGTTTTTCTAGTTTTGCTAAAAGAGTTCAAAATGAAAAAGGTTGTTGATTTCTAAAATTAGGAGTGATCATAGAGGAGAATTTGATAGTAATGCTTTTGAAACCTTTTGTGAAGAAAATGGATTTTCTCATAATTTCTTCGCTTCAAGAACTCCTCAACAAAACTGTGTGGTTGAAAGGAAAAATCGAACTTTGTAAGCATTTGCTAGGTCAATGTTGCATGAGTATGGTTTACCTTCATACTTTTGGGCGGAAGTCGTTAACACTGCTTGTTATATTTTAAATAGAGTTTTAATTATATCTTCTCTAGATAAAACTCCTTACGAACTTTGACATAACAAAATTCCAAATATTGGGTATTTCAGGATTTTTGGATGCAAATGTTTTATTTTGAACGAATAAAAGCTTGGAAATTTTGATTCTAAGACGAATTTTGTTATTTTCCTTGGCTATTCATCTACTAGTAAAGCTTATAGAGTTTTCAATAAGAGAACTTTGGTATCTGAGGAATCTATGCATGTGGTATTTGATGAATCTTGCAACATTGTTTCTAATGATTCTTTTTGTAGTGGTGCTTTAGAAAGAAATTTTTGAGACTTACTTGTTAGTGACAAAGCAAAAAGATTGCTTCAAGTAAGTAAGAAGTGAGCATCAACGAAAATAAGGTGGACGGTTCTTTATCCATGCATAAAGAGTGGAAGTATGCTTCATCCCATCCTAAGGATTTAATCCTTGTTCGACATCATCCAAAATTCCCTATTATGCATAAACTTTTGTTTCGCAAATTGAACTGAAAAGTTTTAATGATACCGAAAATGATGAATTTTGGATTTTAGCTATGCAAGAAGAATTTAATCAATTTCAAATGAACAAAGTTTGGGGATTAGTCCCTAGGCCTTCTAATGCTTCTACAATTGGGACTAAATGAGTCTTTAGAAATAAAATGGATGAGAATGGAAATATGATTAGAAATAAAGCTAGACTTATAGCTCAAGGTTATTGTCAAGAGGAAGGAATAGATTACAAAGGTTGTTAGATTATAAGCCATTAGAATGTTACTTGCTTTTGCATCTTATAAGAATTTTATTTTGTATCAAATGGATGTAACAAGTGTCTTTTTAAATGGTTATATTATGAAGGAAGTTTATGTGGAACAACCTCCGGGCTTTGAAAGTGTTGATTTCCAAATCATATTTTTAAGTTGAAAAAGGTTCTTTATGGTTTAAAACAAGCTCCAAGAGTCTCGTATGATAGACTTACTAATTTTCTTCTTGATAATGGTTTTAAAAAGGGTAAAATTGATACTACACTCTTTATTAAATCTAAAGAAAATGATATGTTATTAGTCAAATATATGTGAATGATATTATTTTTTGTTATAATAATCTTTCTATGTGTGAAGAATTTTATGCATAATAAGTTTGAGATGAGTATGATGCGAGAACTTAAGCTTCTTTCTTGGACTCCAAATCAAACAACTCAACGATGGTATCTTCATAAATAAAGAGAAATACATAAGGGATTTGCATAAAAGTTTCAAAAGGTAAAATTACCAAAACTCCTATGAGCACATCTGTTAGAGTTAACTTTTTATTGTAGAAACATGTGTCGATAGTCATGTTTGACCACGTTTTTGACCCATTTCCCATTATTATTTTCCAAAAGGACCACATATTCTTAAAGTATAACATACATAGATTATTTTTGCATAAACGTCAAACTATGGTACTTTAGGAAAAATATGAGATAAATGTGGTCAAAGTTGGAAGAAAATAACAGAATTCTGTCTTTTGCAAAATTGCGCCCGGTGCATTTTTGGAGGGCAATTTGTCAAAACGCACGTTTTGATTAATGAAGGGCAAGGAGGACATTTCCCACATATTCAAAACCGTGAGTCAAAGTCCAAGTGAGGTGGTTATGTGAATCTCAACCCTTTCCCACTTAAAATGGAGGGGAGTTTCAACCAACCAATGGTGCTATAAAAGGAAGTCATTCATCCCTCAGCAAATCATCCTTTCTAAGCTTAATTTCATCTTCTTTTAGATGCTCTCTAGTTGTAGAACACGTTTTTAGGGTTTATGTTCATGTTCTAGTTGTTCATTTCTTCGTTTTTCACGGTTTTACCTTTCGTAGTGCTTTTAATTCGAGTTCTTACTTTCGTTCTTTGTTCATTCTGTTATCTTGAAGTTCTTTAGCGAGTTTCAACTCCCCTCACGCTCAAGAGAGAAGAGGATCAAGCTAGAACTCCTTGTACGGCTTATTTATTCATTTAAATTCAATGAAAAATACGTTCTTTATGTTTTCGTGCATTTACTTTCATTTAGTATGTTCTAAATTAATTATCAACCTCTTTGTGGAATGCCTTAGTCAAATGATTTGATTTTTAACACGCTCGGGATTTTGGCCAGATTGCACCTGACACTTTTTTGGGTTGGTTTCTAAAAACTTCTCTTTACTTTTTTTTTCCATTTGGCTAGTGGGAACTTGATTTATAAACCAAAGTCCAACCTTGGGCAATGTGAGTTAGGTAAAATAATAGAAAACCAATATGGGATGTGACTTAGGACTAAGCACATAAAACATGGTCCTAGGCATAGGCCCTCTGACCATAATGCAAATGAGTTGGTAGATATTCTCTAGGATTGTAATCACACATAGGAATATGATTGTAGGTTACCCTAGCCTCTGCAGCAACCAAAAGCGGTAGTGAAAGAGTAGAACTCAAATCCCAAGAAAAGTTAGGAATTGCGCCTGGTGCATTTTCCCAACATAGTGTGTTTTCCATGTTTTGCATCAAAACTAAGGTAGGAGACAAGGAGGTTGAGTTTCATTAAATTGCTTGTTAGTTAAAACCCCAAACGACAACATTTCATCACATTTTTCTTCCTAAATCACAACTGCATATTTGAACCATTTCACTGCATTACTTGATTTTGAAAAGCAACAAGTCCCTGAGGATTCGACCTTGGATTACTTCCGAGTATTACTTGTGACCGTGTGAGCTTGCACGAGTCTCTAATCTTTTTAAAGGTAGAGAAAATCACAACAACATCCACTCAGCTTGACAAGGACAAGAAAAGTAAATGTGTGGATGTAAAGACTTCTCGATATATGATTAGTTCTTTACTTTATTTAAATGCAAGTAGGCCTGATATCATGTTTAGTGTATGTGTTTGTGCTAGATTTCAATCTTGTCCTAAGGAATCTCATGTGCATGTCGTTAAAAGAATTTTCAATTATTTGCTTGGAACTATTGATTTAGATTTGTGGTATTCTAAAAATGTTGAGTTTAATTTCGTAGGATATTCTGATGCGAAATTTGTGGGTAGTTTACTTGACCTAAAGAGTGTTGGGAAATTAACGGTCCTGTATAATTTCCCCTTCTACATAAAATATTCACACACAACCCCAATAATCAAATAAAGAACAAAACTGTGAAGAACAAAAAAACTACAAATCAAATTATACTGGTTCACCACTAAGGGCTACGTTTAGTCTTCCACTCAGATGTAGATAATTCACTAACAATGTTAAGGATTAGATACAAAACTCTCCTCAAAATATCATTTAGAGGCCCAACAAAAGTCCCCTAGCTTCTAAGTATTTTACACAATTAATACTTGGTACAAGAATGGAAAACCTCATCGATAAACACAAACACGAGTTTCCGACGACGCACTACAACCCAAATTTTCCTCCTCTTGTCTCTCTGCCTCACTACTACCCGCCGCCACAAAATTTTATCAAGATGTGCCACCACCTTTTTTGTTTCTTTTCTTCATGGCACACACCAAAACGTTAAAGTATCAACATATATATTTTGTTAAAACAAAGGCTCTAATAATTTGGACCCTGACCCAATAATCTTCACAATTAATTTTCATTCTTTTATTTTCCATTATTTTTGTCTCTAATCCCAAAAATCTCTCACTTGGAGACAAAATAATAATTTCAACTCCCACTACAAAAATAGTGCCCCATCATCTTCGCAACCTCGCCAAGGCTCAGTTCTAACTGCACCAACAGTAACTGACTCTACAACTACTCGGCCTCATCCAAGCTCCGTCTATGATTGCCCCGAGATTGAGCAATCCTACGTGGTATTGTCTCCCAAATGTTAGAGACACAGCCATGTGCTCCCACTCGATCTAAGTGGTCCCTGTCGCTTCCTTTTTCGATCGAACCCAACGACCTCCGAAGGAAGATTCCCTTTATGAATTGGCACTCCCACCCAAGTTCGTTGCCTTTCAATAGACATTACCCTTAACTTCCAAACCAACTGTAGTTTTCTCCCTCAAAGCAATATCTCGTCTATGCAACTTCATCAACTCACTCATCGGTGTGACAACTGAGGTATTATACCGACAACCTGTTGAACACCTCACTGAGTTGTTCCCCTTACCCTTTCCTCTACTTCCCAACTGTTGTACTTGAGTTGATGTCAAATTCTTCTAATCTATCTTGGTTGTCAATGCTGCCGATTCTTTCAACTCTCGCCCTGAACCATCTGCAGCTACTATATGCATCCTTTTTTCTCTCAGATCCCCTGGCAACCTTAAACTCAGACACATAAACAGAAGAACCACCCTCGATTCCCTTTTGAGCTTCCTGCGACCTCCAACAAACTCATTGCTGTAGCCATTTTCATCTAGCTTCCCCATGGAAAACAAATTAAATCTGAAGCTAGGAATATACCTGACGTCTCATAGCACCAACTCGACCCCTTCGCTTGTCTTCAAACAAACATCTCCAATTCGTCTCACCTTGGAGATACTCTCATTCCCCATTCTCACTGAGCCATAATCACATGCAGTAAGAGATGAGAACCAAAGTCTATCTGAAACAACATGCGCTGATGCTGTAGTGTCCACTATCCATTAGTCTACAGATATGTTCCTCTGAACACAAGCTAGAAACTCTTAAATCTGATCTGCTTCTGTTACGACGTTTATAGAATTGTCCTCCTTCTCAAAATCTTCTTTGAACTTTCTACAAAAATGTTGCACGTGTCCTTTCTTGTGGCAATAATAACACTCAACTTCCCCACTGAAACTCCCACTACCCCTGTTATATCTCTGCTGCTGCTTCCTGTTGTAATTCATATTTGCTTTCCTTTTGTTATAAGCTACCAAAGCTGATTCAACCATGTTTTTTGCCCCTGAAGTAGATTCAAACTTTTCCCTAATTTTCTTCAGGGTTCCTCAGATAAGGCGGCATTACAAATAGCTGAAAATTTCAAGTTATTTTTCCCTAGCGAATTCTACATCGCGGTCTTCATCGTCTCCCAACTGTCGGCAAAGATGTCAATAGTCTTGTAATCTTCACCTCTTCCTCAATGTTGACACTCATCCCTTCTAATTTTTCAAGATATAGGTGAGCTCATTAATGTGGAAATTCATCGAGGTTTCCTCCTCCATGTGGATATTAAAATACTTCGTAAATAGAAGTATTTTTGTATTCGCAGAAGGTTTTTCATTCTTGTCTTCCAAGGCCTTCAACAATTCCTTCGCAGTAGTCTCTTTCGTCACCAAACTACAAACATTCATCGACAACGACATTCTGATGTTCGCAACGACCTGTTCATCCATCTCAATTCAATCCTTGTCTGTCGTCCCTGCTAGTCTCTCCCCCAAAGTTTTGTGTATCTTCTTGCACATAAGAAGATCCTTTATATGCATCTTCCAAAAACTGAAATTATCCCCGGTGAACTTCAGAACCCCTTCATAGTAATGGTGTGCGTGGTATTTGCCTCCCATGATACTGTAACCCTACAGCTATGATACTGTATTCCCTTTCCACATAAAATATTCACACACAACCACAATATGCAAATAAGGAAGAAAACTGTAAAGAACAAGAAAACGACACAACAAATTACACTTGTTCGTCACTAAGGGCTAAATTCAGTCTTCCACTCAGATGTGGGTAATTCACTAATAATGTTAAAGATTGGATACAAAGCTCTCCCAAAAAATATATCCTAGAGGTCCCAACAAAAGTTCCCTAGCTTCTAAGTATTTTACACAATTAATACTTAGGTACAAGAATGAAAAACCTCACTGATAGACACGAACACGAGTTGTAGACGATGCATTACAACCCAAATGTTCCTCCTCTTGTCTCTCTGCCACACTACTACCTGCGCCACAAAGTTTTATCAAGATGTGCCTCCACCATTTTTGTTTCTTTTCTTCACTGCACGCACCAAAACCTAAAAGTATCAACATATATATTGTATTAAAACAAAGGCTCCAATAATTTGGGTCTTGGCCCAATAACCTTCACAATTATTTTTCATTATTTTTATTTTCTATTATTTTAGTCTCCAATCCCAACAAAGAGTACTAGTAGGACTTGCCAATTTATTGGTAGTTCAATAGTTTCTTGGTTTAGTAAAAATTAAAATTTGTTTGCTAGTTGTTATGCTCAAATTCTTTAGATGAAACAAAATCTTTGTGATTTTGGATTAAAGTTTGAATTTTGAAAATGTGAAAATATTTTGTGATAATACAAGTGCTATAAATTTGACTAAAAATTCTATATATCATTCTACGACTAAGCATATTGATATTAGGCATCACTTTATAAGAGAGCATGTGCAAAATGGTCATATTATTCTTGAATTTGTAAGCTCTAATAATCAATTAGCGGATATTTTTACGAAGCCTTTAAATGAATAATGTTTTTGCAAAATTAGGCTTGAGCTTGGTATTATTCGTTGTGATATATCTTAATTTTTTTGTTGTTACTAGTTTTTTTTAGAATGAATATTGATAAGGGGAATCTTTTATGCTAGCTTATGTTCACATTTTTAGGGGGAACTTTTTATGTTATTAATTCATTTTTTCTTGTTATTTTTTGTGATTACAAAGGGGGAGAAGTTTTGGAAAAAATGTGCGCTAAAATTATTTCATGATTTATTGGTTTATTAATTCATTGATGTATTAATTCGGGGGGAAATTAATATTTGAATAATTTTTAAGCATGATATTTATAGTGATTTGTTGGATTTAATGTGATGATTATTAAATGTCTATGTATTTTTCTTTGGAGGTTTGTCATCATCAAAAAGGGGGAGATTGTTGGGTTTTTGGTCCTTAATCTCAAATTAATTCATTTTAATTAATTAATGTTTTGATGATAACAACTCTAATTTTATTTATTGACATTTTTAGCATTTTTAAATTGTCCACAATGTGGAGCTCGTTACAACGATTCCAACGACTATAGGATCATCAAAATCGGAGCTCAAATGAAGGAGTTAAGATTGAAAAAATAAAGGAAAAATACTCGAAAAGATGACGTGGACAATTCGTAGATTGACAAGCGGCAATCTTATTTAAAAAAATAAGAAAACAAATCAAATCAAAACAAAACAAAAGGAATTAAAAGGAAAAAAAAAGTTCAAGTTAACAAACCGTAACTTCTTAAAATAAAAAAATATATATAAAAAAATTATTACATCATGTCAGTGGGTTTTAAAAAATAAAAAATAAAAATTTTCAATATAACCGTTTACGTGCAAAATAAAAAAATAAAAATTTTGAATGTAACCGTTTACGCCCGTGTGTGTATATATATATATATATTTTATTATTATTATATATAATTCTTAATTCCTTTTTCAAAATTATCCCAACCCTTCATTTTTAATAAATAAGATCCAATGGTTCAAAATTAAACTTGATTTTTCTTTTACCATTTTCCGTCCTCTATTTAAAACTAATCTTCTCCTCCAATAATTACACAATTATCTTATTCTCAATCCTCCATAACTTCAAAATTTTCAATTGTGCTATTCTCTCCAAGTTCTCAAATTTTCTTTTCATCGTATTTGTGAGAGAAATTTTATTGTTGTGAGTATTGAATTGTTTGTGAGCTGAAATTTGTACATTCACTCTATTTGAGAAGTTTGTAAGTATATGTTTCGAATTTCCAACTCGTTGTAACGATGTGATCCTCACCATGGAGAGAATCATCTTTATGCTCTTAAAAAGAGTAGTGTACCGATTTGACTCCTACCGTGGAAAGAGTCAGAATTTCATTTTACAACCAAATAGGGGCTTGGGAAGTGGGGTAGGACAGTTGTGCCGAACCACTATAAAAATTCATGGTGTCAAATTTCTCTAACCCTCTCTCTTATTAATTTTTGCAATTAATTTTTGAATTTTGTTATTTGCTTTAAATTTCTCTTATTTGCCGTAGAATTTATTTTATCTTACTTTGTCAAAATAGTATATCTCAAAAAAGTGTATTATTTTTGTTTAGATTGGACACATTTGTTAAAAGTAAACATTTTGTTAATTAAATCGTATTTACTCCCCTCTAGGGTTGCCATATCGATCAAACAACAGTAGCACACGACAATTACCACCAATACAAATTGATCAACAGTACTTCCTATATAGATGAGTCGACCAAAAAAAAAAAGAGTATAGCCACCAAATACAAACAACATAATCACACTCACATTCATAACGTCGTTTTCAGCCACCACACGATCGAGATGCACTTGACCAACCGTAGCCTCGAGCTTGGCCCTCTGTTGATCAAGCTGGTGTGAGGGCTCTCATGACTCCTCTAGAGTTGTCTCCGTTGCAACCTTTTGTTGTTACAGGTAAGAAAGCTCGGCTCTCATGCGATGGACCACCGAGTTAGCCAGCACACCGGCCTGAAAACAAGCAATTGTTAATGAAATAAAAAATAGGAAGAAAAATGAGAGCGAACTCACTTTGCACATCTCTTACAGTGCCTGACAGAAATCTCATTCAAGGTCACCAACAGAAAATACGCCAGGGAGGTCATCCTCTAGATCCCCTCCTGACTGCATCGTCCGACCCTGTCAATATCCTATGGCAGCATGGAGGCTTGGTAAGGCCCTGAAAAACTAAAGGCAGGACTTTGTAAGGAAGACGGCGAACCCTCAAAACGAGGAGACTCAGGAATCGGAGGGAGTGGCTATCCAGGCATCACGAATGCAGAACTTGGGAGCAAAGGTCGAGCAGAAAGAGGATGGGGTGAATGGTGGCAGTGGGAGCAACCCTAGTAGGTCGGGGCAGATCAGACATCTCTGCTCCCAACGTCGTTGGGTTTGGTGGGATCGAACTCGAACCCCCCTCTCCTGATGCAGGCCCTTTGTTAGAACGAAGGCGCTAATAAAGATTCATCTCGTCCTTATCTTCAAAGGACTTGGAAGAATCTAACAACAGGAAAAATGGATTGTAAGAGTTTGAGCCGTAAAACAAGAAGCAAGCGAAAGTCACAACAATAACTTACGTGAAGTGGGATTACCGGAATAGCTGAGAAACAAAAGTTCACTAATAAGTTCCCTCTGCAGCCCTGAAAGTGGACGAGTTAAATTTGATATACGGTATCGACATAAGCTTCCCTCTATAAGTTAGTTTTCCTTTTTTCCCATGTCAGTTAAACCTCTCTCTAAACGTGTCGCTGCATAGGAACGTTCGTCATATATACCAACTGAAAACCAGACAACCACAAAAAATAGAGAAGCAAGTTAACAATAATATTAAGACGTCGCCGAGCTAAAGAAAACAGAACAGTAAATAATTAAATACCTACTCGGAGCCCCAAACTTGGGCGGAATATTAAAAATGCCTCCCCTAGTGGAAAACTAATCCTCGCTAATAAAAAATCATTCATGTTTCTATTTTTAATTAGAACTAGAAATGGTGACTTTCTGCCTGCCACGGCGACGGGAAGCCTTACCGGGAGCCTTCCGCTTCCAAGAAGCGGTACAACTACTATCCGTATCCTCCGGTACTTCTAGAGGCTTCTTCTCCTTCTTCTTTGCCAGATAAAAATACACATTTCTCTTTGGAGGAACAACCTTTAAAGAAAATGCATGTAAAAGTGCAGAAGTCTCGACTGTCAAACCTCCACCGCTACTATATTACCAGGCTATGAAACATGCAAACAGCACATCCCACCCATTAGGGGCCAGTTGGGCGGGAACCAGACCGTCACTAAAAACTTTTTGCGCACAAGGATGGAAAGGAAGACGCAAGCCATGGGAAAATATAGTAGTGTATAAAGTCATTTCTCCCGGTGGCGGGTTAGTCATCTGCTCGTCATGTCCTGGTACTCGCATAACAATACTCTTCGGGACCTCGTAAGTGAATTGATAAAAATCCAAGATTCTTTGAGTGACCGTAGAATGAATACCAGCACAGAGGGATTCGATGTCTTAGAAACAACAATAGTGGCGTCATAACTTCCTGAACTATTCATGTCAACCCCATCTAATCTCACCTCAGCAATGTCCACCCACCCCAATACTGCGGTGATACCAGCACAACTAAAAAACACACTATTAGGCTCTTCAAGTGTCCTCCTTGAAAAATCACCACCCGCTAACCCAGTAGCTACTCTTTCAGCCACATCATCAGCAAATGAACATTCCCCTGCATCACCCCCACCTCGAGGTCCCTACGTCTAAACAAGGTATAGGAGAAGAAACCCTATCTTGGTCAAAAGATTCTAAACACTCAAATGTGAATTTTGCATAACGGAGTTCTAAATGGCGAATGACTACAAAGTATCCTAAGCAACAATCACTCATATTCCAAAAGAAAATAGTTCGGAGATAAAAAAAAATTACCTTAAAGTACTTCACCAAATTTGCTTCCCAATAAGCTTCTCAAACAAAAATGGATCATTGAAGAGGGAGAACACACAATGTACTTCAAAGCAAGGGAAAAAAACCCTAACTTTGAAGTGGAGGCTCATTGTTAGGGATCATTTAAGATTAGGCCATTGATGCCCAAAGTTGGAAGAAAGTTGGGCCCAAAATTGCCTAACCAATTACTCAAGACCGGCGCAAAAGCTATGTGCATCGGCCAGCACATTGTGCAGCCTCTAGCGGCGCATTGTGCGGAAATAACCCCCTCCCCCCACAGTCGCACAATAAGTGTCTGTGGGGGGGGGGGGTCGTGCGTGGCCCACTGCCACGAGGGTGGTTGTGGTGGTGGGCCCTGATTTTAGTGTGGCTCATTGGGTCGCACACCCATCTTTAGACACCTTTTTGAGCCAGTTCCTATATGGTGCCACTCTAGTCTTGTCAAGGTGCATATTTTAGGCACATGGGACCCACTTGTCATTTTTTTGCACATCCAATGGTTCCATTATAGGATGAGATATAGCATGGAGTTTTACTTCAATAGTCGTCCTTGACTTTCCAAAAACTCATTCACATTGCCACCAAAAGCTATAAATTGAAAGGATCCTCAATATTTCGAGGTAAGCAATTCAAACTAAGACTTCCTCTTTCGTCTCTTATCCTCTTAAGTTCATCAATTGACTTAAGCATCGGAGTGTGGTTGGCCGACACCATACCTGTATTTATTCTCTTATTTATCGTTGCAAACCTAAACTCTTCTGACCTACGAATTAATCCTCATTCAATCACTTGACGGTCGATTCACTCGGTAGCTTGATTTGGTCGACCCTGACCTTCGACTCAGCTCGGGTTCCCCAAAAATTTCATCACAGTTTGCTTGTGTATATAGTTTCATTAGAATTTTCGGCTATTGTATTGACCATAGAAGTTGAAGGGGTAGAATTTATTGTTAAATTTTGTAATTGTGAGTTAATCTTGTATAAGATTTTATTTGAATCTATACTTGAAAAGTGTACTGCCTTTAGGTCTGGATCTGTGATTTCAAAGTGTTTAAACAAAGGTTTGTTTTATCTATTGGTTGAAGATGTTCTTTTGGATTTCGAGTTTTGATATTGCTTTTGGTATTGCTTGACATATCTAATTCATTTTCTATTATTTCAACTTGATTAGATATTGTATGCAGAATTTTATTAGAATAATTATTTTGTATTTGTATGTTTTTTATGTCTTTTAAGGTTGGAGCATTGATTTCATTTTCAGGTGAAACGCTCATTTTGAAAGGAGAGACTACTACTTCTTGATTTTGAGCATTAGTAAATTTACTCTCTTCTAAAGGAGGGTGTGTTGAGACCATGGTGGTCGCCTTAGTGGTTTGCCAAATAAGAGAGATTGTATTTGTATTGATACTTTGATATGTAGGGAAACTTAAAGTTTCGTAATATTTCTTGTTTTTTATCCATTGAAAGAAACGAATACTTAATTCAAGTCTTTCCATTGTCTTGTAGTATTCATTCCGGATTTCATTTCTTTCTTTTGTATTGAAATATTTAAAAAATAAATCTCTCAATGGTTTGTTTTTATTGGACAAGAATTCTTGATCAAGACTTTGTTTGTCTATGCTAACTGATTTAGATATAACATTTAATTGGCTTATACGTTGCATATCCGAACGTGTAGGAGATAAGAGTCGCTCCTTCATCCTTGGAGTAAAATGGTTCGGGAATGGCTTTTCCAAATTTTACTCCTTGAAAAGAGGTGCTTGTTTGATCTGGATTATTAGCAGTTACGAGAATTGAGATCCTAGAAGGTTCATATCTAGTGGATGATTATGGTATTGTATGTTCAGTGCGTACAGTTATAGTAAATTCTTCTGTTTGCATGTTCAATGACTTGAATCGTTTTGTGTTGCTCTTCGATTTCATGTTGTTGGGATAAACACTTAATTTTATGTACCAATTATCTCCTCTTGTGTGAACCTAATGGTAAAAATTATAATTCAAAAAAGCACAAGACATAAGCAATTTTAACATGGAAAAACTCCCTCAATGCAAGGAGTAAAAAACCACGGATCAAAGTCAAAATCTCCACTATAACCAATAATAGGCTACACCAAGTTCTCCCTAGCAACAACTAGAGGCATATAATAATAATATCTCGAGACAATAAATCTCCACAAATACGGGAATAAACCGGAGAAGAAAATTATAAAGATCTCACCTAAAAGTGGCACCAACTACCCACTGTATCTGACTGTAAGTAGCTCCAAAAGAAAATTTCACCATCCAAATTGAAGACCCTCGTGCTGTGAGCATGCTGTCAATATTTCACATCGATTGGTCCACGGATCAACCCCCGATTGTGCAAAAAATGCTTATGTACCAAACTATTTTCTTTTCTCAAATTTTTTTTATGATTTCTCTCTCCTCTCTGTCTCTGTATGTGTGCTGCTCCTTTTTCCCTCTCTCACCATATGTCAAGTAGCAGCACTCGTACTAATATATATAAGAAAAACCCTAAAAAAACTAATGCATCAAAGGTTCATGTGGGCCTAAATGATGGGCTTTGACATTGTGAAAAGACCTAACAAATATCCCCATTTTCACCGTGTGAAGGAAATTGTCAATCCAACAACGGAATGACAAAACTCAAGTTTTTCTCTCGGTAGATACTTTACCTATATATCGGATCCATTACGATCAGTATGTGTCTTCTCAAGTTCAAACAGTACATCATTGACAGCATCTCTTATCCAGTGATACCTCACATCAATATTTCGTTCTCGAATGAAATGTTGAATTCTTACCAAGATGAGTAGCACTATGATTATCGTATAATATCACATACTGTTGTTTCTTGAAGCCGAGCTCCTGTATAAATTGCTTCATCCACAACATCTCCTTGCACGCCGCTGCTGCTACAATATATTCTACCTCAGTCGTAGAAAGTGCAACACACTTCTATAATATTGACTTCCATGACACTGCACCACCTACAAATGTCATCAACTAGCTAGAAGTAGACTTTCCGTTATCTAAATCTCCGACCATATCTAAATCGCTGTAACCGACAAGCACTGGTTTCCCACTTCCTGTTTAAAGCTTACCTTTAGAAGTGGGAAACCAGGGAGTACCCCACAAATATCTCATGGTCCACTTGACTGCCTTCTAATGATATGTTCCCGGATTGGACATAAAATGATTAACAACACCAACAACATAAGCAATATTCAGTCTAGTGCATACCATGGCGTACATAAAATTCTCAATTGCTGAAGCATATCGAACTTTACTCATCTCTTCCTTCTCTTTATCTATAGAAGGACTCTACTTGCTACTAAGTTTAAAGTGATTGGATAAAGAAGAACTTACTGCTTTAGCTTTGCTCATGTTGAAACTTTCAAGTAGCTTCTCTATATAATGCTCCCGAGACATATACATTTTCTTGGATGCTTCGTCTCGTGCTATACGAATTCCAAGAATCTTCTTCACTGGCCCCAAATCCTTCATGGCAAAGGATTTGCTCAACTGTTTCTTCAACGTGTCAATTCTTGAAATATTCGAGCCAAAATCAAGATATCATCAACTTAAAGCAACAATATAATAAAGTCATTATTAGAAAACTTCTACGCAAATACGCAACGATGAAAAGTAGTCTTTTTTAAGCCTTGATCTCTCATAACTGACTAAAACCTCTTGTACCACTCCCCCGACACCTATTTCAACCTATAAAGAAATTTATTCAATCTACACACAAGATTCTCGTTGTCTTTCTCCTCAAATCCCTCTGGTTGGTCCACATAAATTTCTTGATCTAAATCACCATGCAAAAATGCAGTCTTGACATCCATCTACTCAATCTCCAAGTCATTTTCATCAAAGTCAACACTTTTCTTCTGACTAATCTCGCTTTGTAACGTGGTCGTGAGGTTTATTCTTCTTGTTTCACCCGATAAACCCACTTATTTTTAAGTGCGGTTTTTCCTTTAGGCAACTTAACAAAGTCAAAAGTGTGGTTTTTGTGCAATGATTTCGTTTTATCTTAATGCATCAATCCACTCTCTTTTGTGCTCATCTTCCATGGACTCCTCATAACTCTCAGGCTCTGCCTTATTACTCATCAATTGGATACCGTGTAGAAGAACGTTGATTTTTGGTAAATCTTTTAAGTGAAACCTCTATAGGAACTTCTATTTCTGATGATTGTTCATGAACATCATTTTCTACCTCAACCTTTTCTGGACCCTCTATCTAATATGTACTATCAAACTGATTATTCTAAACCCCATTCTCAGTCTGTGTAGAAGATTGTGTCAAAAGAACCGAATCCAAGTCAATCAAATCATCATTATGCTGAAACTTTATTTTATTTGTCTTCTCAATATCTTCTTTGGTTTGGTCTTCAACAAATACAACATCCCAACTTCTTATGAGCTTTTTCTGTACTGGATCATACAATTTATAAACAAACTCATCTTGGCCATAGCCAAGGAACGCACATGGTCTTGTCTTTACATCAAGCTTCGATCTCTCATATTTAGGAAAATGTACGAAAGCTTTACACCCAAGGACACACAGGTGATTATAGGATATCTCTTTATATGACCAAATTCTGTCTGGGACTTCAAAATTGAAAGGAACACTTGGCATCTTGCCTGCTCAACTAGTGTTCTGTTCATTCTCTCAACTAGCTCATTCAACTAACGAGTCTTTGGAGGTGTCTTTTGATGTCGAATATCATGACTTTTGCCATATTCATCAAAAGGTCCACAATACTCACCTCCATTGTCGGTCGTGATACACTTGAACTTCTTACCAGTTTCTCTTTCAACAAGGGCATGAAACTGTTTAAAGACTTGCAACACTTGAAGTTTAGTCTTCAATGTATAGACCCAAGTTTTTCTCTAATTATCGTCTATAAATGTCACAGAATATGAGGAACCTCCAAGTGTTTTTGTCTTCATAGGACCACATGCATCGTAATGTACTAAGTCAAGTATATTTGGATTCCTTGAGTGTTGAGGTGCCTTGAAAGAAACTCTAGTTTGCTTCCCTGCTAAGCAATAAGCACATCTTTTTAGAGGTGCATTATTTATATTAGAAAGATTATTCTTATTGGCCAAAATCATCGATCCCTTATCACTATTATGATTGAATCTTTTATGCCATAGTTCAACACTATTTTCATCATCCACTGTATTTATTGTAGAATCAATAATCTTTGCTTTCATCAAATACAATGAGGCACAATCCTCTCCCTTAGCTACAATCATTGAACCTCTAGTAAGCTTCCATTTGTCATCGTAGAAGGTATTGCAGAAACCTTCATCATCAAGCTTACCTGTAGAGATTAAATTCATGCGAATATCAGGGATATGTTTCACATTCTTCTAAACCAGTGTAGTACCATTCTTGGTTTCCAAATGCACATCACTAATACCAACAACTTTAGTCGATCCATCATTACCCATCCTAACACGGCCGAAATCACCAAATGTGTAGGATACAAAGAAATCCCTCCTAGATGTAGCATGAATTGACGTGCCACTATCAATCACCCAATTACTCTACTATGTAGCTAGATTGATAACAAACCATCAAATAAGATTAGGAAATCCTCGGTAGCTGCAGCAACTTTATCTGCATCATTACCATCATCATTCTTCTTCTCCTTACCTTTCTCATTTTTATTTTCTCTCTTCAATTGTAAAAAATATTTATTTATATGCCCTTTCATACCACAATAAAAACACTCAACATTGGCAAACTGGCTTGATACGATCATAATTAGCCTCAAGTCTTTTGAACCGAGTCAAGCTAAGAGGAGAGCATCACCGCACGCTTAATGCCATCAAGTGCATGCAAACCTCGCAAGGAGACGACCTCCGCGCGCGCATCTATGCTCCACCACGCGCATTCGTGCCCATGAACTCTCAACTAGACGCATGAGGCGCACGTTCTACTGCGGCGCGCCCCTACTGTGCTTCTGCACCCTGTATGTGGTAACCTCACAGCGCCTTGCCTGACGCACGCCTGTGCACCCTTACCTCAACAACCTCGCACCGCCCCCAGCGCGCACGCTTGCCAATGCCCTGCACATGCCCCACTAAATGCCAGCACTCACCACTGCATGGCAACTTGCCCATGGGCCAGCCAGCCGCCTACCATGCGAACACTCGCACGTCCATGCCATGCTAACCTCGTAAGAGGCCAAAACCTGCCCCAGAGCGTGCACTTGCCTGACCGTCGCCAGCGCCCCCGCTGATGCTAGCGCGGACTGCCACCCACGTCGATTGCCCCTGTCGCGAGCCCACGCTACCTACTGCCCACGCCACCAGGACTCCCGCATGCGCCCACGCATACGCCTTGCTAACCTCACAAGCACACCCTGCTGCACGCCCCTGTCACGCTCCCCTCAGCTGCACGTTACCTATCCTGCGCGCGCCCTGGCCAGCGCCAGCGCCTATGCGCATGCCCCTACCGCCCACGCTTGTGAGCCACACCCCCCGGCCGCCTATGCGCGCGCCCACCCCAACGCCAACCCCTACGCATGCACCACTACCAGCCCCATAGGCACCCCTAACTTGCCTTGCCGCCCACTCCAAAACAATTTAGGAATTGTTTTCCTTTTTTGTTTTGAGATATTTTGAAGGATTTGACTTTGGCTATTTCTTTTTATTTTCTATTAAGTTTAAATTACTTTTAGACAAGTTTCTTACATTTTAGGAATGTATCATTTTTTTATTTTTCGACTTTGAGCATAGAGAGTAATCTGTCTGCTCAAGGTAACAACTGCAGATGTAATCTCTCTAATTTTTAGTCTTTCGGGTTGAAACTATATATACGATTGGATTTAAGTGGCCTGTGGCTCAAGTAGTCCAATATGCTTGAGTTGTTGCGTATGACAACTGCTCTTACTTTTGCTTCTGTCTCTACCCTTCGGACCTCTGCTCTTACTCCTCCCCTACTTTTAGTAACAAGAACCTCAAAGTGTGATGAAGAGCCCTGTGACTTTCTTCTCATCTCTTCATTGAAAACATTATTTTTCACCACGAGTCTAACAATGTACCAAGAAGCCAAAACTCTTGTATTTCATCCCAAATTTGATCTTCATTCCAGGAAGCTGATTAATGATACCTTGGAATGTATTCAAGTGATATGACATAGGTGTTCCATATTAATATTTCAAAGCCATCATTTGCTTGATTAGAAACGTTTTATTATTATCAGTTTTTGGGGCATTTAATGACTAAAGCTTGTTCCACATAGTCTGTGCATGTGTTTCTTCTTCAATATGATTTAGAATATTTTCTTATGCCCAATGTCTAATAAAGCCACATACTTTTCCATGTCATATTTCCCATTCTAAATCAGTTTTATCTTCAATCTTCTTAAGTGAAAAAACAGGAAGATAAAATCCTTCATATATAAAACATCTTCCATCTTTCTTTTCCAAACTTGATAATTTGAGTCATTCAAAATCACCATTCTACTTGTACTAGTTTTCATTGTTCAACACAAAGCCAACAATTTTTAACCTCACTCTGATATCACTTTATTCGGATAAACACTTAATTTTATGGACCAATTATCCCTTATTGTGTGAACCTAATAGGAAATATCAAGTAAAAATAATAATTCAAACAAGCACAGGACACAAGCAATTTTAATGTGGAAAAGCCCCCTCAATGCGAAGAGTAAAAAACCACAGATTGAAGTCAAAATCTCTACTATAATCAATAATGGGCTACACCATATTCTCCCTAGCAATAACAAAAGGCATAAAATAGTAATATATCGAGATAATAAATCTCGGCAAATACGGGAATAAACCGGAGAAGAAAAATAGAAAGATCTCACTCAAAAGTGGCACCAACTACCCACTACATCTGACTGTAGGCAGCTCCAAAAAAAATCTCCACCATCCATATTGAAGACCTCATTTGTCAAAATTTCACTTCAATCGGACCATGGATCAACTCCAAGCAAGCAAAAAATGCTTTTGTATTGAATAATTTTCTTTTCTCAAACTTCTTTTATGATTTCTCTCTCCTCTGTCTCGGTATGCATGTTGCTCATTTTTCCCTCTCTCACCATATGCCAGGTGGCTACACTCATACAAATATATATTAAAAAAGAACCCTAAAAAAATGAATGCATAAAAGGCCCATGTGGGCCTAAATGATGGGCCTTTATATTGTGAAGAGACCCAACACAGGTTTGAATGCATCTTGAAGATTCCATTTGGAGTCTTGTGCAATTTGATCCTAGTTAAGGATTCTTGGTATAAACGTAGTAGAGGATTTGTCATTAATTTCCCTAAGGAGGATTTGATCTTTTCGCAACATCATCGCGACGTGGAGCAGCCGACGTCATCCCCTAAAGGGTCTCTTTCGAGATTAGGGTTTGGAGTCGCCATCAATCATCTACGAGGTGTGATCAGTCACCTATTTAAATAAAAAACGGTCTGCGGAAAAGAGATTTTCAGTTTGGAAGTCAGTTAAGCGTAGGGAAGGTGTTAGCATCCTACCACAGCCATTCGAAAATGGTTACCAAATTTTATTACAAACTAACTTATTATATTTATTGGTCCAAAAAAAATATATTTTTATATTTTATTTTTTAATGTCTCATATTTTTAATTCACAATTCAATACTAAAACATGAATTAAAGGTATGAGTAGCAAGAAAGCCATTATTAAAACTTTACCAGCTCAACAATATTGTAAGGTTCCAATTTTCGTCATTGGAATTTTCAAAATAATATTTAGTTTAAAAAATAATGATAAATAAAATAAATGATTTTTTTAGGCGGAGAATGGCTCAAACCTAGATCACAGATGTTAACACTCAATCCTCTTGCCACTGTGCCACCACCGAAAGTTGCAAAATTTAGTTTTCTTAAAAAAAAATCTTTTATTTTCAAACTTTATTTTAAAGACTCTATTTAACAAAATCTTTTACTTTGAAAATCAAACATTTTTTACTACTTTACCATATGAAATTCATTTTATCTTGAAACAAAATTTGTTAAAACTTTTTTTTAAAACTTTTAAAACACAAAGTCTTATTTTCTTTTAAAACCTTATATTTACTTTTCTAAAAACTTTGCTTTTAAGACTTCCTTAAAAAAAGATTTTTTTCCTTAAAAAAGATTTTTTCCCTTTTTAAAAATTTAACGTTACTAATTTAAAGATATTTATTTTAATATCAAAACAAAATCATTTACGCTTTTCCAAAAAGAAACTTATAAAAAAAATAAACTAAAAAAAAGCTTTCATTTTAAAATTAACTTTTTACCACCTTGCAATTTAAAACAAAATTTATTTTTTAAAATCTTCTACTCTTTTTTTTTTTAACGAAATTTATTTTTTAAAATTTTACTTTTGAAACAAATTTCTTTATTAAAAAAATTTAAAACTTAAAATAAAATCTTTCATTTTAAAACATGTTTTATTTACCTTTATTTTAAAAAAATTTACTTATTTATAGAAATAAAATAAAGTTAAATCTTTTCCTTTTTTAAAAAACAATTTCTTCTCTTTATAACCCACCAGAACGATAAAGGTAGTCGGAAAGGGTCGTCGGAAACAGCCACTGTCAGGTCCTGCTACATCACCTGAAAATGCGTCGAACTGAGAATGCAGATCTTCTGTCTCACGCTCGCTGGAAGTTGCTGCTGCTCAGGTTCAGTTGCCATTTGTGAAGGTCGTCAAAAGTTCATCTACTGCTGTCGTCATTCATGGAGGTCGTCGGAGATGTGAGTATGGTGGGTGAGTTTGGGAGAGAGGATTGAGAGTAAGAAAGAGGGAAGAAGAAAAGATGAAGGAAGAAAATGAGTTGGAGAGAGAAAAAGAAAAGAAACATAAGATAAAATAAAATAATAGAGAAAGTGGGTGTTTGAACAGAGAGAAAGAGTTAGTGGTGGTGGTGAGAGGTAGAAGATGATGAAGGTGGCTTTTTTTAGAGAGAGAAAGAAACGGAGTTTTATAATCTAGAGTAATGAATGTCTCTTGATTTATAATACAATATTTTATAGAGATGGATAAGCTTATAATTTTTTTGAAGGCAAATCATCATTACCAAGAACAGAAGGAAAAACTCCTCAACAAAGTATTACAACACCTACATCAAATATATTTAAAATTTTGAGATCTTCTACCCCGATAGATCTTCTATCCCGCCAAGGCATTCGGCTTACAAATTGGGTCATCGACCCTTTCTACTCCTTCAAAACCCGTAATCACAAGAGAGTTATTGACCTCTTGTCTGAAACCTACACCATCAACATATATCCAGGCAATTGTTCGATCCAATCCTCAAAGTCCAGAAGTCATTCCATCAAGAACTCTGTTACATAACAATTACCTTTTAAAATCCCAAACCACATTCATTGTCACTCTTGTACCATAATACTTAGAAACTTCCATCTCCGAAATAATTCAAAAAACATTTCCTGCCAACTTTCATTTCATTCCAGAACAAGTTCAAAAATCCCGATTATTTTATGAACGTATACTTGTAGAAACGGATTCTATTGAATTAACTCACACCATGGACAAGATCCATCCAAATAAAATTGCATTTTCAAAAATCAAAATTCTCTAAGTATTAACTCCCACAAAATGGAACCAAAATATTTACCTTGAAAAGGAATTTTCCCATACTTTTCTTCCTCAAACATATTCATACCTTGATTATCAAAATGCTTGATATAATATGTTTTGGCTAAATAATTTCAATCACTCCTGATTTATTGTTTTCGACAAAACATGCATTCAAAATTTTCTATTATGGTTTAATGACTAGTAGAATATTTTCAATCTTACCAAAGCCGTTCTTCCATTCTCAATTTCCCAAAGTTTCAAATACTTTTCAAACAATGTTTTTACCATCTTTCTCAATCCTCTTTTACGATTTTCAAATTATTCTGCAAGGACTGTTCAATTACATAAGCCGATGGAATATCCCGTCTAGTCATACAAAATCAAATGGTGGGACAAATCCAACACAACAATTGCCTAAAACATGTAGTGGAAAATTGGTTCCCCAAGCACGGATTTTGTGATAGTACGAACTAACGAACACGAATGCACAAAGCCAAAGCTTAGACACTACCACCACGTTACCTTGCTATTCTCTTTAGGATCAAGAACAGGATTGTGGGATCCGTCTTGACAAGAAAATAAAATGGAGTAAAATTGAGATTGTGAGAGATAGTGTATTTTTTTTCTAATGGGATCAACAAACAACAACCACAAGAACCCAAATATCTGTGTTTTGAAGGCATGAGGGAAGAGACCTCCCACTCTCAACCTCACCATTTCCCAGCAATTTTGTTGGGAAATAATGGCTATATAAATATATATTTAGTTATATTTAATTTAATAAATAAATTAAATAATGAATTAAATTAAAACCTATTATAATCTAATTAACAATTAATTAAATCTTATTTAATTCATTAATTAAATAAACATAATTTAATTAAAATAATATTTGAATCATATTCAAATATACCTATCTCTCATAACCTTTGGTATTTAATATGAATCTAATTTACATTAAACTTTAACCTATAGTATTTAATATGAACCTCATTTACATTAAACTTTAACCTATAGTTTTAATATGAATTCAATTCATATTATTCTCTCATAATATATAGTTTTATAATGTATCATCATACATTATATAGTTTTATAATGTATCATCATACATTATATTAAATTGTGTCATACACAATTAATTCAGATTCCCTTTAATTAAATTTGAACAATTCAAATGCCTTCCAAGAATTAATGTTCTTAATTAACCATTACAAGCTAGCAAGGGGACCTAATGGACCTATAGATCAGAAGCTCCAACGTTACGAGATTAATTGGTTAAACTCATCAACCACCTTAATCAACATACATTAACTATTGGTTACTCCACCAAAAACTCGTAGCTAAACTCTTCTCACTATAGAATATTTTTATGTCCACGGATATCGACCATTGATGGCAAGTCAATCTTTCACGAGTGTTCGTAACCACGGAAGGGTCAAATTACTGTTTTACCTCTGTGTTACCACTGATCCTCTAATGAACAACCTAGTTATGGTCCGACCAATAATCGAAAGTCCCTCTCAGGCCAATGAAAGGGTAGGGCCCCTTGTTCAAATCCCCGAGTCAGTACTAAAGGGAACACTCATCTACTCCCCTAAAGTTTTGGAGGAGTGAATTTCATCTTGTGTAGTTACGTTTCCAGCTCCCCACTCAGTCTCGTACCCAAAATGTAGGAATGTTGAGTCGGCAACTCAGGCCGCTCTCACCCATACAGATCAAAGAACGAGCCCTCACGGGCAGGAGTCCATAACTCACTCAGGATTGAGAATGAGTTGCATGGTCATCCTATGAAATAGCAATCTGTTCCAACAAAATCAGAAGCAAAGCATTCAGTGGAATCAGCTAGAAGCCGCGGAAGCACGCGCTATAAATTGATTTAGCGGATCTCGATGACAACTTTTAATTAAAAAAAATATTTTCGAAAAACAAAGAGGATCGAATCTCTTACCTTTGTAGTGTAGATGATGGACTGCACGAGATCTGCTCAACTATCTTTGATCTACAAAGAACCGCTGTGTGGGCACCTCTTGATAGAGAGAGGAAGAAGACATTCTTCCTTGGTGGCTACTAGGCGAGGGAGATATCTTACTTTTTCATCCCTAGGGTTTTGCTACAAGTCTCTTTATATAGACTTTGGGTCAAAACCCTAATGGGCCAATTAATTCTCTAATTAATTATGATAATTAACAAACTATTAATAATTTTCTTAATTAATGTATTGGTTCTCGTCTTATGGACCTTCCAAGAAACCAACCAAGTCATATCCCATGAAATTAATAATAAATTTAATTTATTATTAAAATCCAAATTACACATTTTAATATTAAATTAAATAATTGACATTATTTAGTTTTTTCTCCAAACTTATTGTTCGCTACAAAGTTTAATGAGCTAGCAAGGGACCATATGGACATACAACTTTGAGCTTCAATGGTCAACAATTGATTAATTGAACTCATTAATTAACCAATGTTACCGTTAACCCAATGTGACTCTAGTAAAGACCAAGGGTTGCACTCTCATGCACTGAAGATGAGTTATGTTCACAAGCATAATTATAACAACTCATCTTATCATTCACAAAGTTTTTCATGGTCCAAATTGGGTGAAATTACCATTTTGCCCCTTGTTCCATCTCTTGCTCCTTAAGTCCCATTAGTTCTCTAACGGATAGCCTTCCATGATCTCATCATGGGTTAATTCTTCTTGGGGTATCAAAAAGGCGGGTATCCTGTTATTGAAGTCCCGAACCAGCATTATAAGGGATCAGTTATGTACTCACTTAGTAAGGAGAAATACGCACTTTGTACTTTTCAATACTGAGTGGCTGTGATTTCCATAGTGTGCCATCTAGCTCTCCAATTGAATATGTTCCCAAAACAGTAGGCTTATTGGGTGAACACTCTGCTTACCTTCACCCAATCTGAACCAAAGAACACACTTGCATAGACACGAGTTCACAACACACTAAGGATTAAGATCAAACATGTATATAATCATCCTAGTGATATGTTTGCAATTTATATAACGATTTTATTAGAAAATACAAGATACATCATGGTCTAGTCTTATACCAACTCATTATGTATGATACATCCACTCACATGTCTCCACATGAATGATTATGATTAAATCATTTGTAACCTTTACAAAGTGGGACGTATCAACAGTGTTACCAAAGAAGACAAAATTTCAATCAACCTCAAAGCCACCACCAAAAATTTTTATGAAAATAAAGTTTGTCATTTTGTAAGGGTGTCGTATGTAACCTTAGTAACTCGACACCTAGTGTCTTATGTGTTTTAGTTAGTTTCTACATGTTATACTTTGCTTTTATGTAATGTCTACGTATTATAAAATACTGTCCACGGATGATATGATCATATTTGGCAAGAAATCCTTGGAATAAAATCAAACAAATAGGAGAGCACCATTTCACAATAAACGTCCACAGCGCACTCGCATACAATATGAACAGCCGGCTAACCTCGCAAGGCATCACCCAGGGCGCGTCCGCCAATGCCTTCGATAGCCCTTGCACGCACATCCACACCCTCAGCACACACGCCTTCGGCTTGTCAAACGCCTCGCGCACGCCTTTTGCTGGACATATACCAGTACCCGCCTACTGCCTCAACCACACGTGTCATCCGCTCACACATGTGCGCGCCTCTTGCCGCGCATCTGCACACGCCCGCCGCTCGCTCGCTCTCTTCAATCACTTGCTCGTATGTTGCCTCAGCCGCGCAACCCCTCCAACTGCCTACCTTCGCTCGCGCGCATGCCTGCCCATCGCCTACCGCTTACCCAACATATGCTGCCAGCACCTGTACGCCCGACACCTCTTCCCGTTGCCAGTGCCCTTACCGCTCGCCCAAGCCGTGCCACCTGCATGTCTTCTATCGCTCGCCCGTGCGTGCTTTACCGTGCCAACATTCCTCACAGCGTGCCTCACTTGGCTCCTCCCGTCCACGCTTGCACGCCCATGTCGCCAATGCTCTCATGCGCGCCTACACATACAGCTTGCTAAGCTCACAAGCGCACCCAACTGCCCACACTGCACGCCCTTACGCGCGCCCTCGCCAGTCACCAGCGCCCATGCCCCTGCCACCCACGCCTGCGCACCACACCCCATGCCGCCAATAGGTGCACCCACCACAGCGCCAACCCCCGGCACGCGCGCCACTACCATCCCCATGGGCGCCCCCAACTTCCTTTGCCACCCTTTCCAAAACAATTTAGGAATTATTTTCTTTTTTTGTTTTGAGATATTTTGAAGGATTTGATTTTGATTATTTCTTTTTAGTTTTTAGAAATCTTAAATAACTTTTAGACAAGTTTCTCACATTTTAGGCATTTATCATTTTTATTTTTTTATTTTTATTTTTGTTATTTCCTTGTAAAGGCCATAGGCCTTAGCCTCTAAATAGGCTTGCACCCCTCTTGTATTAGAAACCATTAAATCTGAATCAATTAGAATTGTTGAGTGTTTACTCTCACTCTTGCCATGTGCAACCCCCCCCCCCCCCCCCCCCACCCCCAAAATATCGTTTTCCTTTGTGTGGTTGACTTAGGAATCCATATTTTATCCTCAAAACCTGCTTGTTTGATTGGTCACCAAACTCATGGAGTGTTCCCTGTTTTAAGCATAGTGAGTAAATTGTCTGCTCAAGATAACGACTGCAAATGTAATCCCTCTAGCTCCTAGCCTTTCTGGTTGAAATCATCTATACGATTGGATTCAAGTGGATTGTGGCTCGAGTAGTCCAATACGTTTGAGTTGTCACATATCATTTGGTATTAGAGCTTAAGCTCTAGACCGGGATATATGTTATTTTCTTGCAATTAGATTTATTGTCTTTGTCTTTACTTTCCCTTATTCGAAAAACTCAGAAAAAAAATATCATCCATTGTTCTTGTCTTCCTCATGCCGCTTGATCCATCTATCTTGCATAAGAATTTTTTATTTCGAAAGTTTCTTTAAAGTGTATAAAACTTGTTTATTTGTGTTCATCACCTCAAATGCTTTCAAACAAACAAAGTTTTAATTTAATGCGAGCCCATTAACCAAAGTTATCAATTTTTCTTCGAGCCTCATAAACTGTGAGAAACTTGCAAAGAGCTCAAAATCGATAGCCGATTTCAAAAATCCATAACTTTATCTTCAAAGTCCAAATTAAGTGAAACTAGTGTCATTCGAAAGATCTTTGCATTAGCTTTCCAGAGAGACCAGAATTGATAATTTTCGATTTGTGGTCTGGGAGTTATCGAGTTTTTTGTTAGCACTGTTTTTTGAAAAATACTGCAGCCACCGAGAGAATGCAGTCCCAACTTCGACGATTTATATCTCTCTAACCTTTTTTGGAGAAAATATTTGAGCAATTAAATCTGATCCAAATCATTTTTTTTTATAAATAATTCCCTTGTTGGTTAATTTTAACCTAAAATTATTTTGGGATTATTTTGTAAGCTTTAGGCAGCCCTAAAGAAGGAGGACAGCCGCCAACCCCCTAGGCCACCCGAAAGAACCTTTTTGTGCTGCCCCATAATTTCTTTGAGAGAGCAGCCCCTTTAACGATTTCAAAACCTTTTGGCAACCAATGTACGTTAAGTACACCCCTTGTACTTTAATTTGCCACTGGTTTGAGTCTGATCCGAGCCATACACAACATGCACCCCTCACCCAAAGTTACCCCTCTTGCTGCAAAGGTCACTGTTTTGTTGGTAAGAAAACTTTTTGTGTGTTTGCACTACGAGTAGGATTTTTGTACATCTTTTAAAGTTATTTTTGTTTTCATTGATTTTCATTGCATAGTTCTTTCTTTGTTGTGCTTTGGCTTCAAGTTGTACATTATGGTCAAATCCTTGGTACTAAGAGCATTAGGCTCGAGGTTGTACCTTATCTTTCATTGATTATATTTTTGTTTCATTCTTCTTGTAATATCATTTGGTATTTCTTTCCTATCATTTGGTACTTGTGTAGTGATCGCAACAAAAGGCAAATCTCAAGGAGAAGGAATAAGTCCATGATGCGCGAATTATAATAACCATGTCTTTAGTGTGGCTCATCAAAGGAAGAAAGATCACCACAATACCCACCAAACACCTACACTTCCTAAGTTCCAGGGAAGTACGAAGTTACAAGAATATCTTCATTGGGAGGACCAAGTCGAGAGCATCTTTGAAATCACCATGGTCGGAGTGAAAGCATCAAGGTAAATCTTATTATCACTTGTTTTAGAGATTATGCTATAACATGGTGGGATGCTTTATTTTTTAGTAAGAAAAAGAATCGAGAACATCAGATAGCCTCATGGAGAGAACTCAAGCCAATAATGAGGAGACAATTTGTTCCTAAGTCATTAGTCAGTCAAGTTGAAAAACTTGAGACAAAACGACAAAAGTGTTGAAGCTTACTACGGTGAGATGTGCTCATTGCTTGAGGAACTTAACATCTATGAAGATGAGGAGGTCACAATGGAGAAATTGTCGAAGAGATTACAAAAGGAGAGGAAATTCGACCTTGTACTAGGTTGGAGGAAATGTTGCACCTTGCCAAAAGAGTCGAGAGAAGTCATCAAAGATAATCATCGAGGTATGTTAACCCTAAACCTATTTCTCATGTAATTCCAAATTTTGGAAAGGTTAGTGTACCTACTTTAGTTCCCACGGTAGAAATTAATGAGCATGATATACTTTGTGGAACTATGTATGGAATATGTACTACTAGTACTAGAGAAGTATTGCATGACTTAATTTCTATTGTTAAGGAAGAAAGTAAGATGATTGAAAATGAAATACTTTGTGATAATATGTAAGTTAATCCTATTTAATTATATTGCAAAGTATTACATGATTGTATGCCTATTTATGATAAGGTAAGTGGTACAATTGAAGATAAAACACCTTGTGAATCCAAACATGAAATTCCTATTTCCATGGATTACAAGTTGTTGCATGACATCTTATCCATTGGTGAGAAGGAAGGTGATGAAAATGAAGAAGACGTGCTTTGTAAAACCATACATGAAATTTATATTCATTAATAACAAAGTATTGCATAAAGTTTAGGAGAATGAGAATGGAATAGTAGAAAAGGTGATTCTTAGTGATTCTATGCATAACAATCTTCATTCTTTAGATCATAAAGGTTCTTTTGATTGTGAAATACCTACTCTTGAACCATTAATGCATGAAGAAACCTTTGTGGATACATGTGAGTCGAGAAAAATGAAAGAAAATGAAGAAGAGTTGAGAAAATAGTATGAAAAGAAGGAAAAAAGGAAAGGGAGAGAGATCCAACATATTGGCCTTACAAGTTAAATCTCATGGAAGTAGTGAATAAGGATCCATGCTTACAAGCTAACATGTTTTATCCTAGTGCTCGTACTCTTTTGAGACTTTTGCAGGAACTTTCAACTCTTAAACTCAATCATGATCGAATACAAGGAGAGTTGAAAGCCATGGAGCTTCATGAACAAATGGAGCTTAAAAGACTCACCATACCATCATCTCATGACTTTAAGATCATCCCACCAGGTAAATATGAATTAAATCTTATAGTTTTTACTAAGTTAAATTCTTTTGTGTTGATTTTGAGGAATTACATAAAGAAGAAGAATGCAAATGATGGGATGGAGTCAAATGGAGGAAGTCGTGGAGTAAAAGTCAAACTTATCCAAGTTTGAAAATTTTAGACCGAATCCAAAGGAAAGGAGATTCTTCACATATCTCAACAATTCTACCTTGAGTTTGAACCAAAGAGAAGAATTCCGTTCCAAATGCTAGCAATAATGCATGATGATGACTACAAAATAGCACTTCAAGGTGAGTATAGTGTTGTTTGTTTGCTTTTGTTACTCACTAGGCTACTTTTATTTATATGTGACAATTTTTAGTCGAGGATGAATCCTTTACAAGAAGGAGGAGATGATATGATCGTATTTGGCAAGAAGTCCTTGGAATAAAATCAAGCTAATAGAAGAGCACCATTGCACAATAAACGTCAACAGCGCGCCTGCATACAACATAAACAGTCGGTTAACCTTGCAAGGCGTCACTCCGTGCGCACACCTTCGCCTTGTCAAACGCCTCGCGTGCACCTTCTGCCAGACATGTAGTAGCACCTGCTGTTGGGTGTGTTGCCCTAAACTCGTAGTTTGTGTTTTGTAAAAACAAATGTCTATTTAATAAAGTTTTATTCAATAAATTTGTTGTTGAATCATAGCTTTGCATTGTCCAAAATTCAATAAACTAAATATCCAAGGTTATTTTTTATGTAATCGGGACAGTATATATACTGGGTATATAGTTGATATACGGGGTATATATTTGATATACCCCTGATATATGAATGGATAATGTCCCGTGAATAACCTAAAGGGTCTATAGTATATGAATAAGGCTGGGTACCTTATCCTGGCAACACTATGGATACGGCTCACTCTGTAAAGGTTACAGACGACTCGATCCAGGTCGTTCGTGTGGAGACATGCGAGTGGGGGTATCCTATACAATGAGTTTGTATAAGACCGGACCACGAAATAGGCAATCTTTAGATGTAACACCGTTAACTAATAGGTTGTTATTTCTTAGGATGACCAGGCAACTCATTCTCAATCCTGAGTGAGTTATGGACTCCTGCCCGTGAGGGCTCGTCCTTTGATCTGTATGGGTGAGAGTGGCCCGAGTCGCCGACTTAACATTCCTACCATTTTGGGGACGAGACCGAGTGGGGAGCTGGGAACATAACTTCATGAGATGGAATTCACTCCTCCCGAATTTTAGGGAAGTAGGTGAGTGTTCCCTTAAATGCTGACTCCGGGACTTGAACAGGGGGCCTCATCCTCTCATTGGCCGAGAGGGACTTCCGGTTATTGGTTGGACCATAACCGGGTTGTTCATTAGAGGAGCAGTGGTGTTTAAGGAGTAAGATGTAACTCAGGGGTAAAACGGTAATTTGACCCAACTTGAGTTACGAACACTCGTGAAGGATTGACTCGTCATTAATGGTCATATATCTATGGACACGAAAACATTATGCAGTGAGAAGAGTGCAATTGTGGGTCTTTAGTGGAATGACCCGTAGTTAACGAATCTAGATTAACTCGGTCAATGAGTTTGCCCGATTAATCTTGCATCGTTGGAGCTTCAGATCTGTAGGTCCATTAGGTCCCCTTGCTAGCTCATAACGGATAAAATGAGGATCAAGTTTTTGGAAGAATTTGAATTGTTCAAATTACTTAAGGGATTATATGTATATTGATACATTATAATATATAGTTAATTGTGAATTAAAACTATATATTATGAGATATTATTTCAATGAGATTCAAATAAAATTAATATGAATAAGATTCATATTAAAACTATAGGTTAAAAATAATGTGCATAAGATGTACATTAAAACTATAGCTTATACGAGAGTAATGTTTTAGAATATGATTCTAATTTTATAATAAATAATTAAGTGTTAATTATTTATGTATATATATATTTATTAAATATTAATTGGATTAATAATTAATTATATTAATTAATTTGATTAATTAATTATATATATATTAATTATTATATATATTATTATATATTATAAATAATATATATATATATATATTAATATTAATATTAATATTAACTTCCCTACAATTTGCAGGGGAGTGGGGGGTTGCTGTGTCAGTGTTCTTCTTCTTCAATGGTTGAAGAAAACAGAACAGAACATTGTGTGAAAAAAAAAATCCCCAGATCTCTCTCAAGAAGCTCTATCTCTCCCTCCCGTTCCAAAGGATTGCTCCCACCAGCACGATCCCGAGACCCAAGAGGATAGTGAGGGAAACTCGTTGAAGAAACGTTCTTCAAAGGTAAAGTTTCCTCTGTATTTTCCTACTTTGTAATTCGATTTTGTATCCCGAAATTCAACAACGAAAATCCTTTTCCGCTCCGGGATTTACATCCCTTCACCTGCCTACTGCCTCAACCGCGCATGTCATCCGCTCACACATGCACGTGCCTCCTACCGTGCATCTGCACACGCTCACTTTCCTGCTCACTTCAATTGCTTTCTCGCATGCTGCCTCAGGCGCGAGCCCCCTCCAGCCGCCTACCTTCACTCGTGCGCATGTCTGCCCATCGCCTATCGCTTGCCCATCACATGCCGCCAGCATTCCTACTGCTCGTCCAAGTCATGCCACCTGCACGCCTCCTACCACTCGCCCGCGTGCACCGAGCCATGCCAGCATTCCTCACAGCACGCCTCGCCTTGCCCCGCATACCTGCGTGCCCACCCCTACCTCTAACGCCTATGTGTGCGCTGCCTGCCCCCACGCCTACACGCTCACGCCGCCAATGCCCTTGCGCGTACCCATGCATACGTCTTGCTAACCTCGCAAGTGCGCTCTACCGCCCACGTCGCACACCCTTGTCACATGCCCCTAAGCCGCACGCTACCTACCGCTCGCGCGCACCCTCACCAATCACCAATGCCTTGCGGATGCCCATGCTACCCACGCCTGCACACTACACCCCCTTGTCGCCCATTCACATGCCTACCCCAGTGCCAGCCCTCAGCGCACGCACCACTACCAGCCCCATGGGTGCCCCAACTTGCCTTGCCGCCCACTCCAAAACAAATTAGTAATTGTTTACCTTTTTTGTTTTGTGATATTTTAAAGGATTTAATTTTGATTATTTATTTTTAGGTTTTAGCAATTTTAAATCACTTTTAGGCAAGTTACTCATATTTTAGAAGTTTATCATTTTTAATTTTAATTTTAATTTTTGTTATTTCCTTGTAAAGGTCATGGGCCTTAGCCTTTGAATTTGAATGAATTCGAATTGGTGAGTCTTTACTCTCACCCTTGCCGTATGCAATCCCCCATCCCACCCCCTCCCCCACCATCCCAAAATATTGTTTCCCTTTGTGCGGTCGACGAAAAGAGGTCAAGCCGATAAGACCTACTCAAACAATCGCCCTACTTGATCAAGGAATATCCATATTTTACCCTGAGAGCATGTTTGTTTGATTGGTCACCAAAATCGTTGAGTTTTTCCAGTTTTGAGCATACTGAGTAATTTGTCTGCTCAAAGTAACGACTACAAAGGTAATTCCTCTAACTCTTATCTTTTCAAGTTCAAAACCATCTATACGATTGGGTTCAAGTGGCTTGTGGCTCGAGTAGTCCAATACGCTTGAGTTGTTGCATATCATGTTGTATTTTGTAGATTCCTTCTGAACTATAAAGGAAGCATGTAGTTATATATTAAGATAAAAGGTTAGAAAAAATGTCTTTAGATTGTAAAAGGGAATAGCACTTAAAGCTTTGAAATAAAATATCCAATTTCGCAATTTTGTCTTCTTCTTTCAAGTAAGTTCCTTTCTTAAAATAAATTTTTTTTATTTTCTTATAAAACCCATTAACTAATATCCAACTTTTTAAATATAAATAAAACTTTACCCTAATAGCAATAAATAAAATTTAACTAAAGTAAAGGAAGATATAAAATAATAATAGTAAAACAAAATAAAATTAAGCCGAACCAAATACAGTGTTTACAATGAGCTTTAATGAGAGAACTCGCCTTAACATCCAAATACTTAAAGACCACCTCAAAGCCCAAAGGATGAGCTCTCGTAAAAGTGGGCACCTTGATATCTAAACACTTTTAGACTATGCTAAATGAAGCTCAAAAGATGTCTAATGACAAAGCTAACCATGGTATCCAAACACTAAATATCATCTTAGGAGAATTCCAAAAGTTGAGCTTCTACGGGAGACCTTACCTTATTATCCAAAAAGAAAGGGATAGCTAAAGTGCGGTCGAAAAGATGAGCTCCCATGAAAGAGCTTACCTCGACTTCATAACACTTATGCTACTAGGTGAAGTCCAAAGGGTGAGCTCTAACGAGAGATCTTTGATATCCAAACACTTAGAGACTACCTTTGATGAAGCTCAAAGGAAGAGGTCATTTAAAAGAGCTCACCTTCATATCTAAACAGTTAGGAACCACTCTAAATGAAGCCCAAATGATGAACTCTTACGAGAAAGTTCACCTTGGTATCCAAATACATAATTATGTCTTGTACACTTATTCATAGAAGAGCTTATTTGAAAATGCAAAAAAGTCTTTTCTTAGTAAAGAACTTATTTGAAAACAGAAAAATTGAACAATAGTGAATAGGGAGATAAAAGACTACAGTTGAAATTCTTTTAATTTTTTCTACCAAAAAATTCTAAATAATAAAAATCTCTATTATAAGTCTAATGGTGGAGTAAGTTTTGTTTGTTTAATATTGAGGTTGTTTCAGAATTGTATGGTTAATTGTGATGGTTACTGGTGGTAAGTAATTGTAGTAAGTAATTAAGACACTTATGATAGTTATTTACTTATAAATTAAAAAAAATAAAAGAATAAAAGGGTCCCTTAAGAAAAGAAAAGTTAAAGACCGAAAAAAAAACAACATAAGAGATTCATTAAGCTTTGATAGAATTTAATTAGTTTTCTTTCCCATGCTAGCAATTGTCATTACCGGTAAGGCATAAGAAAAAAATATAAAGTTTTTAGTTTGCTAAAGTAGTTTCTCATCTTCTTTACATTATTTCCCTCTTTGTGGTGTCATGGGTTTGGGTTTAATTTAGAGGGAGATGATTACCTCCAAATCTAAACACTTTTGGACTATCCTAAGTGAAACTCAAAGATGTGCTCTTATAAGAGAGTTAATTTCAACATCAAAACATTAAAGGACAAGCCTAGGTAAAGCCCAAAAAGTGTGCTTTTATGAGACAACTTACCTTAAATGCCAAAAACTATTCGACAACCCTAAGTGCGAGCCAAAATATGAGCTCCAATTAGAAAGCTGACTTGTTATCAAACACTTACAGACTACTCTTTTGATGAAGCTCAAATGATGAGTTCTTACGAGAAAGCTCACATTGGTATCCAAATACATAATGATATTATATTTTATACACCTATCAACACTATATTTTTGTTCGACTTAAATTTTTATTATTATTATTTGATTGATTTCGAAAAAGTAAATAAAGCGTTAAACTAAAAAGGTTTTAGTTAATTAAGTGAAGTGAGTTTTAGTTAATTTAAGTGGGTAAAATTAATTAAGTAAAACAATGCGTAGGTTTAAAATTTTCTAATCAATTGCCCAAGTTTTTTTCTTTCTCGTTTTTATGGCTCTATATTTATTTTGGGAAATTAGGATGAATGACCATTTTGAAGGGCCCACCTTGATATATGTCCCCACCTCAAAAATTTATATTTGCTTACATTAACTTTGTGTGAAATTATGTATTTGCCCTCCTTATTTTTTTTCTTGAGTTGCTCTACTTTCTCTTCTATTTTCATCTCTTATGTGCTCTTTCTTCGTTTCCTCTCTCATCTCTCTTTCTCTCCCTTTTTCATTCTCTTCCATTTCAGTCTCACTCTCCTTCCATCCCCGAATTTTTATGTCTCATCATACAATTTTTCTTCCTCTCTCCCTTATTTTTTTTTTGTTTTCACTATAAGATTTCTCTCTCTCAATATATTACAATTTGAGATCTCCTCTTTTGGATTTTTTTTTTGTTTTCAGTGGATTTTGAAGGTGTGCACTCCTCTCTCTCCCTCTTTCTTTCTTCCGTTTTTTTCTACACCCCATCTCCATTTGATTTTTTTGTTTTCCGTGGGTTTCAGATATTTTTTTTATTTTCAGTGGATTTTGAAGGCATGCACTTCTCTCTCTACTTTTTTCTTTTCTCTCCTCTCTCTTCCTGATTCTTCATCCCTCTCTCTATACTCTTCCATTTCTTTTTATTCCTGAAAAAGATGATTTTTTTGCTATTCTTCTCTCTCACTCCCCCATTACCCATTATTTTTTCTAGTGCTTTGTCTCTCTTGACTCAATTGTTGGACCATAAAATTCAACAAACACCGAAAAAAAACAAGATCAAATACACATCACAGAACAAGGAAAATAAATCAAGTCGACGTCACACCTCAAAGATAGAGATAAAAACTAGTAATCAATTGTTTTCTTTTTTCTTCCCGATACTTAGGTTGAGTAACTCAAAGATAGACATACACCCAGAAAAAGAACACCAAGAATAAGATGTAACCACAGAAACCCCCCAAATTAAAAAAATAATGATAATAAAAACAGAGTCGACAAAAAAAGCTCTCGCTCTCGGGGCTTTCGATGCTCTCGCTCCCACTCTTGGCATTCTCGCTCTCGTTCTCGCTCTCAACAGTCTCGCTCTCGCTCTCGACAGTCTCGCTTCCACTCTAGGTATTCTCACTCTCGCTCTCGGTGCTTTCGATTTTGGTCTCGTCGTATGGATCTCGTCTGTCTTGCACTCATCGGAGAAAATCGTGAATGGAGTGGCTTGTTGCTGGTTTAAGAAAAGAAAAAAAAAAGGAAAAGAGAAGGAGAAGAAAAAAGAATGGGAAAGGGAAGAGGCGGCGTAAGAGGATAAAGAGAGACATAGAAATAAATATTTAGGGTTTTTGCGGTGGTGAGTAAAGAAGGGAGAGAAAGTGGCATAATTGGGAATGTGGGATAGAAGTGATAGAGTTAGAAATAAATATTTAGCGTTCTTTTTGTCATGGTGAGTAAAAAAGAGAGAGACAGTGGGTGTTGGGTTTTTCAAGAAAAAAACGCGGAGAGAGAAAATAGAGAATTTCAACAAAACAAAAAATGATGTCAAGTGGTTAGAAAACATAAATTTTGGGGTAGGGACATATATCAAAGTGGGACCTTCAAAATGGTCATTAAGCCTAGTTTCCCATTTATTTTTCAGTTGTTTAATAAAAATAAATCAAAAGTTTGAAGCTCTAGAATTCCTCCTCTCGTTTTTCCTACTTAGCCACCCCTTCTCCTATGTGCTCTTCTTTGGCGACGCAATACACACGAATGAACAGTAGTGGCATAACACGAGCAACACCAAATTCTACAGTAGCAATTACCTCAATGCCGCAATAGTTATCCCAAGGATGATCAACAGTGAACATTGATGAGACCACCATTTTTTCAACAGTAGCAACGACCCTAACGCAACAGTAGTCATTCCAACGACGATCAGTAGTAAACCCCAACGATTCCCATCGTAGCAAATTCAGTAACCCACTAATCTCGAATCGACACTCAACTTTTTTCTTCTACCTGAAAATTCAACAATGTAGTAGCACACGACAATTACCACTAATACAAATAGGATCCACAATATTTCCTATATAGATGAGTAAGATGGGTAAATTTACTTCTATGAGGTTTTGCTCTAAAGTTGATTAAATTAGATTATCTTTATCCGTTGGTATATTCTTATTTTTATAGAGTTTGAGACTATTTTCTTTTTGTTTATTTGCTGAGATTTGAAGACATTTTCAGGTTTTTTACCTTGTTTGTTTGCTGAAAAAAATGAGGCTTTTGGAAATTTTTTTAGGATTGTTTCACAAAAACTTTTGTGGCTGTTTTACATTGTTCATTTGCTTAAAATTTGAGGCTATTGAGAATCGTTTTCAGACTGTTTTACACAAAAAATTGGGACTACTTTACATTTTTTATGTTTTTTGAAAATTTGATGCTTTTGGGACTGCTTTAAATTGTTTGTTTGCTGTAGAATTTGAGACTATTTTACATGTGTTATTCACTGAAAATTTAAAGGAGTTTGGTGTTGGATTGGTATGACAACATTAGAGGTGCTGAATAGTTTTGAACATCAATTTATTCAACATTTTCGAGTTTTTGTTCAGATCAATAAGCTAATTAAACTTTTTAAGCCAAAACAATTTTTACACACTTTATACTAACAAAATTATCATAAAACGAATATTGAAGATAGCACGACAATTATTTGCAATAAAAGAAAATATACTTGAAAAATAGATTGCAATAAATAAAAATAATACGGTTAGAAAAAACGTTATGCAAGAGATTTATAGTGGTTTGACCAACTCTACTCCCCGAGCACCTCTTGGGATTTTCCACTAAACATGATCCTTTTACGGGTTCATGATTGTAAATCTAACCCTTTTACGTGACCAAGACCAAACCTTGAAAATTGCTATTTTCTCATGATTTAGAACTAAACACAATTTTTTTCTTGAAACAAAGATTGAAACTCACACTCTATTCTTTTTATTGGGCTCAACAATTAAACCCAACTAAATGTGGAGATTTTTCCCATACTAAAACTCTCCCAAATAGTATATAAGAAGATGGAATCTCACAACACTTAAAAAGGCTCTTAACTACCCAAATAAAAACCCTCAAAACATCCGAAAACTTTAAAAAAATATATTGAAAAACTCAATACTATGATTTTTTTAGAATTTTATGTGATTTTTATAAATGTTTTCTAGCTTAAATAAATCTAAAGACAAAAAAACTAGTCGTTGACTGCCATGTGTTGCCATCTAATTGGATGAATGAAATAACATTAAAATAATCTATATGTTGTCCTGTCATAAATGGGTGGATAAGACAATGACATGTGGCGCACATCCCTTAAACTTAAATAAGAAATTCAAATTTATCCATTTAAAATACGTCACAGGCCACACTGTGATTCGTCCATGACATCAGACTGTGTCATCACCACATCAGCAAATATGTCTGTTGAGTGCCATGTTGTCCACCACGTAATATGTCATGTCATATGTCACGTCATCAAATATGATAGTTATTGTGACATATCATCCACCACGTTAGCTGCCACGTGATCAAAAGTGACAGTTGAAATTACACACATCATCATACTGTCATTTGTTGGATTATGATTGGTCTGTATGTCCACGTCCCCATCTACATAGGATTTCTTTCTCAATTTTATTTTGGTCATGATTTCTTCATTTGAAATCCGATTCGAGCAATTCAAATTGTATTGGATATTGTTGGATTAGTATGACAACAGTAGATGAGGTGAATATTGTTGAATTCATCTTCTTAAGCTCTACACTATGGACACTTTGAAATAATAAAATGATCAATAGATTAACATTGTTATCACCGAAATATATGCTATGATTGATCCTCATAAATCCAACAATCTCTTCTCTTTTTATGATGACAAACCACCTAAGAAAAATATCTTCAGAGTGACATAAGAAATATATTGAATAAAACAATTTAATTTTTCTCTTACTTTTGTCCCCTTTTGGAATCAATAAAAAAGGATGTGTTCCACGTAGTAGCTAAAATAAATAGGGCCTATTTAATAATGATTTGGTTTTCTATTTTTGGTTTTTTGTTTTTACTTTATTAAAATAAGGTTATTTGATAACCAATTAAATTTTCTGTCTTTTTATTTTTCAAAAACAATTTTCTTTTTTTGTTGTCTTTCAAAAACAACAAAAAGTAGTTTTTTAAAATAGATTTTTGTTTTTCAAAATCTAATTTTTTTTTCTAATACTTAACTTTTTTTCTTTGACATATTTATCTCTAACAAATTTATTTTTCACTATAATTTATTTTCTCTTTTTTTGGCATAAAGTAGTTCATTTTTCTCTTTTTAAATATTTATTATTGTTTATCTCTCCCTCCAAATTTTTCAACTGATGTACTTTTATTTTTTATTTCTTATTTTTGTTCCATTTAACCAATCACTTCCATTTCTCTCTATGCAAATTTAATGTTTTCTCAAACTTTTCTATCTCTAAAATTTCGTCTATTATAACTTTTATTTATGTTCCTAATATATTTTTCCTCTAAAAAATCTTTTCTCATTCAATTTTCTATCACTCTAAAATTATTTCTCTTTGTATTTACTTATTTTCTCTCAAAAGTATATTTCGAATCTTGTTTTTCTCTAAATTTTATACTCTCTATAATTTTTCATTCTTTTTCTAATTTATTTTTTTTCTTTTACATTTTCCTCTCAAGTTTACTCTTTTTCTCTCTAACTTTACTTTCACTATCTGTTTCTCTAAATTTTATTTCTTTAGCTCTCTAAAATTTATCTTTCAAAAGTCTATTTCCATCTTTCTAAACTAGACGTTTCATGTTCGTCACATTGTTATTGCGATGCGGAGTGGCCGACGACATCCTCTAATAGATCTCTTTCGAATCTTTTATTTTAAACATTATTTAAACGAATCTTTTATTTTAAAAAGAAAACTTTTTTTTTACTTTGAAATTTGAAATTTATTTATTTTAAAACAAAATTTATTTTCTTTTCAAAAAACTTTTATTTACTGTCTATAAATTTTACTTTTAAGACTTTCCTTAAAAAAAATTTCCATTAAACTTGGTTTTTACTAGAAACTCAAATAAAATTTGAAAAAAACTATTTACAAAATCTTTTATATGAGAGAAAGGAGGGATGAATTCACACTTTGAAACAAATGACAAAATTTTAAAAAGAAAAGGAAAGATTTACCACAACTACTTTGTCAGAGTGCAATTTGAAAGGACGGATGAAAGATAATAAAATTATTATCTTTAGCCAGTAAATAAAATTTGAAATGAACGAGATATTTTATTCACTTTTAAAAGAAACTTATTTTAAAAAGAAAAACAAAATCTTTTATTTTAAAATAAAACTTTTATTTATTTTGCATTAAAAAAATGCTCAAAACTTAAAACAAATTCTTTTTCTTTTAGAACTCATCTTTATTTATCCAAAAAAAAAATTCTTTGTTTAAAAACAAATTTTATTTATCAAAATATTTTGTACCCTTATTTTCAGCTGACAAAATCGAGGAAGAATAGCCTTAAAAACCTGAAGCTCTTAGCAACAAAAGAATGTAGAAACCAGCCCAAAACACCTTGAACTCCCAGCATCAAAGTAAGCGTATAAAATAGAGAACCCACCTTGCTCGCCTATATGGATAAATTTGTCGATCTATTTGTTGGAATGTTAGAAATGCAATCGTAACGTCATGCCCGCTACTTCAGGTCGTCAGAGCTGGCACTGTCGCTAAAGCTCGCGGGTATCGTCGAATTTGGGTGCTACTGGCCACTGGAGATAGAAAGAAACGAGAGTGAGAGAGAGATTTTTTCTTTTTGGAGGATGGACGTCTTAGTAATGGGTCAAGTAAAGGAAGAAAAGTGGTAAATAAAATAATAATAATAATAATAATAATAATAATAATAATAATAGATAAAGAAAGAAGATACACTTTTTGCTGTAAAGTAAAAGAACGTTCTTTCACTATTTCCTCTCCTATTTTTCCACTTTTTTTTTCCTCTTTTGAGCTTCTTCCCTCATTTGATGATACCTTAATCCTCTTTCCACAGGGGAATACAAAGTTGGAGTGTTTAATTAAAGGTAGAGGAAAAAAAAAAAACCTAACGTACAAAATCTTTAACCAAAAACTTATTCAAAATTAAAAACCTTTTATTCAAAGACCATTTTACCTTTTTAACAAAAAAAAAAAAAAAAATCCTCTGTTCTAAAAAGCCAAAATGACCCTTTTCAAGTTATTTATTTATTTTATTTTATTTCTTTTCATAACAACAATTAAATAATCTCATTTTTAATTTAAGTTTTGTTATCAGTTATAAAAATAAATTCTTTAATAAAACTCAAATTAATTACAACCTTCTTAACTCAAATAAAACACTAAAAATAAAATAAAATTTGAGTTAGGCCAAATGTAGTGCCTACAATATGTGGATGACAAAAATTCTCGCACGAAGGGTCAGGTTCCCGCTCCAAGAATCGAAAATGCATGTCCCGACCCTATCATCAATCCCATTTCTTAAAGAATGAATATATATTTTATGGACATATTTACTAAATTGTAAATAAATTATTAAATTTTTTTTCAAACTAATTATCTATACTAGTAAATAATAATTCTAAAAATAAATAATGCATATTTATTATATTTTTTATTTTAAATTCTAAAAATAACTACAATTAATTATAAAGTCGATAATTTTTTTTGGCAAATATCCCCATCTCCAAGTAAGGATTATTTAACTTGGATCTCAATTCCTTGACCGAAGAACGAGGTGGATATGGGGTACTAAAATTTTTAACAAGCACGAGAGTAGAAGAGGGGCATCATCACTCTCGCCCAGCACTCTTGTAATCTCTACTCTACATAGAATTTTCTCTGTCAAATAGAGATTTTCTATTTTCTAAGTTTTTAAAAAACAGAAAACTAGAAATGGTTACAAAAACATGTTTAGTTTTCTATTTTTTAAAAAACAAAAAATAAAAAACAATTATTAAACAGGTATGGTTTTTGTTTTTAAAAAACAGAAAACTTAAAACTAAAAACTAAAAGCAGACAATAGAAAAACCAAAAAAAAAAAAGGAAATTGTTATCAAATAGGTCTAAATATTTTCATATCAATATGATACCAATTGTAACAATCACAAATCATCAAAACATAGAAACTCAGATTTCACTTCCTATAAAAATGAAATAAACACGAATCAATAAATATATCGTTACTAAATAATAAAGCATGAAACACCCTAAAATTAAGCATACTCAACAAAATACATCAAGAGATTTCATTATAAATATAAAATGCTATTCTTCAATAAATCAATCAATATTGACTGACTCAGTGATACTTATAAAATGCTATTCTTCAATAAGTCAATCAATATTGACTGACTCTGATACTGATTTCAAGAAGTAAAGTTTAAACAAATTTAAGCTCTTAATATCAAAATAAAAATTCTAAGAACAAACCAAAGATTATAAACTCATGTCAAGGGCTTAAACAATATACCTAAACTGATCAATGAATGATATATCAATTTCATACCAATTATTTTAATTGTTATAAAGAAAGGAAAAAACAATTTGTTTAGATAAAAGAAGAGCATCTATTTTAATCCAAGAAAACAAACAAGTCTACAAACAAGTACTCCCCTAGGCGAACCAAAAAGAAAAAAAAAATCAATAATTAATTCCAAGTATCAAAATTCAATCTAAAAATAATAATCAAACATAGAAGATTTTCATAAAATTTCAAGCAATTAAATAACTTCTTCAACAACTTGTTACATAACAATGTATAAGTTCAAAAACATAGAAAATTATTTCACAGAAACAAAAATAAACAGTTCAAATATCCAATAAATAAATTTTACAAGAATATTTTCAATATAATAATATATTAAAAAATTATTAAATTTCATCTTCTAAATAATAAAGTTATCAAATGAGGAAAATTTTCATTTGAAGCACCAAAATTAAGGGGAAATTCAGTCGAGCAACTCTTTTTTTTGATAGAACATAATTGATTTTTACCCCCTTTTGAAATATCAAGTTTTCCACAATTTTGCTTACATGACTTTGGTGTGAAATTAGACATTACCCCTTGTTACTTTATCTTGCTTCTTCTCTTCTTCCGTGTGACTTTATGTGAAATCACATTTTTGCTTACATGACTTTCGTGTGAAATTACATCACTTTCGTTTGTGACTTTCATTGTGCACAATAGAGGAAACTTTAACAAAAATTATTTTTGAAGTGGATGAAGTAGAACTCTCATCATCATAACCTAATCCTCTTTTATCACTACATGATTTGCCAATGTCAATTATTTTATCTAATTTTTGTGCACCTATTGTCAATTTTTTAATACCTTCTTTAGCACATTCAAGCTCATGTACAAAATGTGACTTATTTTTTTAAGAGCTTTAACAAGTTCATCTCTATAAAAAAATATCATGCTCGAGAAATTTAATTTTATCTAATAAAGCGAATTTTTCGTTTTCACATGACTTTTCAATAACATCATGTTTTCACACTATCATTCACATTACTTTTCAAGCATGCATTTTCCTTAACCAAATAATTATTTTCAATATTCAAAACATTTATTTCATCTTTCAATAATTAATCCCATTAGACATGCTAGAATATTTCTTTTTGAAAGCTACATATCTTATAAGATCATCATAAGAGAGTTTTTCAAGATTTACCTCATTGTTGTCATCTTCATCTTAAAAGGCCATAAAGCAAATATTTGCAATTTCTTCATCATCTTCATTGCTACTCTCATAAGCATCATCCCAACTAGCTTTAAATGCCTTCTTTTTGGATTTCTTTGAAGAAGATTTTAGTTGAGGATAATCCTACTTCACGTGCCCCGCTTTCTTACACCCATAGCAAATAATTCATTCATAAATAATACATTAGTTGGCTTGAGGACGAGCGACGGGCTTCGACCATTTTTTGTTTTTTTAAAACCCTAGCATATCTCTTCCTTTGCCTCTTAAGCTCCTCAAGCCAACCGCGATCCCTTATTTTCTTTCTTGTTTGTTAAACCAGCAATGCCACAGTTCGTGAAACTAGATTCGGCAACGTGAGCGGCAGTGCAGCCCAGATCCACGAGCCATAACAACCACCACCGACGACACCCTTCGAGTATTTCCATTTTCTCACTCAAAGAACTTACAAATCAGACTAGAAAACATGTATGTTTGAACTTATCTCACACTATTTTAATTGCATTTATTCAATTTTGTAAGAAGTTTCATTTTGCCCTACTTTTACAATGGTTTCTGAACTGAATGAAATCACCAACAACGTGGCCTAAACCCCCCAATGTTGCCATTTTTGTTGCAGGAAAATTCGACCCTGCCCATCCACAAATACGACTTGTGTCTCCACAAATCCTAAATCATCATCCTTTGCATTCCGTTTAAACCAAAATTTGACTGAAAATCCAAGTCAAGTCTTATTTCTCTGAAAACTGTGCACTATTTGCTTCAATGTCGTGCTATATTATTGGGTTCTCTTGGTTTTGCTTTTCATGTTTTTGCGCTACTTAATTCATTTGCAGAAGCTGCAAGAACTAATCCTCAAAACACATAAAAATGTAAAAATCGAGGTGGTGGAAGGCACCCCATACGGTAATTGAACTGAACTTACCAATAACAGTTTTGAACTTTACATTACAAATTGATATACATGTTTGGTAAGCTTTCTGAACATTAAATTTGTTACGAGAATGATAAAAACTTGAAAGATGTCCATTTTTGAATGATATTGGTAACCTCTGGTAGTGTATTTAACAAATATCACACTAGTTCTCAATTATTTCCTAGCAAGTATTTTGTAGTCTTCTCCTTTAATATTCTCATTTGTGGAGGCTGCCAATGTGGACCAAATCAGCAACCACACTTCCCCAATACTCTTCATCGATTTACTTATTGTTATGATCCAAGTTTTGTATGATAAGATATCTAACTAATGTGTTCCATAGCTCTATTATTTCAAAGATGTAAATTGTTAGGCTGATAAATTATCTATTCATTTACTTTTGAATTCAATTATTCAATTTTTCCACCTTACATGAAAAGTTAAGAGTAATTGGATATCCTTGAGGTTCTAATATCTAACTGCTTCTTAGGCTATATCTCCATATTTGCTCATTTGATCTTTACTGTCTTTCTATGGTTTTAGTATACGAAAGATTCCCTCCTCGTTTTTCTCACCATGTGCATGGCTGTTGCTTCTTCTGATGTATAGAAATTTTGTCACTTTGGGAATTTAGGCATTTGCAAACATTTTTGGACCTTGGTGCCTACATCTTAAACTCAAACTCCCCCTTATTTTCCTTTTTCCCTATCCAAGTGGATATTTATTTTCCTATTTTGCAAAAGAATTGGGTTGACAAATTTTTATTTGCTTTCTTGTTCCTTTTTCCTTTGTTTTAGGTTGGGAATCAAGTTTTTATTGCAAAATTACAGTGAAGGTTCCAATTATTATATAACTTGTGTACCTATATTTTTTTCTCAACACGTTGAGAAGATTATTCCCCAAACTTCCAGTGCAACACTGTTTATGTAAAGAAATGAACAAGGTTAAACCCTGGTCAAGATCAAACTTGGTTCTCGCTCCAACTTCAAGCACAATGGAAAGACCTGTAGAACAAGGCAAAATCTCTGACGCTCAAGTTAGTAAGCAGCTCATACTCAATATTAGGTTCGAGGAGAAATTTGATACATGAGGATGAAATGAAGCCCTCTATTTATAGGTATAGGGTCCGACAGACCTTGCGACAGGGGGTTATCTTGGTCGGAATGAATGTCAAACCTATCGGGTCATTTAGATCAAACCCAAGCGGGTTGATCTAACAGTTGTCAGTTAATGAAGACAAAATGGCTAGGTCCTCAACCTCGGAAGGTTCGAGGTGGAGTTGCCTAAATATTTTACATCTTATTTTTGAACGTACCATTGTCCTCCACGTGGTACCTCAATTTCTTCCCGAAACATTGACCCCTTCTTTGTCAAGTCCGAGATCGACCTGGCAGAGAAGTCTTTCTATATAGGAAATTGGGTGACGTGGCGACTTCCAAGTTCGTGGTGAAAAATATAGCCCTTGGAGAAATTCGGCGATCGAGTTGACAGTTGTAAAAGTACTCAAGTGCTCCGAAGTTCGATCTTCTCTTTCATCTGAGTCGTCACTTTTTAGACACGTGTATGGTGGAGATTGAATTCCAAAGTGCTATAAATAGCTCTAGGGTTCAGATTCGCTTTTAACGCTTTTTGAAAATTGGAATTCGACCTGAGCAGCTCGGAACTTACTCTAGGTCAGTTTCTCCCTTCCAATTTTATTTGCATTTTTCCTTTCTTGATAATGTCGATTTCTTTAAATTCTTCTAGTAGTAGCTCCTTTAGCAGCTTTGGTCGGAGTTGGAGCCCTTCCCCTAAGCGAGTCGATTCTGTAGAAGAATTTGCGAGTAGGTTATACTCCGAGTTGGAGAAGGAGATAGATAACCTTAGGTTTTTTGATGACGATGGAGATGATAGTGATACTTCTAACACGGGTCAGGGGGTTGGAATTTCCTTCCCAAATGCCTGAGGACTACCTCGGCCCCCTCACAAAATGTACAACATTCCTGATAACATCATCCTTTGGGTTCCTTGGAAAAGAGAACATGCTGACAACCCTCTAGAGGGGTGCGTCACACTTTACCTGAAGATGTTCGAGTACGGCTTCTGCCTACCTGTTCATCCCTTAGTACAAGAGTTTCTAGTCCGAATTGGACTTGCTCCTACCTAGGTGGCTCCTAATGGGTGGGGTGTTGCCTTTGGTCTTACGGTGTTGTTTTGGCTTTAGATGCCGAGAACTATAAGGGTTAGATCTGCTTAGGGCAGACCAGCTCTTGACCTGTTTCAAGGTGAAACGCATTTCCACGAAACCTGGCCGTTACAATCTGTGTGCGAGGAAAGGTGCAGTGGGCATCGTTAAAGGTCATACCTCCATAAAAAAAAAGTGGGTAGGAAAATGGTTCTACGCCTCCAGAGAGTGGTTGGCGAAGGATGAGACCGACCAACCATTTTACAACATCCCCTGTAGATTTGGGAACTTAGGTAAGAGGTTGTGTCTCCTGCTAATTCAGGTTTTGACTGTCCTCGTACCCTAACTTGCTCCTTTCATTTTGCAGTTGCCATCAGACCTGTTCCTCAATTGTCGCAATCCACGATTTGATATCCTGAAGTTTTACAAGGACAAATTCAAGGGCGGCAAGAAAGTCGGTACTTTACTAACCGACAATCTGTTACTGACCAAGGTGAGGGGTGGCTGCTGTGCTGGACTGACGGACGATCCAAAGGCTAGAATGGGGGCAACGTCTGACATCGAGATGAGGTTCAAGGTTGAACCTTCAAGCATTGGGGTGAAAGACAAGGTGATGCAAATGTCCAGCTCCCGTTTTGATCGCTACTAGAGGCGAGCATCAAAATTTGTCAATGCTCGTGGCTCGGCCACACAAAGGATGTTGGACTATTCTGCCGAGATGAGACCTCTTCTGACTAGCAGTCTCCCAACACTTAGGTATTTTTTAATCGACTTATCTGACTTTGCCGTTGATCATTTTTGCAGGCACATGTTGCTGCTTGCCATGCCGCTGTGATGATGAAGGTCGAACTAGACGGTCACGATCTTCTCACAGTAAAGGAGTGATAGGTCTCTTCAATCGCTCTTGAAACTGTTGCAGCTCTGAAAGGAGAATTGAAGGAAGCAAGGGTCGAGGTTGAAGCTTGGAAGTACACTACGGAGGCTGACAAGGCCGAGTTGAAGAGTGTCTAAAATGAGCTTGACCATCAATTGGAGGCTTTAAATGGCGCTCATGTAGCCGTGAAGGGCCTGAAGAAAGAAAAGTTAGAGCTTATGAAGCTCAACGACTTGCTAGTCCATGGTGCCGAGGCTCACCAGGCTAAGGTAGGGAAGTTGAAGGTCGAAGTGGAACACTACAAATCCAAGCTCAGTAATGGCGTCTTCCTGGAGGAAGCTTGTCAGCTCCATCCAGACTTTGATGGCTTCGCAAAAGATTTCAGTGATGTTGGCTTCAAATTTCTAATGAAGGGTATCAAGGAGGTGGCCCCTGAGTTCGATCTCGAACCCATCAAGCTTCGTTATGCTAAGAAGTGAGCATCTGGTCCAAACAAAACTCCTGATCCCCAAAGTTTGGTGGACAGGTATCTGAAGGACTTGAACTCCGAGGTCGAGGATGATGAGAATGATGACGAGGAGGGCCTATCTCAAGAGGGTGATGTAGCTGGCACCACTCAAGAGGACAACAAAGTAGACCTTCCAGCCGTTGGTGTCAACTCCTCTCAAGAGGTCGGTGTTGTGGACTCACAGGAGCTCGACTTGCTGGAGTCGGCCTCACCCTTCAATTGTTTTTTAATTGCTTGTTTTCTTCATTGTGCTTTTTTGTAACATTTGTGGGTTTTGAGGCATATATACCTCGACCCTATCTTCAAGACTTCTAATAGAATCAATGTTGTTTTCGTCTACATTCGTGTCTCGCACCTCTGTCCTGTTTGATTAGTTTCAGTTTTTATTCAAGTTGCATTATTCTTGGACATCGCGTCTGCTTAATAATATACATGTGACCCCCATTCGATTTCATGTCTAACTAATTAAATACATAAGACATGAGATTGAATCAATTTGAGCATGTTTTTTTTGCTTGGTAATACGTGAATATTTATACAAGTCCATACACTGTGAAATATTTCACAATTCAAAGATAGTAGTGCTTAAATGCTCTGCATTCCACGGATGTGGGAGTAGATTCCTTTCCAGATTGGCCAACATGTATGTGACTGCGTGCACGATGGCTTTGATATTGAATGGCCCCTCCCAGGTTGGTTCCAGCGTGTCAACGTGCTTCTGAACCTACCGTAGGACCAGGTGTCTGACTTGAAAACTCCTATGTTGAACTCGAACATTGTAGTGTCTTGCCATTCGATTTTGATATTTTGCCAGTTGTAACTGTGATTTTTCCCGCTTTTCATCCAAAAGATCTAGGTTGAGGATCAGTTTGTCCTCATTCCTGACTGGCTCATAATAGTCAATCCTCTTTGTTGGCAAGCCGATCCCGACAGGCACCATGGTCTCGGAACCAAAAGCCAGAGAAAAGTCTCGCCAGTAGATTCTCGTGGAGTGGTTCGATAAGACCAAAGGACTTCAGGGAGCTCCTCGGCCCACTGCCCCTTTCGTGCGTCAAGTCTTAGTTTGATACCTCGTTTAATAATTTTATTGATGGCTTCAACTTGTCCATTTGCTTTCAGATGGGCTGGGGATGAATTTAGATGCCTGATTCCAAGCTTAGAACAGAAGTCCTTGAACTTCGCGTTGTCAAATTGTTTGCCGTTATCCGTCACAATGGCGTTCGGAATGCCAAAACGATACACTATATTTGGCCAAATGAAGCTTGTGGCCTTCACCTCTGTGATAGTGGCGAGCGCCTCAGCTTCAACCCATTTGGTAAAATAGTCAACTGCTACCACGACATACTTTGTCTGTCCCTTGCCTAGAGGAAAGGGTCCGATCAAGTCTACCCCCATTGAGTAAAGGGCCAAGGAGCGGTAATTGGAGTGAGAAACTTGGGTGGCTGATAAATGATATTTGCAATGTGTTGGGAATTGTCACGTGTCTTTACGAATTCCTTCGCATCTCGGTCTAAGGTGGGCCAATAATAACCTTGTCGAATTACTTTGGCCGATAAAGACATGGCCCCTAAGTGGTTGCCGCACATTCCCTTGTGGGTTTCCCTGAGAACATAATTTCCATCTTCAAGGGTAAGACACTTGAGAAGTGGTAAGGAGAACCCTCGCTAATATAGAACTCCATCTTAAAGTATGAACCGGGCTGCTTTCCGTATCATTTTCTTCGCCTCTCTTAGATATGCTGAGACACTGCCCATCAGATACTCTATGATCGAGTCCATCCAAGATGGAGGTTAGGAGTCGACTTCCATCATGTCTAGTTCTAAAATTGAAATAGTGTCTAGTATCTCCACAAGGATCAATCTGGCGAGATCGGTTTCGTAAGTAGATGCTAGCTTGGCTAAGGTGTCTGCATTTGAGTTGTCGCAACCTCAGAATCTGGCTGATTTCGTAGGTTTTGAATTGGGCGAGGTGTGACTTGACCTTACTCAGGTATTTCTCCATTCTAGAATCTTTCGCCTGATATTCTTCCTTAATTTAATTTTGCAATCAGCTGAGAGTCGCTATATACTTGGATGCGGCTGGCTCCAAGTCCCTTGGCCATGTGCAGACTGGCTAGCAGGGGTTTCTACTTGGCCTCGTTATTTGAGGTGTGAAAGTTGAAGCGGAGGGCATACTAAAAGCGCATTCCATCTGGTGCGTGTAGGAGCACACCGGTGCCGCATCCTTTGTCATTAGAGGACCAATTAACATACATGGTCCATGGTAGGCCGGTCTCTGAGGTTGGGGTCAGTGGAGGCGTGAGTTCGGCTATGAAGTCGACCACTGTTGTCCCTTCATAGTTGTTCGAGGTTCGAACTGGATATTGTACTTACTTAACTCCACTGCCCATTTCATCAATCAACCAGACGTTTCTGACTTATGAAAGACTTGCTTCAAAGGTAAGTTCGTGAGCACGGTCACGGCATGAGCTTCGAAGTAAGGCCTAAGTTGCCGAGCTGTTGTGACCAAAGCGAGGGCCAGTTTTTCCATTTTGGGGTATCTGGTCTCGGCCTCGGTCATAGCCTTGCTCGTGTAATAGACCGGACTCTTGTGCACTTCTTCCTGCTTGATTAAGGTCGAGTTGACTACTTTGTTCGATATAGCTAGGTATGGTCATAACTTGTCTCCTAGCAATGGCTTTGCCAACAACAGTGCCAAGCAGATGTAGGACTTAAGTTGTTCGAAAGCCTCATCGCACTCAGCTGTCCATTCAAATGACCATTTCTTCCACAACACTTTGAAGAAGGGGAGGCACTTATCAGTGGATCTAGAGACAAACCTATTGAGGGCTACAATCCTTCCATTCAAGCACTGCAACTGTTTAAGGGTCTTTGGTGCTTGTATCTCGAGCACGGCTTTGATTTTCTCAGAATTGGCTACTATTCCTTGGTTATTCACCATAAAGCCAAGAAACTTCCTCGGAAATACCCCAAATATACACTTGGTCGGATTGAGCTTCATCTGGTATTTACGGAGAATTTCGAATGTTTCAATCAGGTCGGCAAGGTGTGACCTAGCTTGCTTGATTTTGACTAGCACGTCATCCACATATACCTCCATATTACGCTCGATCTGATTCGTGAACATTTTTTTCACCATCCTCTGGTAGGTCGCGCCTGTATTTTTCAGGCCAAACGACATAACCTTGTAACGATACAAGCCTTGGTCGGTTATGAAGGAGGTATGGGCTTGATCGGGCTCGTACATCTTTATTCGATTGTATCCGGAGTAAGCATCAATAAAGGTGAGTAGATCATGCCCAGTCATTTCATCTATGATCTGGTCGATCCTTGGAAGTGGAAAACAATCCTTGGGACATGCCTTATTTAAGTTGGTGAAGTCCACGCACATTCTCTACTTTTTGTTGGATTTTTTAACTAAAACCAAGTTAGAGAGCCACTCGGGATACAGAATTTCAGTTATATATTCAGCTTTTAAAAGCTTATTAACTTCCTCAACTATTACATCACTCTTCTCCTTATTTACAAGTCTTCTTTTTAGTTTGACAGGTTAGAATGATGGGTAGATGATGAGGTGATGCACCATTATTGTCGGATCGATACCGGACATGTCCTCGTGGGACCATGCGAAGACGTCTGAGTTGGATTCGAGGAAAGATATGAGCTCTTCTCTGTCAGTGGCCCCCTGCTTGGTGCCTATGCTGACTTGCTTTTCTGGACTAAGCAAAGGGACAAGCTCGAGCTCTTCCGTTGTTGTGGCGCAATCTGAATGGTGCGTGGTGGGGGGATCCACTTCATCGCTAAGGGTGCAAACTGGTGACCCCTTGAGTGCTGCAGTATAGCACTCCCTTGAAGTCTTCTACTCTCCACGGACTATGCTGACCCTTATCAGAGTTGGATACTTCATAACTCGGTGAACGGTAGACAGGATGGCCTGGAGCGCCTGGATGATAGGTCGTCCAAAAATGGCATTTTAGGCTGATCTGCCATCTACCACCACAAACTCGACCATCTTGGTGTCTTGGGTGTCTCGTTGGCCGATCGTGATGGAGAGATCTATACATCCTTCAGGATTGACCGTTTCCCTTGCAAATCTAATCAAGGGTGTTGGACTCTTCTTTAACTATGCCCTGGTCCAACCCAAAAGAACGTAGGTGGTGAGAGACAAAATATTAGCGGACGCCCCTCCATCTATAAGCACCCTTCTGACCTAGACATGGTTAATCAGAGGTGAAATTACCAAGGTGTCGTTGTGGGGTGAGTGAACCCCTTCGAGATCGGAGTTAGAGAATGAAATGGGGCAGGACAACCTCTGCACTTGAGTGGTGTAAACGTTCTGCCGAGCCTCTCTAGCCAACTTCTTCCTTTTGTTTTCGGATTGGCCCCCACTTGGGCATCCGAAAATAGTGTTTATGACCGCAGGTCGGTCATCTCTCTAAGGTGGTGTCCTTGAACGCCTCTTCTCATCTTTATTTTCTGCCGAGCTTGATCTCAACTTGCCAACAAACTTTTTGAAGTAGCCATCTTGAATGAGATCTTCAATTTGGCACCAACTCGAAACAATTGGAAGTGTCGTGGCTATGATCTCTGTGAAAGCGACAATATATGACCCTGTTTCACTTATCGGGATCTCCTTTGAGCTTTCCAGGGTGCTTGAGGAGCTTCTCCATCCCGATCTCTTTGATGTTAGTTAAGATCTTCGAGATCGAGATGGTGGTTGGCGTATACCCCTCATAAGGTCGACTCTGCTTAAAGCTCGAATCCGAGTCCTTATAGTCAGATCGATCTTGGGAGGGCTGGGAAGACGATCCCTTGTCCTTAGACTTGAAATCATACTTCCCTTTCTCTTGATAGTTTAATTTTTTTGGTCGGTCTTCTTTTCCGTCCGACCTGTTTTAGTTCAGAGCATCTCCTGTCCATCAATGACTTTCTTAGCCTTTTGCAAGACCACAACAAAAGTAGACGATGCTTCTTCTCCCAATTTAATCGTCAATGTCACATCGGCCATACCAGTAATGAAGTAACACATGGCAGAGTCGTCCGAACAGTGCGCGACCTTGAGTTGTTCCTCCTAGAATCTGGTCACGTATTCTCTGAGCGTCTCGCCCTCCTTCTGTCGAATGGTGGCGAGACGGGTGGCTATCTTCCTGTTGTAGTGCCAATAAGAGAATTGGCTTATGAATTCTTCCTCAGCTAGCTATAAGTCAAGATAGACCTGGCTGGTAGTCTCATACACCAGAGTCGAGCGCTACCGGTTAGAACTATCTGGAATGCTCGACATTTGATGGCATCAGATACCGCCAGAAAATCCATGAGATATTCGAAGACCTCAACGTAGTTTTTTGGATCCTTGGATCCATCGTAGGGCTTCATGGTGGGCGTCTTGAACTTGGCAAGGTTAGGTGCCTCTAGAATTTCCAGGCGAACGGTGACTTACCCATTTCGCCAAACTCGAACACACTTTCTTTTTTCTCGCACTTTGTCTGAAGAGCTTCAACCTGTGCGTCAAACTTGCTCTTCATCAGGTTGAACTCCTCCCTCGTGATCACCCCTTTAGGCACAAACGGAGTGTAACGAGATTGAGCATTTAGGTTTGAATTCTTCCGTGAACAAGAAAGGGAGACGTCTTCGCCTCAGAAGGCGGAGTTCTTCTTCTTCTTATCCACTAGCACCTTTCGTAAGTCATCCTCTTAGCGGCTATAATCAGCTCCATCGTCATCATTGGGATACTGGTTGTCATTGTCTAGGTGGAGGGGAGGATCTCGGGTTTCTCCTTCTCGGTTTTGATCCTTCTCATCCTCTGGGACCCTAGATTGGGACCCAATACGATTGGCTCGCATCTTGTTGTATGTCTCCTCCATCATGCGCACTCGAGTGGGCATGTCATCGAGCTCGTGCTGGAGGGTGGCGAGGACATCAGGATCCACTGCCGGTGTGGACTTGTGTGAAGTCCTTTTGGTCGTTCCGCCTCGACCACGATGGGTCTTACTTGGCTGCGGATGAGTAGGATGGAGGGTCGTATTTGCATTACGGGCCAACTTGCAAGGTTGGTCGCCCTCTTGACCCCACTAGACCTGATCCTCCGTGTTGTTTGCATCGACCTCGTAAGGGAGGCCGTTGTCGCCATTCAGACCTTGGCAATCCGCATAATTGACTGAGGTATTCGGTATAACCATCTCGGATTTCTTAGAGATATGGATGACTTAAAGTGTCGTTTCCCACAGACGGCGCCAAATGTTTATGCAAATAAATGAACAAGGTAAAATCCTGGTCAAGATCGAACTTGGTCCTAGCTTCGACTTCAAGCACAATGGAAAGATCTGCACAAGAGGGCAAAATCTCCGACGCTCAAGTCAGTAAGCAGCTCGGACTCAATATTAGGTTCGAGGAGAAATTCGATACCTGAGGATGAAATGAAGCCCTCTATTTATAGGTATAAGGTCCGACAGACCTTGCGACAGGCGGTTATCTTAGTCGGAATGGAGGTTGAACCTGTCGGGTCATTCAAATTGAACCCAAGTGGGTTCTTCAACCCGTTTGGGTTCGATCTAACCGTTGTCAGTTAATGAAGAAAAAATGGCTAAAGTCCTCCACCTAGGAAGGTTCGTGGTAGAGCTGCCTAAATATTTTACATCTTATTTTTGGGCGTATCAATGTCATCCACGTGGTACACAATTTCTTCCCCAAACAAACACACCAATTAAATGCTTAAATTGTGTTTGAAACTTGATATGGATGCTTTTACTTTCAGGATGAATGATGGGTGGACAGGACATTAGTAGAGGCTTTGATTGTACGGTAAACAAAAGCTTCTGTAGCAGTCATGTAACACTCGCTTGCTTTTTCATGTTAGGATACATAAGCGATGGTTAAAGATATAAAAAATAACCTCATAAATTGATGGAAGATGTATAGGAATCAAATTTTCATAAAGTTATTTCTATCTTTGCGACTTTGTAAATTTTACCATTCAATCGTCGTGTGAATTAAATAGATTCTTGGTGTTTCTTGAATCATAGCATGTTGGCAAAATATAACCCTAAAGAATCTAAGCAAATGAGATATTTGCTCACGACTAGGATAGGTCATCTTATACTAGGACTTGTGATATACAAATAATTTTACTTATTTGTTTTGTATTCTCATGTAGAATAAAGTAATATCTAAAGTTTGATCATTTTACCTTTTTTGGAAAGTGGTTGAGGATAATTGGGACTCTAACTTGTAAACTTATTTATTTTTTTTTTTTGTTGACAATAACTTTGTAAACTTGTTGGTTTAAATAAAGTATTGAAGAACTTAGCTTATTTGTTACTGGTTTTCTTCCTTTAGAGATGTTTGGATGTAAGACAAGGGATATTCATTTACGCATACACTACTTGAAATTTGTGCTGATGAGTTTCATGTTTGTGGAGATGCAACTATTGTACTAAAGGAAACTCTTGGTTATTGTTGTTTAAATATAATATATATATTAAAAAAATACTATATATATTCTAATTCTTACGATGAATGTATGAATGAAGCAGAATATCATATTTTCTGCCTAGTGTGAATGATTGGAGTGATATGAATATTTTGCTTTACTAACGTTTTAAGTTATACTTTGCTGTGTTAATTTCTAATGTTTGCTTAGAATACTGTCTTTTAATAGTCGGAAACATTCAAGCATGGGAACATGTGCCTTTATGAGGCCTTTCTTCGGAAGAGTTTTGGTAAGTTAAAATTTTACTTTTTTTTAGTTCAAGGTACATTTGTTAAAATTTATACCATTGCATTTATTGGTTGAAGAAGATAGTTTGCAGTATTTTGGCTACAATTTTAAACTCTCATTGTCTCTCTATTCATAACTTAGGGACCTTACCCTTTTATCTATGTCATGTTTTAGGTAGCACAATATTTCCACGGAATGTGACACTACAAGCCTTAGAGCCTTTCATATGTGATGCTCCAAAGAAAGTACCGTTCATATGTTTCTTTAATTATACGTAAGCAATGAAAGGTAAGTAGTAAGTATAATTTTCATTACTTTATCTCCTTTTCATGGGTAAAACTTTGAACCATTTATACATTTTAATATGTGTTGGCTATATCAGTGAGCTGGCTAGTTGACATTTTGCTCATTTTGTTCTTTTATCTTCTTAACGAAGCAAATTGTTGTTACTTTTTTAAATCAGCAAATTGTTCTTACTTAATGAATGAGAGATTAGTTTAGGAAATTTGTGGGTAAATGTTGTGAATATTGGTTAATCGAATTATGTTAGAGGAGTATTCATGTATCTTGTGGTTGCTAAATTCTGTTGGAGGTGTCTTAGGATTTGTGATTATTGAAATTATGTTGGAGGTGTTATGTGTGTGAAACTTATTGGTGGATTGTATTGGTGTTGTGACGGTTAAATTTTGTGTTAAAGCTTAGAAAAGTATTTATGTAGTATATACAATATTTTAGTATTTCTTTTTGTTTTGTCCAGATTTTTGTAAAAACAATGTCAATTCAGAATTGACAATCACAACTAATTGTCATCATAAATCTGCATTAATATTCTATGTAAAAAATGTTAGTTACAGACGAACAATATCGGTTATTTCAATGTTAGTTAACAACCGACACCGAAAACTAACAAACATCCTACCCTACCATGGAAATAACCATTACTGATATTTTGTTTTTGCAAGTTTACTAAATTTGGAGGAGCCTTGGCGGTTTCAAAGAGTGTCTGGAATTGGTACAGAGTGAGATTTGGAGTTTTACCAAGAAGATTAGACGTTGTTGTTGAAGTGAGAGTACAACCTTGGTGATTACTAAGAAAATTGAGAATATTGTTGCCGTGGAAGTGCTGTTATATGAGTTGAAAGTATGATTTTAGTTAGATTTTTGCTTAAAAGTAATGATTTTAGGTGTTATTCTTTTGGGCAAGATTAAGGATTTTATGCCCTGCATTTTATTTGAAATTGATTTTTTTGGGACTATTTTATTAACCGGAAATTAAGAGATTCGTGGTTATTTCAATGCTGAAAATTTAGAATTTGATTTTATATGTCTGCTGGAAAATAGTATGTACTTTCATATTTTGATTACATATCAAATTCTAAAATCTGGAGGGTTGAGTAATGTTCTTTCGTCGAGTTATGGCTCCCGTTCAAGTGCATGAAAATCCTCAAATTTTATTACTCTCATTGTTCCCAAAGTAAAAAAAAAAAAAAGGAATAAATTTTTGTTTGATAATCCAAGGAAGAGAAATTAAGTTCAAAATAAGAGATAAATTGTTTTGTTTTAAAGTTGAAGTAAGTTTTTTTAAAAAATTAAAGTTAAAACATTTTTTAAAGAAAGATAAAATTTAAAGCCGATTTTAAATAATATAAATAATTTTCTAAAAATGCAAGATAAAATTTTAAAACTTTTTATAACTTTAGTAATACCATCAATATATAATTTTTTGAAAAAATAATTCATCTAGATTATTTGTATGGTTCATTATATTTAAAAATATTAGGTGACATTTTAAAATAGAGCAGGATAAGAAATCATTAGCTTCTCAAAAAGAAAATTACGACAGGCTTATTGGGGCGGACCTCTAGGGTCGGAAAGAAACAGGAATTAAATGAAGCTGAAAATGGACTTGGAAGAGATGATTTGAAGCTTGAGGTAGAGGTTCCTTTTAATAGGCCATTGGGTTGGTTGAACTCCAATCTTTTTAGGTAGAAATGAATTGAGAACAACCTCTTGGACTCACAGTTGTCGAAACAAATAAAATTAATAAACAAAAAATAATAAAATCTGTAAAAATATTCCTATGATGGAAATTGGAAATATGATTTTTAAATATCCTTGAGGTGATAAATTGAACTAATGACCTTGGTGATAAAATATGGTAATCGTGTTTGAACGGGTGTTCTCTACACTCATTTGTCTTCCGAACCAAAATATGTTTTCACAAACCTTTTCAAATTTTTCTTTCAAGACACCCTTTAGAAGATTATGTCGTCTACGTCCTGATGACATTGCGACACTTTTTTAATTGTTTCTTTATTGTCTTCTCACAGACAACACATTAAGGAGAAGATAATTAATTTATTCTTTATTTAAAAATAACTAATTTATAAATTATAATTTTAATGTGCTTTCAATATAATATTAACATTTCCATTCTATAACAAAATTTAATTCATTTGTATTAAAAAATATGATGCAATGATTTGGAAAAAGTTAACGTTAAATTGTGTCTCATATCATACTTCTTTAAACGTTCATACTTACTAATTACCAAATGGGTATAATAGGAAAAATAAAGATCTAATTTTATGTATGAAATTGCATCAGTCATGTATTAACATTAAGGTTCGTTTGGGAGTGATTTTAGGATGGCTAGAATCATTTCCACTCATATCAAAATTACTACCATTTTGGAATGAAATGTTTGGTAATAATTTTCTAAGTGATTTTGGAAAAATCCAAAAATCACATCTAAGTATTGATTTGTGGTCTCTCACTTGGAGGTCTTTCTAGAATGTTTTTTTATTAACAATGCTTTTTTTTTAAAAAAAAAACAAATGACAAATAATGAAGATTTGAAAATTATTTCAAAAGTAGGTTAGCTAAATCGGTTGCAGTTCCAATAAATGGCTGACTGCGACTTTTGTGTGACAGGGCTCCAGTTGTCCTAGCTTGGAGTCACGTTTCAGGTGATGAGAGTCTCAACCTGACCGAAGTCCCAGACATAGGGTTTCACGTAGGGACATAAGAACAAGATATGTCCCTATTCGTGATCTCTCCGCATGCCTTTTTTTAGTTGAGTGGGAGCGGAATCGAATGATTACGATCTCGACAGTGCTGGAATTCTTTTTCAAGCTGTGGCCCCCTTTTTGAGCGCCTTTCAAGAGGCGCAGCGCTGCCGGAGGTCCTCGATCAACAATAAGTGGCAGCTCAAGAGGCGCTGCCGTAGACGCCGGCACTGATGAATCAACAAGAGGTGGAAGTGCCCTCCCCCGATACAAATTAGAACTACGATCCTATTGAGCCCCCACTACTTCTTCATTCACGGGGGAAGCCTTTCCCAAATCTATTTGAGTTTTTTTTTGCTTCGTAGGATCTTCTTCATTTTGTTTTCTTCCATCCTATCATCCCCTTCGCTGCCGTCGACAACCCCCTCACCTTCATTTTTTTTTTCATTTTTAGTGCCCTCAACTCCTCTATCGCTGACAACTCCGACCATTGGCTTCCATCTGCCGCTTTGTTTGTCTCTGCCGCCACCGTCGGTAGTTTTTTTTTCATTCCTTTACACGTATTGCTTCATTTTTTGATATATGTTGATTAATTTTGGATTATGTTTAATTATTTAGATTTAGGTTATGAATATTTGTTAGGTTTAATTATTTATTTTCTTTTGATTTCCTTTACACATATTGTTTCATTGTATGTATGTGGGTGTATTTTTTGGTAGTTTAATATTTTTATATTTATTTTGAACCCTTATGGATTATGTAAATTATATTAAAATAGTTTTAGATCTTTGTAATATGTTATGAATTAATTTAGATTATATTAAATTAGTTTTGGATATAGGTTGATTAATTTTGGATTATGTTTAATTTTTTGGATTTGGATGGTGGATTATGTCTAATTTTTTTTAGTTTTATGTTATATATTTTGTTTAATTTTAGATTAGGTTTAGTTATTTGGATATTGGTTATGTTATGGATTGTGCTTGTTTAACAAAATTTTTTAATATAGTTATAATTTTCTAGAGTTGTATGCTTAAAGATTTAAAACCCTCCAAGTTGATCAATTATGTCATTAGCTTGTGATGAAATCGTGATACATGAATCTGAAAATTGGTCTACTTCTGATATAGAAGTAGAAGTTGATGAATTGTTTGGAACAAAATTTTATCTGAATCCCCCAGTAAATTTGAATCCTCCACGTCCAAATGAAGAGGCACCTTATTCACATAAATATATTTTGAAATTATCGATTCTATATGTGACAAAGGGTCAAAGTCGGAAGAATGGTCAATGTCCATTGAAATAAATCTAGACAATATACATAGGATGGAAGTTTAAGAGCAAAAAAGAGCTACAACTTGCTGTTAAAAAATATTGTATTGCACAACATTATCAATTTGTTGTAAGAGAATCAAATCAAGATATGTGGTATGTAAAATACAAGCAATGGAATGATGGTTGCAAGTGGAAGTTTCGCGCTCGTTGACGTAAATCTCAAGGGATGTTTGGAATAAGCATACTTGAAGAGGCTCATTCATTCTTATATGCAGAGATCACACATGATTACTCACAATTGGACTCAAATTTTATGTGCAATTAATTTCAAAATTGTACGACGTGATCCTAGTGTGTCGGTAGCTTCATTACAAGAAACCATAAAAGAAAGATTATGGATATTGTGTGAACTACAGACGTGTGTGACCAGTTAAGCGAAAAGCATTCATTAAAGTTTTTGGAAAAATCGTGTGAAGAATTCTCATATTGGTTGAATAATCTTGTGCATTACAATGTAGACACTTGAGTTCTTTGGGATTTGATACCTTCGAATAAACCTAACAATCTTTTTTTTGGGAGAATTTTTTGGTCATTTGTTCCTGCAACGAATGATTTAAATATTGTAAGTCATTAATCCAGATGGATGGTACACACTTAAACGACAAGTATAAGAGAAAATTACTTATTGCCACCTCAATTGATGCAAATGGACATATATTCCCTCTTTTCTTTTGTTGTTGCTCAAGAGAAAAAACACTTATAGTTTGTTATGGTTTTTGTGTACCTTGTGAAATTTGGTTATTGAACAAGATGGTATTTGTCTAATTTTTTATTGACATGGAGGTATTTTGTCGGCTTTTAACAATTAGAAAAATGGTTAGAGTGAACGGAGAGCACATCCCCGATTTTGCATTCGTTATGTGGCCAGTAATTTCAACGAGAAATACAAATCGAATCCTCTGAAAAATTTGATGTATCATGCTGGGGGTCGACACAAAAAGCGTAAATTTGAAAAATATATGAGAGAGTTACAAAAATTGAGTCCATATTGTATTGATTTTTCAGTCATATAAACATAGAAAAGTGGACACGAGCACATCGATATGGATGGACGACTATATAGTGTATCAATGGTGTTTTCAAGGGAGCTAGAATGCTGCCAATGACTGAATTGGTGAAGTTGACATTTTATCGAACTATAGAAAATTTTGTGAAATGAAGAGGGGACATAAGTGAAGCATTAGCTCAGATGAAAAATAGACAAAGTATGTTTTAAATAAATTGAAGAGGTGGGAGAAAAGAGCGACAACGCATTCAGTGACTTTTGTCGATCGAGCGACACGAACTTTTGAAGTTGAACTATGAATGAATATGATGTTCTCTCCTTATAAAAACCAGCATATTCAAGTTGTTTGCTTCAAAGACAACACATGTACATGTGACAAGTAGCAATCTTTCAAGATACCTTACTCTCATGTAATTGCAGTTTACAACCATGTTCACTTGACATATTTACCCTATGTCGAGAAGTTTTACAAATTGTCATAGTGCCAATGTTGTTATGAGTCTTGTTTTCACCCTATACAACATATGGACTATTTGTCAGAAGTCAAGTTTGATGTTATTCATCCAAACCCGAATTTGTTGAGGGAACATAAATGTCCAAAAGCTTTATGCATTCATAATGAAATGGATTGGCAAGGGGCGGGTACGAACATTTACTGTGAAATATGCAAAGAGAGGACATAAAAAACGTACATTGTCAAACTCGCAATTCCGGTGCTTCGTCTTCAAGACAAATGGATGATTAAGGTGGATTTTTTATCATTATTTTTTAAATACATCTACAGTTTTATTAATATTGAATTTGATTTTATATTTTCTATGTACATGGTGAAGAATATGCAATCATATCATTCTCAATGGTGTAAATCAATTGTTGCTTTGTAATTCAACAAATATTTGGAGTTGTAATAGACTATTGTTAACATAAGACTATTGAATCAGTTGTTACTTTGTAATAGACTATTCTTTCTTGCCATGTTATTTGAAATTAACTTTAAAAATAACTGTGTTGTGTGCTTTATTATATTTCAGCATTAAAAATGGATCTAGGACATTTGGATTTGCATCAATTATATTTACAACGATCACATCGTTCACAACTATTATGGGATAATGGATCTACCATAGTATTGCAATGTCAAAGAAGAGAGGTCATAATATATCACAACATTAAGCTAGATAATTGTATTGTGTCATATCTACAATAGTCTGGGTTTTGGGGAGTTACACCGATATGGTTTACTCAATTAGATTAACACCTTATTATTGCCCTAGTTTAGCAATGGACGCAGAAAACTCACTCATTTCATATGCCCGATGGATGGTGAACAGTGTACTATTACACTACAACATGTTGTTGTGCAGTTTGGGCTACCTATTGATGGAGAGCTTATTATAGCTATAGGATCCTTGCAGTACGATTGGGCATAACTATGTGAGGATTTACTAGGAGTTCGACCTCCTAAACTTAAGGGCTTTCGGTTAAGTATTCCTCGGCTAGTAGCATAATTCAATGAATTACCACCAAATGCTGAAGACGTTATGACAAAGAAATACACACGAGCATATATTATGTAACTCATTGGTGGATTTTTATTTCATGACAAATCTAACACATTAGTTCACCTCATATTCCTTCCATTATTGAGTGATTTCGAGGTAGTTGAACGATATTCATGGGGTAGTGCATGCCTTGCATGGTTATATCGAGAACGTTGTTGGGCTAGTCGAGCGATGCCTTGGATATAGCAGGTCTATTGATACTTTTACAAGTGTGGGTATGTGATATGTTTCCTACTATTGCTCCACAGCACCATGCACTCACTCTTGAACAATATGTTAGACATCCTCTCAGTTCACGGTACGTTTATTTTCGTTTATTTATATGTTATTTATTTTGAAATTATATGTAACTGAATACATTTTACACAACTGTAGATGGAATGAAGTTTTGATAGCTTCTAAACAATCTACAAACATGTTGATTCAATATCAAATATGCTTTGATCGACTTAAGCCCAACAAGGCACAAGTGAATTTATTACTTATAAATAAATACTTACAACTAACTTAAAAACGATGCAAGTACTTACTTATTAATGATTCCAGATTATTTGGACACTATATAATCACGACATTGTGACTTTCTTACCTTAATAATATTGTCATAATGGGCGAGATATTTTGTTGACTTCAAGCCCTCTTATATGTTTTCATATTATTGAGTGACATCTACCAAATCGAGTGTTGTGACAATTTGGGCTCCTACAAAATAAACCATCATACTCTAATATTGATACAAGTTTATATAAGATCAACCTACGAGGAAAACATGATCATGATTGGCAACGTCAGTTGCCATCAACATCGTGATTGGTGTGACTATAGTGATGTGACAAATGTGTCGGTTCTGTCGGATGATTATCAACATTGATATGATTCGATTACAAGAAACTATATCACACGTGAATATGCTTATCGCGGTTGTTGCAATGTCATCGCATTGTAGAGTGACCAACGTCATCCCCTGAAAGGTCTCTTTCGAGATAAGAGTTTGGAGTTGCCACCAACTGTCCATTAGGTCTAATTGGTCACCTAAAAAAAAGGTCTGTGAAAAAACAAATTTTTAGTTCGGAAGTCGATTGAGTGTAGGGAAGCTATTAGCACCCTACAATACGAAACAGTTACCAAATTTTGTCAGAAATTATCATATTATATTTTTTGGTCAAGAAGAAAATATTTTTGTAGTTTTATTTAAATGTCTCATATTTTATTAATTCATACTTTATTTGAAAATATGAACTATTAAAGATTGTTAGAAATTTTTATTACACTCGAACTTGAGGCATGAGTGCAACACTCAAGCTTCTTACCACTATGCCAATACACTAACTTAATTTCTTCTAGCAAAAAAAAACTTTGAAGTTATTTTTTAAAACAAAAAAAAAAATCGCCAGTATTTTTTAAATTAAAACAAAAAAAAACTTTTTTATTTATTTTGAAATTAGAGAGATTCTTTAAGAGATAAATTTTTATTTCTTAATTAAAAAAAAGTTTTACTTAAAACAAATGTTATTCTACTTCCAAAACTATAATTATCCAACTCCTTAAAAAAAAAATTATTCCCCCTTTATAACAACTTATGTTTTTATGTTTTGTAAATTCGAAATTTTAACAAGTTAAGATTTTATTTTAAAACAACTTTCTAAAAAAGATTTCTTTAAATCCTCTCTTTTTTAAAATTCCTGTACCAGAAGACTTTTTTTTAAATATAAAAAATAAAAACAAAACTGATTAGAAAGACGCAAAACAAAAAGAATAAATATTATTAAAAAGTTAAAAAAAAACTAACTCTTAAACTCTGAATTGAAATTTAAAAGAATCTCATTTATTTTTTAAACAAAATTTATTTTATAAAAACTCTTTTTTTTTTCAACTTATTTTAACCAAAATTTTAAAGGAAAATTATTTATTTAAACGAAATTAAGTTTTTATTTACTTCATTTAAAAAACTCTTTTTATTTTATTTTAAAAACAAATTTTATTGTGAAATCATTTACATTATTTTCAAAAACTTATTTTTAAAATGTAATTTTCTTTAAAAGGAAAATGTTAGTTTTTTTTTTTTATTATTGAGAGAAGGGGTAAACTATTTTTGCGCAGAGATTTCTATCGCCAGGCTTTTGCTAGAAAGTAGTAGGAACACGTGGGTGTCAGAGTGGGTCACTGAACTCTTCGCCGTCGTTGGTCTATTACCGCTCGCGCTGTCGGAGTTTGCTGGAAAGGCGTGCCGGATCTGTTGTGCTGCTTATTGTCGTTCATGCCTTTTGCATGGTCACCGGACTCTATCAAATCTGTTCGTTGTCGGACTCAGAATTTATGGTAATGGCTCGTCAGATTTGCAAATGAAAAGAATATATATAGGTTTTGGGAAATGAAGAGGGTGTGATGGTGAGGTTAACGGGAAAGAGTGAAGGCTTGAATGAAAGTGGCCAAATTCTAGACAGAGAATGAGATGAAGAAGAAGGAGGCTGGGGCTTTTAGAAAAAAAAATCGTCTTTGATTCTTCCGTACTCCATTCTGTTCTTGTTCTCTATCTCTCCTATGCACTACAGGCTCTTAAATACATATAAAAAAAAAAACAACCTTAACATGGCATAAGTCAAGTAAAACCAGAGGGAAAAAAATAAGGAAAAGGGGAATGCCGCCTGTAGAACTTTGATGAAGAAAAAATCAAAGGAAAAAAAACTCTGTTTCTTAATTAAAAAGAAAAATTATTTAAATAAAATCCTAATTTGTATATAATAATAATAATAAAATTAAAGTCTTTTTAAAGCATAATATACTTTTAAAATTTAATTTAATTAGAATTTTACACTAAAACTTAGGTTATTTTTAACCAAAAACAATTATATTAAAACTTATGTTATTTTTAATCAGAATAATTAAAAATTAAACTTAATAAGGAAATAATAAAAATAAAAATTAAGCCGAACAGAATACGGTGTCTACAACTTGCCCCGTTTGTGTATACTTGCAAAACGAAAAGGATAGATAAAGGCAAAAAGACAAAGTATTGGAAAAGCGAAAATTTTATTCAAAGAAGCAAGAGAATACATATCACAAAGTCATTACTTATGTTATTGTTACAAAAGTAATGCAGAACCTTAATGGGAAATTGGACTGAATAGCCGTTTTCAAAGGCCAACTATGAAATGTATCACCGCCTCCAAATTTTACGTTTTCTAACAATTTGTTTACGTCACTTTTGCATGAAATTACAAATTACCCTTTCTTATTTTATCTCTCATTTTCTCTACTCTTTCCTCCTCCTCTCAACTCTGTCTTTCTCTCTCTTCTTCATTCTTCCATTTCTCTGCCTCTCTCTGTGATTTGATTTTTTTTTTTCACTATCAAATTTTTCAAGGACGTGCACTCCTCTCTCCCCCTCTCTATTTCTTCCATTTTTTTCTACACCACATCCCATTTGATTTTGGATTTTTTTATTTTGATTTTGAGGGCATGCACTTTTCTCTTTCCTCTCTCTTCCTTATTTTTCATTCATCTCCTCTCAATCTTGACTCCATTGTTGGACCTTAAAATTCAAAAAACAAAATAACAAATACACAACACAAAAGAACGGGGTCACACCTAAAAGAGAGATAAAAACTCAATAAAGAACACCAAGAACAAGGAGTTCACATAAACCCCCCAAATAAAAAAGAAAATAACAGAACACACAAAAAAAAGCTTTCGCTTTCTCGTTCCCGTTCGCGACGCTCTCACTCCCGCTCTCGCCCCTCTCGCTCCCACTCTCGGCGCTCTCGCTTCCGCTCTCAGTGCTCTCGTTCCTGCTCTCGCTCTCGACATATGTCTCCCATTGGAAAAAAAATCGTAAATGGAGCAGTTTGTTGGTGTTTTTTTAGAGAAGGTGAAGAAAAAAGAATGGGAATGGGAAGAGGTGGCTTAGGAGTGATAGGGAAGAAGATAACAATAAATATTTAGGGTTTTTTTATGGTGAGTAAAGAAGAGAGAGAAAGTTGGTTTTGGATTTTTCAAGAAAGAGAGAATTTGTAATGGGATGAGAGAGGAAAGAGGAGAGAGAAAGGGAAGAGAAACTAATAAATTAAAGAAAAAATGAGGAGGGCAAATACGTATTTTCACACAAAATTGATATCAGCAAATGTTTACAAAACATAAAAATGAGGAAAGGGACTACATCTCATAATGGGCCTTTGAAAAAAACTATTTATCTTCTTTACCTAATCTTAATGGTCTTAATGCATACTACCTTACCAATATTTACCATTTAACCCATTTCTTTCCCCAAATGAAACTTCTCATTCCATGAAAAATATCAAATGTCACTGTTGTGCGTAAGCTTACCTTTTCTTTTTCTTCCTTTGCATCTTCCTTCCAAGCAAAGATTACACAAAAATGAAAGACCCAAAGAGTTATTGACCAAAAGGAAGAAAACTCAATAATTATTTTCCTCAAAAATAGCTAATGGAAATTAAAACCGGCTTATGGAACCTCAATTTTCCGGTGTTCTCCACGATTTTCCGCCAAATTTTGGAACCTATTATTCTTCCCATTTCCCTTATTTTTCCTCACGAGACCTCCCTCACTTCCTCATTTTTTCTTCTTCTTTTCCTCTCTTTTCACTCACTCTTTCTCTCTCTCTCTCATCTTCTTTTCTCTTTCTTCGTCGCCCCTCCAAGTTTTGTTGTTTTCTATTTTGTTTTTTTTTCTAAATTTTTGTTAGTACATCATGTAGGGTATATATTTGAACTTACGATCTCTTGTTGGAGATATATGACAATCACCGCTGAACAATGCTCCCTTTGATTTTTTTTTTTAAATTTCTTTTAAAACTTTTCAACATTTTATCATATCTTTTTTTTTTCTTTTTTTTAACATTTCTAGTTGACCTCATCTTTAATTAAGAAGGGTATTATACTCTTATACAAGCTCATCCTCTGGGCTTCACTTATAATGATCCATAAGTGAGCTTTCTTATTCAAGCTCATTCTTCGGGCTTTATATTTAGGGTAAAAATCAAGGGCAAGGATAGAAGAATTCCACTAAAAAAAATAGGTACAAACTTTATCTCTTATAGATAATAAAATCTCTCAAGTGAAGAATCTATCTCTATTTGGTTTCAAAAAAGGCTCATACTGTAGTTCACTTGAAGTTGGTGATCTTGGGATAGATTGCCAACTATGGGTGCCCACCTACTTATGGTCCAAACATACGTGCTCATCAAGTAAAATTTTATGGCTACAAATATGCTACAACTTGGCCTCGGATAAGGTGGTGATCTCGTGGTCATAATTTTGCCACATATTGGCCTAGTAGCTTATTATAACTTTAATTCTCCAAGGAAGCTTCATGAGCCAGTTTCACAAAATTTAGTGGTTTCTAGTGACTTCGATCTCCTAAGAAGCTTATTGAGCAAGATTTTGCAAAATACTTAATCTAGTGGCTTTTAGAAACTTGTTGAGTAAGCTTGTCAAAATATTAGTAAACGCTCTCCTTGGAGTTTATCCTTTGGGCTTTACTAAGGGTTGTCACTAAGTATTTTGATGCCAAGTTGAGCTCTCTTGTAGGAGTTCACATTTTGGACTTCATGTAGGAAAATCTCTTAGTGTTTGGATGTCATGGTGAGCTTTCTTATATAATCTCATTCTTTGGGCTTCGCTTATAATGATCCATAAGTACTAAGCTCTCTTATACAAACTCATTCTTCGTGCTTCAAAAACCATGGGCAATGATAGTAGAATTCAACGAAACAAAATAGGAGTATTACAAATTTTCTCTCTTTCAAAGAATAAAATCTCTCATAATAAGAAACTCTCTCTATTCTGTCTCAAAAGGCTCACACTATAGCTCACTTAAAGTTGGTGATCTTGTAATAGATTGCCAACCATGATTGCTCACCTATTTATAGTCCAAACATACTTGCTCATCAAGTAAATTTCTATGGTTACAAACATGCCACATCTTGGCCTTGGATAAGGTTGTGACACTACAATAAATACTGCTTTTTATAACATTAAATTATAGTATTTTACATTTTAATGCTATAAAAAATGGTAGGAATTGCAACAAGAAAGAAACGAAAGAGGGGGAAAATTTGGGCCTGCGTGCAAAATCAAGGAAAAATTGAGGGTTTACACATCATGCTAAAAAAAGAACTCCCTCATTTCCCTCATTCGGCTTCCTCCCTATCTCTCTCAACGAAGCTCCTACACTTTCCTTCTCTTTGGTGAAACTCTCCAGCCTACACTATCGTTTTCTTTGGCGCATAGATCTGGCAGTGGTGGTGGCTCCCTCTTCGTTGACGGTTGAACGACCGAAGATCTGGTGGCTCCCTCTTCGACGACGACGACTTGAGACGTTGGGTTGCTGTCCGTTTCGTCTGTTCGCTCATAAGGTAACTCTAACTCTAAATTACTCTTCGTCTACTTCCAACCAGAATTTTGCTTGGTTCTTCATTTTTCTTTTTTTGTCTTCAATCTCTGTATTATATTACTTACTAACAATAATAAGAATGACAATCGATTCTCTTTGGAGTGAACATAACTAATAAGTTTGGAATGCCAATTGATTTTGGGTATTATATGTATTTTATTTATATATCTAAGTTTGAAAATAGAGAAATTTCCCCCTTTTTTTTCCTCACCAAGCAGAGACTTATGAAACGGCCATATATGGGAGGGGTAGTTCACCAAACAAAAAAAATGTTCACTAACTTCCCTCTGGTCAAGCTTATCCATTGCATGAATATTGTTGGATGGAATTCTTCTGAATGGTCACAGGTGAAAATGGGAGGACTTGAAATTTTGCTTGCTTCTTACCAAGATTTGGAGTCTAATTTATTAGGTACATCATATAATTGTTCTCAAAACTTCATTAGTTGTACTTGTGTATTTATGGTTGGCTTATTTGCATTTGCTAAGCATCTAGATTCCCTGCCTGCAGGCTTTTGATTTAATCGGTGTGTTGCTTAAGCTGTTCCTTTTTCCAAAATTCTGATAGAATGGTTTGAAGAAAATTTTCATTGAATGTTGTTTTGTTGGTGGTTTCTTACAAAATAGTTGTTGAAATTTTAAAGCTTACGGCTTGATATGATAAAAGTTATACTTGTAGAGAAGCCAAGAGGTATACTTATTATTTCCATCAAGCCTAATTTTGCCTCACTATTCAAGATAGATGGCTTCTTCCCATATGTTTTTCAGAGTCACGAGCTTATTTTTACTACATAACGTTATAATCATTTATCTAACGAGACATTAACTAAAGGTTGTAAATGGGCTATTGTCTTGGAAAAATATGTGTGTATCATGTATGTATACGAGTTTCAATTTTTCTCCTCCATACATAGTTTGGAGCTCCATAATTTATACTCTGAAGCATTGGTTTGTGAGGTTTGGGTTGTAACTACAATTTATTCTTAGTCTTACTCTTTGAAACGCTTTAATGATAAGATTAAGAATCCTTGATATTTTTAGAACTATCTTTCTCAAAACTTGTTTTTAGATCACTAAGTTAAAGTTCAGTAAGCCCAAGATACTATTATCTTTTCCAAGTGCACACAGATCACAGGATTATCTATTTATTTTGCTCACAAAACTAACTCTACTCATCTCTATCTGTGCCCTGAGAATCTTTGGTGCTTGTCTGAGTATATTCTTCACTGTTGTAAGTAGATATTGTTCGATCCAGTTTACATTTTGACAAGTTGCAAAATGAGCCTTTTCTTTGACCTAAAATCTTGAATGATGCATTTTTGCTTTAATTTGATTACTATTTTGAATTTAGTATTTTGCTTTCATTTAATTTCTATTTTAAATTTAGTATTTAGAAGTGGATTTTAGACTATCTTTCCTTGTTAAGATTACAGTCTCTAATCGCTTCTAAGTTATTTGTGATTGTTAGATCAATTAAACACTCGTTGGCAATTTGTTTTGCAAAACATTCGTGTTATAGAGTTGTGATTTACGTTCTCTTGTGAAATTTGAAAACAATAGGAGGCTCTAACTCCTACTTTTGTTTTAGGTTGCGTGCTATATTAGAAAATGAAATGATTAAGATTCACCTTATTTACGTCAATGTTGCATACGAAGATTCTTTTGAAGGTATTTTAATTTTTATAAACTTTGTATCACTTTTTATTCTAATTTATTTTGGTATTGTCGTTCCATTTTTTATTTTTCATTATTGTTGTTTGTGCTTCTGATATACCATGACACGACCCGCCTTAAACACCTACTAACTATAGGACAAATCGTGCCAACTACAGACCCTCAACCATCTACCAAGTCTATAGTCAACTTCTTTCTAAATTTCTAAAACTAATTTAGATTATTCTTCAACACATAAAACATAAAGTGTAACATAATTCATCTAAAAAAAATAACTACTCGGCCACGACTCCTAAACATGTTGTACAATAACAAAAGGTACAACTATTCCAGTATAAGTCATTCTAGATGTACATACAAAATGATATGCAAATTCTGAGACGGTGAGTGGCAGAAACTGGTCGGCAAGTCCCTATGAAACTCAGGTGCAGCCTGGAGGAGAAAAACAATGATAAACAGTGAGCTAGGAAGCTCAGTGAGTGACATTTTATTAAGAAAATAATTTCGTAAAACTTATTCCATAAAAACAACTGAAATTTCAATTCTCAAGACGAGCTTCATAAAGCTGAAATAATAAACATTCTCATTAAAACTTCATATAACTTGAGCAACTAAAATTCAGTAATTTTCTGAGCATAACTTGTAACAACATATACTTCCTAAAAACACTTTCTGAAACACATATCAAATATCTTCTTTCAAACCTAAAACAGATTAAGGAAACTCAACACCATATATGTATCCACATTCTATTCTGATCTACTAGCGTAGAGTAGTCTCAATACGCACAGCAGAATAATTCTATTTCTGGTCCACTGGCATAGAGTAATCTCAATATACACAGCAGAATATTTCTCTCAACGCGCAGAGTAAAATGGTCCAAAAGACCTTCTATTTTTGGGTATACTATAGAAACACATTCACATAGCATACGGGTAATCACCCGGATACGACAATATGGTGGTTTGAAAACGATTCTCAGAAAATTATCAATCTCAATAACAGTTCTAAAAATTCTTTTTTCTTTCTTTCTATGAACATTTCTTTCACAAATCACTTCTAAATATATTTCTTTCTAATCATATTCAGTAAACACAACAGTTTCTCAGAAATTCTCAGCAAACTCAATTTCTCAGCAGAAATAATCAAACATACGTAATATTTTTTTTTCTTGAAGTTCTATAATAAATATCTTAAAATATTTAGTAAAATAACCACTCACAGATCCTATGAACGAGGTGAATTTGGTTGGTACGTTGCTCCAATTTCCGATCGTCCTGAAATAATAACCAATGAAATTTCAATTCACCCTCAATTACCAATTTAAACTCTACAATTCTTCAAATTAAACCATAAATTTAATCAACAAGCCCATTCTCTCTCTACCATCCAATTACACTTCTTCATCTCTCATCTTCCTTATAAGTGGGACCCACTTCCCACAATCATATCCTTTTAACCCATTCCAATTTATTATACCTGAAAAGCCTCAATTCCCAACCATTTTTTTCCTTTCATTTCCTTCTACTTTTAATTTTAATTCTCAACCCATAGCCTTTCTCTCTCCTCTACACTATTCATCTTCTTCTTCATCCCAAGTTCTGTTTTTTTTTTCCTCTCTTTTTCTTTTTGCAACTTCTTCTTCCCAAGTCTCTAAAATTATGTTTCTGAACTTACGTTTCTCCTTGCCAGCAAAGTCATCCTCATAGCTCACTGAAACCATAAATTCTCAATTCTCGAATCAACATAACATCACCAGTTTTTCAAACAACTTTCATATTTTGAGTAAACCACAAAGAAAAAATCTTATTTTCTTTTAATAATCAAATACCACAAAATCACACTTTGTTCTCAGCCATGCCCATAGGAAGTCGGGGAGATGTATGAACAGAGCATAATACCCACAAAAACCAGGAATTTCCTTAAGAAGAAAACCCACAAATACTAATCTTAAAGAGTTTCATACTTCCATGGGTTTCCCTATTAAATCTCTAGAAAACTTACCAAATTTCAACTTTTGGCTCTAAAATCACAACGCTTCTTCTTCTTCCCTTTCAGCAACCTTGAGTTATCCACCTTTTTCAGTCCTCGCTCCCCCCCTCTCTGTTTTCTTCTCCAAAACCCCTTCCATTTCGAATTTCTTTCTTTTCTGTTCTTTTTTTTTTCTCCTTTCCATGTGTTCCCTTCCACAGCTCACACACAAGCCCACTTTTGTTTCAATTTCCCAATTTTTTTATTTTTATATTTTTTTTTCAAACTTACGAAAATACCCTTACACAATATTACCTCCTTTTAAGAATTTCGTCCTCGAAATTCAATCAAAACAATCAAGGAAATAGACCAGGGTATTGAGTACGCATCTGATCCTCACTTTCCCATGTTGCCTCTTCTACTGCGTGATTCCTCCACAAAACTTTAACTAACTGAATAGTCTTGTTTCGCAACGCTTTTTCTTTTCTATCCAAATTTGCACTGGCTTCTCTTCATAAGACAAATTCTCACTTAACTGCACTGACTGCGATTCAAGAATATGCGATGGGTCGGGTACATACTTACGCAACATAGAAACATGAAACACATCATGAATCCTAGAAAGCTCCATAGGCAGTGCTAAACGATACGCTACTGGCCCAACACGCTCAAGAATCTCATATGGACCAATATATCTAGGACTCAACTTTCCTTTCCGGCCAAATCTCAAAACACCCTTCCACGGTGACAAGCGAAGAAAAACTTTATCACCTACTGAAAATTCAAGATCTTTTCGACGTTTATCAGCATAACTCTTCTGTCTGTCTTGTGCTACTTTCAGATTCTCTCTAATTATCTTTACCTTGTCAGTAGTAATCTAAACAAGCTCAGGCCCCAATAACTTTCTCTCTCCAACTTCATCTCAACAGACTGGTGTTCGACATTTTCTGCCATACAATGCTTCAAACGGAGCCATCTCTATACTAGAATGATAACTATTATTATAAGCAAATTCCAAGAGAGGCAAGTGAGTATCCCAACTACCCTTGAACTGTAAAACACAAGCTCGTAACATATCCTCCAGAGTTTGGATCGTTCTCTCTGACTGCCCATCTGTCTGAGGATGAAAAGCCGTACTAAAATATAGTTTAGTACCTAAAGCTTGCCGTAAACTAGGCCAGAACTTAGAAGTAAATCTGGTATCTCTATCTGAAACAATAGATACAGGAGTCCCATACGAGCTAACTATCTCATCAACATATAACTTAGCTAGCTTATCAAGCGTATATTTGATTTTAATTGGTAAAAATCGAGCATTATTAGTCAACCTGTCTACTATCACCCAGATACCATATAACCACTCAAGGTACGAGGAAGTCCAAACAGAAAATCCATCGTAACATGCTCCAATTTCCATTCCGGAATAGGAAGTGAAATCAAGGGTCCTGCGACTTTCTGACGTATCGGTTTCACTTGCTGGCAAATCAAACACTTAGATACATATTCTGCTATTTCTCTCTTCATACCTGGCCACCAGTAGTGTTCTTTCAATGCTCGATACATTTTTGTACTTCCTGGATGCATAGCATAAATCGAACTATGAGCTTCTTCCAACATTTCATTTTTCAAGTTCAAATTATTAGGAACACACAATCGATCATAGCTAACTAGAGCTCCATCATCTCTCACTGTATAATCTTCTCGCTGACTGCTTTTTACTTCTTCTTTTATCTTACTCAGTACTGGATCATCAAGCTGAGTAGTTACGATTCTATCAATCAAAGTAGGTCTTACCTGGAAATGAGCCAATAAGGCACCATTGTCATTTATTTCTACTTTTGCATTCAAACACCTCAACTCACCCAATAAAGAGAAACTAATTGCATTTGGTGAATCTTCTGAACCACGAGGTTTTTTGCTTAAAGCATCAGCTACAACATTAGCATTCCCTGGACGATACTCAATAGTACAATCGTAATCTTTTATCAACTCAAGCCACTTTCTCTGTCGTAAATTCAACTCTTTCTGATCAAAAATATATTTAAGACTTTTGTGATCTGTATAAATATGACATTTTTCACCAAACAGGTAATGTCGCCAAACTTTCAATGCCAAAACTACAGCAGCCAATTCTAGATTGTGGGTCGGGTAATTACATTCATGCTTTCTCAATTGTCTCGACGCATAAGCTATTACTTTCCCATTCTGCATCAAAACACACCCTAGACCCTGATGAGAAGCATCACTATAAACATGAAATTCTGTTCCAGGTGTCGGAAGTGCTAATATAGGTGCAGGAACTAATCTCTTCTTCAACTCTTGGAAGCTCTGCTCACACTTTTCTGTCCACACAAATTTTGAATTATTCCTAGTCAAATTAGTTAAAGAAAGTGCTATCTTCGAAAATCCCTCAACAAATCAGCGATAGTATCCTGCCAAACCGAGGAAACTACGAACCTCCGTAACAGTAGTAGGCTGTTCCCATTTCACAACCGCTTCAATTTTCTGTGGATCAACATAAATACCTTCTGCAGAGACAACATGGCCCAAAAACATCACATGATCAAGCCAAAATTCACATTTGCTAAATTTGGCATACAACTTCCTATCACGTAACGTCTGTAACACAGTTCTAAGATGCTCTACATGCTCACTCTGGCTGCCGGAAAACACTAGTATATCATCAATGAACACAATTACATACGGATGAAATACTCTATTCATAAGATCCATAAATGCTGCTGGTGCGTTTGTCAACCCGAAAGGCATAACTAGGAACTCATAATGCCCATATCGTGTTCTAAATGCAGTTTTTGGCACATCTGCTTCTCTTACCTTTAACTAATGATATCCGGATCGCAAATCAATTTTTGAGAACACTGCAGCACCTTTAAGCTGATCAAACAAATCATCTATTCGAGGCAATGGATATCTGTTTCGTATCGTTACCTTATTCAGTTGTCTATAATTAATACACAACCTCAGAGTACCGTCTTTCTTTTTCACAAATAACACGGGCGCACCCCACGGTGACACACTAGGTCTAATGTAACATTTGTCAACTAATTCCTGCAACAGTGTCTTCAATTCTTTTAATTCTGTAGGAGCCATTCTGTATGGTGCTTGAGATATCGGAGCGGTGCCTGGTATTAAATCAATCACAAACTCAACCTCCCGATCAGGTGGCAAGCCAGATAAATCATCTGAAAATACGTCTGGAAATTCTCGCACAACTGGTATATCTTCAAGCTTTCCTTTTTCAATCCGCTGATCAACAACATACGCTAAGTATGTTGTACACCCCTTATTCAACAATTTATTAGCCTTCATTGCAGATATTACACATGCTGGACGAATTTTTCTTTCACCTCTATAAATAATCTCAGCCTCCTCTAGCCGTTTAAATATAACTTCCTTCAGATAACAGTCAATCGATGCATGATGTGTGAACATGAAATCCATTCCCAAAATAACATCAAACTCATGAATATTCAATGGGACCAAATCCACATTAAACTGCCTACCACCCAAAATAATCATGCAATCACGATACACACTGTCTGCTATCAAAGAGATACCACCCGGTGTAGCTACTACCAATTCACTAGGTAAGGGTTCTAACTTTCTATCTAACCCAACAGAGAACATAACAGAAACAAATGAATGTGTAGCACCCGGATCGAATAAAACATGAGCATTTTTATCGAAGATATTCAACGTACCGTAACTACATCTGGCAATTCTTCAGCCTCATGCTGCGTCATTGCAAATATCTTTCCCTGACCACGTGGTCTGCCTACCTGACCCTTTGACTTACCGCCACTCGAATTTCCTGTATTTGGTTGCCCCTCACTCACAGGTTTTGCTTGTGAATCTGAATACCCCTGTACTGTCGGTCTTGAGGAAGCTCCTTGAGACGCACTACCTTCCTGCCACAACTGAGGACATTCTCTTTTCACATTCACCCCTGTGCGACTTACCACAATTCTTGCATGTAGGATATCTAGTATAACTAGAAGCAGACTCCGCTTGTTGCCCGGATTGCTGACTACCTGAAGGTCTTCTATACTGACTCGAGCCACTCGTAATCTGTTGAGGAAAATTTACACCCGCCCTAAAGTTTTGTGATCCTCGATATCCAGGTTTAAAACTCCCTCGACCCGACACTCCAGGCGTAAATCTCCTGCTACTATCTCGAAAATGTCTACCACTCGAAGAACTGGTAGAGCTAGAAAAAGTACCACGCACATTCTTTGACACTTCCCTCTGATTTTTCTTGTCTAACAAACTCTTCTCAACCCTTGCTGCAGCTTCCACCAAGGGTCCAAATTCCTGCCACCCAGATGCAGTAGTACAGCTTCGAATATCCTCACGCAAACCATCCTCAAACCGTCTACATCGATCAGTTTCATCTTCAATGATAGTGGTGGCATACTTTGAAAGTTCTACATATTTTTTCTGATATTCTGCTACCGTCATCGACCCCTGTACTAGCTTCAAGAACTCACTTCTTTTTGTATCCCTGTAGGATCGTGGGTAGTATGCTTCATCAAACAAATTTTTGAATTCTTTCCAGCTTCATTTTTCAGCTTCTGGTTGTCTCGCTATAACTGACTCCCACCATTCACCAGCTCCTCCTTCTAACCAAAATGTAGCCAGTCTGACTTTCCTATCCTCTGGACAACCCATCACATTAAAACATTTTCCTATTTTTTTCATCCACGATTCTGCGTCAACTGGATCTGCCGTTCCAGAGAAATCAGTAGCCCATAAAGCTCCAAGTCGCTCGATCTTAAAGTCTTTCTCGGCATCCCTTCTCAACATTCTTACTCCCAACGCAGCAATTCTTGCCATTACACGTTCATCCTGGTCAACTATATCCTCCTGTGAATCTACAGGACGGTGGCTAGACTCACAAACTACGTCTTCTGCCATTGTATTCTGCCTACCAGGGACCTGTTGAGTTTCAAATTCTTTAAACCTACATGTTCTGCCCTCACATAATAAAATAAAATGACATGCATATCACACAATTATAACATAAACCATTAATGCATCTTCTATTCATGTTATACAAGATCTTTCTTTTGCTTTGATACCAAACTGACACGACCCGCCTTAAACACCTACTAACTATAGGATAAATCGTGCCGACTACAGACCCTGAACCATCTACCAAGTCTATAGTCAACTTCTTTCTAAATTTCTAAAACTAATTTAGATTATTCTTCGACACATAAAACATAAAGTGTAACATAATTCATCTAAAAAAAATAACTACTCAGCCACGACTCCTAAACATGTTGTACAATCACAAAAGGTACAACTATTCCACTATAAGTCATTCTAGATGTACATACAAAATGATATGCAAATTATGAGACGGTGAGTGGCAGAAACTGGTCGGCAAGTCCCTATGAAACTCAGGTGCAGCCTGGAGGAGAAAAACAATGATAAACAGTGTGCTAGGAAGCTCAGTGAGTGACATTTTATTAAGAAAATAATTTCGTAAAACTTATTCCATAAAAACAACTGAAATTTCAATTCTCAAGACGAGCTTCATAAAGCTGAAATAATAAACATTCTCGTTAAATATAACTTGAGCAACTAAAATCCTGTAATTTTCTGAGCATAACTTGTAACAACATATACTTCCTAAAAACACTTTCTGAAGCACATATCAAATATCTTCTTTCAAACCGAAGTTTTCTCCTCGTACGGCTCGAGGAAATTAAAAGTTATGTATAGAATTCTAATTAATGTCAAATAGATCCATAGATTATCAAATCAATTAGACTATGATTTAAATACTTTTTTCTTATTCTTTTGTTTATTTTTTATTCTTTTTTGAAAAAAAAAACTCATTCTTATCCCCATAACTCAAGTTGTATAACTCTCACTCAAAGGAAAACAACCCTTAAGCTTAAGCATTTCATTTATTGAGCGGTCTCTAACCCCTTTATTTTTGCCTGTCTCCTTTAGAATCTATTTCGATTCTTCATTCAGATCTAGTTTAGTTATTGAGACAATTAAAAAAGGTTTTTCCTTGTTCCAGAATCCTTTATCCTTGCCTTGAATCATTGGGTTAAACAGATTAAGGAAACTCAACACCATATATGTATCCACATTCTATTCTGGTCTACTAGCGTAGAGTAATCTCAATACGCACAGCAGAATAATTCTATTTCTGGTCCACTGGCATAGAGTAATCTCAATATACACAGCAGAATATTTCTCTCAAAGTGCGGGGTAAAATAGTCCAAAAGACCTTCTATTACTGGGTATACTATAGAAACACATTCACATAGCATACGGGTAATCACCCGGATATAACAATATGGTGGTTTGAAAACGATTCTCAGAAAATTCTCAATCTCAATAACAGTTCTAAAAATTCTTTTTTCTTTCTTTCTAAGAACATTTCTTTCACAAATCACTTCTAAATATATTTCTTTCTAATCATATTCAGTAAACACAACAGTTTCTCAGAAATTCTCAGCAAACTCAATTTCTCAGCAGAAATAATCAAACATACGTAATATTTTTTTTTCTTGAAGTTCTATAATAGATATCTTAAAATATTTAGTAAAATAACCACTCACAGATCCTATGAACGAGGTGAATTTGGTTGGTACGTTGCTCCAATTTCCGATCGCCCTGAAATAATAACCAATGAAATTTCAATTCACCCTCAATTACCAATTTAAACTCTACAATTCTTCAAATTAAACCATAAATTTAATCCATTCTCTCTCTACCATCCAATTACACTTCTTCATCTCTCATCTTCCTTACAAGTGGGACCCACTTCCCACAATCATATCCTTTTAACCCATTCCAATTTATTACACCTGAAAAGCCTCAATTCCCAACCATTTTTTTTCCTTTTATTTCCTTTTACTTTTAATTTTAATTCTCAACCCATAGCCTTTCTCTCTCCTCTACACTATTCATCTTCTTCTTCATCCCAAGTTCTGTTTTTTTTTCCTCTCTTTTTCTTTTTGCAACTTCTTCTTCCCAAGTCTCTAAAATTATGTTTCTCAACTTACCTTTCTCCTTGCCAGCAAACTCATCCTCACAGCTCACTAAAACCATAAATTCTCAATTCTCGAATCAACATAACATCACCAGTTTTTCAAACAACTTTCATATTTTGAGTAAACCACAAAGAAAAAATCTTATTTTCTTTTAATAATCAAATACCACAAAATCACACTTTGTTCTCAGCCATGCCCATAGGAAGTCGGGGAGATGTATGAACAGAGCATAATACCCACAAAAACCAGGAATTTCCTTAAGAAGAAAACCCACAAATACTAATCTTAAAGAGTTCCATACTTCCATGGGTTTCCCTATTAAATCTCTAGAAAACTTACCAAATTTCAACTTTTGGCTCTAAAATCACAACGCTTCTTCTTCTTCCCTTTCAGCAACCTTGAGTTATCCACCTTTTTCAGTCCTCGCTCCCCCCCTCTCTGTTTTCTTCTCCAAAACCCCTTCCATTTCGAATTTCTTTCTTGTCTGTTCTTTTTTTTTTCTCCTTTCCACGTGTTCCCTTCCACAGCTCACACACAAGCCCACTTTTTTTTCAATTTCCCAATTTTTTTATTTTTATATTTTTTTTCAAACTTACGAAAATACCCTTACATGCCATGACAAAGAATTTGTGAAGCTTTGAAGAAATTGCTTATAGTACACTTCGCTAGGACAATAATCGTTATCTAAGCTCAAACTGTTGGGTGTGTTGCCCTAAACTCGTAGTTTGTATTTTGTAAAAACAAAAGTCTAATTAATAAAGTTTTATTCAATAAATTTGTTGTTGAATCATAGCTTTGCATTGTCCAAAATCCAATAAACTAAACATCCAAGGTTATTTGTGATGTAATCGGGACAGTATATATACTGAGTATATAGTTGATATACGGGGTATATATTTGATATACCCCTCATATATGAATGGATAATGTCCCGTGAATAACCTAAAGGGTCTATAGTAGATGGATAAGGTTGGGTACTTTATCCTGACAACACTATGGATACGGCTCACTCTGTAAAGGTTACAGACGACTTGATCCAGGTCGTTCGTGTGGAGACATGCGAGTGGGGGTATCCTATACAATGAGTTTGTACAAGACCGGACTACGAAATAAGCAATCTTTAGATGTAACACCGTTAACTAATAGGTTGTTATTTCTTAGGATGACCAGACAACTCATTCTCAATCCTGAGTGAGTTATGGACTCCTGCCCATGAGGGCTCGTCCTTTGATCTGTATGGGTGAGAGTGACCCGAGTCGCCGACTCAACATTCCTACCATTTTGGGGACGAGACCAAGTGGGAAGCTGGGAACATAACTTCACAAGATGGAATTCACTCCTCCCCGACTTTAGGGGAGTAGATGAGTGTTCTCTTAAATGCTGACTCCGGGACTTGAACAAGGGGCCCCACCCTCTCATTGGCCGAGAGGGACTTCCGGTTATTGGTTGGATCATAACCGGGTTGTTCATTAGAGGAGCAGTGGTGTTTAAGGAGTAATATGTACTCAGGGGTAAAACGGTAATTTGACCCAACTTGAGTTACAAACACTCGTGAAGGATTGACTCGTCATTAATGGTCGTATATCCATGGACACGAAAACATTCTGCAGTGAGAAGAGTGCAACTGCGGGTCTTAAGTGGAATGACCCGTAGTTAACGAATCTAGATTAACTCGGTTAATGAGTTTGACTGATTAATCTTGCATCGTTGAAGCTTCGGATCTGTAGGTCCATTAGGTCCCCTTGTTAGCTCATAACGGGTAAAACGAGGATCAAGTTTTTGGAACAATTTGAATTGTTCAAATTACTTAAAGGATTATATGTATATTGATACATTATAATATATAGTTAATTATAAATTAAAAACTATATATTATGAGAGAAATTATTTGAATAAGATTCAAATAAAATTAATATGAATACGATTCATATTACAACTATAGGTTAAAAATAATGTGCATAAGATGTACATTAAAACTATAGGTTATACGAGAGAAATGTTTTAGAATATGATTCTAATTTTATAATAAATAATTAAGTGTTAATTATTTATGTATATATATATTTATTAATTATTAATTTTAATAATTAATTATATTAATTAATTTGATTAATTAATTATATATATATATATATTAATTATTATATATATATTATTATATATATATTATAATTTTTATTATATATATATTATATATATATATATTAATATTAATATTAATAATAATAATATTATTATTATTATTAATATTAAACTCCCCTGCAAAATTGCAGGGGATTGGGAGGTTTTGTGACGTGGGGAGTTACCCCACGTCACCCTTCTTCTACTTCAAGAGTTGGAGAATGAAAAAAACAGAAGGTTACAGAACAAAAAAGAGAACTCCCACAATTCTCTCTCAAAATTCTCTCAAACTCTCCCTCTCTTCTATCAAGGTGCTACCACAAGCACGATCCCGAGACCCAAGAGGATAGCGAGGAAGATCCGGTGGTGGTGTTCGAGGGGAACTTATTGAAGAAACGTTCTTCAAAGGTTTATATTTCCTCTGTATTTTCCCTTTGTAAAATTCGATTTTGTATCCCGAAAATCAGCAACGAAAGTCCGCTTCCGCTCCGGGATTCACATCCCTTCACAAACTTCTAAGCTTGGTAATTCTCAATCTTTCTTTGTAATTTTCGCCCCAACTTTCTCTTTTGTGGTTCCAATTTCACCTAATTTGTGTCTAAACAATTAATAATTATCATACGTAGAATTTAATTGATTAGCTAGCTAAATATGATCTCTTATTATATACTTCATTATTCGGGCATATGAGAGCATCATTTTCATAATTTATGGTATAATGTACAAATGTATGCTTTGTTTCCTACTTGTGTTCTCCTCATGTAGATTGTTAGTCTTTTAGGGCATTGGTTGGATGTATCAGGTTTTAAATAACTTGGTTAAGAAGTGTTGGCTTTTTGGCCCTTAATCTCAAATTAATTAATTTTAATTAATTAATTAATTAATTAATATTTTGATGATAACAAACTTAATTATGTTATTTGACAATTTTAATATTTTAAAGTGTCCACAGCGTAGAGCTTGATACGACGATTCCAACGAATTTTGAATCACCCAAATTATAGCTCAAACGAAGAAATTATGGTCAAAAGAAGTTGGAAGAAAAAAAATACATGTGGCGATGACATGGTGGCAAAATTCTAACGAATAGAATATGACATGTGGCAAACTGAAACTTTTAGGTTATAAAATAAATGAGAAAGAAAGAAAAGAAAAAGGAAAGAGAAAAAAAACAAGAGAAAAGAAAGAAAGTAGAAAATGTTGTAAAATTGAGGAACGAAACGAGGCAACGTCGGGGAAATAAAATAAACAAAACAATTCAAATAATAAAAGAAAATTCAAAATTCAAAATGGCATTTCCCACCAATTTTCAAACTTGATTCCCACCAAATTTCTCACTAATTTCTCACTAACAATGAGCACCACATTGACTTTATTTATAGGTCATGGATAAGCATGTGGTGTGATTTACATGACACTAATAATGTCTAAAATTGAGACATATGGGGCATTAGGGTTTCCACACGTGGTGCATGGATAATGGAACATATGGGGTTATGAATAAAAAAACACATAGAGGACATATGACGCATGGATTATGAGACACCTCAAGATTGGACACTAAGCAAGGGTTAGTGGGCATCTATTTAATTTAAAAATTCATAATACTCCCCCTTAGATGCCCATTGTAGATATGAAATATGCCTCGTTAAAACCTTACTAGGGAAAAATCCAGTGGGAAAAAAAAACTCTAGTGAAGGAAAAAGAGTACATATTTCATATAATCTAATAAACCCAAAATAATACAATATATTTAACTCCCCCTCATGGAAACATCACTTGGGATCTTTGAGTCGTCGTATTCCAATGTCGCGCACCAATGTTTCAAAGGTTGTTGTAGGTAATGCCTTTGTGAATATATTTGCCAAGTTATCTTTCGAACAAATTTGTTGAACAGTGATAGTACCATTCTTTTCAAGATCATGAGTATAGAAAATATTTGGTGAAATATGTTTTGTTCTATCTCGTTTAATATATCCTCCTTTGATTTGAGCTATACATGCTGTGTTATCTTCGTAAAGTATCATTGGAAGATTTTTACTAGATGATAGACCACATGTTCCACGAATGTGTTGAGTCATTGATCTTAACCATACACATTCTCAACTAGCTTCATGAATTGCAAGAATTTCAGCATGATTTGAGGAGGTGGTTGTTATTGTTTGTTTTACTAATCGCCATGATATAACAGTTCCTCCACCTGTGAACAAATAACCAGTTTAAGATCTAGCTTTGTGAGGATCAGATAAATATCCAGAATCTGCGTATCCAACTAGATCGAAATTTGATTTGTTTGAATAAAACAAACCCATATCAGTCGTTCCTCGAAGATAGCGAAATATATGCTTAATCCCATTCCAATGTCTTTTTGTAGAATAAGCACTATATCTAGCTGATAAATTAACTGAAAATGCTATATCTAGTCTCGTGTTATTAACCAGATACATAAGTGCACAAATTGCACTAAGATATGATACTTCAGGACCAAGAAGTTCTTCATTATCTTCTCGAGGTCTAAATATATATTTTTTCACATCAAGTGAGCGAACTTCCATTAGAATATTTAATGGGTGCGCTTTATCCATATAAAATCTTTTAAAAATTTTTTCTGTATAAGTTGACTGATGTACAAATATCTCATTTGCTAAATGCTGAATTTGTAGGCCAAGACAAAATTTTGTTTTCCCGAGATCTTTCATCTCAAATTCTTTCTTAAGATACTCTATTGCCTTTGAAAGTTCTTCAGGAGTTCCAATTAGATTCAAATCATCAACATATATAGTTATAATGGCAAATCCCGACTGTGATTTCTTTATAAAAACACAAGAACATATTGGATTATTCTTATATCCTTCTTTCAACAAATATCCACTTAGACGATTGTACCACATTCGTCCTAATTGTTTTAATCCATATAATGATCTCTGTAACTTTATGGAATACCATTCCCAAGCATTAGAATTTGGTACTTTAGATCCTTCAGGAATTTTCATATAAATATCATTATCAAGAGATCCATATAAATATGCAGTGACTACATCCATAAGATGCATGTCAAGACTTTCAAATACAGTCATGCCAATTAAATATCTCAGTGTAATTGCATCCACCACATGAGAGTATGTCTCCTCCTAATCAATACCGGGTCTTTGTGAAAAACCTTGTGCAACCAATCTTGCCTTATATCTTGTGATCTCATTGTTTTCATTTCTTTTTCTTACGAATACCCATTTGTATCCCACAGGCTTAACATTTTCCGGTGTTCGGAATACTGGTCCAAAAACTTGATGTTTTGAAAGTAAGTTAAGTTCTGCCTAGATTGCTTCTTTCCATTTAAGCCAATCTTTTCTCTGTTGACATTCTTTCATAGATTTTGGTTCACAATCACCACTTTTAGATAAAATGTCAATAGCAACATTATAAGCAAAAATGTCATCAATAACTATATTAGTTCGGTACCATCTTTTTCCAGTCATAACGTAATTCATTGAAATCTCATTATTATCTTCAAGTACTTGACTTTCCTCAATATCTTTATGAATAGTCATGTTTAGGATTTCTTCTGGAATATCCTCATTCTCAATTGTGTCATTTTGATTATTGACTATTTTTCTTTTCCGAGAATTTTTATCTTTGGAACCTATTGGTCTACCACGCTAATGGCGTGTTGCAGATTCATTAACTTTCTGCATTGGAATATCAATTTTCGATGGAACATTCGCAGCTGGTATATGTGACTTGGTCACTTTCTTGGCATCAATAAATGCATCTGGTAATTGATTTGCTATATTTTGCAAATGAATTATTTTCTGAACTTCAAGTTTACATTGATCTGTACGGGGATCAAAATGTGACAATAACGATGCATTCCACGTAATTTCTTTTTCCAATTTCATTATTCCTCCCCCTAATGTTGGAAAATTTGTCTCATTAAAATGACAATCAGCAAATCATGCAGTAAATACATCACCCGTCAAGGGTTCAAAATATTTAATAATTGATGGGGAATCAAATCCAACATATATTCCTAGCCTCCTTTGAGGACCCATCTTAGTACGTTGTGGTGGAGCAATTGGAACATATACTGCACATCCAAAAGTTCTCAGATGGAAAATATTTGGCTCTTGGCCATAAGCTAATTGTAACGGAGAATATTTATGATAAGATGTTGGTCTAATGCGTATGAACGACGCTGCATGTAAAATAACATGTCCTCATACAGATGTAGGAAGCTTAGCTCTCATAAGTAATGGTCTAGCAATTAACTGCAATCGTTTTATGAATGATTCTGCTAAACCATTTTGTGTATGAACATGAGCTACAGGATGTTCAACATTTATCCCAATTGCCATACAGTAATTATTAAATGACTGAGATGTAAATTCACCACCATTATCAAGACGAATACTTTTAATTGTATAATCAGGAAATTGTGCTCATAACTTTATTATTTGAGCAAGTAGTCTTGCAAATGCAAGGTTTCGACTTGATAATAAGCATACATGTGACCATCTACTTGATGCGTCTATTAACACCATAAAATATCTGAAAGGACCGCTTGGTGGATTAATAGGTCCATATATATCACCATGAATTCGTTCTAAAAATGTAGGTGATTCAGTCCCTACTTTAAATGGTGATGGTCTAATGATCAATTTGCCTTGAGAGCAAGCATCACATGATAATTCATTAGTTTGAAGAATCTTTTGGTTCTTTAATGGATGTCCATGTGAATTTTCAATGATTCTTCTCATCATTATGGACCCTGGATGACCTAATCGGTCATGCCAAATGGTAAATATATCTGGATTTATGAACTTCAAGTTTGTAGTTGCATATGTTTCCATTACTCGTATATGAGTATAATATAATCCAGAAGATAATGCAGGCAACTTTTCAAATATACGTTTGTTATGTGAGACAATAGATATAATATAGAGATATTCTATATTATTCTTGTTATCAGTCTCAATATGATAACCATTGCAACGTATATTTTTAAAACTCAGTAGATTTCTCTTTGATTGACTAGAGAACAATGCATTGACAATTGTAAATTTTGTTCCTCTAGGCAAAATTATGTCTGCTTTTCCAAAACCTTCAATTAAGTTTGCAGAACCTGAAATAGTATTGACTTTTGCTTTCAACATTGTCAATTTAGAAAAATATTGTCTACTTTTCAGTATTGTGTGCGTAGTTGCACTGTCTGCCAGACATAGATCACCATTGCTCATTTTCGAGTCATCCAATATATGAAAACTATCCATGCTTCTTCATTAAACAAAATAATTACAATAAGAAGAAGGAAGAAGAAGAAGAAGAAAAAAAAACTTGAAATACAAAACATACATAAAAGATATAAAAAAACATTAGTTCTGAATATTTTCAAAATCAAAAGAAGCACTTGCTATTCCATCCATTGTGCTCATTGTGCCAATTTGTTCTCCAGGAGATTCAAGAAAGTCAGCCACATCCAAACTTGTAATATTGGCAGCGTCAAAGATATCACCATCTTGGTAGGCAAGATTTGCTTCTACATTTTTTCCTTTTTCTTTCAAAGAAGTTTGATAAAGATTCACTAAGTGTTTCGATGTACGGCAAATATGTGCCCAATGTCCAGTCATACCGCATCGGAAGCACTTATTTTCAACACTTCTGGAATTCTGATCTTGTGGAGCTTTTCCTTTATGATCAACATTTCGTGTAGTTCTTTAAAAATTTGGACGATTATAACGCCCACCACGAAATGAAAAATTATTTCTTCCTCTGCCACAGTCACGCCCTCGACCACGACCTCGATCTCGACCACGATTATTGAAATTTACAGCATTCGCCTCTGGGAATGGTGTTGCTCCCGTTGGTCGAGATTCATGATTTTTCATCAATAGCTCATTATTTTGCTCAGCAACCAGAAGGCATGATATGAGCTCAGAAGATTTCTTAAAACCTTTCTCTCGATATTGTTGTTGCAAGAGTATATTCAAGACATGAAAGGTTGAGTATGTCTTTTCTAGCATATCACTATCAGTAATTTTTTCTCCACATAACTTCAATTTCGAACTGATTTTGAATAGTGCAGAATTAGAATCACTTACTGATTTGAAGTCTTAGAGCCTCAAATGCATCCATTCATAACGAGCTTGAGGAAGAATAACTGTTTTTTGATGATCATATCTTTCTTTCAAATTTTGCCACAAGGCAAGGGGGTCTTTTATTGTCAGATACTCCATTTTCAACCCCTCGTGAAGATGGTGACGAAGGAAAATCATGGCTTTTGCCTTTTCCTGACTTGTGGTTGTATTTATTTCTTTGATGGTTTCTCCCAGGTTCATGGCATCAAGATGGATTTCAGCATCTAGTACCCCATGACAATTAATTATTGCCATTGATATCAAGAGCCGCAAAATCTAATTTGGTCAAATTTGTCATGGTAACACTTCAACAGGGGAAATGACAGAGGCTCATGCTGATAACGTGTAGTAAAATTGAGGAACGAAACGAGGCAACGTCGGGGAAATAAAATAAACAAAACAATTCAAATAATAAAAGAAAATTCAAAATTCAAAATGGCATTTCCCACCAATTTTCAAACTTGATTCCCACCAAATTTCTCACTAATTTCTCACTAACAATGAGCACCACATTGACCTTATTTATAGGCCATGGATAAGCGTGTGGTGTGATTTACATGACACTAATAATGTCTAAAATTGAGACATATGGGGTATTAGAGTTTCCACACATGGTGCATGGATAATGGAACATATGGGGTTATGAATAAAAAAACACATAGAGGACATATGGAGCATGGATTATGAGACATCTCAAGATTGGACACTAAGCAAGGGTTAGTGGGCATTATTTAATTTAAAAATTCATAATAGAAAAGAAATAATAATAATAAAAAAAGAATATTATTATATATACAAGTTAGTGTTGTAACTTGAATTGAGAAGAAGAAAAAAAAAGGAAGAAAAAAATGGTGTTAGGTGGGTGCGGCAGGTGGCAGTTAAAAAAATAATAAAAAAAATCAAAGTTTTTTTTAAAAACTATCCGTTGCTGTGTATATATATAAATTTTATTTTATATATTATTATTTTATTTAATTTAATCTCAACCTTTTATTTTAACCAATTCAAATTCAATGGTCCAAATTGATTTTGGATTCAAACCAATTTCAAACTTTTTCTCTCTTCTATTTAAACAACTCTTTCTCCCAAAATAAAATACTAATTCTCTATATATTTCTCTCTTAATTATTTGATTTTTATTCATTATCTAAAGCTTCCATGTCATTATAATTTCTTGTGAGAGAAATTTTATTTGAGAGATCTGTGCGCTTCCAATTTTATTTCTCTTAGCCATTTGAGGGCTTTTATTTGTAAGAATTTTTCTTACAAATTTGTGAGGAAAAAAATTTGTATATCTACTATTTAAGAGAGTTTGTAAGTTTGTTCTCAAATTCCATATTCTTTGTAAAGGTTGCTCTTGAGCCCGAAAAAGAGCATTTGTAACGGTTTGATCCTTAACCGTGGAAAGGATCAGGTTTCTTCTTGCTCCCGAAAAAAGAAGGCTTTATACCGGTTTGACTCCTACCGTGGAAAGAGTCAAAGTTTCTTAATCGAATACCCAAGAGGCGCTTGGGGAGTGGAGTAGGCCGGTTGTTACTGAACCACTATAAAATTTCTGGTGTCATTTTCTCGAACCCTACTCTATTTAATTTTTGCAATTAATTTTCTTTATTACAAATTGCATGAAATTATTTGTTCGAATTTATTAATCATATTTATGCTCAATATTTATATTTTAATTATTTGGGTGGTGAAATTAATTAGGGTGTTTGTATTTCTAATTTGTTGTTTAATTTTGTGTTAAATAATTTGTTCATAAAAAGTTTACATAATTGTTTAAATTGGGCCCATCGTAGTAAAAAGTTTAAAAAGTTTCATTAAACCCTATTCACTAGGGTTGTCATACCGATCCAACAAGAAGTCATTTGGAACACAATTTTTGAAGGATACTGTATGGCTAGATACCGTTTCAAAAGCATTAAGGTTAGGAAGCTTGCTTTTAGATTAATCTGAATTTGTGTAAGTTGTAAGTTTATATTCGGTAAATGCTACTTTTTGATAGTACACTTTGCTATGACAATAATCCTTATTTCAACTCAAACCTATTTGATCAAGTACTTAGATTTCTTGCAATCTGGTGTAATTGTTGTAACTTTTCACTCTTGTTGTATGGTGAATACACTTTGAATTTAACGAAACAAAAGTTAAGTTAAGCACTTGTATTTGCATGAGGAAGTGCTTAAAAAAGGTATGCATCTTTTATCATTTTTGCCTTGAAATTATATCTTTTTAAAATATGAAAGCAATTGTATGTATTTTAATATTTGGGACAAATTTCTTATGCCTATTAGCTAGTTATTAAATCACTATGTTGAGTTAGTCATATATTTCGTATTAGAATAAATGGGAAGGGTCTTCTACATAACCATATACAAAATATCATTTCTCCTATCTTATTCTCCATTGCAGACACTTTAAAATAAGTTTGTTGACTTGGGCCTCAAACCTTCATCTGGAAACCAAAATCTCTAGATTTAGTTGATTATCTAGTTAGTTGTTATGTAAACTAATTAAGCAATTAAACATTCTGTCCTTGTAGAAAGTTTGTCTGGAAGAATGTTTGTTAAAGATTGGATTCATTTGAAATATGTCAAATATTAAATTAGTAATACCTTAAAAAGTTTTGTTATATTAATTTGTTGAGTTTGATTTTTTAATATATAGAGCTACTGATGAATACTTGCGGGTCGGGGTGCATGGTGTTGGGTATTTTCACATGTGTGAAAGTCAACAATTTTAGGCCCAAATGGGCCATTACTTTTATATGTTAATTAGAATAGAGAAGGGAAAAATGAGTGCATGCAGTTCGAGGAGCGAAAAACAGAAAAGAAAAAGAGAAAAGAAAAACTTCCGTACAGAACGGTTTTTTGAACGATCGAAGGTTGATCCGTGGTCTGATCAAGCTGAAATTTTGACAGCGTGTTCACAACACGAGGGTCTTCAATTTGGACGGTGGAGATTTCATTTGGAGCTGCCTACAGTCAGATTCAGTGGGTAGTTGGTGCCACTTTCTAAGTGAGATCTTTCTAATTTTCTTCTCCAGTTTATTCGCTTTGTTTGCCGAGATTTATTGTCTCGAGATATTATTATTGTATGCCTTTAGTTGTTGCTAGGGAGAACTTGATGTAGCCCATTATTGATTATAGTGGAGATTTTAACTTTGATTCGTTGTTTTTTACTCCTCACATTGAGGGAGTTTTTCCACATTAAAATTGCTTGTGTCCCGTGCTTATTTGCATCATTATTTTTACTTGCTATTTCCTAATAGGTTCACCCAAGAGGGTATAATTGGTCCATAAAATTAAGTGTCTATCCCAACAAAGTGGTACCAAAGCCAAGTTAAAAATTAATTAGGCCTTATGTTGAACAATGGAAACTAGTACAAGTAGAATGGTGACCTTGAATGGCTCAAACTATCAAGTTTTGAAAAAGAAGATGGAAGATGTTTTATATGTGAAAGATTTTTATCTTCCTGTTTTTTCACTTGAGAAGCCTGAAGATAAAACTGATTTAGAATGGGAGATATGCCATAGAAAAGTTTGTGGCTTTATTAGACATTGACTATAAGAAAATATTCTAAATCATATTGGAGAAGAAACACATGCACGAACTATGTGAAACAAGCTTTAGTCGTTATATGCCCCAAAATCTAGTAATAATAAAATGTTTCTCATAAAGCAAATGATGGCTTTGAAATATCAAGATGGAACACCTATGTCAGATCACTTGAATACATTCCAAGGTATCATTAATCAGCTTGTTGGAATGAAATCATGTTTAAGGATGAGATACAAAGGTTATGACTTGGTATATTGCGGGACTCGTGGGAGACTTTCAGAACTTTGTTATTGAACTCAACCCCAAATGGAGTAATAAGTATGGACATAGTGAAAAACAATGTTTTAAATGAAGAGATGAGAAGAAAGTCACAGGGCTTTTCATCACAGTCAGAGGTTCTTGTTACTGAAAGAAGAGGAGGAGTAAGAGTAAAGGTCTGAAGGGTAGAGATAGAAGCAAAAGTAAGAGCGGCTGGCTATCCAATGTTGAGTGTTATCATTGTGACATGAAAGGGCATATAAAGAAATATTGTCGACAGCTAAAGAGAGAAAATAAAAATGATAAAGGTAAGGAAAAGAAGAATGATGATGGTAATGACGCAAATAGAGTTGCTATAGCTACCAAGGATTTCTTTATCTTATTTGTGAAGGGATCAGATCCTGCAGCAGAAGCATGCGAACACGTTTGCTTCGATCTTGTTTTAGAATTACAACGAAGAAAAATGCATAAGCATGAGTAAAAGGAAATTAGTGATACATACCTTTGAAGACACCTCTTCAATGTAGGCACCAACGCCACCAAAAAGTCTTGCTATCCTCTGGATGTTAAGACTTGGTTTGTGGGAACCATCTTATAATTTGAAAGGAAAACCGAGAGATCGAGAGAGAGAATTTCTTGTTGGAGTTTCGAAAACTTAACAACCATGGACCAGGGAACAAAGGGAATGAGAGAACGACCTTTTTATAAGGGAGGAAGAATGGTGGGGAAGTCACAACTTCCCCACTAACCACTTTCCCACTTCCCACCATTAAAGATGGGGAGTGGGAATTGTGGGAAGTGGGAAGTTTTCCTCGAATTTCTTTCCCTTTTTTTTCCTTTCTTTTCTTTTTCTTTTTTTCTTTTATTTTAATTAAAACAATTTTAATTAAAATAATAATTAATTTAATTAATTATAAAAAAAGAATTATTAATTTAATTTAACCAAATTAATATATCACATTAATTTAATTAGACCATATTTAATTAAATTAAACTTAAATTAATAAACTATATTAGAATCAAATTCTAATATCCTATTCTCTCATAATTTTGAATTCAATTCAAAATTAACTTTATATTATAATGTATCAACATACATTATATTAATTGCATCTCATACAGTTAACCTTAATTCCCTTTAACTAATTTGAACAATTAAAATTCTTTTCAAGACTAAATGTTCTTAACTATCCTTTACGAGCTAGCAAGAGGACCTAATGGACCTACAGATTGGAAGCTCCAACTATACGAGATTAATCGATTAAACTAATTAACCATATTAATCAACATTCGTTAAATATTGATCACTCCACTAAAGACCCACAGTTGCACTCTTCTCACTGTAAAATACTTTGTGCCCATGGATTTTGACCATTAACGGTAAGTCAATCATTCACGATGTTCGTAACCACATTTGGGTCAGATTATCGTTTTACCTCTATGTTACATTTTGTACCCTAAGTACCGCTGATCCTCTAATGAACAACCCGATTATAGTCCTACCAATAACCGAAAGTCCCTCTCGAGCCAGTGAGAAGGTGGGCCTCTTGTTCAAGTCCTGGAGTCAACACTTAAGAGAACACTCATCTACTTATCCTAAAGTCGGGAAGGAGTGAAATCCATCTTGTGTAGTTATGTTCCTAGCTCCCCACTCGGTCTCGTCCCCAAAATGGTAAGAATATCGAGTCAACGACTTGGGCCATTCTCATCGATACAAATCAAAGGATGAGTCCTAACGGGCAGGAGTCCATAACTCACTCAGGATTGAGATAAAGTTACCTGGTTATCCTATTGAAATATTAATCTATTAGCTAACAGTGTTATAGCTAAAGATTAATTATTTCGCAGTCTGATCTTATACAAACTCATTGTATCGGATACCCCCACTCACATGTCTCCACACGAACAACCTGGATTAAGTCAATTGTAACTATTACAAAGTGAGTTGTATCCATAGTGTTACCAGGATAAGGTACCCAACCTTATCCATATACTATAGACCCTTTAAGTTACTACTTGAACATTATCCACCTATATATCGAATATATACTGTATATATATACGCTGTATATCAAATATATACGCTGTATATTAAATATATACTGTATATCTGTTATATACTGTCTGTTTCGGTTACATGACATAACCTCGGATGTTATTGTATTGGATTTGGATTAATGCAATTCTAAGAGAAACATCAATAACAACTTTTTTGAATGAATATTTGTTTGACGTTTACAAACTATGAGTTTAGGGCATAAAACCCAACAATTTGATGGTGACGATGTTATTAATCTAGCTACACAACAGAGCAATTGGGTGTTTGATAGTGGCACATCAATTCATGCTACATCCAGGAGGGATTTCTTTGCATCCTACTCTAGTGACTTTGACAGTGTTATGATGGGTGATGATGGTTCAGCAAAAGCCATTGGTATTGGTGATATGCACTTGGAGATCAAGAATGGCACTATGTTGGTTTTGAAGAATGTGAAACATATCCCTGATATTCGGATGAATTTAATTTCCACAGGTAAGCTTGATTACGAAGGTTTCTGCAATACCTCCTACAATGGCAAATAGAAGCTTACTAGAGGCTCAATGATTGTAGCTAAAGGGGAGAAGTGTTCCTCATTGTATTTGATGCAAGCAATGGTTATTGATTCTGCAATAAATACAGTGGATGATGAAAAGAGTATTGAATTATGGCATAAAAGACTCGGTCATATTAGTAAAAAGGGATTGATGATTTTGGCCAAGAAAAATCATCTTTCTAGTATAAAGAATGCGCCTTTGAAAATATGTGCTCATTGCCTAGCAGGGAAACAAACTAGAGTTTTCTTTAAGGCATCCCAACACTTAAGGAAGTCAAATATATTTGACTTAGTATATTCTGATGTATGTGGTCCTATGAAAACAAAAACACTTGGAAGTTCCTCATATTTTGTGACATTTATAGACGATCATTTGAGGAGAACATGGGTCTATACGTTGAAAACTAAAGATCAAGTGTAGCAAGTGTTTAAACAGTTCACGCCTTATTGAGAGAGAAACGAGTAAGAAGTTGAAGTGCATCAAGACTGACAATAAAGGTGAGTATTGTGGACCTTTTGATGAATATTGTAGAAGCCATAGTATTCGACATCAAAAGACACCTCCGAAGACTCCTCAGTTGAATGAGCTAGCTGAGAGAATGAACAAAACACTAGTTGAGCGGGTGAGATGTTTGCTTTCACAGTCACGGTTGCCGAGATCATTTTGAGGTGAAACATTAAGCTCAGTTGTGCATGTTTTGAATCTCACACCACGTGTTCCTTTGAATTTTGAAGTCCGGGATAGAATTTGGTCAGATAAGGAGATATCCTATGATCACCTGCGTGTTTTTGGGTGTAAAGCTTTTGTACATGTTCGTAAATATGAGAGATCGAAGCTTGATGCAAAGACAAGACCATGTGTGTTCCTTGGCTATGGCCAAGATGAGTTTGATTATAAACTATATGATCCAATACAGAAGAAGCTCATAAGAAGTTGGGATGTTGTATTTGTTGAAGACCAGACCATAGAAGATATTAAGAAGATAGATAAAGCAGAGTTTCAGCACAGTGATGATTTGATTGACTTGGATTCAGTTCCTTTAACACAATCTTCTATGCAAACTGAGAGTGAGGTTCAGAATGATCAGTTTGATGGTACAGTAGAGAGTCCAGAACAAGTTAAGGTAGAGGATGGTGTTCATGAACATTTGTTGGAAACAGAAGTTCCTACAGAGGTTCCTACAGAGGTTCCACTTAGAAGATCTACCAGAAATTGGCGTTCTTCCACACGATACCCAGTTGATGAGATGTTACTAACTGCTGGGGAGAGCCTGAGAGTTATGAGGAGGCCATGGAAGATGAACACAAAAGAGAGTGGATTGATGCAATGAAAGATGAAATGAAATCATTGCATGAAAATCACACTTTTGACCTTGTTAAGTTGCCTAAACGAAAAACTGTTGGGTGTGTTGCCCTAAACTCGTAGTTTGTATTATGTAAAAACAAATGTATATTCAATAAAGTTTTATTCAATAAATTTGTTGTTGAAACATAGCATTGCATTGTCCAAATCCAATAAACTAAACATCCAAGGTTATTTGATGTAATCGGGACAGTATATATACTGGATATATAGTTGATACACGGGGTATATATTTGATATACCCCTGATATATGAATGAATAATGTCCCGTGAATAACCTAAAGGGTCTATAGTATATGGATAAGGCTGGGTACCTTATCCTGGCATCACTATGGATACGGCTCACTCTGTAAAGGTTACAGACGACTCGATCCAGGTCGTTGTGTGGAGACATGCGAGTGGGGGTATCCTATACAATGAGTTTGTATAAGACCGGACCACGAAATAGGCAATCTTTAGATGTAACACTGTTAACTAATAGGTTGCTATTTCTTAGGATGACCAGGCAACTCATTCTCAATTCTGCGTGGTTATGGACTCCTGCCCGTGAGGGCTCGTCCTTTGATTTGTGTGGGTGAGAGTGGCCCGAGTCGCCGACTCAACATTCCTACCATTTTGGGGACGAGACCGAGTGGGGAGCTGGGAACATAACTTCACAAGATGGAATTCACTCCTCCCCGACTTTAAGGGAGTACATGAGTGTTCCCTTTAATGCTGACTCCGGGACTTGAACAAGGGGCCCCACCCTCTCATTGGCCGAGAGGGACTTCCGGTTATTGGTTTGACCATAACCGGGTTGTTCATTAGAGGAGCAGTGGTGTTTAAGGAGTAAGATGTAACTCAGGGGTAAAACGGTAATTTGACCCAACTTGAGTTATGAACACTCGTGAATGATTGACTCGTCATTAATGGTCGTATATCCATGGACACGAAAACATTCTGCAGTGAGAAGAGTGCAACTGCGGGTCTTTAGTGGAATGACCCGTAATTAACGAATCTAGATTAACTCGGACAATGAGTTTGACCGATTAATCTTGCATCGTTGGAGCTTCGGATCTGTATGTCCATTAGGTCCCCTTGCTAGCTTATAACGGATAAAACGAGGATCAAGTTTTTGGAAGAACTTGAATTGTTCAAATTACTTAAGGGATTATATGTATATTGATACATTATAATATATAGTTAATTATAAATTAAAACTATATATTATGAGATAAATTATTTGAATGAGATTCAAATAAAATTAATATGAATAAAATTCATATTAAAACTATAGGTTAAAAATAATGTGCATAAGATGTACATTAGAACTATAGGTTATACGAGAGAAATGTTATAGAATATGATTCTATTTTTTGTGATAAATAATTAAGTGTTAATTATTTATTTGATTTATATATATATATATATTAATTATTAATGGATTAATAATTAATAATTATTTATTAATTAATAAATTAATTTTTTTGTATTTTAATTATTATATATATTATATATATTAATTATTTATATATAAATATATATATATTATTAATATTATTGATATTAATAATATTAAACTCCCCTGCAAAATTGCCGGGGAGTGGGAGGTTAGTGTGACATGGGGAGTTACCCCACGTCACTGCTTCTGTTTTGTTTTTGCAGTTCTGCAAAATACAGAACACAGAAGAAGAAGGACACCCAAAACGTTTTTTTCTCTCAATCAAAAGAGCTCTCTCAATCTCTCCCTCTCATTCCAAAGGATTGCTCCCACCAGCACGATCCCGAGACCCAAGAGGATAGCGAGGAAGACATAGTGGTGGTGTTCGAGGGAAACTCGTTGAAGAAACGTTCTTCAAAGGTAAAGTTTCCTCTGTATTTTCCTTCTTTCAATTTCGGTTTTGTATCCCGAAAATCAGCAACGAAGATCCGCTTCCGCTCCGGGATTCTCATCCCTTCAAAAACCGCACTGAAAAATAAGTGGGTTTATCGAGTGAAACAAGAAGAACACACCTCACGACCGCGTTACAAAGCGAGACTAGTTGTCAAAGGATTCAGTCAGAAGAAAGGTGTTGACTTTGATGAAAATTTTATTCCTGTTGTGAAGATGTCTTCTATACGTGTAGTTATGAGTTTGGCTGCAAGCCTTAACTTAGAGGTTGAGCAAATTGATGTGAAGATTGCGTTTTTGCATGGTGATTTAGATAAAAAGATTTATATGGAACAACCAGAAGGATTTGGAGAGAAATGCAAGGAGAATCTTGTATGCAGATTGAATAAAAGTCTTTATAGGTTGAAAAAGACACAAAGGCAGTGGTACAAAAAGTTTGAGTCAGTTATGGTGGAGCAAGGCTTCAAAAAGACTACTTTCGATCATTGTGTATTTGTACAGAAGTTTTCCGATAATGACTTTATTGTACTGTTGCTTTATGTTGATGATATCTTGATTGTTGGCATGAATATTTCAAGAATTGACACATTGAAGAAATAGTTGAGCAAATCCTTTGCCATGAAGGATTTGGGCCAGCGAAGAAGATTCTTGGAATTCGTATAGCACGAGATAGAGCATCCAAGAAATTGTATGTCTCATGAGCATTACATAGAGAAGCTGCTTGAAAGATTCAACATGAGCAAGGATAAAGTAGTAAGTTCTCGTCTATCTAATTACTTAAACTAAGTAGCAAACAGAGTCCTTCTACAGATAAAGAGAAGGAAGAGATGAGCAGAGTTCCATATGCTTTAGCAGTTGGGAGTTTAATGTATGCCATGGTATGTACTAAACCAGATATTGCCTATGTTGTTGGTGTTGTTAGTTGGTTTATGTCCAATCCGGGAAAACAGCATTGGGAGGTAGTAACGTGGATCATGAGATATTTGCGGGGTACTTCCAGTTTAAAGCTCACTTTTGGAAGTAGAAAGCCAGTGCTTGCTGGTTACACTGATTCAGATATGGCAGGAGATTTAGATAATCGAAAGTCTACTTCCCACTATTTGATGACCTTTGCGGGTGGTGTAGTGTCATATATGGTTGTCAAGATTACAGAAGTGTGTTGCACTTTCTACAACTAAGGCAGAATATATTGCAGTAGTAGAGGCATGCAAGGAGATGTTGTAGATGAAGCGATTTATACAAGAGCTCGGCTTCAAGCAACAACGGTATGTGATATTCTGCGATAATCAGAGTGCTATTCATCTTGGTAAGAATTCAACATTTCATTTGAGAACAAAACATATTGATGTAAGGTATTGCTGGATGAGAGATGCTCTCAATGATGGACTGTTTGAACTTGAGAAGATACATATTCATCGTAATGGATCCGGTATGTTGACAAAGAATATACCAAGAGAAAAGCTCGAGTTTTGTTGTTCCGTTGTTGGTATGACAATTTCTTTCACATAGTGAAAAGGGGGAGATTTTTTGGGTATTTTCACATGTGTGGAAGCCCAACAATTTTATGCCCAAATGGGCCATTTTAGGGTTATATATATATATTAACTATATGTGCAGCCTATGTTAATTAGGAGAGAAGGGAAAAGTGAGTGCACGAAGTTCGATGAGAGAAAAACAGAAAAGAAAAGCTTTCGTACAGGACATTTTTTTGCACGATTGGAGGTCAATCCGTGGTCCGATCGAGGTGACATTTTGACAGCATGTTCACAACACGATGTTCTTCACTCTGGACAGTGGAGATTTCTTTTGGAGCTGCTTACAGTCAGATAAAGTGGGTAGTTGGTGTCACTTTCTAAGTGAAATCTTTCTAATTTTCTTCTCCAGTTTATTCCCTTTGTTTGCCGAGATTTATTGTCTCGAGATATTATTATTGTATGTCTCTAGTTGTTGCTATGAAGAACTTGGTGTAACCCATTATTGATTATAGTGTAGATTTTGACTTCAGTCCGTGGTTTTTTACTCCTCGCATTGAGGGAGTTCTTCCACGTTTAAATTGTTTGTGTCCTGTGCTTGTTTGCATTATTATTTCTACTTGCTATTTCCTATTAGGTTCAGACAAGAGGGGATAATTGGTCCATAAAATTAAGTGTCTATCCCAACACATTGAACTTCGTAGAATAAGTGAAAAGTAGGTCGGATGGGGTGGCAAAAATCTTATGTCCCTGCAAGATATGTAGGAACACGAATCACCAAACTTTTGATACTATGTATGAACATTTAGTTATTAAAGGTATGAATTTGACTTATAAGATTCAGTATTAGGTTTGTTGTATCTAGGTGTTTTTATTATGACCGCCCATGTTTATGACTTTTGTTCTTTGTGGAGTTCTCTATTAGTTGTTTCGTTGAGTTTGTGGTTTTGTAGATATAGAGTTGATATATATTATTGAGTATATTAGTTAGTTGTATCCATGTGTTTTGTGAGTATATCTATTTAAGAACAATGGTTGGAGATCTAGGGTAGTTTTTTAAAGCTAATTAATATCTTTAATCTTGTGGATGTTTTAAAGTATTGGGTCCTAATCGTAGTTATGTAAGAGGATATGGACAAGGAGTGACAAAATCAAAGTTGTTCTCTATGACTCAAAAGGATAAAACTATTAAATCTTTTCAAGAACACTGCAATCGAATGACATCGGAAATGATTGAGTTGAAGTCTTTGGTATCATCCATACTTTCAGATAAGGTAATGTTACTTAACATTGTTTATTTTAAATGATTCTATCAGACTCTATTATTTATATACTTTGTACATATAGGCAAAGTCAAGCGAACAAAATTCCAATCATACTTCAAATGTACCGACATCAGCACATATTCCACCAGCAAACTTAGGTTCTCCACCTGTATGTTTAGCACTCTATGTAAGATTGTATTGAATTAGTATTTAAATTTATTACTCTTTGAATTTTTTTTACTGGTGAAATTAGAGTGTTACCATCAATAATGCTCCACAAAAGTGCACGTTGCTCGACTGGATTGGTTATGGAGAAGTAATTGCTGAGGGAACATGGTCTTCTAATAATCCATCAATACTTTTACATTACACCCCTCTTGGTCCAAATGTTGTACGAGTGTGAGTTGATATAGTGAAAAACCCAAATTTATATTTCTGGAGGCCTACGTACGATATGATGGTTATTGATGATGTTTTGGGTACTATGATTGCTTGGCCTACTTATATAGGAAAAATTTAAATATTTAAGTAAATTTCTATTTAAGTTTAATTTCGTTTTATGTTGAAGCAAAAATAAAGTTCGATATTACAAATATATAGTATTTTTGTTTTTTTTATAGGTGGGGATATTTGGCACTCCTTTGCACTACTTTTGGGACTTCAAATGTCTTAGATTCATGTACATTATTTAGCTTCATATATGACTTGGGATCTAGATGTTGAGTTTGGATACAAAATAAAACAAAGAAGGAATGAAAGACATTGGGCCATGGCCCAATTACTATATTTTTATTTGACCTAGTTTTCTTATATATATATGTGTGTGTGGTAGTGAAAAAAAGGGAGTAGCCGTGATAATAAGAAAGAAAAGGGCAGTGGGTTTTGGGTGTTTTTGCAGCGTTTCAGAGGCAGCGACTCGGGTGTTGGCAACACAGAAAGGGTAGATCGAGATCGATATTTTTGGGGTAATTTGTTCTTTATTATTCTGTGAGATTTTCATTCCCGTTCCTAAGTATTATTGGGGTTAAATACTTAGAAGCAAGGGGATTTTGTTGCGACATCTAGAAAGCAAATATCTGTAGGGAGATATATTTGTGAGTGATTTGTAATCCAATCTCATTATAGTGGAACCCGCATCTGAGTGGAAGACTGGACGTAGCCCATTAATTATTAGGGTGAACCAGTATAAATTTGTTGTGACGTTATTCTTGTGCTTTTACAGTTTTCTTCCTATTTGCATATTTTTTTGTTGTGTTTGGATATTTATTTGGAAGGGAAAATTATATAGGACCGTTAATTTCCCAATAAGTGGTATCAAAATTGTAGGGTTGCAGCATCATATGAGACAAATATCACGCACACCATTATTATGAAGGGGTTATCAAGTTCGCGGGGGAGCATTTCAGTTTTTGGTAGATGCTGGTAAAGGATCTTCTTACGTGCAAGAAGATACACAAGACTTTGGGGGATAGACCAGCGGAGATGACGGACAAGGATTGGAATGAGATGGATGAGTAGGGTAGAATGTTGTTGTCGATGAATGTTTGTAGTGTGGTGGTGAAAGAGACTACAGCGAAGGAATTGTTGAAGGACTTGCAAGACAGGTATGAAAAACCTTCTGCCAATACAAAAATACTTATATGAATGAAATATTTTAATATCCACATGGAGGAGGAAACCTCTGTGAATTCCCACTTTAATGAGCTCATCGATATCTTGAACAAATTAGAAGGGAACGGTGTCAAGATTGAAGAAAAGGTGATAGTTATGAGGCTGTTGACATCTTTGCCTGATAGTTGGGAGATGATGAAGACCGCAGTGTCAAATTCACTAAGGGAAAAATAGTTTGAAATTTTCAGTTATTTATGATGTCGCTTTATCTGAGAAAGCCCGAAGAAAATTAAGGAAAATGTCTGCATCTACTTCAGGGGCAGAGAACGGGGTTGAATCAGCTTTGGTAGCTCTGAACAAAGGAAAGGCAAAGATGAATTACAATAGGAAGTAGCAGCATAAATATAACAGGGGTAGTGGGAGTTCCAGTGGAGAAGTGGAGTGTAATTACTGCCACAAGAAGGGACACGTGAAACATTTTTGTAGAAAGTTCAAAGAACATTATGAGAAGGGGAACAATTCTACAGACGTTGTAACAGAAGATGAATTGATTGAGAAGTTTCTGGCTTGTGTTCACAGGAACATATCTATAGACCAGTGGGTCGTGGACACTGCAGCATCAACGTATGTTGCTTCAGACAGGCATTAGTTTTCATCTTTTACTACAGGTGATTATGGCTCAGTGAAGATGTGGAATGAAAGTATCTCCAAGGTGAGAGGAATTTGAGATGTTTGTTTGAAGACAGGCGAAGGGGCCGAGTTGGTGCTACGAGACGTTAGGTATATTCCTAGCTTCAAATTTAATTTGTTATCCATAGGGAAGCTAGATGATGATGGCTACAGTAATGAGTTTGTTGGGTGTTGCTGGAAGCTTAAAAGGGAATCCAGGGTGGTGGCAACAGGTCACAAGAGATCTTCTGTTTATGTGTCTGAGTTTGAGGTTACTAGAGGATTTGAGAGACAAAGTATGCATAGAGCAGTTGTAGATGGTTCAGGGCGAGACCTTAGAGAATCAGCAACATTGACAACCAGGGCAGATCAGAAGAGTCTACCATAAGTTCAAGTACAACAGTTGGGAAGTAGAGGAAGGGTAAGGGGAACAACTCAGTGAAGTGTTCAACAGGTTGTCGGTATAATACCCCAGTTGTCAGACGTATGAGCGAGCTGATGAAGTTGCATAGGCGAGATAGTGCATTAAGGGACAAGACTACAGTTTGTACTGAAGTCAAGGGTGATGTCTGTAGAAAGGCAACGGACTTGGGTGGGAGCGCCAAGTCATCAGGAAAATTCTTTTTCATAGATCGTTGGGTTCGATCGAGAAAGGAAGCGACAGGGACCACTTTGTTCGAGTGAGAGCACGTGGCTGTGTCTCTAGTGCCTGAGGGACAATACCATGTCAGATTGCTCAGTCTCGGGGCAATCACAGACAAAGCTTGGGTAGGGCTAAGTAGTGTGGATCAATGCGTTGATAGAAGAGTCGGAACTCTGCCTTTAAAGAGGGTGTCAAGATGATGGGACACTATTGATACAGTTGGGAGGTGAAATTTGTTATTTTGTCTCCAAGTGGGAGATTGTTGGGTTTTGAAACAAAATAAAACAAAGAAGGAATGATAGACATTGTGGCCAAATTACTTTATTTTTATTTGACCTAGTTTTCTTATATATATGTTTGTGTGGTAGTGAAAAAAAAAAAGGAACAACCGTGAGAATAAGAAAGAAAAGGGCAGTGGGTTCGTGCTACAATTTTTGGGTGTTTCTACAACAGTTTCAGAGGTGGCAGCTCGGGTATTGGTAACACAAAAAGGGTAGATCAAGATCGATATTTTTGGGGTAATTTGTTCTTGATTATTCTGTGAGTTTTTCATTCATGTTCCTAAGTATTATTCTAGTTAATAACTTAGAAGCTAGTGGATTTTGATAGAGCAAATCTGTAGGGAGATATATTTGAGAGTGCTTTATAATCCAATCTCATTATAATGGAACCTGCATCTGTGTGGAAGATTGTATGTAGCCCATTGATTGTTGGGGTGAACCAGTATAAATTTGCTGTGTCGTTATTCTTGTGCTTTTACAATTTTTTTCCTATTTACATATTTTTTGTTGTGTTTGGATATTTCTGTTGAGGGGGAAATTATATAGGACCGTTAATTTTCCAACACTAGACTTAATACAATATGTACTAGAACATTCTAAGATTTATATCAACTTTTTTTTACATTATATATATCTACTTAATTTGATGTTTGTTTGAAATTTGAAGATTTTGTATTTATGTACTTTAAATTTACTAATACTTTGTAGGTGTGAATATAAAATTAGGTTCCTTTCATGCCTAACTATGAAAACTAGCTCAAACTGTGGTCGGAATAATGCTATAAGTATATGTGATACTATTTGAAAAATGCTATAAATGTATAAAAAAAAACTATGGAAACATTTCTATATGTACCATCATTTTAACAATAGCGTCAAAATGATGCTACATAAAATACTATGGAATATTAACTATAGCGTACATGACAAGCTAGAAAAACTCTTTCATACCATTTTTTTAGAGCTATATAACGTTTTTAATAGCATTTTCATCAACGCTATTGAAAGAATTTATAACATTGAAAATATGTAATTTGAAGTCAACCTTCTATAACGTTGAGCATAACATAAAAAAATACTCCGACTTTCTATAACATCGCCTACAACCGCGTCTAAAAACATTATAGCAAGTCTATGATAGCACTTTTTCGACGCTATTGTATGTGCTATTTATTGTAGTGTGATAATATGACAATAATTTTGCCACGACTTTGCCTAGTAGCTTTTGGTGACTTCAATTCTCCAAGCAATCTTTTTTTGCAAGTATTGCAAAATCTACTGGCTTTTAGTGACTTAAATCTCTAAGGAATTTTATTGAGCAAGACTTGGCAAAATACTTAATGTACTGGCTTCTAGAAACTTCTTGAGTAAGTTTTGCAAAAACATTTTACAATACTCACCTTGGAGTTTATCCTTCTAGCTTCACTTATGATGGTCACTAAGTATTTGGATGCCAAGTTGGTCTATCTTGTAAGAGCTCACCTTTTGGACTTCATCTACGAAGATATCTTAGTGTTTGGATTACATGGTGAGCTCCCTCATAAAAGTTCATTATTATGGTTTCATTTATAATGATCCGTAAGTGAGCTCTCTTATACAAGCTTATCCTTTGAGCTTTACTTAAGGTAGAAGCTACGGGTAAGGATAGAAGAATTCCTCTAAAAAAATAGGAGCATTACAAACTTGCTCTCTTATTGAGAATAAAATCTCTCATACGAAGAAACACTCTTTATTTTGTTTCAAATGGCTCACACTGTAGCTCACTTGACATTGGTGATTTTGGGATAGATTGCCAACCATGGGTGCCCACCTACTTATATCCCAAATCTACATCTTCATCAAATAAATTTTTATGGCTACAAACATGCCACATGTTGGCCTTAGATAAGGTGGCGATCTTGTGGCCACAATTTTGCCACATATTGGCCTAGTAGCTTCTAGTGACTAAAATTCTCCAACGAAACTTTTGAGCAAGTTTCACAAACTTTAGCGGCTTCTAATGACTTCAATCTTCTAGGAAGTTTATTGAGCAAGATTTTGCAAAATACTTAATCTAGTGGCTCGTATAAACTTCTTGACTAAGCTTGCCAAAATATTATTCAACACTCTCCTTGGAGTTTATTTACGACTTCACTTAGGGTTGTCACTAAGTATTTAGATGTCAAGTTGAGTTGTATTGTAGAAGCTCGCCCGTTTCACTTTATCTAGGAATATCTCTTAGTGTTTAGATGTCATGGTGAACTCTCTTGTGCAAGCTCATTCTTTGGGCTTCACATATAATGATTTGTAAGTGAGCTCTCTTATACAAGCGCGTTATTCGTGTTTTACTTAGGGTAAAAATCATGGGCAAGGATAGAAGAATTCCAGTCAACAAAATAAGAATAAAATCCCTATTTTGCTCAAAAGGGTCACACTATAACTCACTTGATATTGGTGATCTTGGGATAGATTTCCAACCATGGGTACTTGTATTATAACTCAAGGTTCGAAATGTTAATATCGATGGAAATGTTGAGGTCCTTATTTTACGGACATGTCGATGTCGATGGATATTTGGGGAAAATTTATGGAAATTATAGAAATTAATAAAAATTATTTTAATTAGTAAATAAAACATTAATTGTAGCTTAATTAAGTTATAATTGATCACTTTTTATCCATAAAATGTAAAAATATGAGTAACTTACTTATGAAAATGTCAATGTCGATAGAAATGTGGGAACAAGATAACAAAGATTGATGAAAATAATTTGAATTAGTAAATTGAAGTTCAACGTTACTTAATTTTATGTTTTATTAGTAATTTATAACCAAATCTAATCTTAGTTATATAATTGAACAAAATATGAAATATTGATACATATACACATACATATGATGATTAAATTATGTTATTAGAAATTGAAGCATATGTTTGAACATTTGTAATTAGATATGAAAAGAAAAATAGGTCTAAGATTAAAATAATCAACATGAATAAAAATATGATGGATCAATAGTAAAAATTGAAATAAATAAATGAATTTAAATAATAATAATAATATTATTATTATAAGAAATAAAGAAAAATAGAATTAAAAAAAAAAGCGCACAAGCGCGTAGTTTTTTTTTTGTCCACATCCCACATCGGATGGGGTAAGGACGGGGGAGGCGAGCACTCCCTATAAAAGCCCCTTCCCGCCCCTCGTCACTCTTCATCCATCCTTTTGTGGGACTGACCATTTAAGTTTTTTTTTTCTCCTAGTGATATGTATCGACATATTGTCGTAATATCGAGATTTTCTCGATATTTTGATGATATTTTGAATATCATCGATAAGAGGGAAAAACAATTTTTCCCTCTGTGTCGATGTCGAGCCTATCGACATGTCGATTTGTCGACCGACATTTAAAACAATGATCTAAACATATAAGCTTTTCAAGTAAGTTTACATAGCTACAAATGTGTCACATCTTGTCCTTGCATAAAGTGGTGACCTTGTTGCCATAATTTTGCCACATCTTGGCCTAGTAGCTTCTAGTGACTTCAATTCTTCCAAGAAGCTTCTTGGGCAAGTTTTGCAAAATTATGTCAATGTACCCTGTTATGTTTGACACTTTATCATTATTCGTAAATTTGAAATGATGATAGTGGTAAAGCTATTGATTCCATAGAATTAAGAATATCGATTGATTTTGATGAACTGTGGCTATGACATCAGATTGTAAGTTGATGACATTAGAACAATCGTGGTAATAGTGTTGTTTGTGAATATGAGTGTCAGGGTGGAAATCAATTCCAAGGACTAGATTGTATATCCATAGTGATTTCCACTGCACATATGTCAATGTACCCTATAGTATATGTATGAATGGATTGCTCTGCTTCGCGTTTGGGGGTGTTCTCGACGTGTTGTATGACCAGTTTGCTCAATTATGTATCTTGAGATTATTGATACATTGCAAGACCAGGATTTGGTCTGTTATGTATCATGAGATTATTGATACATAGCAAGACCAGGATTTTCTCTATTGTGTATCTTGAGATTAGCGATACATAGTAAGACCAGAATTGCTCTACTACACACCTTGAAATCTCTTGGTATGTAGCATGACCAGTTGCTCTGCTATGTATGGGAGTAAAGTTCAGGCATAGTATGACCAATTTCTTTACTATACCTGTTGAGATCATCCGTGTATAGTATTACGAGTTACTCTACTATGTGTATCATTGTTACTTTATGCCAGCATGACTAGTTTGGGCACAAAGATGATGAGGAGTACTATACTCATATATAGCTTAATGAATAGCTCGTTTTTTACAAGAACTTAAAATTGATATATGAATTTCAAGCTGCTCGCTATAACATGTATGTAATAAGTACCTAACTAAAAAATGTGTTGTTATATATACATATTTTCATTCAAATATGGTGCTCGGTTCCGAATTAATATTCTACCACTCACTGAGTTGTCAGCTCACTATTTTCTCCTGTTTTTTTTGGTCCATTCTACCAGGCAGAACTTGAGTTTCAAGAACCTACTGTGATCGATATCGCCACCGAGTTCCTTACATAGATCTAATGTTGTTTTGTATGCGCATGTAGTGGAGATGCATTACTTTATCTGGAGTTATGTTGTAACTAATTTTCGGCCAGCATATCTTCAATGACGTTATCAAAATTTTCAGAGTTATGGTGAATTGTCAATTAAGTCATAGACATACTGTAGTAATTTTTGTGATGTGACCTTTGTTTTTAAGATTTCCTTTTAACTAGAACTTGGTTGGTGTGTCGTGAGGCACACTTGTGGTAGTTTGGAAATTAAGTGTTTTGAAGTGTACATACCTAAATATGTATATACCTTTCAGGTGTGTTTTATCCGGTGTTCAGCGAGTACCTTGCCAATTTTTTTTATTATTCTTATAGGCAAAAATTTACTAACCATCTATTGATTTCCAAATGTTGGTAGAGTTCATGTTAGTTGACAATGGTTTCTGGAAGTTAGCTTGAATCTGTTGTCGGCACACCACATCCTAGGTGGATAAGGTGCTCTGGGTTGGGTCGTGTCATAACCATTGTCGAAAGCCTCTCCCTGACGTTCTCCCTCTCCGGCGGCCTTACCCCATGGTGGCCCAACAGCACTTCAGTCGCGATAGTGTAATTCGTACTAGCGACAGTTTTTTGTTCTGAGGCGGTGGCTCCTGCGGTTTTGCAGCAGCAGCGTGACTTCACGGTCTTCATCGACAACCTGAACACGTGTCTCTGACATTCCTTTGACAGCTTCGTTGATTCTAATCTGTGATAGTCGATCGGATCCCAACACCTTGCACCCTAATGAAAACAGAGGCGACAACCAATAGCGTTTCTGCATCAGTTTGGTGGACAACAGTGTTTCAGTGGCATTCAATGCTTACCCACACCTGTTTGACGCCTGATTTGTGCTACCCACCCTTATTCTAAGTTAGATCTTAGTTACCCACACCATAATGGAGTCAATTTTGTGGTAATGATCCCTTCGAACTCCTCAGAATCGATTTCATGGCTGAAAACTAGTTTTTCACTTGATGTTTTTTAATTGAATGCCTACGAGCTGAATCAACACAAGAACTAGGAGCGTTAAGAGTGTGTAAGTAGTACCAGGGGCGTGTGCGTTTGATGTATGCTGAATGGATATATATATATTGCTGTATTTATTTTCTAATACCTTTTTTATTTTATATTTACTTTGTTGTGACTTGTTATAGATTATGTTCGAGTAACTTGGTGATGTTGGAAATTATTTGTGTGATGTGTATGGATCTTCTAGTTGTGAATTTTACTTAGTAAAAGCATATTGGAAATTATTTGACGTGGCTATGTAACTTAGTAAAGTATGCTGAACATTGTAGGAACTCTTGTGTGTATGTTCTTAATGATGATAGTGTGTTAGATACTGTCAAACTGTTTTGTCTCTAAATTTTGTGGTGTATTAGTGGCATGGTGAAATATTATGTTAGAGTTAATGTTGATGACCTAGTTAAACAGCATGTACTAGAACTATGGTTGGAGGCTGGGAGAGGAATGTAGGGATTGGATGTTATGAAAATCTCTTAGTGTTTGGATGTCATGGTGAGCTCTTTTATACAGTCTCATCCTTTGGGCTTCACTTATAATGATCTGCAAGTGAGCTCTCTTACAAACTCATTGTTCGTGCTTCAATTTCGTAAAAACAATGGGCAAGGATAGCAGAATTCAACTAATTAAAATAGGAGTATTACAAACTTTCTCTCTTACAGAGAATAAAATTTCTCATAATAAGAAATTCTCTCTATTTTATCTCAAAAGACTCACACTATAGCTCACTTAAAGTTTGTGATTTTGGAATACATTGCCAATCATGGGTGCTCACTTATTTATAGCCCAAACATACTTGCTCATCAAGTAAATTTCTATGGTTACAAACATGCCACATCTTGGCGTTGGACAAGGTTGTGATATTGTGGCAACAATTTTGCCATGGCTTTACCTAGTAGCTTCTAGTGACTTAAAAGACTCCAAGGAAGCTTCTTGAGCAAGTGTTGCAAAATCTAGTGGCTTTTAATTACTTCAACCTCAAAGGAATTCTAGAAACTTCTTCGGTAAGTTTGCCAACATATTTTACAATACTCACCTTGTAGTTTATCCTTCTAACTTCACTTATGATGGTCACTAATTATTTGGATACCAAGTTGGGATATCTTGTACGAGCTCACCTTTTGGACTTCATCTACGAAGATCTCTTTGTGTTTGGATTACATGGTGAGCTCCCTAATACAAGTTCATTATTATGGCTTCATTTATAATGATTTGGAAGTGAGCTCTCCTATACAAGTTCATCTTAGGTCCCTCACTTCGATTCCCGCCCCGTTAGCATCTCCGATCCGAGATAAGGGATTACTCTGTTAGGTCTTTTCGGTCCAGAGTCGGCCGGTAATGGACCTACTTACCTTGCTTGTGGACCTCGGTTCATTGGATTCCGGGCTGGATGGATCCAGTGCAGGATCCGTAGGGGGTCTTGATTATCAACAAAATTTCTTCAAACTCTTTCCTCTTCCTGCTGTCCCCATGAAGAAGAGCTACCACTCGTATTAAGGGTTGCGTTAACCGCCTTAGTAGCGGGGAAGGAGTCCATCTATATGCCTAGCTTTGGTAGATTTCCTCCAATGCAATCCACAGAAATTCAAGGAATCCCTTGGTGGATAAGTCCGACGACTCAGCAGCAGTGCGGAATTGAGTTTCTCCCACTGGTTTGGATTGGGAAAGAGCTGGCACCGATCCTCTCTTTTAACGTAGGGCGTTCCACCACTTCGACTGATGCAGATGCGGACGCGGTTCCCTCGTTGTGAAAGAATGTAAAAGCTACGGGCAAGGATAGAAGAATTCCACTAAAAGAATAGGAGCATTATAAACTTCCTCTCTTATTGAGAATAAAATCTCTCATTTGAAGAAACACTATTTATTTTATTTCAAATGGCTCACACGACAACTCACTTGAAATTGGTGATTTTGGGATAAATTGCCAACCATGCGTGCCCACCTACTTATAGCCCAAACATACTTGTTCATCAAATAAATTTTTATGGCTGCAAATATGCCACATGTTGGCCATGAATAAGGTGGTGATCTTGTGGCCACAATTATGCCACATATTGGCCTAGTAGCTTCTACTGACTTTAATTCTCCAAAGAAGCTTTTGAGCAAGTTTCACAAAATTTAGCGGCTTCTAGTGACTTCAATCTTCTAGGAAGCTTATTGAGCAAGATTTTTCAAAATACTTAATCTAGTGGCTCTTAGAAACTTCTTGAGTAAGCTTGCCAAAATATTATTCAACACTCTCCTTGGAGTTTATCCTTTCAACTTTACTTACGGTTGTCACTAAGTATTTGAATGTCAAGTTGAGCTATATTGTAAGAAGCTCACATGTTTCACTTCATCTAGGAATATCTCTTAGTGTTTAGATGTCATGGTGAGCTTTCTTGTGCAAGCTCATTCTTTGGGCTTCACGTATAATGATCTATAAGTGAGCTCTCTTATATAAGCTCATTATTCGTGCTTTACTTAGGGAAAAAGCCATGGGCAAGGATAGAAGAATTACACTAATATTACAAACTTTCTCTCTTATAGAGAATAAAATCTCTTATAAGAAGAAACTCTCTATTTTGCTCAAAAGACTCACACTATAGCTCACTTAATATTGGTGATCTTGGGATAGATTTGCAACCATGGATACTCGCCTATTTATAGTCCAAACATATCTGCTCTCCAAGTAAGTTTCTGTAGCTACAAATGTGACGCATCTTGGCCTTGCATAAGATGGTGACCTTGTTGCGACAATTTTGCTACATCTTGGCCTAGTATCTTCTGGTGCCTTCAATTCTTCAAGGAAGTTTCTTGGGCAAGTTTTGCAAAATTTAGTGGCTTCTTGTAGGCCAAGATGTAGCAAAATTGTTGCAACAAGGTCCTTTAAGTATTTGGACACGTATAATGATCTATAAGTGAGCTCTCTTATATAAGCTCATTATTCGTGCTTTACTTAGGGCAAAAGTCATGGGCAAGGATAGAAGAATTCCACTAATATTACAGACTTTCTCTCTTATAGAGAATAAAATCTCTTATAAGAAGAAACTCTCTATTTTGCTCAAAAGGCTCACACTATAGCTCACTTAATATTGGTGATTTTGGGATAGATTTGCAACCATGGATACTCGCCTATTTATAGTCCAAACATATCTGCTCTTCAAGTAAGTTTCTGTAGCTACAAATGTGACACATCTTGGCCTTGCATAAGATGGTGACCTTGTTGCGACAATTTTGCTTCATCTTGGCCTAGTATCTTCTAGTGCCTTCAATTCTTCAAGGAAGTTTCTTGGGCAAGTTTTGCAAAATTTAGTGGCTTCTTGTAGGCCAAGATGTAGCAAAATTGTTGCAACAAGGTCCTTTAAGTATTTGGATGTCAAGTTAGGCTCTCTTGTAGGAGCTCACCTTTTGAATTTCATTTAGGAAGATCTCTTAGTATTTGGATGACATGGTGAGCTCTCTTATACCATATGTGTTTGGATTTCAAGATGAGCTCTTTTGTCAAGGCTCATCCTTTGGGTTTACCTAGGGCATCCTAAATTTTCAAATTCCAAGTCAGCACTCTGGTGGGAACTCATTATTTGAACTTCTTCACTTAAGTATCTCCACAATGGTATGATATTCGCTTTGGGCATAATCCTCATAGCTTTGCTTTTGCTTCCACCCGAAAAGCCTCAGACCAATGGAGATAATTGTCATTCTTTATATACCATGGATCATCCCTCTCCCTTACTAATGTGGGACTTTGTTTACACTCCTTACAAACCCAACAATCCTCTCCTCAAACAAAGTACCACTTGTATTTTGCCTCGAATAGTCATGCAACTCATCTACTCCCGACAGTTAACCAGAGACCCCTTCAATCTAGCGTCCAAATAGAGCACTTGCTACACGGACCACACTATCTTATGGAAACACTTCTCCTCCCCTCGAACAAAGATATCCCACTCTTCCTATCAGTCTACCTAACTCTAATAGGCTTCCTATCAATCTACCCCGACTTAATAAGGTACATGTTTTACTCGTCACCCGAGCACAGAGCATGTCGTTGCTCCCCGATACGAGCACTTTTTCTTTGATTCTGAGATCCATCTACAAGTTCTGAAATGACTATTAGGCTTACCCATCACTCTTATTCGATCCTCGAAGATTCCTCCCCCACACAGCTAGGTGTTCATGGCTCTGATTTCACTTGTTTTGACGACTACATCTCTCGGTGCCCAAGAACAACAATATATATATGTATATATATATTGTTGTGTGTGGCAGCAAGGGGGAAAAAGACCTAAAAGAAAAAAAAAGGTGTTGAGTTTAAAGAAATAATAGGCCAAAAGCCCAAACCTTAACTTTTAGGTTTCACATACTCATATATATATGAGTTTTATGTTTTGTGGGGAGTAGTCGTCAGAATTTTAGGGGCAGCCGAATGGGGGTTTTTTGGCAACAATTTTTCATGGCAACGGCTTAACATTGTTGGCAGTAGATTGGAAGATCAAGATCATATTATTTAGGGTAAATTTTATCTTGATTAATGTGAGTTTTTCAGTCATGTTCCTAAGTAATTGTATTAGATTGCTTAAAGGCTAGGGGGCTTTTATTGGGACCTCTAGGGGATATTTTTGGGGAGAGTTGATTGTATCAAATCTTTAACATTAGTAGTGAATTACCCACATCTGAGTGAAAGATTAGACGTAGCCCTTAGTGGTGAACCAGTATATATAATTTGCTGTGTCGTTTTCTTGTTGTTTACCGTTTTTATTCCTATTTGCATATTGTGGTTGTGTTGGATATTTTTTTGTGGAAGGGGAAATTATAGAGGACTGCTAATTTTTCCAACATTAAGGTAGTCCCTATTGTTGAGAAAAAGACAATATAAACAAAATACTCCTAGTTTTGAAACACTAGCTATCCGACAAGATCTAACTAGCCTTTTTTCTTCCACAAAAGTTGAGCAAGTCACAGTTTAACCTAACAAAAAGTAAATACAAAGCATGAAAGAGTATAGAACACTAGAAGTTTATACTAGTTGTAACGTCCCACGTTACTTATGTTAGATTAATCTCAAGTCTCGAGATTTGATCCCAAATTTATTTTAATTTATTTTGGGTTGTCATGATTTCGTTGTGATTTTTGTTTTTAGTTGGAGATCGTTAAGTTTAGATTTGTTTGAGATATAATTCTAGTTTTATTTTAACCTATCAGCCTTATTTTAAAATTAGGAACTTGGGCTGTTTAGTTTTAAAACAAAATTAATAGAAAAGATATTAAAAAAGAAAGAAACAATAGAATTGTTTTGTCCACATCGTTGTTCACATCTAGCCCCCTAATCTTCTCCTCCTTCAATTTGTATTCCAGTCGCCCAGCTCCCTTTTTCTTCTTATGCTTCTTCAAGTAACCATTGTCGGAAGCCTCTCCCCATTCTCTCTCTCCGGCGATCTCACCCCATGGTAGCACAGCAGCGGTTGAAGCTTCAGTTGCGACAACGCAATCTGTAGTAGCAACGACAGATTTTTTGTTTTGAGGCGGCGGCTCTAGCAGTTCTGCAGCAGCAGTGCAACTTCACGGCTTTCATCGTCAACTCGAACACGTATGCCCTCCTCCGACAACTTCATTGATTCAAATTCGTGATAGCGATCAGATCTCAACACCTTGCACCAGAATAAAAACAGAGGTGGCAAACCAGCAACGTTTCTGCATCAATTTCTGCATGGTGAAGTGTTATGTTAGAGTTAATGTTGATGGCCTAGTTAAAGAGCGGTTACTAGAATCATGATTGGATGCTGGGAGTGGAAGGTAGAGTTTGAATGTTATGGAAGGAGATTGGATGAGTGTCAAGGCCCCATGTGTAAAAGGTCGGGGACTAATATGCCAGTCTTGGTACAGATGAGTGTCGAGGCTCCGGGTATAAAAGGTCGGGGGACGGCATGATGAATCTAATTGTTGGATGAGTATTGGGCCTTGATGTGGTGGTGGTCAAGGGCCAATAAGTTGAGTAGTCGTCGAGGCCTTGGGTACAAAAGGTCAAGGGTCGATGCACAGTTCGAGGCTTTGTGTAAAAATGGTCAAGGGTCGAATGCCAATTTTCTGTAAAGTAGTGTTGGGGCATGCTTTGTGTTCATTAATGTTGAGATTTGTTTAGTTTTCTTGCATTTGTTATCTTTTCGTATGGATGCTGCTCTAGTTTGCACCCAGTTGGTAGGCTATTTTTATAGCATGTAACCAAAGAATGCATGTTGGATAACGATTTCCTTTTTTATTTATGTTGTTAGCATTATGCCTAATTTCTCGGATTTTTTGAAAAACTGAAGGGATTTAAAACTTGATTGAAAAAAATGGGTGAGTTTTGAAATATTTGGGATTTTAGGGTGTTGCGTCTTTCAAAGAGACGCATTTGACTGTTTTTATTCGAATGCGTCTCTCAAAGAGACGCATTCAGTACACCAGAACAACTAATGGACGGAGTCAGGAACTTAACAGACGGAGTTAAGTCTTGACGGAGTTACTAGAGATGTGTCTCTTAGAGAGACGCATCCGTATTGGAAAGGTAAGGAATCCCTGCATGGCAGGGAATCCACTTTCGGTGGGTGCAGAGGTTCCTTGCAAGTGAACCTCTGCAGTCTGCACCACGATTAGTCTTCCTTTTTTATTTTAATTTTTTTAATTTTTTTATTTCACCTCAAAATTCATTTATTAAATATCTTATTTTTTACCCACTCTTCATTTTTCCATTATGCTTCTCACTCTCCCATTCTTCCTCTCATTGTATGTTCACCATCACTCTCATTTTAATCCTATTTTTGTTTCCTTCCCTTTTTTCCTTCCGTTTTTTGTTTCTTTCCTTTCTTCCCTTCCATTTTATCTTCACCATCATTCTTCTAAGGTAATTGTTAATTATTTTATTGTTAATTTTTTTAATTTTTAGTTTTATTATTAATTTTCTTTTGTTGTAGGAAGTAGGAACCGTTCAAATTTAATAGAAATAGTAAACTTGGAGCGAGATTTTGTCTACAACACAGGTATCTTTAATTATTTTATTATATATATTTAAAATATTACATATGATTGTTGAGAAATGGAAATATTTTTTAATATGAATTTTATTTGAGGCATGTTTTTATATATTTTTGTTTTAGTAATTGAAGTTCAAACGTGCATGCGTATTTCATTTTCTTATTGTCGTACTTTTTTATTTCTAGTATTTTAATATGTGTCTTTCTCGTGGTATCTTAATTTTATTTTATTATATATTTATGTAAACTATAATTACAAATAGTTGAAAATCTATCCAATATTATAGTTATTTATATTTATAAAAAGTAAATTTGTAAGTGATTTTTTAATATAATTTAATAATTATTTATTATTTCTAAATTTTATTAACAATTATTAAAATAAATAGCCCACCCACAAACTTAACTTAAAATTTGTAATTAGTTTTTGTTTCAGTCTCTTAGAAACAATATTTTTGTTGAAATTAATATATCTTTAGCTAATATTATAAACTACCGCGAAGTTAATGTATGCATAAACATAATAAAAATTGTATTGAAAAAGAAAAAAACTGAATCTGAAAGAAAAAAAGAAAAAATAATAATGAGAACTAACGTGGACGATGAAATTGTTTTTTTTTTTTCTTTTTTGGTTTGTGAGTTTTGATAAATGAAAAGGGGAAAAAGGAGTGAAAACTAAAAAAAAAAAAAAAGTATAGTGAAACGTACCACACATTTTTTATGACTTTGTGAGTTAATTTACTTTTTAAAAACATTTATAAAATTTAAGAAAAATATTGAAAACTAAAAAAAAAAATATTTTTACTTTGGAGCATGTATGTGTTAAAAAACAAAAAAAAAATTCATACTATTACAAAAAAAGTTTTACAGATTTTTTTTTAAGATATTATATATATTTGAAATATTATGTTTGATTTTAAAGATTTTAGAAGTTTCGGAAATTTGTAAAAGATATTATATTATACTTTAGTTTCAAAATATCTCTTAAAGAACTAATGGTTTCAAAGTGTATTTTATTTTTACTTTGGAACATGTGCTAATGAGTTAAATACTATTTTTGAAAGATATTGTATATATTTGAAATATTATGTTTGGTTTTTTAATCAGGTAAAAGTGTAGTATTTATTTTTTATCCTAAAACACCCTAAATCCCAACAAACCCTAAACCTAAACCCTACAACCCTAAACTCTCGTACAAATCACTAAATTCTAAATCCTAAAATCCTAACCCCAAACATATCCCTAAATCCTAAACCCTAACACCAAAACAAACCCCTAAAACTCAAATCAAACCCTAAACTCTAAAACTCTAAACCCTAATAAACCCCTAAACATCTAATACAAATCAAACCCTAAACCCTAACGAACCCCTAAAACTCCAATACAAATCAAACCCTAAACTCTAAAGCGATAAACCCTAAATTCTAAAACCATAAACCCTAAACTCTAAACCCTAATACAAATCAAACCCTAAACTCTAAAACTTTAAACCCTAAATTAAACCCTAAACCCCAAACCCTAACGAACCCCTAAAACTCTAATGCAAATCAAACCCTAAACTCTAAAACTTTAAACCCTAAAGCCTAAATCCTAAATCAAACACTAAACCCTAAATCCTAAACCCTAACGAACCCCTAAAACTCTAATACAAATCAAACCTTAAACTCTAAAACCATAAACCCTAAATCAAATCCTAAAACCTAAAACCCTAAAATACAAAAACCTAAATCCTAAAACACTAAATCACTAAACCTTTATACAAGTCCTTAAGTCCTAAAATCATAAACCTCTAAAACCCTAAATCTCAACATTAAAATCCTACACACTAAAACCGTAAATCCCAATAATACAAATCACTAAATCATAAATCCTAAATCCTTAAACCCTAATACAAATCACTAAAACCCCAAATACTAACATTAAAACTCAAAACCCTAAACATTAATATTAAATATATAGTTTATCATTATTTTCTAATATAATTTTTTTAATTTCAAATATCAGATTTAGTTGCATAACCATCATGGGAGACATGAGTTCGGGATTTAGGTGTTACATGAACGGGCATATTGTCCATGGACTGAATGGTATCGAGTACACTATGCCCTCATGTCTTCAAATAAATGTTGTTCGTGAGATCCAATTCGACACATTTAAAGACTATTTACGTCAAGCATTATCTATAAACGGAGATCAGAGATTAGAGGTCATATTTAGATACGGGAGTATTGATATGATAGGATCAAGGCGAGCATGAGTTTAGGTTTATGATGACCATTGCTCCATCCCTACCAAACACTCTAGACATTTTCATTACTCAACCTTACATTGATAATTCCTCTCCAATTAGAGAAGTAGATAATTCTCCTCAAATTGCCCATTGCAATGGAAAAGTAGATGATGAAGAACAAATGTCATAGTTGCCTAGCGATAATCTTGATGATCAAACTATCGCTACAAATGATGAAGAAGTAGAATATGTAGGACAAACGGCAGAGTTGCCCCACTATGATCTTGATGACCAACCTATTGCCACAAATGCTGAGGATATTTCAACTGATGAGGATGAAGATTGTCTAGAGCAGTCAGGTGACGTGCATCGTGAATATGAAGTTCCTTAAATGTTCACTGATTTAGATATGGATGCTATGAGTTTTATGCTGGAGGTGGATTTGGTGGAGGAAACTCGTGGTTCTGACAAGTTGCATGTAGGAATGATTTTTAAATCAAAGTCTAATGTCAAAAATGCTGTCAAAAACTATTTTGTTCTTCATCATTAAACATTTTGATGTTGTTGAGTCTAACACCAAAACTTGGGCGGTTAAATGCAAAAGATACGACAATGGTTGCATGTGGCGGCTACATGCGAGCTACCTGAAAAAGCATAGGAGGTTTCAGATCACGCAATATATTAGCCCACACACTTGTGTCTATGCAAGATTGAGTCAAAATCATAAACAGTTGGACTCTAATCTTATTGCAGCAGAGGTCCATAGCGTTGTGAAATCTAATCCAGCCATCAAGGTTGCAACACTGTAGGAAATATTAAAGAAAAAATATGGCTATTCCGTGGGGTATTCAAGAGTTTGGGATGGAAAAAGAAAAGCCATTATAAATGTATTTGATAATTAGGAAGAATCGTACCAGATGTTACCTGAGTGGATGAATGTACTACAAATAACTAATCCTGGTACTGTAGTTGACTGGTTGTTGATGGGGGCCAAAGTACTGGTGAAGCTGTATTTCAACGCGTTTTCTGAGCGTTCGGGCCTATGATAGAAGGTTTCAAGCATTGCAATCCTTGCTTCAAATCGATGGAACACATTTATATGGGAAATATAAGGGGAAATTGTTAATAGCGACGTTCGTCGATGCTAATAGTCACATTTACCTTGTTGTATATGTCATTGTACCAGAAGAAAGTGCTAATACATGGGGTGGTTTCTATCTAACATAAGGCGTAAGGTGGTAGGGAATAGGAAGGATATATGCTTGATTTCTGATAGACACAAGGGCACCATATCTGCCATAAGGAACCCTGCAAATGGATGGACAAATGCACATCATAGGTTTTGTTTGCGACATCTCGCAAGTAATTTTAATGAGCGATATAAGGATAACACATTGAAAAGTTTGGTATATCGTGTGGGATCACAGTTTCAAGTTCCAAAATTCAAAGAATGTATGGACCAGCTTAAAATAGCAAATGAAGAATGCATGAGATTCTTCAGTTCATTAGATCCAAAACAATGGACGCGGGCATACGATGGCGGACACCAATATGGGTGGTGTACCACAAATATTGCTGAATGTATTAATAGTGTACTAAAAAGTGCTCGAAAGTTACCTATAACTGCATTGGTCCAGGTAATATTCTATCGAACTGTACATTATTTTGATAAGCGAAGAGTTGAAATAGAAGCTGCCATTGCAAATGGGGAACGCTTCACAAAGTGAATTTTTATTAATACATTTCCTATGAATGATAATGATATGATCAGTTAATAAATTTTAATATAATTGTTAGGTATGCCATTGGAATATTAACTCCTTGGGAAGTATGTGCCACTGCACATAGTGTGCGTATGTTTGATATGAATAGTGGAACATTTGATGTTACCACTACAATTCATCCATGGACGTTTAGAGGTGGAGCCACACATCGCGTAAATTAGAGAGCGATCATGCCAATGTAATAAGTGGCAATGCTACAAGATTCATTGTTCCCATGCCATTGCAGCTTGTGTAAGTGTCGGCACAGATTATTTGTTGTAAATAGACAAGCATTATAATCTGGAGACATATATGTCTTGTTATTCACCCCTATTTGAACCTATCGCGCATAAAAGAAGCTGACCCACCTCTAACTTCATCAAAATTCATCCTGATAAAAATTTAGTGAGAGATGTCGGCAAACCATCTACATCTCGCAAGCATAATGACATGGATTGGAGGGAGCCAGTAATAAAAATACATTGTGGAATTTATAGGCAAGAAGGGCATAATCGACGAAATTGGAGGTATTGTATTTTTAGATAAGTCGAACAGTAGAGTCCACTTGATGTACCTATCTCTACTAGCAGATTTTGGTATAGTTGGACAATACAATTGGGGTACGGGTTGCTTGCTTGGCTTTATAGATAGTTATGTAAAGCTGTAGCTATAGATGCACAAGATATAGTAGGACCAGTTATATTACAACAAATTTGGACATGGGATCACTTCCATTTACTAGCACCCCGTAGACTCCATATACACAAGAATAACTTAGGAGATAGACCATTGGCAGTACGATACATAATTTTATTTTTTAGTTCAAGTAATTCACACGTATGTTTCTTCAATAAAAACTAACATTCAACTTCTCGTAAATGTAGATGAAACGATGATTTTAGAGTTACTAAATCCCCGACTCATGTACTTATCGAATACCGATTCATGTTGGATCAACTCATGCCAGATCAAGTATTATTAATTTTATTTATGTATGATTGTTTATTAACGTTGGATTTATTTTTTGGGCTTATCTTACAAAAGTAATGCAGAATATTTTGGAGCCATATAGGCACTTAATCGGGCGCTTACCCGAGTATTGCCTTATTGGTCAGCATAGATGGACGACTAAGAGTCCTCTCATATGTTTTTATGCGGTAGAGTGGCAATTTCCCGACTGTGTTATGCGTCAATTTGGGTGGGTGCAATATATTCTTGTACCTTGCAACACAGATATACGTCTTCACACATATGACCTACGCGGGCGTCATGAACAAAATTGGGAACGAACTTTGGCTCCCCAGATTCAGGAGTGGGAAAACCGCCAAAATAATACTATTAATGGTCTTCCCATAAATGAGGGTGTCATATTATAATACTTGGTTCAATCGCATTAGTAGAAGATTTCTCACGAGGGCAGGAACATCATATAATTATTTGGTAATTGACATCATAACTAAATTTTTATACCACCTTATTTATCAGTATTAAACTTGTTTTCATCTTTTTTCCAGAATGTTATGCCCAATATGACTGATAGCAGTAGAATACATTTATCTAATATTACTGAAATATATCCATCGATGCAATTTGAAGGAGTCATACCAGATCGCAGGAGAAGACGACAACGAAGAGGAGCTAATTTCGTTGATGATGATCCAAATGACCAAGAATAGGAATTAGGTTAAGTGTTAATTTTTATCTAAGAATTTTGAGGTTTGTTTTATTGTAATCAATGAAATTTCAAGACATGCAATTTCAATTTTAACTACGTATTTATTTTTATGAATTTTAATGTTCGTATTTATGAAGTATATTTCATCGAAAATTTAAAAATTTAGATAAGTTATGAAGTTTGAGTTTAGATTTTCTTATAAAAAATTTTAATTATTAAGTTAATAAAAATATGAAATACATATGTTAATATAAAAGAATAAAATATTTTATTTAAAAAAGAAAATATTTTTTAAAAAAAGTAGTCATTAAATTTTGAATATTTATTAATATAAAGTAATAAACTCTTAACCTAAAATACTCACAAAATAATATAAATCGATAAAACAATTAATTTAAAAGAAAAAAAATGTAGTGATGCCATTCAACGAACACCAACGACATATGTATCCTTCTAAGATGAGATGCGAGTGAGGTTGTTTAATACGAACATCGTAATTAGGGTGTTTAATAAAAATTAGGATGAGATGTGAAGGGAAGTAAAAACAAAATTAAAAAAAGAAAAAAGAAAAAAAAGCTAGATGCGTCTCTTAGTCCCATCGAACAAACCCGTTAAGCCGTAAGGGCCCGTTACGTCGTCCGATCGTCAGGCCCGTTACACCGTCCGGATGTCCGTAACGGAGCGCTAAATGCGTTTCTTCAAATGCATCTCTTTGAAAGACCCAACACCCTATAATCCCAAATATTTCAAAACTCACCCATTTTTTTCAATTTAGTTTGAAAATCCCTTCAGTTTTTCAAAAAATCCTTACTTTCTCTCAAACTTTGTTTTTCATCCTCCTTACAAATGCATTTGAATTCTAAGTGAAATTTAAAAAGTAAAAATTAGTTTGTGGTCTTCATAGAATTTTCATCTTATTTAATGGTAATTTATCTTTGTACTTCATGAAGTTTTATACTAAAGTTTTTTGTTATAGATTGAAGCTTTTATTGCAATGAAGTTTCTTTTTTTGCTATAGATTGAAGTTTTATCTTTGTTTACCTAAAAAATATGGTGTTTGTTTATTATTTCAATGGAAACAACATTTATATGAGCTTGAATCGAAACAACATCATAGTTGTATGTTTCTTGTTTGAGTGTGCGGATGTGGCTTGTTTATTATGACTATTTGTTTCATTACTATATAGTATTATTGATTGTTTGTCTTAGTTTGCAATAAAAATGACATGCCCAAACTAAATAGAATCTTTAGAACAATTACATGAATAAGGTGATCCTCTAGTGATCGCGTTATTCTGCCTATTCCTCTAAGTACGTCGATCTAAATATATGTAAAATAACTAAGCTATTGCTATTTCACTAATTAGTTTACTTTTATACACCAAACAGACATAAAGGGAGTGCGCGGGTACACCCAATTGATAGACCTGGACGCTTTAGTCCATCAAAGTCGTTCAGTAACTATCACATGTGAACAAAAAGTAACTAAACCAACTTGCCACCTTGCCACCACATATTATATTGAAATTGGGATACATACCCGTGAAGTGGTTAAACTAAAGGCTAGTACTTGGGGTGAGGTGGAACAAAGTGACAAGGGCAAGATTATAACTGACACGACCCATCCAATAACACCTATTAGTTTAAGAACAGGTCACGCCGACCATGGACCCCACTAGGTGCGGAGTCTATAGTCGAATTTCTTATAGATTTTTAAACTAACTTTTACACTACATCTATTTTTACAGCCTTTCTAAATACACTATTGTAAACAAAGCATAAAGAGTGAGCTGGAAAGCTCAATGAGTGGTAAGTTAATACGAAAATAATATTGTAAATCTTCTTTCCATAAACAACTGAAGTTTCTAAGCTCTGCAAAACAAACTTCAAAATAATAAACCTTCTTGTTTAAATTTCATAGAATTTGGGGCAACTAAATAAATTTGTAAAATTGTTCTCCTAAAACATAAACATAGCTAGGAAAATACTTTCTAAAAACATATAAAATAACTCACTTCCAATATAAAACAAGTTAAGAAACTCAACACCATATTTGTACCCATATTCTGTTCTTGTGTTTGTTTGCTGGCGCAGAGTAATCTCAATACACACAGCAGAATAAATAGGCCTACTGGTATAGACTAATCTCAACACACATAGTAAAATAATTCTCTCAATGCACGGAGTAAAATGGTCCCAAAGACCTTATATTTCTGGATATACTATAAAAACACATTCATATAACATACAAGTAATCACTTCGATACAATAACATGGTGGTTTGAAAACTATTCTCAATTTCATAAATTGTTCTAACATTCTTTTTTTTTTCTTTATAAAAACTTTTCTAACTTTCTCAAATAATTTCTAAAATCTTTCTTTCTAACAACATTCCATAAAATTTTAAAATCATTTTCTAAATAACATTTCAAAATATTTCTATAAAATCGTAAAGCATTTATAAATTCTTAGACAAAAACACATTTTATTTCATTCTCAGCAGAAACGCAAAACATACATAATATATACTTTCTCGAAATTCTATAGTAATACATATCTAAAAACATTTGTAAAATAAACCACTAACAAATCAATAATAATATCCAAAATGTTTAATAAAGTAATCACTCACAAATCCTTCAAACTAAAGTATTCGCGACTTCAATCTCTGTCTGGCCTGAAATATCAATCCAATACCAAAGTAATTCACTTAATTCCAACATCATAAACTTTATTCCAACTTAAATCATAATAACTTCAAAGTAAACCAATTATCCAAATTCACAACTCATTCTCTCTCTTCATTTAAAACCATAACTTCTTTTCTTTCTCCCACCCCAACGTAATTGCCCTTCCTTTTTTCTTCTACCTTCACCCCACCTTCTGTGTCTTTTTTTTTTCCTTTTCTTCCTCAAACCCACGGCAATTTCTTCTTCCTCCCTCACATTTTAAACTCTCCTATTTCTTTACAAAATTTCTTCTTTTTAAATAAAATGGATTTTATCAAAACGTTTTTTTTTCTAATATTTATTTTATTTTATAATTATTTTAATTACATTAAGTAATTCTTTTATCCTCGTCCCCTTCTATTTCTCTTATATATATATTTTTATGAAAATAATGAAAATTTAATTATGATCTTATTTGACATAAAAATATCATAGTATCGATATTTCATATCATGTTAAATTATATAACAAATGATTATATTGGATTAGAAACTATCGACAAGACAAAATCAAGTAACAATGAACTTTAATTTACTAATTCAAATAACGTCCATGTACATATACATGATTTTCTTCACGACATTTTAATTGCAACGACATTTTCATAAGTATATTACTTATATATTTAGATATGATGGTTAAAACTGATCAATTATAGGAAATTAAACTACAATTAAGGTCTTAATTACTAATTCAAAAAATTTGCATCAATATCTACAATTTTCGTGATTTTTCCCGAAATATCCATCGACATCGACATGTCCATAAAATCGAGACCTCGACATTTCCATCGACATCGAAATTTCAATTCTTGGTTGAAACAAACCCCAAATTATTCATTTACAATTCTATTTCATCAAGTTAGAACCGGCCAACATATTCTTTTTCTTCTAAGCAATTTATTGAACATATCATGAAAAATCCCCAAAATCAAGGGATTCTCAAGGGAAGAAAGCTCACAAATTTATGGTCAAAGAACTGTACAATTTTAGGGAATCTCTAGCTTTAACCTATAAAAACTTATCAAATTTCAACTCCAAGACTCACTGATTTATAGATTCTTCTCCCAAATTCAACAACTTGAAAACCGCTAACTTCAACCCTCTCGTCTTCTTCTTTTCCTCTATTCTTTCCCTTCCCCTTTGTTTCTTTCCCGTATTCTATTCTTTCTGTTCTTTTCATTTTCATTTTCTTTCTTCCCCACATGTCATCTCCAACTAAACTCTTAATACATGTGCCCTTCAATGGATTCACAAGCCAAATTTCTATTTTCTTTTTTTTTTACAGATAATCAAAAAGACCAAAATGCCTTTGAAGACTTCCAATATATTTTTTTTAATTTCCTTATTTTCTTCTTTTTACTAAATAAAAAACAAACGGTCCTTACAATAACACATGACATCTTATGATTTTCTTGAATGATGTTACAGTAATAACACATGACTCAATTTGTTTTCTGTAGAGTAATTTTATAATAGACAAGTCAGACGAATTCATGATGAAAAACATTCATCATGTGATGCAAATTATGTACAAGGAATATAATGTAGCTTTGTATAAATACTACAGACAATACATCACATGCTTGAGATTGCTCGTAACAAACCACTTGAACGGTTGTTGGTGAGAACAAAAGATTGAAACATGATATGGGATAAATGGGAGACAAATGAGTGGAAGATACTTTACAAATATAACTTATTTTTATTTTGTATACTTTATATTCAATATTTTGATATAATTTTATTTCGTTACAAATAATCTAAGACCAAAAAACACAAAAGGATGAATCTTCCATTTAACCATCTCGTTCGGTCGAAGAGATTTGCTATTATTGCAAAGGAGAAGGTACAATGTAATAACATTTTTCTTTCGTATCATCATTACTTATGATTGTAAATAATCATGTGTTTTCAATTGTAGAAAGAGCAAGGAGGAAAAGTTTTGGTCAAATCGATCTACTTACAGAGACTAGATACTTTAATGCTAAAAATTTGTTTCCTGATGGTGAGGACAGCTATGTAACTTTACTACTATTGTTAATTAACTTCAAATTACAATTCAAATTGAATGCTGAGCATTTCATTTCTTTTGGACTATTTATGTTGTTAAACATGATACATCTCAAATAATTATCAATTAAAGAAGGCGGTGAACAGATGCCAAACCCATAAGTAATAGAAACAGTCTTTGGATCCCAATCAGGCTACGTTAAAAGCTATGATTGGGCCCAAAATCTAAATCCTATAAAAGTTTTGCATCGAGTGTAACTTCTGCAAAGAGGGAGCAAGAGTTCTTAGAAGAACTCGCTTCTTTGAAAGGACAATTTGAGGATTGTCTCGAAAAAAAAAAGATGTAAAGTTAGAGGAATGACTCTCACAAAAAGATGCAGAGTTAGAGGAACGTCTCTCACAAAAAAATTATTAGATGGTTGGTTTACCTGATAAAATGTCAGATCTGTGATAAATGATACAGGAATTTATTACTCGTTCTAGTGGAGCCAACTTGTCAAAATAGGTACAACTATACAAAGTATTTATATAAGCTTACGTAGCCTCTTTATAGGAAGATGATTGTGGTTATTCTGCAATTATGGTAGTCATTTATGATAAGAAAATTATTCATTTTATTGTTGCTTCACGGATATAATAGTGTCTAGTTTGTTACGGTAGTCATTTAGGACGTGGGCCATAAACCTTTAAGCTATACTGATGTAAAGAGGGGGTGTGTAGATATTTTCTTTTTCAACTATGTTGATGTGGAGGGAGGGTGTTACGTTGATGTTAATGGGGTGGGTAAGCTTTTTCTTTTTTAAATATGTTGATGTGGGAAGAGGTGTTCTATGTTGATATCAAGGGAGATTGAAGTAGTGGAATTGGTGTGATTATTTTATAAAGAATGTTAGGGGGGATTGAATTCAAAGAGTAAGTATTATTCTTTGGCCTTTCGTATTATTATTGTAGCTTATATTTGGGCTAAGGTGTGTGTATTGTAAGATTATTTAGGCTTGTTTGGCATCAGTTAGGCACTACTTGAAGTTAGACTTTTGGTTTACTTTACTACTACTTTGCATGGTTGAAGTTAATTATTTTTACCTAATAAGTTTAGTTTTCATTTTTTCTCGGAAGCTTTGGAAATTATATCAGTTTTCATGAAGACGATGAGATTGTGCTCTCTAAAGTAGGTTTAGATTAACGTTTTAATTGACATTTAACTTATTCTGTTGTATTTGACTTTTTGTAAATTCACTTTTGGTTTAATATAAATTTTAAGTGTATATGATTTAGGAATGTTTTCTTATGATTTAAATTTGAAGAAAAATAGTATCTAAAATGATTGTAACAACAAAAGTGAGCATGAACAATCATGCAAATTCTAACCTTTAGGATTATAGCGACAAAATTTTATTTTGTTGCCAAAAGTACTTCTTTCAAGGACATTAAAATCGTCACTACTTTTGGCAATGCAATTGTTTTCGTCGCCATAAATATTTTTTTTGCGACAAAATTGTTTGCATCGTGATAGATACTTTTAGCGATGAACTAAATTTCGTCGCGAAAAGTACCTATGGCGACACAAACAATTTCGTTGGTGGAAGTTCTTTTGCCAACAAAAGTGAAATTTAGTCAGCAAAAGGCTATCACGATGAGGTTTGCGGATGAACTTTACGACAAAATTTTGTTCTTGGATATTAATTTTGCAGACTAAATTAAGAGCTTTCACGACCTTTTTGTTCGTCAGAAAAAATCAATTTTCTAGTAGTGAAAGTTAACAGAATGAAACAAATAAAATGGTTCATTTTGATAAATATATTTGTAGAGCTATATTTTTTATTTTTTTATTTCTCACAAACTTGGAAATCTACTCAAATTTAATTATTTAACTGAAATTTTTAGAATGTAAAGTATAAGGTAAGCTTTTATTTGAATATTATTTCTTTACAAATATAATAGTTTCGTAAAGTATGATGTAAGCATATTTGGGTTTATCGTAGCACCCTAAGTATTTGGATGTTAAGCTGAGTTCTCTCGTGTGATCTTATTCTTTGGGCTTTACATAGGGTTGTCTGTAAGTGATTGGATGTCGAGGTGAGTCTGTTGTGGGATCTTGGATTTTCCATAGGATGATTCGGAAGGGATTGGATGTCGAGTTGAATGTTATTGCTTCACAAAACTCTTGTGAAAACAAGGTGCAAGTATAAACAATAAATTAGATGTACTAATAAACAAGATCATTGTTAGCTTTTTGGCCCTTAATCTCAGTTAATTAATTTAATTAATTAATGTTTTGATGATAACAAACACACTTAGCATTAATTATTTTTGGTGTATTAGGATTATTCTTATAAAACATAAATTTATTATGAGCTTCGATAATATTATATGATATACTGATAATTCATATTTTGTTTAATAAAGAGTTTTAATGTTTTGAAGTGTTCATAGCGTAGAGCTCAATACAACGATTCTAAATGAATTTTGAATTACCCAAATCGGAGCTTAAGCGAAAAAATTATGGACAAATCAAGCTGGAAGAAAAAATTACACAAAGTGAATGACATGGCAGCTGAATCACTGCAGTGGACCATTGAGAAACCGACATGTGGCGTAATTTGTATTGATGAAAAAAATAGAAAGAGAGAAAGGAAATAAAAGAAAAATAACAAGATAAAAAAAAAGTTACTGTTGAAAGGCAACTTGGGAGAAAAGAGAAAAAGAAAAAAAAATTAAAAAGTCAAATGAGATGACAACCTATTAATTGTAAAAAAAAAAAGTTGGAGAGGTTTCATTATTTTTATTTTTATTTTTATTATTTTATTCAATTAAATTTCAAATTAAAAATCTAATGGTCCAAAATCAATATGGATTTTTACCCAACTTTTTCAAAACTTGTGTTTTCTAATCTTTAGATGACATCACATGTATAACAAATGACCCTCACTATTATTTTAGATTTCTCTCCCTTATCTTTTTTTCACTTTTCTATCTCCTCCATTATTATTTCTCTTTCCGATTCTTCAATCTTCTTCTCTCTCCATCTTTCTTCCTCGTGCCCCACCTTCTCCCCTTTTTTACGAGATCTCTTCTTTCTTTTCTTTCATCAATTTCTTATTTTTCCCCATGATATTTTACCACATCTCTTCTTTCTCTCTCCATCCCCTTGTTAGTTGAAACTTTTTTTAATCAATTTCTTCCTCAAATCAAGGCACATACAAAATAAGCAATTTTAAAAACCTATTCGCTTAAAGTAAGGGTTTTTTTTTCAAATCAGTCACTTCTATATCGAAGCCCTACTAAAGCTGGCCCCTAAACCTCGGCCGTTTCAACGACGTTCTCTTTCATACAAGGAAGCACTTCATCTCCACATTTCTACAAATAAAGATAAAGGTAAAAAGAGACGTTCATGCAAAGTGAAGAGAAGATTTCGACAAAAACTTGGAGGGTTACGTGGAGAGCCAAGCCAAAGTCTACTAAGTTTTGCTCCGTAACCAAATCTGGGCCCCAACGCTCGATATCCGGTAACTGGATAACGGTATGATAGAAAGTGGACGCCTCGACAGTAAGCTCACAATTGCGGGAAACTGTCAACAAGGAAAAAGAATATCATAATTGATATCTACGAAAGTCCCGATGGAGCTCGAAAGCTACTTACCCAACTCCCTACACTCGGTCGGAATGGGAAAATACAACCCTCTCTCGTCACGGGCTAACCAGTGACCGCCCACAAAGAACCATTCGTTCTTCCAATGCTTCACTGAGGAGTGACCCATAACAAGAACTTGGTTCTGGGACTATGAAAGTTATCCTCGGGGCTATGTTTGAGGTAATAAAGCGACATAAAGTCTGCGGCGGTTAGAGGCTGCTCACCCCCGAGGTACGACCACAAAATAAAGCAACTGATCAAAGTAGACCACCCATTCGGGACGATTTGGGAAGGAGCTACTTGATTAAAAGCTAAAAAGTTTTGAAGGAAAAGAGGCAACGGTAGGCGAACTCCAAATTGGAACATCGTGGCATAGAATACTACTTCACCGGGAAAAGAACCATCAATACTCTCTCCCCGGTTCGGAAGACGAAGGCTAACCGAATCCGGGATACGATATTTCTAACGCAAGCGACGCAGGTCCCTCGCCGTAAGAGTGGAGTTATCCTTCCAAAACGGACAATAGGATTGAGATTCTAACGAAGGGTGCGACGATGACCTATCATCTGAGGAGGTCCATTCTAAATTAAGGCTAGCCATAAGAGAAAACACAACAAAAAGCGAAGCAGAGAGACGAATACCTTGTAGGGAGATTGACAAGAAATGGGGAGGATGAGGGGGTTTAAATAGCCCTTAGCTCAAAGCACGGTTCTCGGTCCATAGGTCTTTACCTAACGGGCCGAGGCGTGCTCGACGCGGTATCCAACCCTCTCGTGACTTCTCGGCTCAGTATCCAACACACTCTTGTGACTTCTCGGCTAGGTACCAAACACCTCGTGATCTCAAGGTCACGCGTCTACTGTAGATGTGACAATTGCATGGAAGGTTGCCTCGGGTCTTGCAAGGAAAGGGAAAATCGACATGCACTTTCTTGTGTCTCATGAAGATGAGACAACTCACTGCGACTAGGGTACCACGGGCCCCACAATAATTCGACAACTCAATCGGCTCGGACCACGATCCTTGACAGTTAGACCGAAACATTCTTGGAGCGAACCCCGAGAAACTTGCATTCTCCTGGGTCACGGGCCTACATGACATGATAAGTCACTACAAAAGCTATACTCCCAATGAGATCGAAGCATCGCATTGAGAGTAGGGGGCAATTGTTATGCAACGAGAATCGACGATAGCCAAGCTACAGGTCACAATCAGAGGGGAGCCCACTGGGCCACGAAAGGCTCGGTCTCGACCCGGGCTCGGTCCCGACCCGTGCTCGGTCCCAGCCCTTGCTCGGCTCTAAGCCGGGCTCGGCCCACGGCCTGGCTAACAAGTCTCCCATCTGCGATCAATGATTTCACTCAGGCCCTGCAACTGTGAATTAGGGTTAGCTACGGAAAGTTCTGGAACTACTTCACGGCTATAAGTAGCAATCCAACCCTAGAGGTAAGGGCATCTAAATAACCACTTTCACATTATTCTCTTGCTAACTTAGGCATCGGAGCCAGTGTGACTGGAGTCACACCGGTTTAGTTCGATTTGGTTTTACAGGTATTAGTCCCGAATCATCAAGTTTGGTGTGTGCGAGGAGGAGAATCGGAGGACCGAAATCCACTCATCAACAGTTTTTATAGCTAGTTTTACAAAATGCTATCTTCAAGAGCTATAGAAAGTAATATTTGTTGTAGTGAAATTTGAGTGGAAAAATTCTACACTTATGCAAGGAAGCATTAGCCTTTTCCAAGTGATCTTCATCACCTATATAAAGACCAAATGCATGCAAGGACAAGCCTTGCATGCCTTCTACTTAAAACCCCACTAGCATGTAAAAGATAGGTGTTATTGCCTTGAAGAAACACTTTAAAAACCACTAGTTAGTGGGAAAATCCAACTTTGAAGTTGGATTTTTCCACTAATCTTGATTTTTAAATAAAACTTTTATAAAAACTAATTTTTCATAAAAACAAAAATTAAAATATCAATTTTCTATCAAAACAAAAACTAAGCCAAATTAATATCTCATATTAATTGGTCTTTGACACATAAGCTTGATTAATCACATTAATCAAATTACAACTATTTTTCATGCTTTAAACTTATTTAAAACTAATTTAAATAAGTCATACTCTCCATAATAATTAATTCTCAATTAATTATTAAATTATATATTATATCTCATATAAAATACAATATTCCCTAAAAACCCGAATTTGAACACTTCAAATTCTTGCTTCACGTAGTTCATCAATTTTATCCTTTATGAGCTATCATGGAGACCCGTTGGACCTACAGATCATGAGCTCCAATGATTTGAGACTAACCGGTCAAACTCTTTAACTTAGTTAATCAACATTCGTTAACTAATAGGACTGTCCACTATAGCCTGTAGATGCACTCCCCTCACTGTAGATATATTTGTGTTCATTCGATATAACCGTCATCGGTAAGTTGATTCTTCACAGGCCGTTCGTAACCTCAGCTAGGTCAAAAACCATGTTACCCCTGAGTTACATCTTTTCTCCTTAAGTACCATTATCCCTCTAATGAAACTTAGGATTAAATCACTAAATCTAATTCCTCTCGGGTCAGTGAGAGGATGGGCCCCTTGTTCAAGACCCGAGATCATCCCTTAAGGGAACAACCTCTCTACTATCCCTAAATTTGGTAGGAGTGAATTTTGTCTTGCTAATTCTATGTCCCCAGCTATCTACCCAGTCTTATCCCTGAAATGGAAGGCATATTGAGCAGCGCTGATGAGCTTACTCTCACCTATGCAGATCAAGGGAGAATCCTGAAAAAATAGGAGTTCATAGACGACTCAGGATTTAGATCAAGTTATCTATATCATCGATAAACAAAAATTAATCAGTATTATCAGTAAACGGTGTTAATACGTAAGAGTAATTATTTCATGGTCAATCTTACACAATCTCATTGTGTAGAACACCCCCGCTCACATGTTCCTACATGAACGCATCAGAATCACTTCGTTTATGACACCTTACAACATTTGTAACATTTATAAAGCGGGTCGTATTCAATAATGTCTCCAGGAAAAAGTACCCAACTTGATCCATGTACTATAGATTGTTTAGGTTATTTACTTGAACTTGATCCAGTTTATGTCTCCACATAAAGTCTAAGTACTCATTAGAATATCCAAGGGTTCGTAGTTTATTGGATTTAGAGTTGAAAAGAATTCACTTTCAACACATGTCTAAATAACGTCACATGTATTAATGTTTACTGTTTACAAACTACGAGTATTAGGACAAAATACCCGACAAATATGAATTACAAAAGAAATATAATGTATAGTTTAACATTCATGTATGTGTTGAATTAAATTTTGTATGAAAAGTTTCTTCATTATAATTAATTTCAAAAAAAGATAATGTAAATAACAAAACAAACGATCCAAAACAAGAAGTCTAAAATTACACTTTGGTAATTAAAATAAAACACTCAACGACCCAAGATAGAATAATTAACTTAACCTCTAAAGCCCAAAAATAAAATCTATAAAGTAAAATATATAAATAAACTTCCAAAAACTTTTGACCTATGGTTTAGTTATAAAAAAAATAAAAAAAAATCCTTTAGTGTTCGAAAACTTAATTTATCTTAATCCAACGAAATTAATCTTAATTCTTATTTACCCAAAATTAGAACTCCAAGATTAGAAAGTCCAAGAAATCAAATTATGAGGAAAAAATTCAAAGGAACAATTTAATTCTTAAAATAAACGAGCTAGAGAACGCTGGGCATTACATTAAGTGTATATGATTTATGAATGTGTTCTTATGATTTAAATTTAAAGAAAAATAGTAGCTAACATGATTGTAACAACAAAAATGAGTATGAAAAATTATTCCAATTCTAACCTCTAGAATTATAGAGACAAAATTTTATTTCGTCGCCAAAAATACTTCTTTCAACGATATTAAAATCGTCACCATAAAGACTTTTGGCGACGCAATTGTTTTCGTCGCTGTAAATATTTTTCGTGATAAAATGTATTGCATCGTGATACATGCTTTTGGCAACAAACTAGATTTAGTCGCAAAAAGTACCTAGGGCGACAAACAATTTCGTCAGCATAAGTTCTTTTGGTACAAAATTGAAATTTCGTCAGCAAAAGGCTACCGCAATGATGCTTGCGGACGAACTTTGCGACAATTTTTTGTCGGAAATTACTTTTGCAAACTAAATTAAGAGCTTTTGCAACGTTTTGTGCTTCAAACAAAAATCAATTTTCTTGTAGTGAAAGTTAAGAGAATGAAACAAAGAAAATGATTCATTTTAAAAAACATATTTGTAGGGCTATATTTCTATTTTTTATTTCTCACAAACTTGGAAATCTATTCAATTTAATTATTTAGGTGAACTCTCTTTTAAATGTCATCACTTTGGTTTTATCAAAGATAATCTTTAAGTATTTAGATTACGAGGTGAGCTCTCTTGCAAGAGCTTTCTCTTTGGGCTTCATCTTAGATGGTCTAAAATAGTTTGAATGTCGAGGTGAGCTCTCTTTTATGAGAACTAATATTTTAGGCTTCATTTTGAGGGGTCGTTCAAACGACAGACTTGCAAGGAGTGGAGTTGAGTAAGAAAGTTCACTCCTTATTCAAGTGAATGATTTAAAAACTCCATATTTGAATATTAAGTCCACTATTCAACTTCCCCAATTTAATTATTATTCAACTCCCCTAAATTACTCTTCACCTCCTTACTTTATTTTATTTATCTATTTTCTCTTTCCTCGAGTGGGTCTCGCATCAAATCATACATTTTTTCTCCCCTTTTCTCATAATTTGGCCACATCATCTTAAGTTTGGTTGGTCCCACCATTTTTTTTTTATTATTTTGATGGATTATACTATTTTTCTTTCTTATATTTTTTTTCCTATTCATCCTTTCTCCCATTTCTCTTCTTCCAATTTCCAATTATTCAATTTTTCTTTACAATCTAATTGTTTCGGTTTTACTTCCCTCTATACTCACAATTATACATATTGAAGTTTTCTAAATTGTAATACAAATATATTTTTTTAATTCATAGATATATAATTTTCAATTATTATAGATTATATGAATATATTTCAATTTCATGTATACGTAGTTTTTTTAAAGATATGTATATGCAATTGTGTTTTGATATAAATGAAATTTTAAAATGTCAAACTTAAATAATTAAATTTAAACATTTGATGAAGTCAAATTAATTAAATACTTAAATAATCTTAATTCTTGTTCTCTCTTATACATGTTTAAATAATTATATTTTGTAAAAACATATAATTTTCAACAACTGCCTTATAATAAGAATAATATTTTATTTTGAATTTATAAAGATAAAGATCCTTAATATCAAGCAAACAAATATTAAAATAATATATTTATTTTTTTAGTCATTTTCAAAATAATAAAATAAATTGTATTGTATTTTTAACTTATTAAAATAAAATCAACATTAAAAAATGTTTAATTTTTAAATTGAACAGAATCAAAATAACAAATATAGATATATGATGTTCATTTTAAGTTTAGTCATTTAAATTAATATAAATATGTATGGTTTTATTTTTAATATAATGAATTTAAAAGAACTATAAAATCTCTTTTGTTTTTAAGGTAATTGAATTAAAATAAGAAAAAGTATAAAAAAATAAAGTAATTTTATCATTATTTAAATAAAATTTAGGATTATGCAATAGATAAATGAAATATATATTGTAATCATAACTCATTTTATATATATATATATATATATATATATATATATATATATATATCACAAAATGATTTAACATACATTGAAATTTTAGAATTGAAATTTAGAATTGACATAAACAAATTTTAAATGAAAATTTATTAGAATCTAACTCTAATGGTAATTTTAACAAAAAAGAAAAAAAAGAAGAAACTGACATAAATCCAATTTAGACAACTTCAGACTTAATAACTCTGCAGCTTGAACACAACACATACTTCAGAATTCCAAATTAAGAAACTCTAGAACTTGAACAAGGACTAAACAACTCCATACTAATTAATTCACAGAATTAACTCCCCATATTTAACAACTCCACCTAGCTCCTTGAATGCCTCCTAAATGTTTAGATGCTGAGTTAAGCTTTAACGTGAGTAGCTCATCCTTTAGGCTTCACTTTGGGTGGTCCTTAAGTGTTTATGACACAACTCGTCCAAAATACCTATTAGTCCTTGAACGAGCTGCACCAACCACAGATCTCAACTAATTACGAAGTCCATAATCAACTACTTTCTCAACTTCAAACTAACTTTGACTAACAAGCTCTAGATGCATGCAAAATAAAACAATAATGTTTCACAAAATAACTATTCTTACATCAATTCTAAATATTCTATTCTATCAAAAGGGTTTATATAAAAGTTTTACAAACAAACTACATGTACGTATAAAATGATATTCAACTCTTGAAATACTCTAGGTGACTGAAGCTGATCTAATGTCCTTTAGAAACTCAAGTATAGTCGGGAGAAAAAACAAATGATAAATAATAGGAAGCTCAGTGAGTGGTAAGTTAATAAGAAAATAATATTGTAAAACTCTTTCATAAACTGAAATTTCAGGCTATATAAATCTTCATAAAACTAAAACATCATAAGAATCGAATAAGCTTCCTCATAGTAAACTTATAATAACACTTTCTTTCTAGGCAAACAGAAAAGGCAACACTCCTAAGTTCAAGATTTGGACTAGGATTTGGAATCCATATTTGGCCCTAATTACCTTGGCATTCCCCTGCAATTACTGCAACCTAGTTACGCCAACTTCTCGATCTGCTCTGAAGACACATTCTAAAAACAGTTTCTAAACCCATTTGTAAAACACTCATCTTCAAAATATAAATGAACTAGAAAAAATTCAACACCACACAAGTACCCGTATTTCTAGTCTACTAACTTAGAGTAATCTCCATACGCGCAATAGAATAGTTATGGTCTACTTGAATAGAGTAATCCAGCAAAATAATTCTCTCCATGCACGAAGTTAAATGGTCTCAAAGATCTTTCTATTTCTGGGTATACCATAGAAACACATTCATACAACATATGGGTAATCACTTGTGTACGACAATATGGTGCTTTGAAAACTACTTTCGGCATAAAATTCTCAATCTCATACACTATTCTAAAATTCTTTTTTTCTTCTTTCTAAAATATTGATCTAACTTTCTCAAATCATTTCTAAAATCTTCCTTTCTAACAAAACTTCAATAAAATTCTAAAACCATTTATGAAATCTTTCTTTCTAAATAAATTTAATAAGCTTCAAGCATTTCTCTAAAATCATAAAATTTTTATCTAAATTGTAACACATTTCCAAACATAACTTGTTTCATTCTCAGCAGACATGCTAAAACATACCTAATATATAATTTTTTTAAATTCTATAATAATAGATATCTAAAATCATTTTGATAATTTAAACTCAGAAGAAAGACGTCTTGCTGTTATTACCTGCTGGGCGATTTGGAATGATCGGAATTCCCTGGTTCATGGATCTACGATTTCTCCCCCTGATTAAAGTGTGCTTGGATCAGTTCCTACTTCCAAAGCTACTCGCATGCCCAGGAAAATAGGGGAGACTTGCTTCAGCAGAGGTCAGAAGCTTCTCCTTCCCGAAGCTCCCATCAATGGCTTCCTCCATCTAGTTCTGTTTTGAAGGTTAACTCTGATGCAGCTTGTCGATCTGCATCAATGGGACTTTGTCTGATCATCAGAGACAATAAGGGTGACCTGATGGTGGCGAAGATAATTTATCTTTCGCATCCCCTTACCCCTGGCTTAAATTAGAGGAATCTTGGAAGCTTTCAAGCTTGCTCGCTCGAGGAATTGCCTTGGCCGGGTAGTTGAATCCAATTGCCAAGAGGCAATCCGTTTGATTCGGGAACATTTACAAACTTTGGGAGACGAATTGAACTGGATTTTGGAGATCCGTTTCTTAGCCCTAGAATTCGAATCCAATTCATTCACTCATGTTCCTCGAAATTGTAACTCGTGTGCGCACTTCTTGGGAAATGGAATTTATACCTCAACCACATGTACATGGCACTCCCATTACCCCCGTTGGTTGTTGGATCTTGTAAAAGGGGACTCCCCTTCAATCTTAGCCCCTGTGACTTAATTTCATGCAACTTCTAGTTTTAAAAAAAATATACATATATAAAATAAACCATTCATAAATCCAATAATAAAATATATCTAAAAATTTTAATAAAATAACTAACCACAAATCCAACGAACTAGGTCATAAACTCGAGTTGGACGTTGTTCCAATTTCTGCTTGACCTTAAATAATATTACAATCTAAATTAATTCATGTTTTAACCCAATACTAACTCAACATGTACGCTTAACTTCCAACATAAACCATATTATCATCAAATTACCCAAAATATCAAATTTAACAACTCATTCTCTTTCTTCGTTAAAACCATCACTTCTTCTCTCTCCTGTTACCTTACAAATAAGTGGATCCCATAATTACCCATTATATTTATTTTCTCTTGTTTCATATTTCTATATGATTAGCCTAATTTCCACCATTTCTTTTTTGTTTTTCATATTTAACTTTAATTCACAAATCTTTTTTCTCTCTCTTCCAACGACAACGCACAAACTCCACCATCTCTCGTTTCTTTTCTTTTACGTCTTTTTCTTCCTTCAAAATTCTCTACCTATTACCAAATCCATCTCCATTACAACCCTTAATTCTCATAAAAAAGAACCTCTAGATCTTTTACTATTCCTTCTTCAATAATAATCTTACTCCTTAACACTCTCTCTCTAACCTCTCTCTACATGAACTTCCTCCAAATTCTTTCTTTCAACCCTAAAATTTCTCATATTAATCTTTACCAAAAATTCATAAATAACTCTTAACTTCTCTATTCCATGACTTACAAAGATCGATATTGTAAACTTTCTTCTACGCAATTCTTGAGCATAGCATGACAAACTCATAAAACTCAATTCAATTTCTATTTCTTAAAGAAGAAAACCCAAAAAAAAAACTTGTTAAGGGTTCAGTCTTGCCATGGCTTCTCTTACTTAGCCATTAGAATGCTTAACCAGTTCCAAATTCAATATTCAGCCCTGATTCAAGCTTGATTTCTCTCATAAGCTGGTCTTCTTTTTTTCGTCTATTTTGGTTTCCTGTGTTCCTTTTCCACATTTTCTTCCTTTCATTTTCTTTTTCTTTTTCTTTTTCCTTATCCCACATGTCACACACCAACACATACACACAACCACACGTGTCCTTTTATAAAGCTTCAAAAATTGTAATTTCATTTTTTTTCCTTAAATTCCAAAGTGCTCTTCAAGAAGAAATAACATCCAAATTTTTTTAATTTTCCTTTTGTTTTTACCAAAAAGACCAAAAGAATCCTTAGAAAATGTGGGCATGTGATGCTCGAGTATAGAGAAAGAGTACATGGATGAACTAGTTCCACATCCGAATGAGAGGGATCTTGAGTGTTAGAGTTCATTTCTTACTAATCATTTATTATTAAGTGATTTTTTGTGAAATAATCAAACATTAACTTCTTTATTAAATCTGTTGCATATCTCCTTTAATGATTTGGTCATTTTGGAAATGAGGCCCAAAAGCTTTCCAGTCCACTTCTTTTAAGTGTTTGTTGTTAAACCTAGATTGTGTTGTTAGAGATTTGGATTGCTCTCCCCTCATTGCCGTGAAATCAAGGAGAAGGTAAGGGCTCCGTTGAAAGAATCGAACCCACGTCGGAGAGTCGACGCTGCCGCCCATCGATTGGGTCGAGTGTGTTTGGCCACCGTAAAGTGTTTTGGCGATCTTTGACATCGTGAGGGTTTGTTTTCGGTGTTCTTAGTAAAGATCTATATCATCTTTCTATTTTCTCTTGAATCTTTTCCTTTGATTTCTTAGATCCGGCATTGTTATACCTATTGTATGTTTCTGTTTGATCTCTAATAATATTGACTAGCAAAGATCTTATAATCTTTGTAAGTGGAGTAGGTCGTTAAGACCGAACCACTATAAATCCTTGTGTTTCTTGTTCTTTTACACTTACATATACTTTCTTTGGTTATTCTGCGAATCGATGAGCATCAAGTCATAAAAAATATTATTACTGTAATTTTTAGGATTTAAACGGATATTTTCACTATTGTAAAATTACTGAATAGATGATAAATCGCTCAAGGATCATTAAAATCGATCATTAAAATTACAACAATTGGTATCAGAGCTTTGGATAATTTTTTGGATCTTGTTCCTTTATTTTTAAATTAGTTTCTGCCAAATTTTTTCTGCCAAATTTTTTGAAACTTTTTAGTTCTGTATTTTTCTATTTTGTTTCAGTTGCTACTCTTTTTGTTCTTTTTATTGCAGAATGAGTACGCGCTTTGAGGTGGAACAATTTAATGGTAAGAGAGACTTCGGTCTCTGGAAAATAAAGATGATGGCGATCTTGAGACAGCAAAAGGCAAACTACGCTCTCATGTACAAGAAGGATGTCTTTGATAGCATAACTCTAGAGGAACTAAAAGAGATGGAGAAACTTGTCCATAACTTTTTGATTCTTCACCTATCGGATAGTGTTCTTCGACAAATGAGAGGTGAGGATACTACGGGTAAGCTTTTGGGTAAGTTGCAATCTACTTATCAAATAGCATCACTGTCAAATAAATTGTATCTTAAATCTAAGTTCTTTAGCTTTAAGATGGAGTCGAATAAAAACATGAAAGAAAATCTTGATGAATTTAACAAAATTATATCAAAATTAGAAAATATTAATGAGACTTTTTCTGATGAAAATCAAGTTATTATTCTTTGTAATTCTTTGCCTAATGTCTATAATGATGTTAAGTCTGCTATGAAATATGGTAGAGATGATTTGTCTGCTGCTGTTGTGATTAATGCTATAAAAATGAAAGAATTACAATTAAAAGAAAGTAAAAAGGATGGAGAGTCATTATTTGTGAGAGGGAGGTCTAATAACAAGAATCATAATAGGAGAGGTAAGAGTAGATCCAAATCTAGGGGAATAAGAATAAAAGGTGTTATCATTGTAATAAGGAGGGCCACATTAGGAGGTTTTGTCCTGACCTTAAGAATAAACAAAAGGATAAGGAGAAAGAGGAAGCTAGCGGGATCAACCTTAGTGAAGAGTTTGACCAAGTCCTTATAGTGAGTGCATCAAGTGAGGACGAAACTTGGATTTTAGATTCAGGTTGCTCTTTCCATATGACACCCAATAGAGATTGGCTAGAGAATTTCGAAGCATGTTCTGGAAGTAAAGTTATGTTAGAAAATCGTCAATTTTAAAATGTAGAAGGTCAAAGTACAATTAGGCTCAAACTTCATGATGGAAAGGTTAGGCTGTTAACTAAAGTTAGGTACATACCCGAAGTTAAGACGAACCTTATATCCCTTAGCATGTTAGACAAGCTAGGATACACCATTAAGTTAGAAAATGGCGTATTAAAGGTCATGAAGGGTATTATGGTAACATTAAAGGGGCACCTTAAAAAGACACTTTATTCCTTAGAGGGTTCTACAGTTGTAGGTTCAAGTGACATAGCTAAAGAGTGTGATAACATCCAAATTTCCCTTTGGCATAGGCGTCTAGGTCACATGAGTGAACAAGGGCTAAGTGAGTTAGATAAACAAAAACTTATCATAATATAAAAGATGTAGACCTAGATATGTGTGAACATTGCATATATGGTAAATCTAAAAAGGTTAAATTTGGTAAGGGTGTGCACACCACAAAAATGAAGCTACAGTATGTCCATGCCGATTTATGGGGGCCATCTAGTGTAGCTACTAATGGGGGGGGGGGCTAAGTATTTCTTATCCATCATAGATGATTGTACTAGAAAGATTTGGGTTTATATACTTAAAAATAACTGTGATACCTTTAATAAGTTTGTTGAATGGGTAACTTTAGTTGAAAACAAAACTAGCCTTAGAGTCAAAAGACTTAGAATCGATAATGGCCTAGTGTTTTGTAACCATGAGTTCAATAAGTTTTGTAAGTCTAAGGGCATAGTTAAACACTTGACAGTAGTAGGAACCCCCCAACAAAATGGGATAGCTGAAAGGATGAATAGAACCCTAATGGATAAAGTAAGGTGCCTGTTGTTCAATTCACAGCTCCCTAAGAGTTTTTGGGGGGAAGCTGTTATGACAGCATGCTATATTGTGAATAGGAGCCCAGCCACTACCATAAACCTGAAAACACCGCAAGAACTTTGGTAAGGTACTCCCCCAAATTTGTCGCACATGAAAGTCTTTGGATATTTAGTATATGCTCATAAAGAGGGAAATCTAGATCCAAGGCTAAGAAATGTGTCTTTTTGGACTATCCCAAAGGTGTTAAGGGATACAAACTATGGTGCTTAGAGTCCAATAGCACCAAGATCCTAGTAAGTAGAGATGTAGTATTTGATGAAGAAAAAATGGGATACATAGAGGATAAAACTGAGTCTAGCCCTAGTGATACACCTACAACCACTGAACCTGCATTAGTTCCAACTCAACCTACTTCCCCAGCTGATCCAATAAATCAGCCCCCTATAGATCATGATACTACACCACCTATAATAAAGAAGTCACCTACACAGGAAGTAGAGGTTGGGGAGGAGGTAGATGTGACCAAGTATTGTCTGATTACCAACTAACTAGGGATAGGTAAGAAGAACGTCTAGAGCACCCACTCGATATGGGTTTGCTGACCTTATATCTTATGCCCTATTAGTTGCCAATGACTTTGTGAATCAAGAACCACAAACTTTCATAGAAGCCACAAATGATAGTAACAACGAAAAATGGTGGGTTGCTATGAAAGATTAATATAATTCATTGATAAAGAATAAAACTTGGGTTCTTGTAGACAAGTCATTAAAAGCTAAAAGAATAGGTTGTAAGTGGATCTATAAGATTAAAGAGAATCCCCTTAATGAAAGCAAACCTAGGTTTAAAGTTAGGTTTGTGGCTAAAAGGTTTACTCAAAGAGAGGGTATAGACTATGATGAGGTTTTCTCTCACGTTGTAAGACATACATCTATACGCATCTTGCTTGCTTTTGTTGCCCATTTTGATCAATTAGAACAAATAGATGTTAAAACTGCTTTCTTGCATGCTGAGCTTGAGGAGACCATTTACATGAGTCAACCCCCTGGTTTTGAAGCTCCCAAACAAGAATACAAAGTTTGTCTTCTTAAAAGGTCCCTATATGGTTTGAATCAATCCCCACGTCAATGGTACAAAAGGTTTGATTCTTACATGTTGTCCATTGAGTTTAACAGGAGTAAATATGATAGTTGTGTTTACTTTAAACAAATTTCATATTCTGATTTTGTTTATTTACTCTTATATGTTGATGATATGTTGATTGCTTGCAAATATATGCATGAAATTAATAAACTGAAAGGGATTTTAAGTAAGGAATTCGAAATGAAAGACTTAGGGCAAGCAAGAAAGATACTAGGGATAGATATTAAAAGAGATCGAACAAAAAGAAAGTTATTTTTGTCCCAAAACTAATATATTGGCTAGCCAAAAGATTAGGGATGCATGATAGTAGAAAGGTTAGTACTCCATTTGGCAAACATTTTTAAACTTTCTTCCAGTGATTCACCTACAACTTCAAATGAAATAGAAGAAATGGTTGATGTTCCTTACTCTAATATTGTTGGGAGTCTAATGTATGTCATTGTTGCGCCTCAGCTTAATAGCTAGAGATTAAGTGCAAGTGCACACTGTCACAAGTAATAATCTGGAAATATTCCAAGTTCGTCTCTACAGGGACTAGTTTTTTTTTTTTTAAATTGATTTTGCAAATTTTTGGAATGAGCAATCATGTTTGTGATAAAAATTGGTGAGATTGGTTGAACACGAAAGACACACGAAAATAATATAATTTAGAAGGCCAACCCCCCTACTACTATTTAGTTCTAAAATGATGAATTACACCTACCAAATGTGCCCGTAATTAAACTCAATTTATGCAAACTGGTTCAACTCCTATTCCATACCGCTTTTGGTTTGTTTAGAAGCTTAGGCTAGTGTTTACATATGTCTATGCAACTCTAGAATCCTAAATAAATCAAGTGTCAACTTACGTTTAACGGGTAAGAGAGCCTATGTCTAGGATCTTGTTTTAGTTCTTATTTCTAAGTAACTTCCCGTTTTACCTTGATGAGATCCGTTTGACTCTAACCTTTTCATAATTAAATTCAAACTGATGTGATTTAAACAAGTGGCCAACAAGAAAATCAACTGGATAAATTAGATCAATCAAGATAAGCAAAAGAGAGTGTAATACGTCGTGCTCACTGATAGATGTAATTTATAGTGATAAGAACTAATGCATTCGTAGGAGGGTTGAAGAAATAATTTAGCTACATGGAAGTAAAATAAATGACAAAACAAGAGAAGGTAACAAAGTGATGCATTTTCATTGAAATGGAAAGGAAAGTACAAACTTAGAACAAATAGAATTGAAATGAAATAAACAAAAAAAATAATTTTAAAAACAATAAAGGAAGAACAAAAATTAAAACTGGAATTAAAACTTAGAAGCAAAAGTTGACAAAAATTAGAAAGAAAAAGCAAAGCATTACAAAATGAGATGTGGACAAATGATGCTTGGAGACTCCTTTTATAGGTCATGGATGTAACAAGTATTTGAGAAATTCAAGGGAAGTTGGCAACCACTCTTTGTAGAGATTTTAAGAGTCAAACTGAATCTTGGACCAAAAAGTTGTTATTCCTGTTTTGACAATCTATGCATCAAATGTGGCTAGCGCATTGCGAAGCTGGAAGTTCCAAAACAATTGGCTGGCGCGGCCTTCTAATAATCTGGAAATACTTTGCGTGCGATGTGTCTGACGCATTGCAGTCATCAATTTCCAATTTTCCTCACAAAATAAACAAATTTTCATCAATTAGCCTCTATTTGCTTCTAACTACTTGCATAAGTCCTTGATAACGAAATATGCACATTTTCCATGAATTATATGCATTAACATACATTTTTCATCATAATTAACTCCCAACTAAGCATGTAAAACTACTCTTTTTAGCCTTTAATCAAGTCTGATCAGTCATGATTTGTATTATGCCTAATTTAGCACACCCATTGAGTGTCGTTAGTAGATTTTTAGCTAACCCTGGAAAACAACACTGGAATGGTGTTAAATGGATTGTTACATATGTTGCATCTCATATCAATTTATGCCTTATGTATGGTGAGACAAAAATAGATACTTGTAATGAAATAAGTATTAAAGGTTATGTCGATACTAATTATGCTGCTGATATAGATAAGCGTAGATCTTTGACAGGTTATGTTTTTAAACTATTCAATTGCACTATCAATTGGAAGTCAAATTTACAATCTATTGTTGCTTTATCTACAACAGAATCTGAATACATTGCATTAACCGAAGCCATAAAAGAATCTTTATGGCTTAAAGGAATTGTTTCTGAATTATGTTGTAGTAAAGTGTCTGTAAATGTTTATTATGATAGTCAAAGTGCCATACACTTATCTAAGAACCATTCTCACCATGAAAGAACTAAATACATAGATGTTCGATATCACTTTATTAGAGATATAATATGTGATGGTTTAGTTTCTGTTAAGAAAATATCTACTGATTTGAATGCAGTTGATATGTTTACCAAGGCTTTGCCTTGTAATAAATTTAACTTGGGTGTGAGAATGTTGCAGCTTGAACCGGGGTAGAAATCTGAAACGTTTGGAGGCAACAGGTTCCATTCTTGTTTTATAATTAGTATGAAATCCAGGTGGAAATTGTTAGAGTTAATTTCTTACTAATAATTTATTATTAAGTGATTTGTTGTGAAATAATCAAACATTAACTCCTTTATTAAATTTGTTGCATATCTCCTTTAGTGATTGAGTCATTTTGGAAATGAGACCCAAAAGCTTTCTAGTCCAAATGGAACGAACCCTAACCCCCTCCCCCTATATAAGCATCATTATGAAACCCTAGAGAGTAGATTTTGTTGTTAGAGATTTGGGTTGTTCTCCCCTCATTGCTGTGAAGTCAAGAAGAAGGTAAGGGTGCATGTTTTTCATGTCACCGTGATAAAAAAGGACTCCGTTGAAAGAATCGAACCCACGCCGGAGAGACGACGTCGCTGCCCGTCGATTGGGTCGAGTGGGTTTGGCCACCCTAAGGTGTTTTGGAGATCTTCGACATCGTGAGGGTTTGTTTTTGGTGTTTTTGGTAAAGATCTATATCATCTTTGTATTTTCTCTTCAATATTTCCTTTGATTTCTTAGATCCGACATTGTTATACCTATTGTATGTTTCTGTTTGATCTCTAATAATATTGACTAGCAAAGATCTTATAATCTTTGCAAGTGGAGTAAGTCGTTGAGACCGAACCACTATAAATCCTTGTGTTTCTTGTTCTTTTACACTTACATATACTTTCTTTGGTTATTCTGCGAATCGATGAGCATCAAGTCATAACGAATATTATTACTGTAATTTTTAGGATTTAAACGGATATTTTCACTGCTGTAAAATTACTGTATAGACGATAAATCGCCCAAAAATCATTAAAATCAATCGTTAAAATTACAACACTGAGATTATGGAAGTATGGTTAAGAACGACTTAAAATTATTGATAGTCCTACCTATATTAATAAGGTGTACCTTCCTTTTTGGTGGTTGGCTTGGAGCAATCTTGGGTTTGGTGACCTCCTAAAGAATTTTCTTAGAAAGTATGTGAGTGAGGACAAAGCATGGAAGGACTTGTGTTGGTCTTTAGAGATAGTTTTCACTCTTCTAAGTAGCTCAGATAAAGACGGTAGTACAGCTAGGTCATCGAGGATGGAAGGAATGCAGGGCCAATTAGGTGTTGAATCTTGATTCTGAATCCTGGTCCGAATCCTTGGCTTGCGGCGTTACAAATGGCATAAGAGCAAAACTTCTCCCAATACAATGTGGTTCGACAGCGAACCAACTGGAAGCTAGTATGCATGTGACACCCGAGTAGACAGGAGGGGTCATGGATAAATTGGTACTACGTCCAAATGAGAGGGATCCTAAGATGACAAAAGCATAGTTAAGAAAGTCTCAAAAAAATTTATAGTCACTACCTATACTAACAATGTGCACCTTATTTTTCGGTGCCTTAACCACAAGAATTTCAGAGTTAAACATGCTTGGTTTGGAGCAATTTTGGGTTGGGTGTGAAAGGATTGAATCCCGCAGCAGAAGCACGTGAATGCTTGTGCTTCGATTATGTATTAGGAAGAACTACCAAGAAAAACAAATAAGCAACAAAAGAAAAGATAGACTACCTTTGAAGACTGTTATTCAGCAATAGCACCAACACCACCAAAAAGTCTTCCCTGCTATTCTCTTGGCAAGGACCAGTTTGTGGGAACTGTCCTTTGAAAGTGGGTCAATTTGGTTTTCGTGACAGAGCTATTTGATAGAGATTGTTCAAACTCTGAATAAAATTCACCACTCCCATTTTATAGAGATGGAGAGGAGTGGGGAGGAAGCAACCTACCTACCCACCAATTTCCCAACCTCCTTGCAAAATGCAAGAAAGTGAGTTATTTAATTAAATTAAATTAAATTGATTTATCAATTATTAAACTCATTAATTAATAATAATTAAATATCATATATTTAATTATAACTTTATTTAAATCATATTCAAATATCTCTCTCGTAACCTATACTTTTAATGTAAATCTTAGTCCCATTAATTTTAACCTATAGTTTTAATATAAATTCAATTCATATTAATCATTATCTGATTCTTATTCAAATATAACTCTCATGTTATATAGTTTAATTATGAATATCATTCAGAATTAACTTTATATTATACATTATATTAATTGTATCTTATACAACTAACCTACATCCTCTTGAAAAAGTTTTTTCATAAGTTTTGATCACTGTTTTACCTGTTGTGAGCTATCGAGGATCTAATGGACATACAAATCAGAAGCTCCAACAATACAAGATTAAATGATTAAACTCATTACCAAAATAACCAACATTCATTAACGTTCGTAACTTCATATTGGTCAAATTACTGTTTTACCCCTAAGTTACCTCTTTCTCATCAGGTACTAATATTGGTGCATAGTTGTGGGTACTCTTTCTTCTCAGAGGATTAGTGGTACTCTAGTTAGTCGTGAAAGGAATCTGGACAACGAGAATATGAATCGTGGATTAACTTGTGGCTAGCATTAAAAATTAAAAAAAAATAACAACTCATTTGTACTGTTTTTCTGTTTTATTTTTATTCTTGATTTGTTTGTTCATTTTTTTCCTCCAAAAATGAAGAATATAATAATGTTGTAAATTTAGAATCGTAATTTGTATATTGTAATTTTATCTTTTTCAATCCAATCATAGACATAAATAATCCAAATATAAAGTATAGGATGTAAGAGATCAAAGTTTTAAAGTGAAAATTATTTTTTTGTCTTTTTAATGATATTATTATATTTAAATAATTTATTTTATAATTAATTGAATTGACATTAAATTATAATTATATTACAATAGATGAAGTGTAATTTCTTAAAAAAGGTGTAAAGTCCTCATATAATTAAAATGTAACAAATAAAAACATGAAATTAACATAACATTGTATATTTTGTGATTCTTGTATATAATATGAATCACAAAAGAAATATACCTTCTAGTTTAACATTCATATAACATAATGTGTTGAATTAAAATTTTGTATGAAAAGTTTCTTCATATAATGTAAAATTAATTTTTAAAAGATAATGTAAATAAGAAAAAATATTAAGACTGACCCCTTTCTACTTTTAAAAAACTAATTAAATTGTCATTAAACTAATTTATTATTTTCTAATATTTTCTTTAAAACAATTAAAACTACAAATTTCACATGCGATCAGTTTCTTACTAATCTTTTCTAAAAAGATCATTTCCAATCCATTGGTGAAGTATCCTTGCTTGTAAGAATGCTCAATATTGTTCCCGACTACGCACCACGTTGATATTCGAGTTTCTTCGTATTCTCCAACATAACCTGCAGCACACATAACAGTATGGTTTTATAAAAAAAAAAAAAAAAGTAGGTTGTTACAATGGAAATGGTTCAATAATAAAGGCTTCTTGTTGTACAGCTAAAACGAAAAAGAAATCAGAAGTCGTCGAGTCCTTACTTCTCGGATGTAACTTGCTACGGCTTTGCAGCCCTCGATCGCTAGTTGCATGACATTCTCAAATATATCAATGGGTAATTTAGCATCCATCTACATCAAATGGATCATGTGAAAATGAGCTGAAATGTCTAACAATCCACGAAATTGGAACATTAATTGCAGAATAACAGTTTAGGTTTACAAATTACAATATGCAATATAAAATTGGAAGCAGGAAAAATAGAGAAAAAGTAGGAAATTAATGAACCTGAAGAAGAGTGACTTTATCCAACTTAGGTAGAAAGCCTACAGTGACATCAGGGCCACCAGCACTATCCTCGACGTAATTCAAATCTGCCCATTTCATATTCCTATTCATATTAGTTCTTCTAATTTTCCATGCAACGTTAAAAGAAAAAAAAAGGTCACAGAAGAGAAAGAAAGAAGGAAAACACGAGTTATATGAACGAAGGAAAACACGAGTTATATGAACATATGCGGACATCTAATTCATCCAAATGTTGGGTTGCATTTTTTGAACGCGATTGAATGAGGAAAGATGAAGTATAAATTACCTAGTAGAGGAGTGCTATTAAGGTATCCAGCACTGCAAGAAGTAACGATATCACGCATGGGAATTCCAGCGTCAGCAAGCGCCAAAGTTGCAGCGTTGATACATGCTGATCTAGTGCCTACAGACCAAAAAAAAATTTAGAATATGTCTGAAGTTGAATTGTTCATGGAAGAAAAGTAAACTACTAATGAATGACCTCTCAGAAATCACTACCACTTAAAGACAGAACATTATCAATGCTTAAACACACTGATTGGCAGCTTATAAGCTACGCCATAAGAAATAAATGTATTCTTTGAGAAGCTATACAGAAGAAACAAGAACTCTCTTATGATTAAAGAAGAAATACACAAACATGAGATAAGGCATCAACATGATTAAACTAAAAATAGAGGTTTAAAATTGCTCATATCTCAAAATTTATTTATATTTCTAGTTGAGCCTTTGAAAACTATGTACTTTTAAACCAAGTTTCCTATAACATGCTTTTGACCATATTCCCCTAGAGCATTGGCCACATTTTTAAATACCTAAAAAGATTGTAGCATGAGAAATGGAGAGATGGTTATGTTGTTAAATTTAAATCGTATGGTTTGTAATGAACAAAAATATGACTGCACGCTCCAAGCTTTTTGACGAAAAGGAGGCAAAAAGAATGAGATAGCAGGGGAAGAGTATGGAAAAAATTCTACATTCTTCTATTTTGTAAAAGAAAATAAAAGTACGAGGAATGTCTGAAGAAGATACAAATATACAAGAAGATGGCAAAAAAAGAGAATATGAACTTAGAATGTCTGAAATATAAGTAATGATAATGAAGAATAAATCTAATAGACTTAATCATTAATTGCGGCAAGCAAGATAAAAAAAGCAGCCGGCCCTATGTGTAAAACCTTGCAACTGTCCTTAGCTAAAGAAAGAAAGATGGAAGAAAGAAAGATAGTGTACCTCCATCTGCTTGAAGAACTTGGAGAAATATATCTATCTGCACATAAAAACTAAGAATGTGGAAAGATATAGGTCAAAATCATAGAGGAGCAGCTATTAATATGTGTAAAAAACCTGAGACCGAGGCATTAAATGTGTTAAAATGCATTCCTCCATCGTTTGGCGAATAACTAAAGATATCTCTGTGGATCGCCTGAATGTGACAAATGCCGTAGCTTAATAAACATACAATATAATAGATATAAATCCAGCTCTAACATAGTTTCAGTTTTTAAATCATTCCATTTGGTAACACCCAAGTAATGTCATTGAAGTAGATATTCCAGCACTATTAGTTTTACCCTAACCATATTCTTCCGAAGATATCTTTTTTTTTCCACAATTTATTTTGATATATTTTATTCTTCCGAAGATATCACCATTCATCATGCTCCTATTCCATGGAAACAACTACAACAGAACCAGAACTTTCAAAAGATTAACAGTCAAATAACCTGTCACCCTTAGGTTTTCTCATGCGATCTCCAGTACTGAAATTAGCCATAGTGTACTCACAGCGCACCTAAAAGAGAAACGATCACAGAATCAAGCACTGAGTTACCAAATTCACATTAAGAACTCAAACTTCAAAATAAGATTATCCAGAAAAAAGTATAACCAGTGCTTGGTCACTCAACTGTTGACTCCTATTCTGAACCTACACAGTCAACAAAAGCATTCATTCACAACCATACATCATAAGCCTCAGAATTAAATACCCAAATGGATTTTGTAAAAATAAACAGCTCAATAGGTTTGTAAATACAATAATTGTTGAAATCTTGTACCTCTCTTGGACCGTAAACAGCAGCAATAACTTTGGTATTACCCATCTCAAAAACAGCAGAACTATAAAACAAATGGATGATTTTCAGTTAATCAAGAAGACTCACAAAGGTTAAGAGAAGTGAAAGCAAGTACCCGTCTGCTTTAGAAACAGCGCCAATTTCTCCTCGAATTTGCCTCATCTAAAATTAAACAAAAGAGTGAAAATTGAACGGGGCACAAGTTCAGAGTAAAAAAAATTGAACCAAGAGAATGAGAATGAGAAATACTTCCATGGGACGGCGACCATCAAAGCGAAGTCCTTCAGGGCTCACAAACTCCATCTCTGCAAAACACAGTAAGTTGTGCAGCAGCGAGGGATGGTGACTGAAGGGAGAAAAATGAATAAGTGGAGCAATGGCTAAAGTTTTGAAAGTCGAAGAAAATGGGAAAACTCCAAAAAAGCTTCATGCAGCAAAAATAAAAGAGAAAGGGGAGAACTCAAAAAAGCGAGAGGGAATAGAATAGAGATGAGCTTGAAAATTTGAATGGATGCTTAATGGGTTCTTGTAAATAAACCAATTTTTATTTACCAAAATGCTATTACATATTTTTGGTTTAAATACTATTTTAGTCTATCTACTTTAAAATTTTGTTCATTTTACTCTTGTGCTATTAAAATGTTTGTTTTGGTTCCTAAAATTCTAAAATTTGACCGGTTTGACATTATTTGCTTAACACAAATTTTATACACAATGAAACTTGCAAGGGTTAAAATGTTGCAGACTAAATTGGCCTTTTTTTTTTTAATATAGGGACCAACACAAGCATTTTGATAGTATTTTTTTCTAATAAGAAAAAAAAATATATTATGAACAAAAAAGAGACAGCCTAGAGGCAGGGGCCGAGGAGGCCCCTCAAAGAGCTACCACATTACAACTTGCCAAACTTGTTGAAATAAGACTATACTGTAATCACAAAAAAATTACAAAAAAATTTCTATGAGTAGGGCACCAAGAGGCCATAGTAATTTGTACGTTCTCACAAAAAAATATCGATACGTAGAGACAAGTTGTTGAAGACCCTTTGGTTTATTTCCTTTCATAAACCCAAAGTAAGGCACGAGCTGCACAACTCCACAACAACTTAATCACAATATTTGAAAGATAATCATAATCGAAGAATTAACAATCACAAGCATGCAATGACAGACGGACACACAGTACATATTCCAAGCAAGAACTACTTACCAAAGAGTGTCCTAGTGCTTTGCCGAAAGATCCTAATCCTAATCCAAAAGACATGAATTTGGGGTTAAGCTTTGGTTTGAAAAACTTTAATCAAACTAAAAAGAGAGTTGAAGGCACTGATAATACTTGAGTTATGGCTGTATCAATTTGAGGAATTCAACAATGCAAGGAGTGGGTAATACAGATCTAAGCCGCCGTTTGGGTGTCGCCGGAGAGGGGTGGAGCTGGGCTTTCTAAAAACACAAGGACGGTTTGGCGACTGCTCGAGCGAGAGAAGAGGAACTAGGGCTTCCAAACAGGGAGAGAGATGATGATTTTTCAAAAAAAAAAAACGGTAATTGGGATTTTTCAACCCTTTCTAAAAAAAAAAACATTATTTGTCATCTCTCTTCACTTTTTTTTCACTTGGGCTGAAAAAAACACCCTGCAATCTTTTTTTTTTTTTGATAAAATATATTTTTGGTTCATGAATTTGAATATAAATTTTGGTCCTTAAGTTTTAAAAAATGATAGTTTGTTCTCCGACCTTTAGACGGTAGTTCTAAAAGGTCCCTAGCGTTAAAATTCCATTAGTGTGACTAACGGGATGCTGAAGTGGCGATGAATTGGTAATTTTAATAATATAATAATATTTCTTAATTTTATATTACGTTTTGACATCATGCAATTCTATCAATAGTTCAATATTGGAGGGCAAACTATCGCAAGCCGAGCTGTTCTCCAAGGATCATAGGTCGACCTCTGAGGTCTGGCCCAGTTACTTAGAGGCAAATGAGAACCTTCCAAGTATCATGCTCTAAGGTAGGGATAAATCCAGAGACCAACACGGACCTACGATCCATAGCAGGTCACCTAACCTCAGAACGGTGAAATATCACACCCCGATGGGATGGGTAACTACTCCTCACACCTCTATAAATACACCTTCACTCCACCCACTAAGATATGCAATTTCTGTTTGAAGCTGATCTACTCAGCTCAAACTCAAACTAACTTGAGCGTCGAAGGTCTCTCTTCTCCAGCTCGCTCCGCGTTAGCTTGGCCGATAAGTCTTCCCTCTCCAGCTAGCCATACTTCAATTCGTTAGAGAGACCTTCCCTACCCAGCTCGCTCCGCAACAGCTCGCTAGGGCCCAGCATAGGTCGCTCCACAACACTTGGACGTATTTTTGCATCAACACCTACTTCCATTATTGCTAATGGATTCATTGTTGTTTGTTTTAACCCACATATCTATCTAGAAATGATAATACAAATGTAGAATCTTTGCAGTTCAATTTTCACAACATTAGAATTCTCTAATGCAAAGGTGATTCGCAGGCTATAACCACTAACGAGATGATTAAGATTTAAGAATTTGGAAAGTTTGTATGACTACAAGAATTAGAATTTTTCCCAACGCTATAAAACGTTGGGAAACGAGCAAAAAAATGTTGGGATTAGTTTCTCCCGACGTTAAATATTCGTCAGTAAAAAAGTCTGCAAAGTGCGTTGGAAAAGCACATTGCCAACGTTTTTAAAAACGTTGGCAGAACCATACTTTTGCCGACCTTCAAAAAACGTTGGTAAGGCTAACTTTATGCCAACTTTTTCTAAACGTTGGCAGATCTACCAACATTTTAAAGAAACGTTGACAGATGGAAACTTCTGCCAACGTTTTAGAGAAATGTTAACAAAGTTGCTAAAGCTATGAAAACGTTGGCAAAAGTTTACATTTGCCAACGTTTTTCAAAATGTTGGCAAAAGTTTTCATCTACTAACGTTTCCAAAATGTTGGCACATCTACTATTCTGCCAACATTTTGAAAAATGTCGGCAGATCTACTATTCTTCCAACGTTTTGCAAACGTCGGTATATTTATAGTTTTACCGACATTTTTATCAAAAATTTTGGCAATATATATTTAATTTTTTTCTAAAATAAAATGCACTAATATCAATCTCGACATTCTTGGGATACCTGATTTGAAGGTCAAATACCAAAATATTAAATACTAAAATATCAAATACCAAAATATATCAAATACCAAAATATATTAAATACCAAAATATCATTCAGGTTCACATATTTCAAAAGTTCTTCGATTTACACATTCAATATGTTTCAAAAGATACATAAACCTAAGTAGAAGTTTCATGCATTTCAAAAGCTCTACATGACAAAATTTCATAGTAGCCAAATCCGAAGAACCTAAAAAATATAGTTTATGTAAGCACAAAGTACTTATAAGCCAAAATGATCACCACTTTATATATATGTGAAAATAAAAGCTTGATGAAAACATAAAACATGGCTAAGAGAGAGAAATTCCGCACCCACCAACATAAAACATAAAACATAGCTAACAAAAACAAATTTCACACCTACAAACATATAACATAAAACATAGCTAACAAAAGTCACATTTCTCACAACAACCACAGACAAAATTAAATTAAATTAAAAATAATTAACCCCATAAAAATCCTCCTCCTAAAGACACAATAATTACAATGCTTAATAGAGGCTACAATAAGTACACAGACCCCTCCCCTCAATGCTTGTAGCTTGCGGAGGCTACAATAGCTTTGTATGTTCACACCAAACAGTCACAAGCTTTAGAAAAGATATATAAGACCATATAAAAGAAACCAAAACATAACACAGAACCAAAAATAGAAATCATAAGTACACAAACCATAAAACTACATAGGAAAATGTCATTCTCAAACTCATGTAAGATTCTATAATTGATGGTACTAAGAGAATAAGAATCATTCGTTTTCATTCTATTTTTCGATAACATCATGAATGTCACCTCTTTGTTGTTGCCTTCAATCTTTTCTATACACAATGATAGTGGCAAATGAACTGATAGAGAACTTTCAAAGCGTTTTTTCTTCAGCACCCCATTACTCAACAACCATCTCTCTCAAACTACAGGTCTTATAATTTTCCTAAAACCTCCTTCAATCTATGTTATCGCTCTCTTTCTCTCCATACTTCTGTCTTTATTTATCTCTTTTATCATGTCAGTCTTCTCCAGAAGCTTTATCGGGTGGTAGTGTCTATGACCATAAGGGGGGTTGGGGTTGTTGTTGATTGGAGAGGAACTGAAGCAATGAAATATAAGGGATATTTTATAACTTTATATACGGACTATTTTTTTTTTATATATGAAACGAGAATTTCATTGATGGTTTGAAATATAAAAAAGGCCGCAAGGGCATTTACAAAAACACCTTCCAATTGTAGATAAGGTCGTTCAAGGTGTAGCTATGGAAAGATGGATAGTAACTTTTACACCAACCCAGAGTTGAGATAGTAACTCTGTCAAAAAAGATATCAAAAGGAAGAGATTTATCATTAAAGACTCGGGTGTTCCTCTCTAGCCATAAGCTCCATAGGAAGGCTTTGATGAAAAGAGTCCATAGTGTTGCTCTGTTTTGTTTGAGAGGATGACCCACCAAGAGACAATCAAGGAAGATGAGTGGGTTGTTGTGCAGTGCTGTCTCCCATCCAAAAGTAGTGAGGAGGCGCCCCCAGAAATTAGAGGCAAAGCTGCAGCTGATGAAAACGTGTCCCAGGGATTCCGATGCCCTGTAACAAAGATGACAGCAGTTGGGGGAGAGGGAGAAATGGGGAAGTTTCCTCTGAATCCGATCATAAGTATTCAATGCCTTTCCAAAGGTTGGAGAAAAGGGAGGATTTGGTATGGTTTCCATTCATAGTCAAGTGCTTAAAAATAGAGCCGGTAGTGAATGATTTACTCGGTTCCAAGGGCCAGATCCATAAGTCTTCAAGAGAGGGAGGGGTGAAAGCATTGAGTAACTGTGATAGGTCCATCCAATCATCAAATTCCTCATCTTTAAGAAGCATGCGGAAACTGTAATCCGAAGAGGAAGAATTCTTAGACCAAAGTTCAGCAATTTTGGCATCCTTATTGGTGGCTATAGCAAAAAGTCTCGGGTAAAGGCTGGCAAGGGTCCCATGTGGGAACCATTTATCCCTCCAAAAGCTGCATTGACTATCTTCCCCCACTTGGCAGAGAGCAATATCCTTAATGAGATGAATCTGTTGAAGGATAGAAATCCATGGACCTTTGAAGGCAGAAGAGCATGGAGCGGGCCAAGTGTTAGCTGTAGATCCCATTTGATGCTTGTTATGATTAATGCTGTTAAACACTTATATCCATTAGCTACGAGTGTCATCAAGTGAATTTGTTCCTTTACCAAGATTTTCTATGATAGTAACTACCTTCAAAGTAAATTTTCTACAGCTTCCATTTTTGTTTCTGCTGTCTTTCCTCCCTTTCTTATTCTAGTGATGTGTAGAGAGGTTGGGCTTCTCTGCTTTATGTTTAATTCCATGTTAATAATCTTTTTTATGAACATTTATTGTTGACTGGCAGAAAAGTCAGGCGCAAGAATGTTGTACAGTTTATAGATGCATGTACCAAGCCCCCAAGTATGTGCATTGTAACAAGTGAATCAAGCAAAGAGTTCATTATTATCTATTATAACCCTATTGGACAAAATAAACGAATACGCATTATCTCTTTCGATTAATTTGGCAGTCATTTTTCTATTTCTTTACTTCAGAATTTATGTCTGGCAGTAGTGTCTATGACCATAGTACCCTTGAAAACTTTTTTTTTTCCTAATAGAGGAAAGTCATTCTAAAATTTATAAAATCTCAGGACATCAAGCGGCCCTTTTGCTTTTAGATATGCTTTTTGGGAAATTGTTTAGTAAAAATATAATTCTTAATTAATGTCTAAATATTAAATTAGTTTTTGATCTTGAGCGTTATTCATATAGCATTAATTTTAGAATCAATTAATTTCATATATTCCTTATTGGGATATGTTCAACAGAAGTCTTGTCTGCTTTTATCACGGCTTTATTTCATTGTGTTTGTCTTGCATTGCAGGCAAATACACTTCACTTACATCAGTAAAGACAAAATATCAAAATGACAATAACCTCCTAATGTGCTATCTTAACAAAACCAACCACTGACTAACATGAATTCCCAATTCCCAATTTCCAATACTGATCACTAACTAACGGAATCCAAATTCAGGAATTCGTACAATAATGAATTCCAATTCACTAATTTCAATTTTGAGAATTTCAATTGGGGAATTCAAACACTAATTTCCAGTAGAAATTTCAATAAGCACCATCTATCTAGGATTTAAATCCCGAATACAATTTACCATTTCGATGCATAAAAAGAAAAAAGGTAAACTGATGTGCTAGGGTTAACACCACTTCCAATTCATAAATGCACAATAGAATAGCCAAGCAGAAGAAATACAGAAGAAAAGTTTCAATGCCGAATCCCAAAACTCACATCTTTCACCACCAAAATCGACATTTACACATAATTTCTAACTTCAACATGGAAATTGAGCAACCAGTGAAGCAAACATTTTGAAGAATTAGAAGAAAATTATAAGAGATTGGAAAGAGCAGAGTGTTTGGCATACCTTGGAAGAAGGAAAAGAAGTTCAAAGAGGCTGAGGACGGTGAGCAACGTTGCAGAGACTCTGAGACCTCCAGAAACGATGCGGCGGCGGCAGTGGTTTCAGCGGGATGCGGCGACGGTGGCGGCTTCAGTAGGAAGCGGCGACGACGGCGGCTTCAGCGAGATGCGGCGACGGCGGCGACTTTGGTGGGGAGCGACCACAGCGGGATGAAGGAAGGGAGGGAAAAATCGAGGGGTGGAGGCGCGGATTGAAATTTGTTTAAACAAAATAAGATTTTGCTGAAAAATGAAAACCACCGTGTTTCAATCGTAATTATTATTATTATTATTATTATTATTATTATTATTAAATAAAATAATAAAGTGTGGAAGATATAAAAATTGAAAAAGAGAGATCACCTGATTTTATATTTTTGGAATTTTAAAACAAGTTACTTAACCAGTTTGAAAACTATTTTATTTTTCTATTATATATTTTTAAAAATTAAGCTTGTTTTCTAAAAAAATTCTTTGTTATGTTTTTCACTTTTCTTTCTAATAGATTTGAAACTTTAGCCAAATTTTAGAAATAAAAAGTATTTTTTGGAAATTACTTTTTTCATTTTTTTAATTTAGCTTTGATTTTAAAAAATATTATTGAAAAATTGTTCACGAGACAAATGCGAAAGTAATAGTTATAAGATTAATTTTAAGAAAGTGAAAATAAAAAATAAAACAATTATCAAACCAAGAGGTTGTGGGTTCGAATCCCCCAACATATTGTACTAAAAAAATAGTTATCAAACAAGTTATTAATAATATAATAATCATTTTATAGTTTCACACCATCACAAACCTAACCTTTTCTATTTATAAAAAAAAATTGAATTAATAAATTGGTAAATTAAAAAAATAAATCTTAATTAAAAAATGTTAATAGATTAGAAATCAACCTGGATAAGTCTTATTATCATAAGTATTGACAAATTTGATGGATGTGAGAGCCATTTTTTAAGTTTTGTTTTTTAAAATACTACTATTTTCAAAACTAATTTTTAAAATAGTTTAAATTTCAAATTTATTTTAAAAATAATATTTCCAACCTTTTTATAAAAAAGGTTTGGATAAGATTACTTATCGCAACATTTTTAATAAAATATTGGGATATCTTATGTTATCCCAGCGTTTTTACAAAAAACGTTGGGATAAGATTAATTCTCTCAACGTTTTTAGTAAAACATGGGGATAAGTGACCTTCACCCAAGAACGGATCTTTGTCCCACGTTTTTATTAAAACGTCGAAATATTTAGTGCATAATTTTGGTATGTTTGAACTTATCAACTCATATTCCCAACGTTTGTTGCAAAATGTCAGAACAAATAACATATATATCGACGATTTTTATAAAACGATGGGCAAACTGATCCTAACGTTTTTATAAAAACATTAGGATCAAATTACGTCTCATAACGTTTTTAATAAAACATTGGGATACATGATGTTATCCCAACATTTTTAAAAAAACGTTTGGATAAGATTACTTCTCTCAACATTTTTAGTAAACACATGGGAATAAGTGATCTTCTCCGAACGTTTTTGTAAAACGGAGAAGGGATCTTTGCCCATGTTTTTATTAAAACATCGGAATATTTAGCGCGTAATTTTTGTGTGTTTGAACTCATCCATATTCCAAACGTTTGTTGCAAAACGTCGGAGGAAATAACATATATATCGACCCTTTTAATAAAACGATAGGCGAACTTATCTCAACATTTTTGTAAAAACGTTAGTGTTGACGGCGAATTTTGGCTTCCGGACGAGCAATCTGACCGTGGATCCACTGGACTTAAAACCAAAGACTCGACGCTGGTGCAGTGTCCTGCCTAATACACTTTGACGCTCAAGTCAGTGATTAGAGTAAGAAAAGGAATAAGACACCGAAGATTTCAATGATAGGTTTTCACTTACTTGGTGTGGAGGATCGTCCTTCCTTTTATAGCCCCGGAGGACCGACCAAGAAGGACAACGGGTGGAACTGGCCGGGGCATCACGTACTGTATGGTTGGACAGAGAGCGGCGCATTTCCGACAGTACAGGGTGGTCCCGCCACCTACGTCGTCTGGGCATGTCGCTCAGGGCCACTGGGGATCCACTCGTCGTGCCGACAGCACGTGTCGCCAACTGTGGCTATGTACGGGACGTAACCACTCGTGGTGCTTCGTCCCGTTGTGAGCAGACACACCTTCTGCTCAGGGACACCTTCTTTGAGAAACTATTCTCAGTGGGCCCGAGCTCGTGGAGGGACGAACACGTGTCCTATTAGGAAGCTACCCATAACAGTTAGCCCTCTTTTGGGGCCAAGCCACTGTGTCAATTAGTGTGCTAGGCCCAAAAGCGTTTGGGGTCGAGTAGGGCACATGGACGTTCCGTTCGTATCTCCGAAAATCGAGTTATTGTGACTACTTAGATCAATCATCAGTGTGTATGGCCATTGTGACGAAGGGACACTTGTCTGCCTCTGTTTCGCTGGCGATTGCGTCCCTAGCGTGGTTTTTTAAGCCGCGGGATCGACGACCGCGATCTTCAAGGCCATTGGGATTCGAAACGGCGCTCAGATATCTTTTTAAATCCATCTGCAGGCGGGGTGACGATGACACCCTTTCTACGCCTGTGCTTCTTTGCTTTCTCTCCAAATCGACTGTTTCCATGGCTCGTCATCCATTTGTCCACCATGTTCCGTCGTTGGCTACTAAACAAGAACTTTTGGATCTCCATAGCACTTATTGCATACCCGATTTCGTCCTCATGCCCCTTCCGTTTGCTGAATGGCCGACCCCGGAGCACTGATGAACTTTGACATGTGTCGCAAGCATCGAGAATAGCTGGCGCTCCCCACTTGCGCCACCTTTTCTCTTACCTCAGCGCTTAAGGGCTTGATCCGGAACCTTATTTCAATGTCCGAGATCCCTCCCATCTTGGCTTCACGATCATCTGTTAGGTCGATGATCCCATCGCACATCTACTCGGATTCTACACCATCTGAAGAGGTAGTCCTCTTCTTTTTCTTCTTGGTCTTATTTGGAAAAGACCTCACATAGACAGTTTGGAGGAGGTGACCTCCAGTGCCTCATCAGAGCAGATGTGCGCCCCCTTTGCACCAGAAGACGCCTCCTAGGCGCTCTCCAGGCCAACCAAGACCTCTAGAGTCACTCCTACCGCCTTTGGGCTCGAACTCAGCCACGACTTAGACTATTTGGCATCGCTGGGATGCTTGCACTTCATGGCATTAGAAAATCCGCACACCATGGCTGCATAAAAGGACACTGTGAGAACCAAAAGAGACTGCACAAGCATTAAGAGGTTACCGAGGGTGACCTACCTAATTCCGAGTTGGAGTGTTGGGTCTTTGGACGAAATAACAAACTATTGTAATCAAGCAGCCCTTATGCAGACAAGAGTTTTCCGGTTAACAAAGTTCCAACCTTCTTCCCTTCTTTGTAACGATCCTTAAAATACTTTAAGAAATCAATAGTTTGCTGGGTTAAGTCGAGAATTGGCTTGATGGCTGTTGAACGAATTTGTGTCCCTTGTGTGCAAGTATACACGTCCGTTGTAGCAAGTAATAAAAAGTTTGAATCCACAGGGAATACTTACTAAACACTTTAATAGCGGCTCAAGAAAGCTAAAATCTAAATGCAATATGTTGGACAACAGAAACAATAAGGGTAATACATAAAATAAATGTTGCGATGCACAATGAATACAATAAACCTGAACTTAAATTGAATTCAAGTGGCTTTTTAACAAAGAAAGTAAACAATAAAAATGGTTAACTATTTACTCTTTAACAGCGTAAGGGGGAAGTTGAATGTGACCTTTTTGGACTACACAAACGATGTTATATCATTAATAATGTGAATACTGGCCAAACAGACTTGGAGCCTTTCCAGACATCCTAGGTTTCTACTATTAGGGTTTTTAGACAAACTTAACAGCATATAGTAGCAGTTTATAGCCGTGCTAGGTGAGCCCTATTCCTAACTACTCACTCTCTAACTCAAGCAGATTCTAGCATAAATTGAAGTTTACAACTCCCTATTACACTTTTCCAAGAGTTAACAAGATAATATTCCAACAATGGTGATCAAGCATGCTGGAAATAACTTTAAACACAAGTTCAACTCAATATCCATTCATCATTAATGCTAATAGCACAGTTTACAGTTCAAGAGAAGAGTTCACAACATTTCCCCTTTACGAATGCGCTTAGCTACGCATAGTCATGGAAAAAGCAAGAAAAGAACAAGAATGAATACAATGAGAAATTGACGCAAGATTGAAAAGAAGGAGTTGAAAGTTTCAGCTCCTTGTAGGCTACTATTTCTCTCTGTTTCAGCAACGACTTCGGGTCTCCACTCTTCCTCTTGACTTCTCGAATTGTATTTAGGAGGTTTTCTTGAAGTGAGGGTTGATTGATGTGAAAAGTGTGTGGAGGCTTCCTTTAGTGTTGGCTTTTATACGCCCCATCTGTTTTTAGGGCAACAAACAACTTTCATGGGCCCTATCTCTCACTTCTACGTGATTTCATCAATTACTCTGGTAACTCCCAGATTAAAGCTCTATCACTGTCAGCCTGTCGCTTTTTGCTCTTTTCTAATTCCAATTCTGTAGCATAGTCGATGTTGCAACAAAGTGCCCAAAATTAGATCTTCCAACAAAGTTCGCAAGGTTAAGAAGGGAGAAAACTTTATAGCATTTCAAATACAAACTTAGTGTAGAATGAGTGCAATTGAGGCTATCCTTAGTTAATCTATGTGAATTTATCGCTCAAATAACTCTCTTTTGGAAAGTTAACACACCCCCAAACTTGAACTATTGCTTGTCCCCAAGCAATACTATTGTTTGTCTTTTCAAGTGCTAAAATTTGTTCACTATGTAGGCCAACTACTTCTATCCACTGCCTAAGATCCATTATTGTGGCAAGTATTGCTCAACCTGCTTAAGCATCCTATCAGAAAGAAAACAAACAACTTTTGAACTAAAACTAAGGTGCTTTATTCACAACAGCCCATTTCATTCCACCCTCACCCTTAAAAGCCCTTGAAAGATTCCCTCATCCTTCTTTCTAAAATTGGCTTCCCCACTTTCTGATTGCTAGCTCACTACTGCCCTCTAGGATAGTTATGGGCTACTATATATATATATATATATATATATATATATATATATATATATATTCTTTTCAGAATTGAATTACAGGGCCCAAAATTTAACATAGCTTTCAATTGAACGCAATGCAAAGGATTACAAGAAAGAGTTTTGCAGTAAGAATCAAGATCTCTCACCCTCAAACTTAAAGCGAAGCATTATCCTCAATACTTAATGGATATAGTTGACTAAAAATGAGGACAAGGCTCCCCCAAACTTGAACTGAAGATAGGCTGAATATAAATGATGTAGGGAGTACTACCTATCATGATTGTTTATAGAAGGGTGAAAATTCTGCAGATTTGTCTAGGGATATTAGCTTACTGGCATAATGCGAAGAGGCAAACTTAGCCCTTGAAATTCAGCTAAGGATAAATTTCTAGAGCAACTAAGGGATACTAGCAGAGTGAAATTATCATATGTTGCTCTAAAACACCTTAGAATAAGGGCAACAACTTAGAATTTCCTTTCTAACTTAAGCAAGAACAGATATCCTTCAGATTTCCATAGACTAGACATCACAGACAAAAAGTAAATAGACTGGCATGCACAACTCACTTATTCTATACTGAGGTTCTCAATTTTTAACCAAGCTATTTTCATTTATGAATCATTGAGTTGCTTTTAAAAGAAAGACAAATAAAACAAAACAAAACAGCTGCTTAAGAATTTGAAACTAATCAAACTACTAACCACCTAGCTATCTAAAACAAGAACAAAGCAAATTACTAAATTTAAAGAAGAGTAATGTAAAAAATGCAGAAAAACTACAGATGTTTTAAGCAAGGGAAAGTCAACTCCTCTTATTATCCTTCTCCTTCATCACTAGCGACGCCCGCGGGCTAAGATGCGCTAGCTTCTTCTTCTTCGACAATCTGTTCCTTAGGAAATTTAGGAATGAAAGGAATGGGTGTGAGAAGTTCCTTATTAAGGCCTTGTAGATCACAATATCTTTTTCTCTTGCATAGCATAGATAAGCTTGCTGCCTTGTTTCTGTTGCAGCTACCACTCCCATAATAGAGTTAAGTTGCTCCAACATGCTGGACTAATTTGAGGTAACTTCTTTGATGGCGAAGGTAATGTCTCCCCCTATCTTGCTATGATCCACTGCTTTCAATCTCTCAATGACAGCTTCATTGATTACCCCTTTATCTTTGAGCACTTAATCTACCTCTTCCACCTTGACTCCAAAGAGGATACACAGCTCCATGATCAGATTTGGGAAAAACAAATTTTCCTGCTTCCTTTTCTCCACAACAGTGATCTCCATCTCAATAAGCTGGCCTACGTTTATGCTAAGGCCTTCCATGATGTAGAACATGAGTAGAACTCTTTCCTTGGTGATAGAGGCGTCAAGCGTAGTTGGCATGAGTTTGCTCTTGAACAGGTGGTGCCATACGTTTGCTTCAGGCTTTAGGTATGCAGGGAGGAAGGTTAGGGATCCCCTTGTTGACAGCTGCCATCTACTCCTATGCATTACAGGGCTTTATTGAGCTGCTCCTCAGATGGAGTAGCCAACATCTCATTAAAGTTAGCATGGGAGTAATTCGGTAGATTTTATACCTCATTGATGGCTTCGGCATTCCAGCAAACATTCTTACCCCTTACCATTACTCCAGAGGGATCTTGAGGATTGAGGTTGGCATAGAATTCTTGCACTATCTAGATGACTGCAGGCTTGGACTTAGCATAGAAAGACTGCCACTCGTGTTTGTTGACGGTATTGACTACGAAATCTGGCATTGGCGAGTCAGATGGGAAGACCCTCTTGCCAATCAAGTTTCTCTCTTTCAATTCTTCAAATCGTTCGGATGTTGTAGCATCAACGAACCTCTCGTACTCTGGCTCTCCTGAAGCAACCTTCTCTTTTCCCTTCCCTCTTACTTCGGCATCTTCTTTCTGCTTCTCCTTTTCTACCTCGTCCTTTGCCCTTTTTTTCTTGCCAGCTAGTTGTTTGGGTGATGCCCTTCTTTTTCTGGGTGATTTCTGTGTGGCCACAGGGATCGCTTTCTCCTCTTCTTTGTCACTCTGTATCTCCTCATTGTCTTCTTCTTCCTCTGCATCCTTGGCTCCACTAGGCTCACCTTTCTTGCCAAAGCCCCATTCGCTGAAACCCATGAGCACCCTCTCATTATCTGATAGAGTTCGGACAAACTCTTCCACTACCTACATGTTTCAGGAGAGAAGTTCGGAGCTTCATCTTTGTTTCTTTCCTCAGGCTGGACTTCTTCATGATTCTCTGGTCTCTCATCTTTGGAGATCTCTTCCTCTGGGGAAACGCTTTCCTCCTCTTTAGTGGGCTTTCGCGGAGGCTTCACCTTGGTAGGCTTTCGCCCTCTTTTTCCTGGTTTTTTCTTATTTTAGGGCGAAGACACTACCTCTTGCTGCAACTGTTCTTCGTGCTGCTGCTTTAGTGGGGGCAGAGACTTTTAAGGGACTTTCTGCGATGATTTTTCAGGCGAAGGCGACGGGGTGAGGCTAGGAGGAGGTATTACCTTCTTACCTTTCATCGCTCTTGTCCTTACTCTAGGCATGGTGACACACTGACGCTGTAGGAATGCCGCTGCTAGATGGGAACGAGAGCTATGGTGGGGTTAAGGTAGGAAAGCGGTTTAGGAAGATGAAGCAGGGAGATGATCTTTAAGGTTTCAAGATAAGGATAAAGGAATGCTTAAACTTATTTCCCCTAAATAAGCCTGACACGAAATCCTTTCATAATTGGCTTGCTTCTTTTCAACTACCCCACTTAACCACGTTATTCTTTTTCAGGATTTTTTTTTATTTTAAAAAACTCCCCCCTTTTTGTTTTTCTCTGAAAAAAAATATTTTTTCGCCTTTTCAAAGATTTGGATAGAGAAAGAAAGATGTGGTTGGGGGAATTTTAACAATTTCTGGCTCATTGCTTTTCTTTAGCAGTTTGTCTCAAGAAAGGCAAAACTTGTTTTTCTCTCTCTGCTAACCGTTATTCTCTCTTAAAAATTAAACTTCATTATTTCGCCACTTATAAACCATGCTCCAGCACTATCAGAGTTGCCCTCATCGCTACTGATCACTTAATTTCCTTAACTTCTCTTTTCCTTGCAACTACTGCCTCACACTTTGGTTTCCATGCTCAAAACAAACAAAGTAAAGTGCTCCAAAATAAACTTAATAGAATTCATAAAAGAAAAATTCAAATTCAACTCACTATTAAACTAACTAAGGGGAGCTAGTTAAGAGTTCTTCCCCTTTTATTTTGTTTTCTCTTTCTTCAAGTTGACTTAAGTTGGTGTGTAACGCCCCGCGTTACTCAGGTTAGCTTGCCCCGAGTTCCGGGGAATTTTATAACAAAATGGATTTTAGTTACTGATTTATTTATTTATTTCATTTTTATTTTATTTGTTTCACCAGTGATCTTTATTTAATTTTAGTGTGGCATCTCGGCTAGTGTGTGTTGTTACAAATTTAGTGGTGAGTTAGTAACGTGTAGTATTTATTAAGTTACGTTTTTTTTATGGATTCCGCTATGTGACACTTGCTCTGGGTCATTGGATCAACTACGAAATTATTATTGGTTTTGTTAACAGGTGTGATTGGGTAAATGGGCCTTAAACAAAAGAAACTAGCCCAAGTGGGTCTATGTTGCAAAACAAAAGGAAAACGGGAATTTAAAACAAAACAACCCTAGCCTATCTTGTCCTCCTTCCTCATCTTCTTCCATCCTCCCCTTTCGTTGGAGCCGCCAGCCCCCATCCGAAATTCTTTCTTCGACGAAGCAGTACCGACGACGGGACAGCAGCAGGCGCGGGCGTCGGCAGCAGCAGGTGCGGCGTCGGGCAGCAGTAGCGCGGCGTTGGGCAGCGGCAGACGGCGGCAGTGCGCGAAGGGCAGCGGTGTGCGACGGGCAGCGGCGGCGCGTGGCGTTGGGCAGCGGCAGACGGCGGCGACGTGCGACGGGCAGCAGCGGCGTGCGACGGGCTGCGGCGGCGCGTGACGTTCGGACTGCTGCAGGCGGCATCGTTACGTGTGGCTGTTTTCGCGGCGTCCCTTCTCCGATCCAACGAGCCTAACAACCTCGAATAGCTTAGATCCGTGGAACCCTTTAATTTTTCTTTGACTCACATTTATTCGAAGTTAGATTTGGATTACCCACATCCAAACGAAACCGATTTGGAATACCCACACCTAAGCGAAGTTGTTTTGTAGTAACGGGCATCAAAACAAAGTCGTTGGAGGTCGTTTTGGGCACTTTTCGCTGCTGCAAAAATGTGGACAGCAGTGTTTTGGTGGTGTTCGGCGATTATTTTCATCCGTTCGAAGCCCGATTTACGCTACCCACACCTTTGCAAGCTAGATCTAATTTACCCACACCCACACGAAGTCGTTTTGCGGTAATGAGCCCTTTGAACCCTCGTAGAGACGTTTTTCAAAGGCTGAACAGTACATCTAAATTGCTTTTTTTTGTTTTTGGTGCTTAGGTGTGAGATCGACGCAAACTTGAAGACGTGGTTGTGTAAGTAGCACCAGGGGGCGAGTGCATGCGTTATTTAGCGTTAACGGAATGTTTTGATGCTGATTTTTAGCTAAAATAATTTAATTGAGCATGTAGGGATTGTTAGTTTTGATTTGTGAACTTCTAGTGATTTTGTTGCCGTCTTTCTAATATTGAACACTTATGAGGAAACATGCCTTATGTTCTTGTTGTTGTAGGTGACTAGTAGATTCTGAATTGTTGTGGTTAGAAGTAACTAGCTTATGACGTTTTGCAAATATGTTGTAAATGAAATGCTCGCGTTGTTAAACTGATTATTTAGTTTATATTGTTTTAGTTGTGAGCTGTTGGGTGTGTCTTGTTTATTACAAGGAAAAGCATGTTTGTGAACTGTGCAGTGAATTGGAATGTGGGAAATTTACCTGTAGGTGGTCATGGGAGGGTTAGTGAAGTGGTGAAGGGTGAAGGGTGAAGGGACGGGTTGGCAGTCCGTTAACTATGGTTGTTCTGATCTGAAAATGCATATAAATCGCTTGAAGGTTCAAAGCCTTGAGTAATGGCCTTGGGAATAAATGACAAGGCCGAACGTCAAATTTCTGTAAATGAGTATTGGGGTCTTGGGGATAAATGTCAAGGACCAATACGCTGGGAAGTCATCGGTACCTTGGGGATAAACGGCAAGGACCGGTGCACAGTTCAGGCCTTGGGAATAAATGGCAAGGCCGAACATCAAGTTTCTATAGAGGAGTATTGAGGCCTTGGGGATAAATGTCAAGGGTCAATGCGACTCGAGGAGTTAGGCTTGAAGGACTAAAGTAGAGTGGTGCTTGCGAAGTAGTGGTGCTAGGCCTTGGGAATAAATGGCAAGGTCGAACATCAAGTACTGTAAAATGAGGGGTGGGCGGTATCTTGGGAATAAATGTCAAGAGCCGTTATGCCACGAGAAGTTAAACGAGGTGTAACACAGGGGGGATGTAGAGAGAGGTTTAGTACTGTGGGACAAGGGCTAGTGAATCATTGGTTATAGTCTTGGTAGTTCCGACGCATGGTTGTTGTATGTAAATGTCAAGTTATTGTTCGCTATCTCTCGCTGTCTGTTTAATTGCCTTGCTATCGTTTTATCTTATATGCCGTGACTGTGAGTATGATTTTTGTGTTAGTTAGGAAGTGCTACTTACGGAGTACCCTATGTACTCACCCCCCCTTTGTACCCTTATATGTTTTCAGGTGTGAACGGGGTCGACCGCGGTGATGACGTGGAGAGGGCTTGACCGAGGAAGGATCACTAGCTTAGTTAGTGAGGTTAGAGGGAAGGGTCGTTGGGTACGAGTAGCCTTGAGATTTATGTTATTACTAGGTGTGAACCGCGGAGGAAATTTTGTATTCTTTAGAACTACTTTAATTGTTATGGATGTTGCTGATAAACGCGTCGTTGTTGTCATTGGAGTTTAGGTGCACAGTTGTTTTTATTTATTTAAGAATTTTTGCCACTGAGGCGAATATCAGATCTTGTTGTTTTTAAATTGCCCACGGAGGGTGAAGTCCTGATAGTTTATGACATTTATATTTCTGATAGAACGTATGGGAGTCGAAGCTTTATTTCATCTAAATTATTTTTCCAGGGAGTTGCTTATCTCGTGTTTAGAGTTAAGGTTAGCCAGAAGAATTATTTAGCGTTGCCTAGGATGTTTATATGAAATCTTGGGGCGTCACATGGTGACAATCCATTTGTCTTACCACTTCTCCTCCCCAGTAATGCTTCAATCTTTGCCCATTCACAGTGAACTCCCTTTCAATATTATCCTCTCTAATGGTTATAGCTCCATGGGGATATACATGCACTACCGTAAACGGGCCCGACCACCTTAATTTTAATTGTCTAGGAAACAACTTAAGCCTTGAGTTAAATAGTAAAACTCTTTGCCCTGATTCGAATATTTTTTGCTTAATCTTCCTGTCATGCCATACCTTGGTCTTTTCCTTATATATCTTTGCATTTTCAAAGGCCTCCTTCTGAATTCATCTAATTCAAGAAGCTGGAATTTTCTCACTTCCCCTTCTGCTGATAGATCCATGTTTAGCTATTTGACTGCCCAAAATGCTCGTTGTGCTAATTCTAATGGTAAGTTACAAGCTTTCCCAAAGACTAGCTTATATGGAGAGGTTCCTATTAGAGTTTTGTAAGCCGTCCTATAGGCCCACAGTACGTCATCTAGTTTAAAAGACCAATCTCTTATGCTGGTATTCACCGTTTTCTCTAATATGCCTTTAATTTCTCTGTTTGACACCTTTGCTTGTCCATTTGTCTGAGGATGATATGTCGTGGATACTTTTTGCTTAATGATGTATCCCGCAAGCAACGTGGCCATGACCCTATTGACAAAGTGGGTGCCTTCATGACTGATGAAAGCTCTAGGAGTTCCAAATCTGGTAAAGATATTTTGTGAAGAAACTTTAAGCCAGTCTTTGAATCACAATTTATACTGCTAGAGCTTCCACCTACTTAGATACGTAGTCTACGATCAGAAGGATGTAGAGGTTACCGTTTGATGGTGGGAAAGGTTCCATGAATCAATCCCCTAGGCATCAAAAAGTTCTACCTCCAGGATAAAGTTAAGGGGCATCTCAGACCTATTGAAAATATTTCTTACTCTTTGACATTTATCGCAACTTTTCGCATATGAGTATGCATCTTGGAAGATTGATGGCCAATAATACCCGCTTTGAAATATCTTTGCAGCTATTCTCTGATCCCCAAAGTGGCCACCATACAGAGCAAAATGGCAATGCTCCATCACTGTCAATGCCTCAGTGTTGTCCACGCATCTACGCATAATTCGATCCTTGCACAACTTATACAGATAAGGATCATCCAGTAATAAAATCTGCTATCATGGAGGAACCTTTTCAACTCTTGCTTCTTCATGTCTGATGGTAAGATTCCACTAGCTACATAATTGGCCATATTTGCAAACCATGGTTCAGGATCCCATCAATTGTTTATCAGGGAATGTGTCTTGTATAATATTCTGCCCTTCCTCTGATCCTTCAACTTCCACTCTGGATAGATGATCAGCTACTTGATTCTCTAAGCCTTTTTTATCTTTGATTTTTAGGTCAAACTCTTGCAGTAGTAACACCCATCTTATTAGCCTTGGCTTGGCATCCTTTTTGGCTAGCAAATACTTGACGGCTGCGTGGTCTATGTACACAATTACCTTTGTTCCAATTAGGTAGGCTCTGAATTCCTCGAAAGCAAACACCATTGTTAGAAGCTCCTTCTTAGTGGAGGTGTAGTTGAGCTGAGCGTCCACTAACGTCCTGCTAGCATAGTAAATAGGATGAATAAGCTTGCCCTTCCTCTGTCCCAATATAGCACCTACTGCATAGTCACTGAGTTTAGCCAGTTAATATTGGATCGTTAGAGCTCATGATCTGTAGGTCCATAAGGTCCCCTAGCTAGCTCATATAGGAATAAACTTGGAATAATTTGAAGGAATAATTCGAATCGTACGAATTAGGTTAATCATATGAGATATAATTAAGTAATTGATATATGATATCAATTGAGAAATTTGGTCAAAATATTTAAATAGGATTTAAATATTAAAATTATGAATGCAGATTCAAAATCGGAGGCATGAATTTCGTCAAACAATCGGATTTCGGAAAAAGTCAAATAGTTGACTTTGACCCGAGAAAGTCAAAAGTTGACTAAGAAGATTAAAACAATGTTTTTAACCAAGTTGGTGGAAACTTCCACTAACTTGTTGAGTGGAACATTTAAATAATCTCAAAAAATCCAATTTTTGACACTAACCATGGCATGTATGAGTGGAGTATGTGTTGTAAGCTTTTGGTGAACTTTGACATGTAAGAGTTGCATGTAATTTGCTTATTTAAGAAGGCCTTTGTTCAAACATGAAAGCTCTTGGAACCTTTGGTCATTTGATGGTTTTGAAAAAGCTTACATAACTCATTTTAGCTCCATATTTCTCTCAAATTTTCCTTCTCTAAAAAGAGTCCAACCACTCTATTCCAAGCCTTGAGAATAGCTAGGAAGACCTGTTGGTTTGGAGCTATTTGAAGAAATTTGAAAAGATACAAAGGTATGTAATTTTCTCTACCTTTCTCTAAGCATCATAATGTATGATCATGCATATTTAATTCTATGTTATAATATGCATCTAGATTGTTATTTCGATCCTTGCTTGCTTACGCTGTGCATGTATGATATTGTCCATCAAGGATATCCTTAGCTAATCTATGTGAATTTATCGCCCAAATAACTCTCTTTTGGAGAGTTAACAATGGCAACTAAAAAATAAAGACAAAGTCAGAAGAAAAGAAAGTACGCAAGACTAAGGGTAGGAGATTAGTGTTTAAACGACTTCTTACCTAGGTTTCCAAACCTATGGGGGACGTCATACAAAGGCTGGTCTTGCTCATCCAAGGAAAGCCGCTCTCTCGAGGCACTGAACCACTTGCTTTTCCACCTCTTTATGGATGTTGGGCCCTTAATTATACCTCAGCACCCTTCTTTATGCACAGAAAGAAGCGCCCAGGTTTTTTTGGGATTCTCTCCACCTCGAAACAGGTTAAGAGCTGCTCGACATTAAGCAGCTCGGTATCCTTTGTTTCTCGGCACCTAAGCCACCATAAGATTGCTAACCCAAATACAACACCCCCATCTGTTGGGGGCAATCTAGCCAAACACGAGACCAATTGATCTACTAAGTAATTCCTGAGCGAACGGGTGGAAAGGAAGTCGGAGTCCGTACTCGAACATTTTTAGGTACAGCGTAACGCACCCCTTTAGAGGGTTGTCTGCTATTTCTCCCTGTACCGGAAGGCGAAGACCTGTGGAATCAGGGATGCTATAGTGCCTACGAAGGGGGCCCAAGTAGTTCTCATGCATCTGAGAACACTGTTATTACCCTCATCCTCCGAGAACCTGAAATTTTTTATCTCCTCTAATTTTTCATCTAGTCTATTCACTAAATCCTCACTAGAGCTAACTCTTCTAGGGGACGAGGTGCTTGGGTTCCGACCAGACTCGTCGAATGAACTACTATGTTATGAAGCTAGACATGGTAATGAAATAAGAAGAAAGATGTTATGAAGGAAAGCGACTGACCAAGAGTGAAGTTTCGAGCTGCTCAGGTTGGACTCAAGTGTTCTCAAAAAATAGAAAGCACAAAAAACGGAGCTGATCCTAAAAACTATTTATAGTAATGCAGAAATTCATCACAGCCTTACACGTGTCATTAGAGGAATGGACCATATCAAATGACATACCAAGTGTCAGAGCACTTGAGCTCTAACAGCTATTACTTCGACTCCCCGTATTCTCCAACAGTTATGAAATTTCACCACGATCTCGGATGTCACCATCTAGGCAAATTTTCAAGACCAACCAAAACTTCTTTGTCAGGTCGATCTCGAACCTGGATACATTTGGTTTCAGGTCCACCTCGAACTTGTCCGAGGTGGATTACTTAGTCGAATATTGATTACGTCTACCATCTTAAAGTCCGACCAGCCACTAAGCTCGACCAGGTATTTGGGACATGTTTAACCTGACCTCCAGAATTGATAAACGCCTGCCAGAAGGCCTGTCGGGTCCCCAACCTATAAATAGAGGGCACCATTTCCATGGACAGGTATCGAATGTTGGGTTTTGTGCCCTTAACTCGTGTATTTGTACTTAATGAACAAATTATTTATTCAATAAAGAGTTTTTTTACTATTTCTTTTCATTACTTGTATTCCAATAAACTAAGATCCAAGGTTATTTCATATAACTGGAACTGTATATAACTGATATACGGTATATTTTTAATATACAGTGTATATATTTGATATACAGTATATAATAAATATATAGTATATATTCGATATACAAGTTGATTATGAAGTAATAACCTAAATGGTTTATAGTACATGGATAAGGTTGGGTACCTTATCCTAGTAATACTATGGATGCAGCCCGCTTTGTAATACTATGGAGACATGAAAGTGGAGGTATCATACACAATGAGTTTCTATAAGACTAGACCGCAACAAATTAATCTTTAGTCATAACACCATAAACTAACTAAATTAATATTTCATAAGATGGCCATGTAACTCGATCTTAATCTTGAGCGAGTTATGGACTCCTGCCTATAAGGAATAGTTCTTTGATTTGTATATGTGAGAGTGGTCCGGGATGCCGACTCAATAATCCTACCATTTTAGGGATGAGACCGAGTAGGGAGTTGGAAACACAACTACGCAAGATGGAATTCACTCCTTCCCAACTTTAGGGTAAATAGATGAGTGTTCCTTTAATTGCTGATTCGAGGACTTGAACAAGGGGTCTCAACCTCTCATTGGCCTGAGAGAGATTTCTGTTTAATGGTCGGACCATAAACGGGTTTGTTAATCAGAAGAGCAGTGGTACTTAAGGTGAAAGAGGTAACTCAAGGGTAAAATGGTAATTTGACCCAACTGAAGTTACGAACACTCATGAAGGTTTGACTTGCCGTCAATGGTCAATTTCTGTGGACACAAAATCGTATACAGTGAGAATAGTGTAGCTGTGGGTCTTTAGTGGAGTGACCTACAGTTAACGAATGTTGATTAATATGGTTAATGAGTTTAATCAATTAATCTCGTATCGTTGGAGCTTCTGATCTGTAGGTCCATTAGATCCCCTTGCTAACTCACAACAAGTAAAACGACGATCAAGATTTTGAAAGAATTTGAAATGTTCAAAATAGGGAATGTATATAATGTATATTGATACATTATATTAATATATATTAATTTTGGATAAAGATTCAAAATTAATATTATATATTATGAGAGATATATTTGAATGTTATTCAAATAATAATTAATATGAATTGGATTCATATTAAAATTATAGGTAAAAATTAATGTGCATAAGGTGTACATTAAAACTATATGTTATAGGAGAAGAGTATATTTAAATATGATTCATATATTAATTTAATTAAATATATGATATTTGGTTAATGGGTTAATTATTTAATTAATAATAATAATTTAATAATTATGCTAATAAATTTTAATATTAATTAATATTAAAATTACCACTTCTCTAATTTTTGGTGGAGAGTAGCAAGTGATGAAGTGAGGTAAGTTAAAAGAAATGCAAAATGGTTCTGTTGTTCTGCTGTTGGTTCTCCTACATAAATTAGTTTTTCCTCAAAACTCTCTCATCTTCCCTTTGCTTTCAAAACCCGAAAAGGATCCCACATTTCATATTCTAGACCAAAAACTTAGCAAGGAAGATCATGTGGTGGTGTCTATACCGAAAATGATCCCTTAGAGGATTTTGCTTAAGCAGCTCGACATTTCGACCACTAGTTCTTGTTATTCGAAATTCATTCCACAATATCAAAGTCTTCCACATGTGGCATGGGTAGCAATACTCTATTTGTTGAAACATCAATCACCAACTGTGTTGCCTCATTCAGTCCATTATAGTAGGTCTTTGTTTGGGGATAAAAATATCACGGACACGTGGAGGACGCTCAGTGGTGTTTAGAAATAAAAAGAGTATTCCAGGTCCACCTCGAACCTGCCGAGGAGACCTAATTCATCCATATGCAAGGCTAAGTGTAAAGGCTAGGGTTCGACCTGAATGAGTTCGAGCTACTCAACCCCAACAGGTTCGACATGATAAAAGACAGGGATAACCGCCGGTCGTAAGTGCTGTCGGACCCACCACCTATAAATAAAGGGTCTCATTTTACACTCAGGTATGGAATCTCACCTCGAACTTAATATTGAGTCCGACCTATACTGACTTGATCGTCAGAGAGTTTGCCCTCTTGTGCAGGTTCACTCCACGGTTCGGGTCGAGTTAGTGATCGGGTATGAGCTAGGTTCGCAAACCCCGTTGTGCAATTCTTTGCATAAACAGTCTTTATCTGAATACATCGTGGGATACCATGATGTGAACATCTATGGAGTAAGCCCTTAAACCTTTCCCATGACACTCAACGATTCTCTTGGAAGTTGCTGGAAATTGTTGATGTTGCCGCCTCGCCGAGATGACCGACATGCGGTCATTAATACTATCTTTGGAGGCCCAAGTGGGGGCCAGTCTGGAAACAAAAGGAAAGAACTAGCTCGAGAAGCCAAACGCGAGGTATGCGCCATCAGGGAGCATAAACCGACCTGCTTCATCACCTTTGGTGACTCCGACCTGAAGAGGGTCCACTTGCCCCATAACGATGCACTTGTGATCGCTCCTCTCATCGATCATGTCCTGGTCCGAAGAGTATTGGTGGATGGGGGTGCATCTTCCAATATTCTATCCCTTACAACATATCTTGCTTTGGGATGGACTAGGACATAGTTGAAGAAGAGTCCAACACCTTTGGTTGGATTCTAAGAATCAGTCTCCCCGGAAGGGTGCATTGAATTGCCAGTTACAATTGGGCAAGACAGTACACAAGTCACGCAGATGGCTGAGTTCATTGTGATCGACGGCAAGTTGGCCTACAACGCTATCTTTGGGAGACCCATTATCCACTCATTCCGGGCTGTTCCCTCAACACTTCACCAAGTTTTGAAGTATTCAACTCCCAATGGGGTGGGTACAGTCCGAGGAGAGCAGAAGATGTCAAGGGAGTGTTATGTCTCTACACTCAAGGGGTCATCGGTATGCGCCCTTGAAAGACAAACCAAGTGTGCTGAGACGCAAGAGTCAGAGGTCGACCTACCCAGAGAAGGCAAGAGGGAGTTCTCTGCACCAACAAAGGAGCTCGAGCTGGTTCTTTTACTTAGTCCTGAAAAACAAGTAAGCATAAGAACCAAGCTGGGGGCCACTAATAGGGAAGAGCTGATCAACTTCCTTAGGTCCAACTCGGATATTTTTGCATGGTCTCATGAGGACATGTCTGGCATAGACCCAAAGATCATGGTGCATCACCTCAACATAGACCCATCATTCCGACCTGTAAAACAAAAGAAAAGACCTGTAAATAAGGAGAGGAGTGATGTAATTGTTGAGGAAGTAAACAAACTTTTAAAAGCTGAATATATAAGAGAAATTATGTATCCCGAGTGGCTCTCTAATGTTGTATTAGTTAAAAAATCTAACGGAAGTGGAGAATGTGCGTAGATTTTACAAATTTAAATAAGGCGTGCCCAAAAGATTGCTTCCCACTGCTGAGGATCGACCAGCTCATAGATGCAACTGCTGGGCACAAACTGCTCACCTTCATGGATGCCTACTCCGGATACAATCAAATTAAAATGCATGGCCAGATCAAGATCATACCGCGTTCATAACAGACCAAGGTCTGTACTGCTATAAGTTTATGCCCTTCGGCCTAAAGAACGCAGGTGCGACCTACCAAAGAATGGTGAATAAGATGTTCGCCAAGCAAAGGCCGTGCTCGAGATGGAAGCATCCAAAACTCTTAAGCAGCTTCAATGCCTCAATGGAAGGATTGCAGCTCTAAATAGATTCGTCTCGAGATCAACTGATAAATGCCTTCCTTTCTTCAAAGTCTTGAGAAAGAAGGGGCCATTTGAATGGACGACTGAGTGCGAGCAAGCTCTGGATCAATTAAAAACCTATCTCTGCTCGGCACCACTGTTCGCCAAGCCTCTGCCGGGAGATAAGCTCCACTTGTATCTGACGGTATCCGATAGTGCAATCAGCTCGGCCCTAATTAAGCAGGAGGGAGTACGCCAAAGTTCAGTTCACTACACAAGTAAGGCTATGACTGAGGCCGAGACCAGGTATCCACAAATGGAAAAGCTGGCCCTCGCCTTGGTCACCTCGGCCTGAAGACTTAGGCCATATTTCTAAGCACACCCTATTATGGTGCTTACTAATTTTCCCCTGAAAAACATCTTCCACAAGCTTGAAACATCAGGACGTTTGATGAAGTTCGGGCCCAGAACTGCGTTAAAGGGGCAAGCAGTTGCAGACTTCATAGCAGAGCTCACCCCGCCATCTCTGCCCGCCGATTCCGACCTCCCGTGGACGATCTACGTAGATGGATCTTCCAACGAGAAAGGGTGTGGAGCGGGAATCCTCTTGCTCGCACCAGATGGCATGCGATTCGAGTATGCCCTGCGTTTCAACTTCTGGACTTCAAACAACGAGGCCGAGTATGAAACGCTTCTGGCAGGACTCCGCGTTGCCAAAGGACTGGGGGCCACCCACATTAAGGTCTTCAACGACTCCCAATTGGTGGTAAATCAAATCAAGGAGGAGTATAAAGCAAAAGACTCTCGGATGGAGAAGTACTTAAGTAAAGTCAGATCGCACCTCGCCCAATTTAAAACTTACGAGGTGAATCAAGTTCCGAGATTAGAGAATTCAAATGTAGATGCCCTGGCCAAATTGGCATCAGCATACGAGACCGATCTAGCGAGATCGATCCCGGTCGAAATCTTGGATAACCCGTCAATTCTTGAGCCGGACATAATGGACGTTGACGCAACAGCACCCATGTGGATGGATCCAGTTGTGGAGTTCATTAAAGGAAACCCACCGCAAGACTCAAAAGAACATAAGAAGATGGCACGAAGAGCAGCTCAGTTTGTACTCCGAGATGGAGCATTGTACTCGCGAGGCTTCTCCCTGCCTCTCCTCAAGTGTGCGACTCCTGAAGAAGGGAATTACATTCTCAGAGAAATTCATGAAGGAGTATGCGGCAACCATTCAAGAGTCAGGGCGTTATCGGCCAAGGTGGTTCGGCAAGGGTATTATTGGCCCACCGTTGATCAAGATGCCAAGCAGTTCATGAAGACTTGCGACAACTGCCAGCGCTTCGCAAGCATTATTCATCAGCCTCCTGAACTGCTCACTCCCATCTCGGCCCCATGGCCATTCACACAATGGGGAGTGGACATCATAGGTCATTTTCCCCTGGGCAAAGGACAAACCAAATTTGCCGTTGTCGCTGTCGATTATTTCACATCACAAAGTCCAAGGTTACATCGTTCGTATGGACAAACATCGTATGCGGCTTTGGCATACCAAACGCCATCGTGACAGACAACGGGAAACAGTTCGATAACGCAAAGTTCAAGGACTTTTGCAAGAGGTTGAGCATAAGCCACCTCAATTCATCCTCTGCCCATCCAAAAGGTAATGGGAAGGTTGAAGCAATAAACAAAATCATAAAGCGTGGACTCAAGCTGAGATTGGATTCCAGAAAGGGAAGATGGGCCGAGGAGCTACCCGAAGTGTTGTGGTCATATCGGACTACCCCGAGAGAATCAACCGGTGAAACTTCATTCTCACTGGCCTTTGGCTCCAAAGCTGTTGTTGCAGTTTAGATCGGCATGCCAACAGACAGGGTAGAGCAATATGACCTAGTAAGAAACGAGGAAAAACTGCTCCTCAACCTTAACTTATTAGAAGAAAAGAGGGAATTGGTTCAGCTACGCTTGGCAGAATATCAGAACAGAATGACCAGACATTACAATGCCCGAGTTCGACCTCGAAGTTCTCAAGTCAGACATTTGGTCTTAAGGAAGATTCAGAGACACGTGGACATCCTTGACCCAAGTTGGGAGGGATCGTTCGAAGTTAAAGGCATAGTCCAACCAGGAAAGGTGCTTGCGCATCCATGGAATGCAAAACACTTAAAGCGCTATTACCCTTGAAATGTCAAAATAGTCCTAAGATGGACTTGTAAAAATTTTCAAGGGAATGAAATTTTAATAAACAGAGTTATTTAATTTCATGACTCCTAGTTCGATGAGAAATTAAATGGGGGCCAAGGACTCTCATACGACTTAAACCTGGCAAGGTAATTACTGCCAAGGTAAACAGTATAAAATTCAATCCTCTAAAACCTACGGGTTTGAGGTGCGATGCCAAAATTGTTTAATGAGTATAAAATTCAATACTCTAAACCTACGGGTTCGAGGTGCAATGTCAAAATTACTTATGAAGTTAACAACTCAATCCTTCGAACATAGAAATTAAAGGTGCGATGTGAAAAGTTCAATTGTTCAATGTCATCCTTTGGACTTCCGAGTTCGAGGTGAAATGTTGAAGTTAATAAAGGAAAACTCTCAAATACAAACCTTTAAAAAGGAAAAAAAGTTCCAAGTAAGAGGTGCGGTGTGACAGAGTTCCTTTCAAACGTATTCTTTGCTTTAAACTTACGAGTTGGAAGTGTGAGATATCATATGTGATCAGTTCTACAAGGCAAGATCAAAAGCTTAAGGAAAAAATGAAAGAAGAACAAAACGCGAAGTACAGAGTTGGAGAAATGAAGATTTCATTAATAAGAGGACAGAGCCAAGACGTCTATACCTTGCAGCTTTGCCCAAAGACTTGTACAATAAATAAAAAGAAAAAAAAAAAGAGCAGCAACAACAACATAAAGAGAGGGGAAGCATCAGCCACTCCCAAGGTGAGAGGACAATTCACCTTGGGAGCCCAGAAGGTTGACCTCCTGGGATCCGCCCTGCTGCGAAGGGGCTCATTCTTATGTGGTGCCGACCTCGTTCTGCTCCTGACTAGGAGCATCGTTCTCTTCCAGGTCAGAGTAGTCAGAGTCTAGCTCTCTGACGTACTTCTCCACCAAGGATTCGGGGTCAGGAGTGCTATTAGGCCCAGAAGCCCATTTCTCAGCATACCTCTTTTTCATATCGCTGGGGTCGATCTGGAGATGAGTCATGTCGGCAGCAATGCCCTTCATCAGGAACTTGAAGCCCGCATCACGAAAATCTTTGGCGAACCCATCAAAATCTGGGTGTTGCCTGAATGGTACTTCCAGGAGAGCTCCGTTGTTAAGGCGTTCATTCTCCACCTTGAGCTCGGTAGTGAGGTGCCCTATTGAAGCGTCCTTCTCCTTAAGGACTTGAAGCGTCCTTCTCCTTCAGGAGCTGGAATTTCTCCTTCTCCAACCCCTTGGTGATGGCATGGGCAGCTCGGAAGTGGGCCTTCTGCCTCTCGTCCTCTTTCTTCAGCAGCTGAGCCTTGGCCTCCACCTCGGCCTTCAAAATCTCCACTTCGGAGCGAGCTTTCAGTAGCCCGCCCTTCATTGTGGTGGCGGCTTCCAAGGCAACAGAAGAATTCTCCTTCTCCTTCGCTGCCAAGATCTCCCTTCCATCCAGCTCGGCCTTCATCATAACTGCCGAGTGAATTGAAGCAATGAACGCCTGCGAAGACAAAACACACAAAGGTTAGATCGAGCTACAAGTTGTAAAAATAAAAGCAATTACAGAAGCAGGTCTTACCTCAACGGCGTGGTCAATGGTCCTTTGCAGTACAGACCTATGGTCATTTACGAACTTGGACGCCCTTCTAAGGCAGCGGTCCAAGCATGAAACCGAAATGCTAGACACATGGTCCTTTACCCCGGAGCTTGACGGTTCCACTCTGAACCGCATCTTCACGTCGGACGTCCCCCCCATCCGAGCTTCGGGGTCGTCCACCAGGTCAGCATGGCTCGTGGGCAGGGGCCCACGAGGTCCAACCTCAGAGGAGGTGGTGGTTTTCTTCTTCTTCCTTCTCCTCTTCAGAGGAGAGTCTTCTCTCACCTCGCACAGAGGTGACACGTCCAGTGCCTCGGACTCATTCATTGGACGCTTTTCTCTAGAGTGCTCCCCAGCAGAGTCCAACTCGATCACCGGAGTTGGGACTTCAGAAGACGGCCCAGCCTTGACTTGAGCTGCAGATCGAGCAACAGTAGAAGTTGTTGGCTCCGTGCTTTGAACAGTCTTAAAGGCGTGAGCACGACCCCTGGACTTACGTTTCACGCTGCCTGTGAATTCTAACACCATCACTGCAAAACAAGCAAGCAGAAGGTCAGAAACCAAAATCGAAAAAACAAATTATGATCAAGGTTGAGCTCGACTTACCGAGCTCAGAGTTTGGTCTTGAAGCTTCAACTGGGCGCACTAAGGGGTTGTAGTTTAACAACCCGGACTCCAGTAACAGCCGGTCAGTTACCAAGGTTCCGACCTTCCTGCCACTTGAGAAGCGATCCTTGTAATACTTGAGAGTATCCCAAGATGCTTGAGTTAGCTCGGGAATTGGTTTGATTGAAACTACACAAGACGGAGGAGAATTCAAGTTAGATATGAAAAGCCAGAGTAGTAAGATCTAAAGTTGCGAAAATAATCAAAACGACCTCATACCTAAATTCCCGAACCTAACGGGAACGTCAACGAGCGGCTGGGATCATCTTGAAATTTGAAGCGTCGGAATACTCAAGTGCTCCGACAGCCTAGCAGGTCGAAACGTCTTCCACCTCCACAACGATTATATTTACTCTACGAATCAGAAGTCGCCACGTGTCCTAATTTAAATCAGGTAACTTCTCTGCCAGATCGAGATCAAACCTGACAGAGAGGGGGCCAATGTTTGGGGATAAAAATATCGTGGACACGTGGAGGACTCTCAGTGGTGTTTAGAAATAAAAAGAGTATTCCAGGTCCACCTCGAACCTGCCGAGGAGACCTAATTCATCCATATGCAAGGCTAAGTGTAAAGGCCAGGGTTCGACCTAAATGGGTTCGAGCTGCTCAACCCCGACAGGTTCGACATGATAAAAGACAAGGATAACCGTCGGTCGTAAGTGCTGTCGGACCCACCACCTATAAATAGAAGGCCTCATTTTACACTCAGGTATGGAATCTCACCTCGAACTTAATATTGAGTCCAACCTATACTGATTTGATCGTCGGAGAGTTTGCCCTCTTGTGCAGGTTCACTCCATGGTTCGGGTCGAGTTGGTGATCGGGTTCGAGCTAGGTTCGCAAACCCCGTTGTGCAATTCTTTGCATAAACAGTCTTTATCTGAATACATCGTGGGATACCATGATGTGAACATCTATGGAGTAAGCCCTTAAACCTTTCCCATGACTCACTCAACGATTCTCTTGGAAGTTGCTGGAAATTGTTGATGTTGCTCCTAAGTTTTGCATTTATGGATAGAGAGAAATATTTCATAAAAAACTTCTCGGCTAAGTCATTCCATTAAGTGATGGATTCATATGGTAATGAATCTAATCATGCTCCAGCACTATCCCTCAAGGAGTAAGGTAATATTTTCAATTGCATAGCCTCTTTGGTTACTCCTTCTAGCTTGAATGAATTGGCAACTTGCATAAAATTTATAGGTGGCGATGAGGATCTTTTGATGAAAGTCCATGAAATGATCCTACGGTCTGGAGCATTTGAAACTATACTGGTTTAAGCTCAAATCTATTGGCTTCAATATTATGATCTGCAATCATTGGGTTGAAGTCGTAGAATGCTGGGGTTGCGTACGCTCGTATTTCTTGCTCCATATCATCTACCAACAAAACAACGTTCAGAGGAGGTGCTAGGACAGGTCTTCCAACTCCATCCCTGGGTACTTTTTCTACTCAAATATTGTGGGTTTGGTGGATCAGCCATTTCAAGTCTTTCTCAATGCTAGACTCTTTGCTTGGCCTTTCTCCTTCTAAGAGTGCGTTCGATCTCTGGGTCAAACTCAAACTCAAAAGCAGGGAAATCGTTCATTCACTACGCAAAAGCACCAAAAGAAAAGTTAAGACAGCTCTTTAAGCTCCATATTCTAAATTGCTAAAATCAAAGTGAAAATAGCTTAATCCCCAGCAATGGCGCCAAAAACTTGTTACGTGTCCACAATTTACATGAAAAACCAGTGCAAGTATATACTATAATATACAGTTGTAGTATAAAACAAGGTCGTATCCACATGAACTAAGATTAAACTTTGAAATACTAAAATAGAATACCTTAAGAATTTAAAAAGAAAAACAAATAATGTGGTGTGAATTTTTGCATGAATAAAATGATTGAAATTGTAAATAGGCGAAAAGAGAAGAAATATTATGAAGTCAAGTGCTGGACCATGCAAATACAGGGGAGCATACTAAAAAGAAGAAACAGACACGATGTACTGAGAAATCAGGGGGGAATCACTCTGGATGCTCTCACTCACTCCCAACTAACGCTCTAACAAAATCATAGTGTTGAATGCCTAAACAGACATGGCTCTCTCCTGAGATATCCAAATAATCCCATTCCCAACTCCCACTATAGAGCAAGCAAGCTTAAAGCATAGGTTATAGGTACGATAGGGTGACCCTCATCCCTAAGTACTCACCATCCTACTTCAAAGAGAGGAATCTAATGGAAATAGAGGTTTTCATGCATCAAAAGAACTTTCTCAAGTCACAAGGGAGCTAACAAAATGAAAATGTTAGCCAAACACAATCAGTAAGATGGAAATATTAAAACGTCTCTATTAACTCAGCAATGTAAGCAGCTAAAACGACGCTGTTCGAAAGCTGCAGCAAGCGATCCCTCCCCCCCCCCCTCCCAAAGGTTGAGTTTAGTTCATGATAAAAGAAAATAAAACAGTGGGTAAAAGAGAGAGGTGACCCATTAGGTAGAAAAACTTCAACAGTGGCGAAGAACCCTCAACTCAGTGATGATGAAAGGGTCAGCTCCTCATTCGTCAGCTTCTTCCTTGAAATGTGTGAAAAATGTTTTGTATTTTGTGCTCTCCAAGATTGATTCCTTTGTTTTTGCCCCCTTTTGCGACTGGACTCCCATTTTTTTTATATCGGGTCCTGATTTTTAATGCATCACCTGGAAGTTGTACGGATGTGGTTAAAGAATTTGAACAAAGAAGTTACTATATGTGTCAACAGATGCGAGAGCATCCAGCAGGCTCCAGCATGAGAACTTTTCCTAGGCTATAACATTCCTACCGCAGCATTCACAGCACCCAGCTTTGACATCCTCAAATCTGAAAAAAAAAAGACAAAAAAAAAATTCAAAATATTAGAGAATTAAACAATTCAAAATATTAGAGAATTGGCTCAAACTTACTCATTTCAAGGACGTTTGAGGATCTTAAAGAGCTTAGATAACCCCTCCACTCAATTTCTCTCTTTTCATGTTTATTAACCAAGACCCTCACATTTACACACCAAAAATTATCCAAATTAGACCACAAAATACTCTCTTTTAGAGAGTTATCAATTAGACATATATATGGTCTTAATGCCAACTTAGGTAATTTCTTTTGAAGTACCTCAATTGTATTAACTTTCCCATTAGTAAGAATCTAAATCAGGAAGCTAAACCTTCTTTGGACTTCCGGACTTCCAAAGGATTGCATTTCATCATCTTTCAATGCACTTCTCATTTCCATCCTTCGTGAGGAGAAATTTCCATCCCAAGCTTCAAACACTTTCATCCAAGGAGATAAAAGAAAGGTTTAGGATGGAAGATAATTGACCTTTTAATGAAGAAGACCTTTACCACAAGTGATTTATACACAGCAAAGTTAAGACCAACATATGGAATCTGCAAAATAGGATGTGTTTAATTTAAACTTCATGCACAAAGTATATGAACAACGTATCTTCTAGAAACCAAAATCTGTACAATCCGAACAAGTTTCACTGCATTAAGAGGATAAATAAAACTAGTAGTAAATGCATTTGAGATGAAGGAAAGAAAAGTTGACATCAAAGAAGCACACCAACATGATGTGATACATTGTCGTTTAAAGATCTAGGACATGAAATGGCAAAAGACCCATAAATTAAAATTTATACTATTCAAATATATATATATTTTGTTGGGGTTGGTGGAGCCAACCACAATTGAGACGATGAATAATTGGAAGAATAAGGAATAGAAAAATGCATGGGAGCTGCATCGACACGTTGGCCAAGGAGGCAGCGTTGAAACATTACATCAAAGTATCTCAATGCTGCGAAAAAGGGAATCACGTTGCAAAGTTCGCAACGTTGGGGCAGCGTCTCAACGCTGCTGCAAGGTCCATTTGCATTGAGATGCTATGGATAGTGTCTCAACGCTACAGCGCTGGTCTATAAATACATACTGTTTGCTTAGGGTTTTCTTTAGCCATGGGAATTAGCTTTGTAGTTGGTTTTGAGAGAACTCTTGTGGCAATTCAGAGGTGATAGCTTGGGCATTGGCAGCACAAAGAGGGATAGATCGAGATCATTGTTTATGGTAATTAGTTCTCGATTTTTCTGTGAGTTTTTCATTTCTGCACCTAAGTATAGTGTTTAGAATACTTAGAAATTAGAGGACTTTTGTTGAGACCTCTAGAGGTTGGATACCTGGAGGAGATATTAGAGTGTTTGTATCCAATTTTCATATTAGTGGAACCGAGTGGAAGACTGGACGTAGCCATTATTGAGTGGACCAGTATAATTTTGTCATGTCGTTGTTGCTTTCTCTATTTTCTCATATATTGTGTGTGATTCGCTGTTTCTTTGAATATAACTGTGGAAGGTGAAATTGTGTGGAGCCTTAATTGGTCACATATATAATAATAATAATAATTATTATTATTATTATACATTTCAATAATTCCATGCTAAAAATTTAATATGGTTCATGATATTTTCATATAAAAGAGTAGTAAAATATGCAATATTTCTAGAGAGTAAAGAGAAGAGAGTAACATGTTTCTAATGTATAGAAATGATTGCTATACACAATATTTCTTTTTTTCCAAGTGCACTTTGCTTCACTCAATTAACACCTACTAATCATCCAACCTCTAACAAAAACCTCATTACCCCACCTCAAAAATATTTATAATGACAGCAAATATTTAAAAAGATAATATTAATTAATGAAACTCAGCTGCTGCCCATTTTTATCTCATAAAGCGAGTCTTTTTTTAATAGATCAAAGCTATTATTTCGAAACTTTGGTTTGACAGAAATCAAAGGATTTTCAAGGGAAAAAGAAGACCCTTGTTGGAGTGATTCAGTTTGACCAAATTTAAAGCATCTCAATGGTGTGCTCTATCTAATCTTTTTTCACATTATTCTCCTGATATGATATACGATAATTGGGGCTTTCCTTTTTCGTGTTTAGTTTTGTACAAGCACGTACTTTTATTTTTCTGTCTTTTTGGTTGTTAGTTTGTATCTCTTTTCTTTTTGTTCTTTGTTTTTTATTTTCTTGGGAATTTATATTTTTGAACATTTCAGGTTTCTTTTCCTCTATCAATAAAAAGTTTGTTTCTTGTTCAATAGAAAAAAGATAAGGGTAAGTGAAGGAAATATTAATTTGATTGAAAAAATGCTAACAAAATGTCACAAAATATAAAGTTGTATCACCGCATTAATCCATTTTCTAGGATTTTGGCAACCTTTTTGATCGTCAAGGTCTTACCTTTAGTAGGATCGCGGACTAGCGACGCTAGGTCTTGCTCGACACAAGGCCAATCCAATCTGCACATTGGTTGATTTTGGCGACTCATGGCAGCAAAGACAGGCTATGGTTCACTTTTTCTACCTTCTCCTCCTAGGTTGTGTATTTTCCTTCCCCTTACCTCGCTTCGGGCCAGGTCGAATTGGGGCCTCGAGGTTCTGAGCATTATGACCCCGGGTTGCCACCGTACTTGGAGGTTGATCATGATACGACGACCCCTCTTTTTCTTCAAGAATTTGAGGAAGATTGCTTATGCATTTACTCATATTGAATAACGATCGTGAGAAAGTCAAGTTTGAGCACGGCTTTTCCATAGATGATGTTAGATGTTAATGCGTAAAATTGGCCTAGAAAAATTATCAAATTTGCATCATTTTTTGTGTTTACGGGATTTTGACAGAATTTACAAAAAAGAGAGAATGTACACCAATGAGGTGCTAGCCAGACATACTCTAATATTTAAGTTAGATCCGAGTTTGTGTTAAGCATAGCAAAAGGTATGATTTTTTAGCTTGATTATAAGGTTTTTCTTTCTATTTACAGAGCAAGAAAATCTAATGTCTTGTATATTATCTTCTCGTTTTGAACTCCCAAAATCTAAAAGACTCAAGTTGGAGGACATTACAAATCACATTTGAAATAACCAAGAGAACAAGGCCAACTCGAGGTCTTGTCTTATGGCTAGGGCTCAAGGAACCTGACTCCTGGGACTCAACTCCATGGCCTACTTGGTCCAAGGGGTTGAACCATTTGTAGCATCTCAGTCCTATGGGTTCGACCCTTGGGGTTCGTCCTTGCGACTACGTGGCTCATGGGCTTGGCCCTGAGTATGTGCTCTCAAACTTAATTTGTGGTGTATGATCCATCAGTTGGACCTACAAGATTCGTTTCTGATTGCTCAATATTATACATCGTGACTAAGTTAAAAAATTTTGATGGACGGGAATTGGTAGAGCGACCTTTTCTATTACTTTACTATAGCAATAGCAATGCATCTATTTAGAAAATAAAGCTACTTACAAATTATATCAATGAACTTTCCTTATGAATTTTATTATATGGAAAGAATGTAATCATTTATGTTGAAGTTTAATTAAGGTGACATGTGATGCACACTTTATTCCAAGAAAAGAAAGAATGTACCCTTGTGGCTCCCACACGTAAAGGGAAAAAAAAAAGAATAATTATTCTATATTTTGAATTCTTACATTATTTAATAAATGATTGCCGTACTATGACAAAGTTGCTTTTGATCTTTTCGGAGAAGAAAAGTTGTTTTGGATCAGGAGTGTTCAACAAGTTTTTTCAAAAGGTAATATGGAGAGATCCAGAAGTTCAAATTTTGAGTTAATTATATATATTAATTCCAATTATCTCAATGGATTCTATACCGAAACTAGAGATAAATTAACATTTCCATAACAATGTATCAACAAAAATTCACTAATACAGACATAATATTAACCATTATAGGATGATTTAGTAGTCAATAAAGATCAATGTAAATAGTAAAAGACTTAGAGGGAATGGGTTCAAATCATAGTGGTCACCTATCTAAGATTTAATATCCTTAATTTATTTAGTAACGGTGAAACGATTTTTGTTAATTTAAATAATTTTTTTGAATTTTTATTTTATAACATTTTCAAAAATATCTATCGACATCAACATTTTATTGATACTTTTATCGACGTTTCCATAAAATCGAGACATCGACATTTTCATCGACAATCAACATCGACATCGACATTTCAAACTTTGGTTAATAGTGCACAAGTTTATTTTCAATTTAGTCCCTTACAATTTTAATTATGTTCTTTTTATTTTTTTATTTTTTCTATTTTGGGAAATCAAACTTTCAACTTTTCTAGTCCAAGATATGTGTCTTAATTAATTAAACTAGGATTAGATTGTCAATTATACTCTTAAAATTGGTTTATAATAAACATGATATGATACTAATTGATTGAGTCCATTAAAATTTAGATGATAAATTATGCTACCTTAGAATGTGAAAATTTTAGCTTATCCTCCAAATTTCAAAGAAGGTGGCATATAAATGCTTGATATATTTTTTAGATAGTCTAATTCATTTTCTAAATTCTTGTCAACTCATTTGGAAATATGTAATCTGACAATTAGTTAAAAATTTAAAAATTAAACCATAGAGACTAAATTAAAAATGGCTGAAACATAATATGTTTGGCAAAAATTATCTAGAATGTACATGAGTTTGATATAGAATAGATGCAGTCTATTAGATGTGATTGTCATATGAGTTATGTTTTAATGATGTTTTCATGCACAATTTTTTTATTGTGCTACATTGGGATTTATAATAATGTAGAAGTATAAGTTGATAGTTGTTATGGAGAACAAAAACGACCCGAAATGGGACAAGGAGTTGAAGTTTGAGATCATTGATTGGGGGAGACCGACCCGTGATGTAACGGGCTGGCCCAAAGAACGACCTAACGCCGGGGCAGAGAACGAGGAAAGCGGCTGGCGGAGAACTAACCGGGCCAAGAGGGCTCGGTCCCGACCCCTTCTCGGTCCCGACCACTTCTCGGTCCCGACCACTTCTCGGTCCCGACCCCTGCTCGGCCCACGGCCCAGCCCATGAATCTCCCGCCTACGATCTACGATCCCTCGGGCCCTGCAAAGCCGAATTAGGGTTTGGCTACGAAGGTTCTGGAATCATCTTCACGGCTATAAGTGGGTGACTAATCCTTAGCTAATTATTTTCTCAACTCTCTCTCACTAACTTAAGCATCGGAGCTTGTGTGACTAAGGTCACACCGGTTTAGATCGGTTTAATTTTGCAGGTATCGGTTCCCTTATCATCGAGTTTGGTGTGTGCGAGAAGAAGAGCCGGAGGGTCAAAATCCACGCATCAACAGTAGTTACATTTTAGCCCTCAACTTTTAGAATATAGTACAACAATCAGAACGAGAACTATTGATCTAGTTATTTGCTTATGCAATTTCAATTCAAATACTTTTAAAAGTTTCGTTTTAGCCTTTTACTTTTAGTTAAATCTTACCTACAATCCTTTCCATTGAAAAATATTATTAAATTTCAACCATATATTAACCTAGATATACTATTGTATCTTACCAAATTGGCATCAACTTCCAATTTTTGATAACATTATATTTTTCGTCAAAATCAAATTCAATTACTAATGCTAGACGCCTGATAAAATTTAACCAAGTATAGATACTAAAATAAAACTTTGTAGGGAGGTCTAATATAGACAAAATATATAATTTCACCTAAAATGTACCTATTAAATTGAAACTTCTAAATTAGGATAGTAATGAAATTGACAAATATAGAAATACAACCCTAAAAGAGATATAATTTAACCTAAAATATAAATGAACCTTTTTTAATACAACAAATGAAGAGTGCGGAATTAAACATTTAACTTCAAAGAAAGTAACTGATGTCTTGTCTACTAAAACTATCGTCACAAACTCATATCAACTAAAATATAAATATATTCATTTGCCAAGAAAAAGAGAGAGAGAGAGAGATATATACATGAAATTTTAAATCAAAAGTAAGAAAAAAAAAGGTAAAACTTGAATAGAGAGAGAATGCTTTTGTTAGGTGAGTTAATAACCTTTATGACAAAGTGGAAATATCTCTCAATTATACAATTTGGAGATTTGAAAAGGAAGCCAAAGAAGAGATTGCAAAGAAAAATGCATAACTTATTACATTACATGGACTTTCCACTTAGCCCCAATCTTCAATCTTCAATCTTCAATCTCATTAATCATATAATATAATGTTGACATCGCATCAAGAACAAGGCTCCTTTTTCCCCTTCCCACCACTTTTACTACAACTTTACTTTTAAGAAATAATTATAATAATCATTCATTCTTATATTCTTTTTTTCTTTTCTAATCCTATTATTGAAAAAATTACTTACCATTTTTCAATTGCGCAGATCTTCAGTGAAAACTAAGTCAATCACGCCAATAAGAGAAATATAGAAAAAAAACGCAGTAAACGACACAAGAGATTTATATACTTGTTCACCTCAACTATGGGCTATGCCCAGTCTTCTGCGACAACGAGTTCTACTATGATTGTGAAATAATACAATAGACAATACAATAATCTCTCAAATCTAGAGGCCTTGACAAAAACCACATGGCTTTTAGGAACCACAACAATAGAATCATATGAAACAGGAAAGAAAAATCTCACAAAATACCCACTAGAACAGGTTGCTGATGATGCTCTACAATAACCCTGGGATCTCGCCTCTGAAACTCTGCCAAATACCATTGTCAATGTCCTCTGAAAATTCGTGCACCTACACGTTCAACCGCCACTTTGATGTTCGACAACACATAAACAAAACCTAAACAGAAGGGGTCAAGGCCAAATATCCTAATCCCTATAGAAAAAATAATATGATAATCCGTATAAGAAAATAATATCTTACTCTTCATAGGAATATGTAGTAGTGTTGAAAACTTTTTTCTTCCTAGGACATGAGTTTGTTGTATTGGCTTCATTATCCCAACATCCATTACAATTAATTAACTAATAAAATATGAGGAATTAAACCTAAACTTTTTTTAGATAAATAGTGCGTAAGAGTGAAGATTCCAATTTTTAAACTTTTGATCAAAAGATATTAGGTTTGACCATTGAGCTATTCTAATCAAGGTAAATATTCTCTACAAATGGTACTTAATTGGACATAAACTTAAATAACTGTTAAGTTGGTACCATTTTTTTGTTTGAGTTTCCATTGCATTTGCTTTCTATAATATTTTCTATAACTAAAAAAATTATGTATTTTACTTTTTTTTAATATAAATTTGATTCTTTAACTTTTTATATATATATATATATATATATATATATATATTTCACTCTTCTAACTTAAAAGAAAATAATTATTTTGGACATTTTTAAATGGATAGTGTGATATATGTGTATTAACAAACTAAAATTGTAGGCAGTGGGGTGGGTATTAGTTGCGGTGGACATTGATTACATGTCCAAAATGGTTATTTTCTAGTCCACGACTAAATATTTTGAAACTATAAGAATCAAAATGAAATGAATCTAAAAGTTTAAAGATAAAAAATAAAATTAAACTATATATTTGGCTAGAACTTTTTCAAATGTTCCTCAAACAGGACGAGAAATCTCCTTTAAACGCCCCACGAGAAGGGGAGGAGTGAACTTTTTTGCCCGTGAAGGAGACGGGTATGGGGAATATGTCTTTTATCTTTTTTTTTTATTTATTATTATGTATTTAGATAAATATATATTTTTTTATAAAAAAAAATCCTAAAATTTAGATATTTATAAGTGAAAATATAGATATATTGTTGGATTATGAGACATTGATGTGATGTTTACACGGACTTAGTTTTACTAATAACTTGAATTGTGAAATTTACTTTATGAACTAAAAATCATTCTTAGGAAATTTAAATATTGTTCCTTTTAAATGCATATTCTCAAGATTTAATCATCTAAATTGAGATTTCCTAGGGAGAACATTGGAAATTTTAAATATAAAATAAATGGAGAATAATTTTTCGTAAGAACTAATTCCCTCTCCGATCTTCGAAAAATTTTATAGAGATATATAATGAAATGGGACGGGACATGGACAGCCGCCATATCTAGATAACACTCCTAATTGTAAATGAGGGTACAAATTCAAAACTATGATTCATAAGAAAAAGTAACTGAATCCCTCTTATATTTTGGTTGATGTATATACATAAACCAATTCAACTATACTTAAATTCAAATTTCTTAAACATTAACAGCCTGTTTAATAATGATTTCATTTTCTAACTTATCATTTTTAATTAAAAAAAAACAGGGCTAATACCCATTCTTTTTTTTTGCAAAGGTAAATATATTAAACAAAAAAACGGAAGATCTCACAGCTCGAGATCAAGGCACAACACCCAAAGGCAAACACAAAACAAGAAGTAAGACATGTAACTTAAGAAAACAAATCCCAAGCCGAGAGAAACATAGGATCATAACTCAAACGACAGCTCCAGGCCAGTTAGTACAACGATAATAGACCTCAGCTTTCAAGGCCTTCAGGAGGACAGACAGCGACCGCCCCACCCACCCGCATGAACTCTAGCATTACGCTCCCTCCAGGTAAAAGAAACAGGCGAAGTCCACGCCAAGTGCCACACAATCAACGAGCAGACTTCCCGGCACTAATGTGACAAACCCAAGCAAGCTCAGTAGACCAATATGAAATCTGGTGAGAAGAACCAGCCCAAGCAAGCATGTCAGACCAAACCTCACAACTAAAAGGGCACTCAAAGAATAGATGATCTCAGGACTCCATGCCAGCACAAAACACACAAGAAACTACAATAGAGTCCCAACAACATAACCGATCCCACGTAGTAAGCCGATCTCGTACCGCCAACCAAGCAATAAAAGAATGCTTCAGAATGTTCCCACCAAACCAAAGCAAAGAAAGCCAATGAACAAGAGACCGAGCCAGCCACAACACATCCCACGCACTAGACACCGAGAAGAGACCTGACGACGCCGAATCCAAATGGGCACATCAACCCTCCCCACTGAAACGGCACAGATGAAACCTCAGAGACCAGCTCCCAAAGCTCACCCGACACCCCAGGCCAACGCAAATAAGCAACCTTCGCCTGAGACGAGCTAGCAGCATCACCGATAATCCAGTCACCAAACCTCGGATAAAACGGACACCCTGAAAGCCAAGCATCATGCCACACAAAACAACGCTAACCATCTCCAATAGCGAACCGAACTAGAGGCCAAAAAGCATCCCGGACAGAAAGAATATCCCGCCAACACCAAGAGAACCGAGGCGAAGCACGGACGGTCCAAATACAATCCCCCGAATAATATAAGCCTCCACCCAAGCCACCCAAAAAGATCCCGCTCGTGTAATGAAAAGCCAGAGCAGCTTCATTATAGCAGTAGAGTTCCAAGAGGCTAGGTGACAAACACCCAAACCGCCCTCCCACCTCAGACCAAGCCACCTTAGCCCCCAACCACCTGCTCTCGCGCCCCTTCCACAAGAAAGGATGGCCCGGCTTGTTCAGCATTTTATTGGAGTGGATAACAGCGGGAAAGGCCTGAATAAGTCAGGTCAAGGGGTGGCACTCTTCAACCGAATATACTACTGTTGGATCTTCCGCTGCTTCTAACGCAAAATCTACTCAACATCATGACCAACACGATCCGGAAGGATAAATACACTGGTCCAATAGACCTGAAAACTCTGCAGAACCGATCGGATAAGCTGCAACTGGCCAGCAAAAGAAAGCACCCTAGCCGACCAATTTCGAATACGAGAGGTAATCCGCTCAAGCAAAGGCTTATAATCATGATGAGAAAGCCGATGCGAAAAAAGCGGAACCCCGAGATAACGCACAGGGAGCGACGCCACCGAAAACCCTAAGAAAGCCGTTAACCTGTCGACCTCCGCCACAGGGAGGCCCACCCCGAAAAACGAGCTCTTCCGAATATTCGCGACGAAACCCGCCAAATCTTCAAAAGAAGCCAATGCAGCCTTAATAAAAGAAAGAGATCCTTGATCCCCATACGAGAAAATCATCAAGTCATCTGCAAAACACAAATGAGTTAGGCCAACTCGTTCACACTTCGGATGAAAACGAAACCCCGGTGGTGGCTTGTTCAGCACTCAAGACAACACCTCCATGACCATAACAAAAAGATACGGGAAAAGAGGATCCCTTACGCAAGCCACGACGCCCTGGAAAGTACCCTCAAGCAACTTTGAGTATTTTGTTTTTCAAAAATAATCTTGAAATTCTATGTAAATTTCAAAAACAATGAGTTTTTAAAAATAGATTTTTGTTTTTCAAAATCTCAATATTTTCTTTTTAATATTCCACTTTTTCCAACATATTCCTCTCTAACAAATTTCTTTCTCCTTCTAAAATTTTTTTCTTCGTAAATATCTCTCAAAATAAATTTTTTTTCTCTATAAATTTTTAATATTTTAAACATTTATTATTATTTCTCTCCTTTCAAATGTTTCATCTCTATATATTTTTTTTTCTTTCCTTTTTTTATAACAGAGCACTCTCAATTATCTCTCTAAAAATTTAATATTCTCCGAATTTTTCTCTCTCTAAAATTTCGTGTATGAAAATTATATTTTCTTTTCTTGTTCAATTTTCTTTCTTTTCTTGTTCAATTTTCTTTCACTATAACTTTTATTTCTCTTTGTATTTATTAATTTTCTCTAAAATGTATACTTCAAATCTCTCGATATTTATTCACTATAATTTTATTCTCTTTATAATTTTTTTTTTCTTTTACATATCTCTTCCTCCCAATTTTACTATTTTTCTCTACAATTTTTCTCTTTTTTTTATTTAACCTTACTTTTACTATTTTTCTTTTCTAAATTTTTTCTTTTCACTCTCTAAAATTTCTCTTTCAACAGTTTATTTTCATCTCTCTAAACTTGTATTTTTATGTCTCTACATCAGGCATGAAAAACATTCCCGTAGGATCGGTCCCCCTCCAAAAATAGGAAATGCATGTCCTGACCTCGTCATTGATTTCATTTCTTAAATAATGAATATATATTTTATGGACATGTTTACTAAATTGTAAATAAAATATTTAAATTTTTTAAAACTAATTATCTAGTAAATAATAATTCTAAAAATAATTAATATATATTTATTCTACTTTTTTATTTTTTGCATTAAAAAATTAATTATAAAATCGATAGATTTCTCGTAAATATCTCCGTCCCCAAATAAGAACTCTTTAATCTGGATCTCGATTCTCGGGTCAAAGAATGAGGTAGAGACAGGAGACTAATAATTTTCACGAGCACGAGAATGGAAGAGGACATCATTACTCCCGCCCCACACCATTTTCATCTCTACCCAACATATAATTTTCTCTCTCTAATATAATTTTTAATTTTCTAACTTTTAAAAAATAGAAAACTAAAAATGGTTACCAAATAGGTTTGATTTTCTATTTTTAAAAACAAAAAACAATTATCAAATATATATTTTTCAAAAACTAATTAAAAGCAGAAGAAAAAAAAAACAAAAAATAGGGCTAAGTTACGTTGGAGTATTAATTTTAGTGGCACGAAAAACGTTTTGAGGATGATATTGAAAATCTTAGCAAGTTAAGCATAAGATTCAATCTTTCAAAGCAACAATTAAAGCTGATAATTCCAAAAATACCCTCATCGCCATCATGATGGCCCCACACAATTCAGGTTCCCGTGTCTTTTCAAATCTTGAAAAAATTTTACGTCATTTTCCTTCACAATGTCTACAAATAAATAAATAAATAAACCTCGTTTCTATGATGCTTCTTAAAACTAAAAATAAAGATCCACGTAATTTATGATAAATCTAATATAATTTTGATAAAGTGTTACAAAAGTAGCAGCTAAAAATTAGAGTACATGTAAGTTGGTGATTAAAATTCATTAATGATTATCATAGTTATAGATAATTAACATCTAGATTTAATTATTAGTTAAAAAATAGAAATATGTTGATTACTATTTGTTATATTCGTAATTTTTTGCATGATAATGCATATTAGCAAATAATATAGAAAATAAAGCCACTCCAATTTTCTTTATGCCAAGTTCAATAACTATGGCAATTGAAATAAATCTTTTCTATACATTTTCAAAGTATTAGGAAATAAAATATAGCAATAGAGAGATAGAAATAATATTTTAACTTGTATGAAAAAACTTATTTACCTTTTTAGACACTTTATTTAAAGAAAGAATAATATTAAGTTTTTACTGATTAGTACTAATTTCTTGCCGTCCGTGAATCTTTTGACAAATAAAAGACAAAAATATATAAAAAAAAATCGGTTGATAAAAAATAAAATGCTGTAAAAAATTCAGTGGCAATCAGCAAAAAGATGAGTGTTAATAGAGATATTAACTTTTTCGATGCAGACCATTCCTGGGACGGAAGTTCTTCATTTAGACTCCTGATAGGATGAGAATGTGGTATTTTGTCCCCTCCACCTAAAGAGTGACGATCTTTCCCATTTCCCGTTCTGTTTCTACATTATCGTGTGTTTAAATTATGGAACTTATGTATTGATAATTTAATTAGTAAAATTAATTTTTAAGATTTATAGTATTATATTTTTTTTTTTTTTGCATTTCAAAAATGAGAATTATTCATGAAAATTTAACTATTCAAAATGCATATTTTCCATGGAAATAAACTTTTAATTTAAAATTTTTTCGTAAACAGGGAATAATTCCCCACATAAAACTTGATCCCGTAAGAAATTCTTGCCCGATTCCCACGAAATTTTCCTATCCCCATATGAACAGTTATAGGTGCTGACAAATAATTACCTCCCAATCTTGTCAAAAGAAATTCAATCATAATCTCACCTCCAAGTGAGAATCCGACCAATCTCATAAGAAATTTTTGTCATCTAGGCAATAGGGAACTTTTTCAAAAGGAATATTAAATAAATATAGACAAGAAATGAAAATAAAAGAAGGAAAGGACAAAATTGGCCCACAAATTTGGTGTATGGTTTCCCACGGGGACGTGTTGTGTGAGGTAATTTCTCAAACATTTCATAGGAAATTTCTTAAGAATTTGTTTGGTTTTGCCGTACAATTTACTCTCTCATTACTTATTTCTCCATCGCTTTGATTGAGATGTTAATTGTCAAATTGTTCTTTCTTTTTCCATCTTTCATTTCCCTTTTTGTTTGTTTTTTCTTAAGATTTGATTTGATTTGATTAATTTGTACTTTATTATAACTTCATTCCAATTTCAAATACACTTCTTGATGAGATTTTGTGATTTGTTAATAACTTTTTTATTGGACTATGTCTTGTTTTAAAGTATAGGATAAATATATGGTTTGATGCTAATTTTGTAGGCTTTTCTTTTTTCTATTATTTAAAACTTTATATTTTAAGAATTTTGACTTATATAAAGAAGTGATGATGTAATGTAAACATGAAATTAGCTTAACTGTTAAGGTATCTTGTTAACATAAGCTTAGCTTAGCTGTAATTGACACTTGTCTCTAGAGGTAATATGTCAGTTACCGCTGAGTTACAAATTTAATTCATCTATAGTATATTAAAAAGGGAGAATGTAGGAAAAACATTTTTGGACACTTTTGTCCCTTACTAATTTACTAATTTACAAACTATGCCATTAATACATTATTATAAATATTAAATTAATTACTAATAAATTTATGGAATTTAAAATGTTAGAATGCTAAAAGTTTTCCTGCAACATAAAACTAATTTTTCTTTTAATTGTAATTCATACTAGAATTTGAAAAATTTAAGAATTTCAAAAGTTTTTGTAACTTTTTATTCTCTACTATAAAAAGAAGTTTTCTTCTACCAATTTTTAGTTCTCTCAAAACATCTCTCAAAGATTATTCAATCTCGAAAACATCTTAAGATGTTGGTAGCATATTCATCAAGTTGCAAATGATGCACGTGTAAAATCTATATATCTCGAATATCAGACTTGCGACGTTACCGTTTTACAATTTTATGAGGTTGGATGTACCTAAAAAATGAGTGTATAGTTGTGATTTGCTTTTTTTTTTTTTGTTATTATTTTATTCTCTCATTATGAAAGAGAGTTATTCCCCATTGCTCTACTGACAATATAAACCTTGTTTTATTTTGTCTATTTTAACTTTTTTATTTATTATTGTTTTTTATTATTATTGATATTTTTTTTATAAAATTAATTAAGTTAAAAATACGTTGTCCAATGTATGTGGTAGCACACTAGTATTAAAAAGTGCTCGTTTTAAATATTTTAAATGGGTTAAAATTGATATTTATTAACATTGAAAAAATGTTAAATGTGGGGATGAGCTCTTGGAAAAATAAGTTTTATCTTTTCATTTTGGCCCTCTTTTGTAGTTTTCTTTATGTATTATTGACACTAAAAATATTTTGGACATGGTAAATGGATTCTCACTTGAAAGAAAATATTTATTTTGTGCAGTCCATATCTGTATCAACATTTGATAAACTAAATGGTATAAAACGAAGAGATTAAATCCTATTTATTATGGGCTCTAAATATACAAAATTATTTAATTTTGATTTCTAAACTTTCGTGATTCAATCTCTAAGTTTTGGAAAATAACTATCTTAGTCCTCTCTAAATTTTACTTCTTAAATTTTTAAAAATTATCATTTTGATCTTTTTCGTTATTTTACTTTTAATAAATTGATATCGGCATCAAAGCGAGCATAGCTCAACGATAATTGGCATATATCTCAAACCAAGAAGTTGTGAGTCCGATCTCCCACCCCACATGTTGTATAAAGAAAAAAAAATTGACATCGACTAACATGAACTTAACTTAACGATTAAAGCAAATTGGTCATTTCCTAGAGATGGAAAGTCTCACATAATTTATTATTGTACTAAAAAAATAAATATTACAGCTCCAAATATGTTGTATATGTGTATTAATATTTTATCATGGACGTATCTTGGAACCACATAGGTTGACGATAATTTTGTTAAATTTTAAGAATTAAAATAAACATTTAAAAGACTAAAATAAAATTCATCATTAACATTTTTCTAATATCTCGAAACATAGGAAAAAAAAATATATGAAATAAAGTATTTTGGGACAGAGTTGCATTAAACGACAATACAAGTATGAGAAATATCTCTTTTTTTCAAAATGTAAGAAATTTTTTTCAAAGAAAAAGTCTGAAGGATATGATCAAATTTTCATATTGAAATATATAATTGAATTTTCTCATACACACATTTCCTTTGCAGCTTCCATTTGGAGAAGCATTCAAACACGTCTAATCTTATCAGAAAAATTTTCATTTTGTGCCACAAAATCTCAACTTTTACGTATGAAATTGGTAATCTAGGGCCGATTGGACAATGCTCTTGTTTATTATCTATTATGTTTATTCTTTTTTTAAGAGATGTGTAAAAATTTTGGAAACAACCAAATCAATTTGTTTATTTCTTGTTTCTAAATTTAGTTTTTCTCAGAAAAAAAATAAAAGTATTATTTTTTCATTCTTAATTTATTAAAGATATTAAAATAAATAAAAATATTATTTTTTCATTCTTAATTTATTAAAGATATTAAAAAAATAAATATAAGATAACAATTTTTAATATTTAATTAAAAAAATTTACTTTTTTTTTTAATTTAAAATTTTAGGGAACTAGAAACAATAAATGATCACTGAAACCATAAGAAATAAGTACCAAATAATGCAATTTTATTTTTATTTATTAAAAAAGAAACACGAAACCAAAAATAATTAAATAAGAAACCAAAAATTTGAACGGTATGAAATTGACCTTTAATTATTATTTTAAACTCTCGTGGTCATCGAACTAAACTTTAGACTTTAATAAATACGGAAATATTGAAGAGGGAGGTACACGAATTTTTGAATTGAGCACAATTACTCTCTAGAGAGTGCTAACTCATTGTTTTGCGAGATATTCTTTCAGTGTTCTTGGAAACATTGATGCTTTGGTCAATTTTTAGCTGAAACAACTTGTATCAGTAGTGTAAGGTCAACTTTGTTGAAATCGAAAGATTGCGGTAATAATAGCTTGGTCTCATGTAAATAGATATTTTTATATGAAAATTAATGACAACCATAGAAAAAATGTATTTATTTATTTTTATGTAAACAACAAAAATAAATTAAAGTTTTAATAATTGAGATGAAATCCAGTGTATAAAACTTAGAGGGATAAATATAAGGTTAAGAACTAGGAATTAGAAAAGTTTGATCCATTCTTATATAAATATGTCACTCTCAAAAAAAAATTGATACAACATTTTTCTTACTAAATATCCATATCCAACTATAAAATAAAAGTAAACAATAAACTATTGTATGTCGTATATTTAATGTGACTTTAATTAGATCGAATCATATTTTAAATTTAATTCTATGATTTTTTTTAATTACTTTTGGTACTCTATTCTTAGTTTCAATTTAGCTGTTAAGTATTATGATAATTATTTTGTTTTTTATTTATCCTCTCATATATGTGTTTCTTTGTTTTTGTTTTGTTATCTATATTTTGAAACGTTTTCAAATTTTAAGCTAAAATTAAAAAATTAAAAAATTAAAATAGTTTTGAAAAGTAAAAATCTTTACCAAAAACGAAATCCTAATATAATTATAGATAAAATGGAACATAGAAAAGGCACTAAAACGCGTAAAAGGTCTCTGATTTGACAAAGGGTCAATTCTCAATAGAAACTTGAAAGAACTGTTTTCAAAAAATAAAAAACAAAAACAAAACATAGAAAAAACCAATGGACGAAAAAGACACCTGTCACCATTTTATTTTATTTTATTTATTATTATTATTTTTTCAGATGAGGCTAGATATATATTTTTTTTTTAATTGCGAAAAGGTGGCTAGAATTGTTCTATGGATGCAAACCACAATCTAAAGCCCACTGTTTTTTTTTTCTTCTCATTTATAAAATTTGAGAAATGAAAAATGTTTAAATACTATTTTGGTCCTTCATTTTTGTTTTTTACTTTTAAAAAACGTATAGTTTTATCTCTATACTTTTAATTTTTGTTCACTTCAGTCTCTGTAGTTTCGGAACATTTATTTTGGTCCTTGTATTTTAAAAAAAGTGATCATTTTAGGTCCCTTCATTTTTATTTTTATCTCATTTATTTGAATAAAAATTTTAGCTTGTCACTTTCACCTACTAAAGTTTTTAAAATGTAGCCATAAATTTGTATTAAAGAGTTTTCTTTGTGTATAAAATTTTACTAATAGAGACCAAAATGTAAGTTTTTAAAAGTACACGGACCAAAATATGCGTTTTAAAAAGTACATAGATATCTATAGAGAATCATATAAAGATAACGTTACTATCTTAGATCTAATTAATTCAATAATGAATTACTCCTAAGTAAATATTCATTTTTATTTCAAAATAAAATAGTATTAGTTGATTAGAATTACTTCGAAAAAAAATTAATAAAATGAATAGAAACCAGAAAAGACATTTTAAAAGTAGAACAAAAACGAATCAAAACAATATATATGGGTATATATGTATGAATGTACGGATTTGCATTCTGTGATAATTTAAATGATATATAAATATAATTTTACAATCCATTTGATCGATACATAATTTATTCTTAATTAATCATGTCTCGAACATAATTTAAAAATGTCTGACCGAAAGGTCCATAGCATGGAATAATTGACACTAACTTTTTAGTTGGAATATTTGGATATGTTAGAAAGATTTTAGCAATGATATGATATTTGGCCAAAACACCCTTTTATGATTAATTTACTTGAGCATCACTATATGCTTAGTTCTCTTAGGAATAATGAAAAAAATTTCGTAAGGGTCCTTATCATTCCTTAATTAGGGATCCTCTCACTTTAAAAAATTGCATAAAAATTAATCTAACATCGATGGGATGTTTGGTGAAATAATTTTGACAATTAGATGAAGTGCACAATGATAAAAGTTTAGAAGTAATTTAGGAAAGTTTATATATTATCACATACAATATATATATATATATATATGAAATGATTGCATAAAGCATTACGTATTGAAGTAATATTTTGCTATCGGAATGTTAATAAAGTAAAATAATATGAACCAAAGATCAGCTTTCGCTGCTACGATCTCAATGTCCAATTACCACTAGATCAAGAGTTGTTAGATCCAATTGCAATTTAACTTTTTTAACACAAAGATAAAGGGAAAAAAATCATTCATAATGAATTATGAAGTTCGAAATGATGTTTTAAGCTTATCCTTAAAGGTCATGCTGAATAAGTGAACGATAATGTGATGAGTTAAGCTTTAATGATTAACTAGAGATACGAGTGCACCTCATGTATGCTAAACTAAGAGCTCTATCAAACTAGACATAGTTAAGTACATGTGTTTGATCATAAAAATGATTGTCTCGTGAAGATCGGATTGAAGGAAATCAATGAACGCTCAAAATCTACACACACAGAGAAAAAAACTCTGACGTTTAAGTTAGTTTAAGTTCAATCTATTACTTAGAGAGAGAAATAGTATCACATCCCTGAGAAATGAAGTGGGTCCCTCTATTTGTAGATTTCGACTCGTAGATCCCACTTGCTCAAAGATTACAAACGTTCCGAAAATCGTAGTGTGTTGTCGGAAAAATGATTAAGAGTAATGAGATGTGGTGATTTGACCATAAGCTCGTCCGTTACGAAGGTTAGCTATTGAGAACTATATTGGTTTGCTTGGCCTTTACGAAGACATGAACGACTATGCGATTTATTCATCGGCTCGACTTGGGGAGGTGGCGTACCTACTTCTTTGTATTTCAAGACTAACATATTTTCACAACGAGTTTTTATGTTGACATGACATTTTCCAACTTATAGTCCATTGATATGTGGTGCTTGATAAATCACCTCAAACAAGAGACATGATTTGTAGTCGATCTAAATTACTAATAAAAGTTGATGTCAAATATGATTGACATTTGACATTAATGAAAGATTAGAAGGGTGGACGATTATGATTACCATATCGAATCGATGGATACGTTTTTTCCATACAAATTATCTTACTATTTTTTTTAATTTTGAAAATATAGTATTACAAATAGGTTACTTATGTCTTAATCAGTAAATTATGTTAAGATTGAGAAAGTATCTTAACTGGATAAAAGGTAAAAGGTAGTATGCTACCTTTGAAATAATCTTTTCTAATTGTTATTTATTATAATAGGACCGTGGTTTCTTGTTTAGAATCGAAAGTTTTGCAACCAATGAATAAACTATTGTATCATTTAAGAGTTTTCTTTATTAAATGATTTTACAATTGAAATGCGAAAGTGAGCTCAACGATAATTGGCATATACCTCTGAGTTTGTGAGTTTAATCCCCCAACCCCACGTGTTATACTAATAAAATTTTACAATTGAAATCAGAATATTACTTGAAACAAAAATCAATAAAATCCAAAAAGTGAACTAAAAAAATATTCCAAAAAGAATTTGAAAAGCAATATAGAGGCTTGAGAATGACATTAACTCACTCCCTGAGAGATTTTTAATTTTAGAATGCAAAACCCATAGATTAAATAAGCATATGTGTCCATTTTTAAAGTGGGTTTAGGGTGTGTTTTTAGAGTAATTTTGGTCATTTTGCCTCAAAATAACTTCACTTTCGATTGATCATGTTTGGCAGATCAAAAATTTGATTTTAGAAAAGTTTAAAATTACTTTAAATTGATTTTTAAGGTATCATTTGGACCGTCACTTTCAAACTTATCCTTAGATCAATTTTTTAAGTGATTTTTAAAGAGCCTAAAATATTTTTCTTTAATCTAGAGTGTTTAATAGTAAATAAAAACTACTTTTGAAATAATCAAATTAGTTGTTTATATAATTAGTTTTTGGAAGAGCCACTTTTAGGTTGATTATCTAAAAAGTGATTCTAGAATTTAAATAGAGTAGAACCAAATAAATTAGTAATTACAATTATTTAAGAAAATGTAACCAAATACATAAATATTTTAATTAAAACTATATTTATAACAAGTGTTTTAAGAAGGAAAAAAAAACATTTGCTTGAAACTGTGTTTAAATTAGAAGATATGTCAAATTCACGCTTAATTTGATAAAACTACCAAAGTGAAAATAAGTTAAAATCTATGTCAATAATAATAATAATAATAATAATAATAATCTTTCTGAAAAAAAAAAAACAATCAGTTAAAATCTTAGGTTAATTCTTAAACTTTCATGTTTACAGTAGTTTTAGCTTTAAACTTTTACAAGTTTTATTTTAATCCTTAAGCTTTACACCATATGTATTAATTTAGTTATTGTCGTTATTTTTTGACAATTATTTTAAAATAAAAATTTCATAATTATTAGTTAAATATACTAAAGGTTCCCTAATCCTTCCTGTAATTCTCAATCTAAGCTATTAATCTTTTAAAGTTATCAATTTAGGTGAAACATTAGCATAATAATAATAATAATATATGTGGACTTTAATATTTTAGTAAATAAATGGACAAACCATAGCTTAGATTTATTTTATACATGCATAATTGTAAAAGTAGAATTCATTTTTATATATGAAAAGGTTTTAACTTTGATTTTATCAAGATAAAAATTTTAATTTAATAAGCCATAAAATTGATACATCTTCAAAACTAAATTAAACAATACCATCTCACAAAATTTGAAAACTAAAAAAACTCAAAATCATTTTTTTAAAAAAAAAATTTAAACCTAAGCCACATAATAAAACAAGTAAAAAAATAGCATTCAAACTCAAATTAATTAAAAACTTGGATTAAATTGTAACAATCCTCACAATTCGTGAGTGATACATGCATTTTACAATATTTAATGATTTAAATTATAGCAATTTTATAATTTTAGAAATCTGATTGATCAAATAGAAAATTGATTGTAACCCTGAAATTTTTTTTATACTACTACTCTTTCCATTCATTGTATGTCATGTTAGCATCATTATTAAAAACGACAGTTGGGTCTATCAAATCAACATTAGAAATTATTTATAAAGATAAAATTATAGTGTAAACAAAAGGAATAGCCGAACAGGTAGTCGGTGGCGGTGTAAATCTTCCTATAACAATCCTTATAATTGAATTGAAGGATGGTCTTTTTAAATTTTTTCCCAAGATTAAAAAAAAAACATATAATTGAATTTTTGTCCTATGGTAATGAATATTAGAACAACCAACCAATAAAATATCCAACCTTCCCAACCAAGACCCAATTAATGGTTTAGATTTTTATCCAAAGAGGAAAATAGGAAAAATATTTGTCGCTGTCATTTCTTTTTTTGTCAACAATTTTGGGAACGACGAAATGTTGTAGGAATCTTCTCACTCTCTTCCGCGTTTCTACAATTACAAACCATAAAAACAAAGTTTGGTTTTTAAGGCTAAATTATTAAAAATAAAATATTAGGAACTCAAATCTTAATTCACAGTTTATTATTATTATTTTTTAAAAAAATTATCTGATTTTACATTTCTCCCTTAATCGTCCAACATTCAACAGTGGTTGAACAAGATAGAAGTTAGAACTAAGAAAATTTCTAGTACTACAAGAGTACCATACTCCCTCCCACTTACACAATAAATAGAATATGTAGACCCCACATAATTTTTAATACACTACTGATGTGGCAAGCAGTAAATAGAACAGAGTATAGTACCAAAAATTTTTGCGTAGGACAAACATCCATTAATATTTTAAGCGAAATGTCAAAACGAGCATAGTTTAACGGTAATTGACATATATCCATAAAGGTGGTGAGTTCGATCCCCTCCCCACACCTTGTGCTAAAAAATAATAATAATAATAACAATATTTTAAACTTGACATGTCAGAATCTAGAACGACTCACCATTAACAATTTTGTCTTTAAAATCTTCTTATCCCATTGTCTATTCAAGGTTATCTCAATCTGCCATTTTAAAAAAACGATAGCTCCTTCTATATTTTATACGTTTTCAAATTTAAACAAGTTAGCTTCCCTATGAATTATTTCAACATTTTGAAAAATTTATAAAACGTCAGAAAATTAGTATTGAAATTTTTGAAATGAGTGCGGAGAGTTAGGTGTGTGCAATTTAGCGTTTTTGAAATGGTCATGAAATTGGACCTTTTCTTTTCCAAAATCCCCAATTCAATGTTCACTGAATTCCATTTTTTCTCCTCTCTTTTCGTTGTCTTTTCCTCTCAGTTTCTCCCTTCGCAATCTTACGATTTCTCTCTCTATCTTCCCCCCCTTTATAATTCCCCCATCATCCATTTCTTCCGCCATTTTCTTCCATGCTCCTTAATCCGAAGCTTCAGTTTCCGCCATTAATGGAGCAGAGGACTCTAATCCAGGAGCTGAACCAGGGGAAGGAGCTCGCCGAGCAACTTAGGAATCATCTCCGCCCTCCTTCCTCTTCCGCAGGCATTCTCTTGATCGACAAGATTCTCTCTTCCTACGAGAAGGCGCTTTCGGCGCTCGGAGGAGAGGTAACCGCCGCCGCGCCCAAATCCGCCGTCGTCTCCAAGAAGAGGTAATCGCTAACTCTTAACTAACTGCTCGATTCGATTCTGCGAGTTCTCTGTGGTTTTTTCCGATTTTCTGTTTGGATGAGGTTTTTGATTGGTTTGGTTTGGGGATTTTGCAGAAAGGTAATGGGGAAATCAAAATGGAGTGAGCAGGTGAAGGTACCTTCAGGCGCCGGCCTTGAAGCTCCTCTCGGCGATGGCTTTAGCTGGAGAAAATACGGCCAGAAAGACATTCTTGGATCCAAATTCCCCAGGTATGAACCAGCTTTTAGTGACTCCTAATGTAGTGCAGAAATTTCAACTTAGAACATTCGATCTATACAGAAGATTATTAATTAACCTCCTAGTAGTTGCTATTTGCTAGATATGTTTTGGTTTAACAATCATTAATGTCACTCTAGGTTTGAGGTAAGTTTCAATTTCATGGATTGGTGTGTTTGTTCCATCCGATGAAAACATTAGGGTTATTTACAATTCGGTTTATAAAAGGTAGTAGGCTTGATGAAGAACAGGAACAGGAAAGGATCGATTGATTGAAAAACGAAAGATAGGTCGATATATGTTTCGGTCCTTAATGTTTGACGATTTGAGAAGTTCATTTTTCAATTATACACTTTCTGTTGGTGAGTGTCGAAATTTGATGATCATGACATTGAAAACGGAGAGATTGTTTGGGATGAGACGAGGTCGAAAAATGACATATGTAGAACTTTAGTCGCACTCTCGAACGTTTTTGGACTGAATTTCTCGTGTTTGGGAATTGCAGAGGCTATTTCAGATGCTCCCATCGCTATGCACAAGGATGTTTAGCAACAAAACAAGTTCAAAAATCAGACAAAGATCCAACAATCTATGACATAACCTACAAAGGAATGCACACTTGCAACAGAGTTCTTGATTCAGTAACAACCAAACCACAAGAACAAAAGCCATTAATTCAACACCCAATGCCACCAAAACAAGAACAAATGCCATTGCAACATGACCCTTCATGCTCTGGCTTTGGCGTGGACGCTGTTCGGGTGAAATCCGAGAACCCAGACGACGTCGACGGTGGTGTCTTCCGTTTCCGCGTCCCTTCACCATGGTTTGGATCTGAAGTTCGAGGAGATCATAGCCCTTTCGAGGAAAGTGAGCTTGGGGGAGTGTTGTCTCCGACGACGTTTGAGTCGAGGGATGCGTTTGGATTGTGTTATATCGGCGATCCAGCTTGGGATTCGGAGTTTGGGTTCGTTTCGGTCCCTCATTCGGCGTCAAATGTCCCCATTGGAGATATGGAGGAGTATTGCTCTTTTGATAACTTGGAGTTGTTCTGTTGAAGCAAATTTTCTCACCTCCCAAACAAACAAGAGAGGGAAAGAAAAGAAAAGAAAAGAAAAGATTTGTGTATTTGTATAAGCCAGCATTGAAGAGAGATGAGGGAGAATGTGAAGGCCTCCTACATTGCCGGTCAGTTTTTTTTTTTTTTTTTTTTTGAATTTTATTTTTGCTCTTTGGTTGGTCCTTTGGGAGACCAAATTTTTAGTGTAATTATTGATATTCCTTTAGGATAAAGTAGGAATTTGGTAAGTTTCTTACAACTTGTGTATTTGAATTAGTGAATAATAAGATTTGGTTTATCTACTAATATTTCAAAAGTAAGCAATTTTTTAACATTGGGATTCACCTTGATATATTATTTTAAAAATAAATCAGCATTCATATTTATAAAAATAAATTTTTTTTGGTACAACAAGTTGGAGGTGGAGATTCAAACTCATAATGTCTTTGGTTAGAGACAAATGTCAATTACTATTGAGCTAAACTTAGGTTGATACTCTAAAAGTCATTATTAATTGTTGTGTATCGTGTTGGATAAAAGCTACTTATACTTAAAAATAAAAAAAGACTTATATACTTTTTTTTTTGTTTAACTTTTTTTTAAAATATTTCTAGAATGAAATATTAGGGCTTGTTTAGACTGTTTGTGTGAGTCGTTTCCTCTATTTTAATAATAATAAAAAAAGACATAGTTTATTGGATTTTTTTTTATTGTTCTTTCTTTTTTATGGGTAACCATTATTTTTTGTTTTTTAAATTAAAAAGGAAAATTTTTATATGAACATTAATTTTTTAAATTAAATATTCAAATTGTTTATGTTATAATTATTTACAAAATATATTATGCATTTTATAAGTCAATATTGATAAAATAACACTTCTATTTATGTTTCAAAAAAAAATAAGAAACTAGATCAATAAGTCATAAACTTGATTTTGTTGTTTTAATATTTTATAGAAAATTTGGAAAAATTTTGGAAACATTAATGAGAAATTAAAAACATAATAGTTATCAAATACTTATGTTACTCATGAAAAGTAAGAAATAAGAAATGGGAACATTGGGGTCTGTTTGGTTACATGGCTGTTTCCTGTTTTTTGTCTCCTCGTTTTTTAGAAAAAACATAATTTCTTTTGGTAACATTTTTTGTTTTTGTTTTTTTGTTTTTTTTTATTGAGAAAAAACATAAACATGTTTTGTAACAGTTCCTTGTTTTTTTTTTCTAAAATTCTAAATTTAAAAAGTAAAAGTTTTAAATGAAAATTAAATATTCAAAAATTTTATGTCATATTTACTTTTTGACATTTATTATGCATTTTATCAGTTAAAAATGATAAAATAATGTTTTTATCTATATTTTGAGAAAACTGGAAACTAAAACGAAACTTGATTTTGTTTCCAAAATTTCTACACAATTGAAGAAACGTTTCTTAAGAATGAGAAATATAAATAGTTATCAAACACTTATATTTTTAAAAAAATTGAAAATAATAAATAAAAAAACAAGAAATAAGAATATTACAAATTATGCCTTATCTCTAGGGTTTGTAAAGTATGCAAACAAAATCACATTTGATAGGGAAAAGATTGATCCACTATATATAAGAGAGAAGACAATTATCTCCATCGATGGTATGAGGTCTTTTGGGTGAAACAAAAAAACAAAATCATGAAGATTATGTCCAAAGTAGACAATATCATACATTATAGAGATACTTGGGGTATCATCGTCAGTTACATTATCAAACGGACCTTAGTAACCTCATATCATAAATTCATTTTTTTTTTGGTTTGATGTAAAAGATATACGAGAGTGTTTCAAACCCTGATTTTTTGGTCAACATATATGTTTTAACGCAACTATGGTTGTCAACTTGAATATATTGTTAAGGCATCTATGTTCGACAAAAAGATCGTGAATTTGAATCTCCACCCCACATATTGTACCGAAAAAGGAGAAGCTTGGGAGCATAAATTCAAATCAATTCAAATCTTTATTCCTTTGATTGAATTCTAATACCCTAAAAAAATATATTATCTTTATGGAAAAAAGACAATATCTAACAGTCCTTGGCTAATTTCAAAGACATAAAATAGATTTCTTAGAACAACTTTTGTTCACTTTTAAGAACTGGCAGAATTTTAAAATGTTTCTGAAAATAGATTATAAAATAATGTGTACAAGGAATATACTCTCCTCAGTCCTCATTCTACCATTGTCTTTCTTTTTTCTTTTTTTTTTTTTTTTTAATTTATCTATTGTAATTGTTCTTTTCCATTTATTCGTTAAATTGAATAAATATCACTTTTAAAAAAAAATTGTCTTTTTTTTTGACAGAAAAAGAAATTTTATATTTTTATTTTGCCCTTTATTTTTATATTGTTTTAAATTTATCCTTTCGTTTCCTAGGAACATTTCTTGTTTTTTTTTTACACTACACAATATTATTCATGTTCTTGAGAAAATCTAAGGCTACACACGTCCAAGCTCCAATCAAGTCATTATTCATGTTCGTGAGAAAATCTAAGGCAACACACGTCCAAGCTCCAATCAAGTCGCGTAAAGCCAGGCTAAATAGAAGCAAGCACGTTGAGCCCAAAATTCGAGCGCACCCATTGGAGGGGCCGAGCGCACACTTGACAGTTAGTGGTCAGGGTGCTACCACCCTATGCCCAAATTGCGATACGCTCCAAAGGATCGTCTAGAACGCCGTTGTGCCTACTTTCCTATGGAACAGAGGAGGAAGGAGAATGTCGATGGTGTCCACGATCACTTGGGACCGCCCTCCACACTCTAAGTCTCTCTCTCTCTCGAGATAAAAAAGCTCGACACACGTACTCTCAAGCGGACTCTCACTAAGATTCGTGCATCTTGACTCTACTTGCTCCATACTTGTTTCTTCCATCTCAAGTTCTAATTTAGGCATTGGAATGTATATGGCAAAGTAACACACTCGGTGCTAAATTTTTATGTGCAAGTGAATCTTGAGCCAGGAGATGAAGACGTACGTGACACCAACTCATAAACTAAGATCAACATTTTCACTATACATTTATTTTTCAAATATTCAAATGGCTTAATCTCCAAATTTAGATAAATAATTCAGAGCGTGTTTGTATGTAATCCGAATTCTGTTTATTGTTTTTAGATTCACTCAATCAAATGAATTTAGTAAATACGTATTTGACATATTTGTTTTTTAAAACTGTTTACAGATCCTGTGAAAAAGAGTATAAATTCTTAAAACAACATATTTTTATATTTTGGAGTTTTTCAGATTTGAAACTTTAAAATAAAGAATTACATTAAAAAGGATCAAACTTTCATAAATATATGATTTCATTTTATAAATTCACCTAATTTTTACTAAAATTAAAATAAATATATTATATAATATATAATATTATAAAGTAATATAATATATTGATTAGTATTATTGTGATTAACACAATATTTAATTGGTAACTTACCACTAGTTTATAAATATATTACTAAACAAAGGTTTCAACAATTTTTAAATTGAGATTCAATTTTCAAAACTGCTAACAAATACAAATGGAAAAGACAAAAAACAAATAATACAACTATATTTTTATTAAATCTATTGTTTTCAAATTTATGTGTCTAGATCACCAATCAAATGCACCCTTAGTTTTAATTTAACCATCTAATAAATGTTTCGATTATTTTACTTCTTGTGTAGTAGATTTGAACTCACAATCTTACGATCAAAGATTAGGTGCCTTAATCAGTTGAACCTCAGATTGGTTGATTATTTAAAATTTTTAATTACATATTTTATCTTATGTTGATAAATACCATAGAAATTAATTGTAATGACAATTTTTTAATTTACAAATATTTAAATAAAAAGACCCTCTAAAAGGTTATATAATATATATTTTTTAAGCAAATATTTTTCTGTAACTTTTTTTTTTTTTTTGGGAAAAAAAGGCCTCAAGTCTCTTTACCCGAAAAGAAAATCCAAGGTTCTTCCTCTTTCTTTTCAGATTGAACTAATCCATTGACACAAATAGTTCATGGGAGAAAATTGGGTAAGAAGGCCGAGGTAGCGAACCGAAAAGCTCAGCTTTGCAGAACGGACTCTAAGCCACCACCCCCTCCTAGCCCCGGTGACGTCCTCAGATCCAACATGAAGGCCCAATCTCCGACGCCCAAATATGCAATAAGCTTGACTTCGACCTGCGATGGCCAAGGACGAGAGCAGCGACCCCCTCAACAATTTGCAATGCCTCGACGATTCGCAGCAAACCACGACGGTCCAACCTTCGTGAGGTTGGAATCGCTGATGCTGTCACCAGAAAAGAACGTCGAGGGAGGTCGCCGCTGTCTGATGCTGTTAAGGAGGGATCGAGGAAGGCGACAATGGTAGCTAGCTTTAGTGGGAGAGAAAGGGAAAGATTATGGTTTGATGGGGTGAAGGAGATAAAAGCGAGAAAGTAATATGTGATTTTTAAGGGAGAAAAAGATTAGAGTTTCTTGAATTTGAGATAAAAATAATATATATAAGGTAACCTAAAATTTGGTTTTTCCTTATTTGTAATTTGTTTATTTACTTATTAAAAATATATGAACATGAGTATGCTTTATAATTTTCTTCGGAGTACTGTTTTAGAAACTTATTTATAAAAATATATAAAATTTTCTAATTTTACACTTTTAGATTTTTGGATGTAGGATTTTTTTATAATACCGATTTTACCCTTATTTATTGCATTTATATTTATTATTGTTAAATTTTTTTGTTGCAACCTAAAATATTTAAATCCCTAAATTGTAGACATAATCATTTAATTATTGTGGGTCTCATATCAATTTTAACCTTAATCGCTTGATTCACTCATTATCATGGATAGCCTATATTAATTACAAAAAAGATTATGATAATTTCAATTTCTAAATTAATTAATGCGTGGATTTATCCATGATTCAAATTCAAAATAGTTGGAAATATACCCACGATTTATTGCCGCTTTCATTTCTTCCCACGATCTTCCAACATCAATTTCTTCCCACGTTTTACTGTTGTATGCACTAATACTAAGGTGAAGTTTTGCTTCTGCTCACGTTTTTTAAAATATTGCTCTACTCATGGATTCCTTTAGTTTTTTTATTTTTCTTTTCCGGATATAATTTTTAACTATTGAAGTTTCAATCTCATATAAACTTATATATTGTAGATATATTATATTCGCATATAACATTAACTTATTCTATTAATTTAGACACCCTAGCACATACTTCATTGGTATGAATTGCTCTTATTAACATTAACCTAGCAAATGCAATCCAATCCAATACAATTACAAGATAAACATATATGCTAAATATAAAATATATCTGACTATTGAGTTCCTATAACTACCAAAATGGTACTTAGTTGTAGATATATGTTATATCCGCATATATAGAAGAATTCACACCTAAATTTCGCACCACTCAAATCATATTTGAATCTTTCTCAATAATGGACTATTTATATTAGGTATTGACAATATATAGGTATGGAAAATACGCCCTTCTGAACTCCAAGATTCTTTTTTAATGGAGTAATCGAAATCGAAGACTAAACAAACTTTCACTTTGACGGGCGTCCGACAACGACAATGGAGAAATCGGTCTTCTACGAACTGTACGGATTTGCTACGGGATAAACTGAGTTAACGGCCAGCAACGAGAATGGAATGACTTTACGCGACGGTCTACTGTGGACTGTTACAGGACAGTAAACGGAGAAAACGACCGGAAAGAATGGTGTTTGGGGAAGAAGGAGAAATCGGTGGAAGAAGGAACGGGCGGAAGAACGAGAAACCAAAGGAGTAAATAAGAAACCGTAGGATTATTTGGGTATTTTTATTTTTGGAAAGTCTAAATGAGCATAAAATAAGGGATTTAAAATCTAACCTACCAAATAAATGATTTTGATTTTCATAAATTTATTAATATTTAGGTGTAAATAAGGAAGATCTTAAAGATTACTATTTCATGATAAAAGTGTAAAATTTTGTACATTGAATACGTACGTAGTTATAATCTCTAAATAGACTGTACTAATCCTCATTTCTTTTCCCCTGGATCTGAAGCAGCCCATTTGAAGAAATACAAAAGTTGGGCCGAAAAATGCCGAGCCCATTTCGCGAGTTCACAAGATTATGAACCGTAGCATAGACTAAGCCTCTGGAATCACAGACAGAAACCCAACCACTATTTTGCAGAGGAAGGATTAGGAAGAAGAAGAATATCACAAAGATGATCTACCGGAAATGGAGTCTCCTCACCGGCCCCACCGCCATCTTGGGCGGCATCGTTGCCACTGTAGTCGTCGCCAACTTCATCTTCGTTAAAGACGTAATCCACGAAATTCCTTCGCTCACTTTCTTTCTCGTTTTTTGATCTGTTATTCATCTACATTTTCCCCAATATTTCGGACTTTTGATCATTGATTTGTGTATATGTGTGGATTTCTTCACTTTTATATCCATCTGTTGTGTTGTTATGCGGTCGGCTAGAGTTTAGGTTGCCATGTCGTTTATCGTGGAAGGTTCGTGATTGATTCGGCAGTTTATTGCAATTTTCTTTTTACCATCTGCTGCTTTTAGTCGCTGAGCATTGAATAACTTTGTTATGGGAATCTAGGGATTTGTAAATGGAGCTGTTCTGCGAAGAAGGAAGGATGTGGTTTTTCTCCTTGCTTTTTGAAACTTTTGTTTGGAATCAAAGAACATGAGACTTGAATTGGGTAGGATGAATGTTCTTTTCTTGGTTGAGTGAACATTAAATCTAAGATTTAAGTGGTTTGACAAAGGTAATTTTTTTTTGGATACGAAACAATTTCATTCATGATATGAAATTTACCACAGGTTTAAATCCAATCCAATGAAGTTACAAAAAACTTCTCCAATTGGATATAAGAAAATTCAAGCTATAGTTGATAAAAGGAGTGACATTTTTGCGCACCATGATAGTGCCAAAAAAAGAAATAGATTCTATCACGTGTTGATGATAGTTTTCTTTATCTAGCATTTCTCTCTTTCTAAAGTGACCAAATGAAGGCTCTGTTGATGTGAAGCCAAAGGGTTGCCTTTTCTTGCTTGAAGGGGTGCTGAAGGAGAATCTATGCTATCCAATCTCGCAAATTATTTGGTACAACCACTGTTCATCCAAAGATGGATAAAAACTATATCCAAATCATAGATGTGAAAGGGCGTTCCATGAAAATGTGTGCTCGAGATTCAGATTCTGCTTTGCACAAACAGCACCACATAGGGGAGATAAGCCGCAAGGACACCTTGTTTGAAGCTTATCGAAGGTGGTTAGGCATGTTTGACTGAGTTCCCAAATTATAAATTTTACCTTTTTTTGGATATGAGGCCTTCCGAATAGTTTGTGTAGATCGTTTGATGGGGAGGCCACACCTGCCGCAAGCTTTTTGGTCAAAGTTTTGCTTGTAAGAGGGCCATGATTTTCTATTTTCCACATCCACAGATCTGCTCTGTTCATTCGATTGTTAGAGCACAGTAGAGTTGATGAAGATGCCCATTTTTAAATTTCTTCAATTTTTAGGTTCCTACGAAGATCCATTTTCAGCATTCCATAATTCATCCAGATGCATTCTTAGAGCAAGATAGGGAGTGTAACAAAGGGTAGTCCATAATTAGTGGGTTTTACCCTATCCAATGATCTGTCCAAAATATAGTAGATCTACTATTTCCCACTTTAACACGGATGTTGGTGAATATTAGATCCCCTTGGCAATTTATGAATTTCCAAGGACCCTTTGATGAAGAAAGGGTTGCATTTCCAAGGACCGATTACCTTAATCTTTTCAACGTCTCTATTGGATTGAGTTAAATATTATCAACATTTCTTGCAACCTTGAACATTGAATTTTAATATTCTAGTTTTCTGGGAGGGGTCTTCTCATCCTCTGCCCATTCTCGTGTTAATATATTCACATAATCACATCTTATAAAAAAAAAGAGTATTTGTTTCGTAGGTTGTACAGCTATGTCCTTGAGTTCTGGAGTATATTACTAACACTCCTTTCCATCACTACAATGGTTGTGCACGTTGTTTAAGCAACTGATTTGTAGTTCCTGTTTATGTTCATGCACAGACAATTGGGTTGCTGCATAGATTTTGATTTGCCTCCTTTAACTGTACCTATAAATTACAATAATGGTTGTTAATGTGTTGCTAGCTCTCACTTATGGCTTTGATCTCTTTGAAATTTTCAATAATATTAAAGAATCTAAAGATTTACATCAGTCTTAACTTGGGCGGTATCTTTATCAGTGAAGTTTTTAGTTGACTAGTAGTTCATTTTGCCTAGCCTTTTCATTTAGTGTTTCCACGATGAAAAGATCAAAATAGGAAGACCATTGGGATGAAAATGAACATTTTTTTCCAACCATTTAATGTATTTAGATCTTGGTTACTTTTGACAGATTCTAAGTAGGAATTAATCAACCAGGTAATGAGAGTGATTATTATGGATCCTGGATGATGTATCAGTTTCAGAAGATGTTTTTTTGTTTTTTTTTTTCCTCAACAGATACAAGTTATTGTAATATAGAAATTTGTCCAGAAAATTTATGCTGAATTCATATGCTTATTAAGGTCCTTTTTTGTACTGTTATTGATAATTTTATCTTTTGGAAAGGTGATAAGCCTAGCCTCAAAAGGGAGTTTGAGAGGCCCCTAATCACCAAGGTCTATAGGTGCAAGCGTGTGAGGCCCCGGACGTTGGGTACGTGCGAAGTGAGAGGGGAGGGGAGGGGGGGGGGGGGGGGGGAGGGGGTTACGATATGGTGTTGTGACAATCATTCTTCATTGCATAGGCCCATATATCTGACTAACAAAGGGAAGAGATCAACCCTCCAAAAGAAAAAAGATGTGTCTGTCAGGTTTGGTTTTTTAGAGTTAAATTGGCCAGTTTCAATGTTCATATTGACGATATTTTTGGGTGCATAATCGACTCGACTCCAAAGTATTTTGTAAGTTAGAGGCATAGGGTCGTGCCAATTAGGAAATATATGGGGAGTAGTTGCTCGGTGAGTGGTATCATTTTGGGTAACTCCTATAGCCATTCTTTGTTGTTAGGAGGGAGAGGTGGGGAGCTTTCAAATCTCCCCTCGGCTTGTTATACTATGGATAAATAAACCAATTGCTTCCTATCAGAGTGCTCTTATGTAAGGTCCTACGTGGTCTTGAGGAGGTTTCATCCTCTCTTTCGTTTTCCTTCATTTTCTTCAACGAACGGTGTTTCTTTCTCTAAAGAGAAGTGCCTAGATTTTCCTTTTCGATTAACAGCGTTATAACTCCTAATGCATGTTTTAATTTTTTGCAGGATCCATTTCTGAAACCAAAGGAAAGGAAGCCAGAACCAACAACAAAATGAAAGATACCTTCAATGAAGGTTCCAATTAAGTTCATCTAAAACCAGCCTTGATCTGGATTGGTGTTTTGTCTCAAAATTGTTATTTTGCTTTCTCATCTGAATTTGTCATTAGCTCCAAGGATATCCACAAGACCAGACTAGTGAATCTTAATCCTGAATAACCAAAATCTAGAAACATTTCTTTGGCTATGAACCAGAAGTGTTTCATTGATTATTCTAGAATCAGGTGTCGATCGGGAATGTATAAGAGGAATGACATTCGTGTCGTTGATTCTGTAGCTGTGTGGAGAAGTTGAAGGAATGAAAACGAAAATAAATCATCTCTTTTCTTTTTGGGACTGAAGATGCATGATTATTTGAAATTTCTGCAATCATTTTAAAATGTTTTTTTTAAGGTTTTTTTAAGATTGATTAAGATTTTAAAAGACAGATCAAAACTGGCAATGGTTTAGTAATGACAAAACACAGGTCTCTACGATGAATGATATGAATTTATTCCTTAATTAGTACATACATGTAACCATCCCATCTTCATTTTTCTTAACCATAAATGGAAAAGAAAAAAAAAACTGTTATTTCCTCTACAAGAACAAACAGCCCCTCCAATAAACCAAAACCCTTTGCAATAATGTCACTTTCTAAGGCAATTCTATGTCCATTGAATCCTCAAGCTTTTACATCACCAATCAACAATTCCATTACCAAATCATTCCATGAGTCTATTGGACCTGGTAAACACCAATGTAAACAATCATTCTGAACTTCTCCATTTCTACCCTCTGCAAAGGGGTGGAATTGCCTGTATGGACCCGGGTGCCCGTCGGGTCTCAACAGCGAAAGTCGGGTTGTGTCGAGAAGCTTCAAACTCTTGCCCTTTCCAGACCCAACCACTTTCTCAAACTCCTCAAGTTCAATATTCCTCATTGCTACGTCCACATCTTTCATGTCAACCTGCCCTTCCTTGAAGGGCACTGTCCTATTGCATTGCCCTCCACTGAACCACTCTCCATTCTCAAAGTGATCTGGTGTGGTGGTTCTGAAGAACACCAACGCCTTGTGATCGGAGGCCGTAATGAACTTAAATATCAGGTCGATCGCTTTCCGATACGCATACTCGAACCCCACGTCTGTCAAGTTCTTTCCCAGGCAGTTATGGCAGCCCATGACTGTGTTGTTCTCGTAGTATATAGCAGTCTTCAGAAACCACTTCCCACAAGCAAGTACTACATAGTCAAGATCCCCATACTGGGAGGTCCATTCTTCGTCGAGCTCGTCGAGATGAAGCTGGATCTCCGAACTCGAAACGCCATTTACATCCTCGAAAATGGCTGCTTTCGTAAGGAACGGAGCCCAGATGACCGAAACCGTGAAGTTGTGAGATGAGAAGCGCCATTTATTCGATCTGTATTCTTCATCATGGTAGATCTCAACAGCCTGTTCGACCTGTGGGACATTACCACTGGAATTTTGTCAGTAAAAAACCATCCTGGAGACATAAACGAACCAGCAAATCAACAGACAAAATAAATGAAACCAAAGAATGAAAAAGAACACGACAAGATTAAAGCTTCCAGTGGGTGGTGTTGGTGGTGGTGGGTTCCTTCCTTTACAATATCCAAGTCAAAGTTTTTTTCTATTCCACAAATGTGGGGTTCTCAGATCTGAATCCCAAGCAGATTTTATAAACAAATAGTGAGGTTTCACACCACATTTGGTCCACTATCAAGATTCTCTATCTCAAAATAAATAAGTAAATTAAAAAAAAAATCTTAGCTTTATTTATTATTTTAATAACTAGTGTGGTTGGTCGAAGGCAGTTAAATTGCTAAAGACTTGAGGTCTCTTGATCATATTGGCTTAGAGGTCTCAAGTTCGGATTTTTTAAGTCAATTTAATACCAAAAATCCTTGATATCTCCTAGGTCCGGACGCGAGTGCCCTTAAGTATGAGGAAAAAAGTTCCGATTCCAAGTTATCCGAAAGAAGGAGGACCGAAAAAAAAAAAACTAGTATGGTTGGTTTATTGGTGAATTATTGAAGCAGGTATGAAGTTTTACTGTAGCTGTAGGCCAGACATCCTCTCATTATAATGGCAGCATAAAGGAAGATGTAAGAACAAGCTTCCTTTGCTTCTAAAGAAAGTAAAGTTACTTGGGAATCAGACTTGTTAACCTTTTTCCAACGAGATCTAACCGTTAAAAAGACGAACAATACTTCATTGCTGACTGGACCACATTAATTTCTGATTCCTACCTGTCAAAAACTTAGTGGTGGAAAGTAGGAATTTACGGTATTGTTCTTAAACAAGAGCCTATTTCATGTAATCTCGTTAAATAATCGACTTTCATACGTTTGAGAAGTGAGAATGATAATAGTAAACAAGATTTGAAGTGCATAGTATGATTACATAGTTGCTTGAGTTGAGGCTTATTATTAAGGTACCTGAGAAAGAATGCAAAGCAAAGATTGTACATGGTTGCGTTGAATGGAATCACCAATGAAAGCCCATGATCTGTTCCTCATTAGATCGAGAAACTTCCCGGGATCGAACCTCGGCAATTCGCAGTCCCGGGGACTCCATCTCCAGTAAAGATACCCCAAATCGGGGCGCCCGTTGCGCAGACAATCCTGGTGAGCTTCAATGACATTGCAACTCTCATTTGTGTAAGCAGGGCCTGCAGGGTCTGCAACCCACTCTCCCACAAACATATCACATTCTGCTCTACTCTCTGAATATTGCACAAGGAAATCAAACTCAATCACCCTTCAAACTCACAAAAATCTCAGAAACAAAAACTTTCAACACCAGCATAAGCAGTAATTGGCATATATTTCTTCCTTCGAAGTCGGAAGTTCGATTCCCCGCATCCCCAAATACGACCAACTATTGAACAGAGTAATTAAGTGCAAAAAATGTAGAGAAAAGTTAGGAATAATGAAATGAAAGAGCCATTATTAGTTAGTTTTCTCACCATTTGGAGGCGATTGAAGTTGAAGTTGGGAAATGGGAGTGGAATCTGAATCTGGAGTTGATGAAAGTTTGAAAGAATCAGAGAGGAAAAAGAGAAGATAGAGAGCAGAGAAGAGGAAGAAGAGAGCAAGCTTGAGAAGAACATCCCTATGCTTTCTCAGGAAAAATGGGTTGGATTCAATCCTCATTTTCCCTCAACAAAACACACACAAAAAAGAGAGAGAAAAAAAAAAGAGCTAAAACCACACTTAATTTTGCAACCAACCAACACAATGCCTTAATTAAGAGGAAGAATGAAGATGGATGTGAAATTGAGCTGCTCCCCTTTCCCCTAAATGATGACGTGGATCGAAAATGAAAAAGGTTAATATATGAAAATATTGATGGAAATATTGACGTGTAGATGAAAATTTAGTACCTTGACCATAATTAAGATTTTAAATATTTACGTGGATTGATGGAGATGGATGTGAAATCTCCTTTTGAGCTTCTTACCTCCAAAATATTGACGTGGATCTAAAATGGAAAGGTGGATTAAATCCTTTATATCGATGTCGAATTAACAGATATATGGAAATGTCGATAGAAATGTTGACATATAGATGAAAATTTAATACTCTAACCATAACTAAGATTTTAAATGTTCACGTTGGTGGAGATGGAAATGTAAAGTTATCCATTTTACCGAAAAATCAAACAAAGAAATTTATAAAAATTATTTATAATATCAATAATCATTTCACTTTCAAAAATTATAGTTGGTTTAGTAACATTTTTTTTTCTTTCCTTTTTGGCATACAAAAACAGAGTACACGTAAGGGAAAAAGAGTACATACTGGTACTACATAGATAGCCAAGTTGAGGAAAATGAGATTTTTGTTTCTTGTTTTGTTTTTTGTTTTGAAATTTACTTAAAATTTTAGAAATATATTTTTTTAAAATATATTGATTGAAAATAGAATGGGTTATTCAATGACTCTGCTTTTCATAAATGAAAAAGAAAAAATAAAAAACATAAATTGAATTTATTATCAAACGCTATCTAAAAGTCTGATTTTATAGTGTTTTTTATTTTTATTATATTTAAATTCAAGTTTGTTTACTATGTTTTCCTTTTCACTTTCTAAAACTATTTTTTAAATTTTAACTAATTTCAAAAACTCCAAGTATATGTTTGAGAATTTTAAAAAAATTAAATTTGTAATCGTAACATATGTTTTGTTTTGATTTCTACTTTTGAAATCTTGTCAAATTTTTTTAAGACTTATTTATTTGAAATTATTTTGTTAGTTTTCAAAATTTTTCTAGATGATAGAAAGTTTAGAAAATAAAAAAGGTTGATTATGTAATTTCTTTTTAAAATTAAATATATGAAATTTTCTTTATTAATTATCTTAATTGAGAATGTGCTTAATATTTATTCCATCTAATTGCTAGGAGCACCTGCCTTGAGTTAGGATGATAGATGACGAGGGATGATATCTCGCACCCAGAATGTTCCCTAACAATCCGCCAAAGCCCGTACGTGAATGAGACCCACCACGTCCCATGCCAGAGGTGCTCTCTGGTCAGCTCCATCACCTATAAAAGAGACGAGATATTCTCAAGTGAAAAATCTGTCACTCAATACACAAAGTACTCTCCGTTTTCCTCATCTCCTTTGATTTACTAACTTGACCATCAGAAGACCTTAAAAAAGCACTGCACCGATCTCGAAGTCTGTTGTTACAGGTTCATTTGTCATAAGCCCGATATAATAAACAATACATTGATCTTCATTGAAATAGCTACAAAAGGGATAGAGTAAGAAATTATAAAGAGATGTGCATTTCAGATATTTTGGGAGTTTTAAATAGCAAAGCAAGTTGAATTGAGAAAAGGAAATGCAACCTAGATGATTGGCACATGCATGATGATGCATTGGAATTGCCCTTTTTCTTTGGCTTCTTTTTTCAAACCCCACATAAAAATAAATGCCTTCGAATTTTGAAATGTAATAAAATTTTCTTTTCTTAGCACGTCACATCACGTGCTAGCTGGCTCTCACTTTTTTCATGCACCCTTTTCAAAGTTGCATGTTCTATTATCTCCTGCCTCACCTTCCCATTTTACCCTTCCCCTCGTCCTTCGAAATTACAAAATAGTAAAAATAAAGTTTGGAATTATGTCAAGAAACTAAAACTCCAAAAATAATTATAATAATATTATCTAATATCCCCTCTCATACTTACAATAATATTAAAGTGTGAGTTTGCTAAATAACATGAATGTCGAAACTAACGTCTAAACTAAAAAGAAAAACAAATGTTGGTCTTTACAAAATCAAGACTACAAAAATAAAATTCCAAAAGAAAACAAATATTGAGTAGCGTCTCTATATAACATTTACGAGCAAACAAGTTCTACTTAAATTGTTCAATTTTTAGCCAAAGCGAGTACAACTCAATGGTACTTGGAATATATCTTCAATGAGAGGGTGTGAGTTTCATCCCTCACATATTGTTCTAAAAAAAAAGGTTCAATTTTAACTTCAAGTTAATCTTATTTATCCACTTCGCTACCTTTTAACTCGAATTAGTTTTGGCCAATTTGACAGTAGTTCAATTGGTCAAGACATTTATCTCTAACTAAAGAAGGCCGTGAGTTCAATCTCCCACCCCGGTACTAAAAAAACTAACTCTGCAAATAACTAAATGCACTTAAAAGTTGGATCATTTTTCAATTTGTAAGAAAAAAATACGGTTATCTACATTATTTTTCAATTACTTTTTGATAAACTAACAACATCAAACACACTTTTTAAGTGAACTAGAAAATACATGTGTGTTGCACGTATAATTGTGTAGTTTTAATTTATAGTAAATATTACACATACATATATCCGTGTTGTTAATTTTGAGAGTGCCGATTTGAAAAATTGTACGAATTATAACTCAAATCTATACTTATAATTGTGTACTTATAATTTTGAGTACTGATTTGCACCTATAATTGTGTAGTTTTAATTTATGGTATTGATTTTTAACATCTATACTTAATTGTTTTCCATATCTAAGAAGTCAAATCTAAAAAGAATAAAATAATAATAATAATATGTTAAAATTAAAGTAAAATGAGTGTCTCACATATTTTCGTTAATTTCCATATCACACACATTTCACTGTTTTCCTATCAAAAAATCAAAATCCAAATTATTAAGAAAATTTATAAAACAAAATTGTATCCTCATCCCAATAATTTCAAAAAATGTATATACATTTTTTAAAAAGTGAAACCCCCATCTTATACATTATATTAATAAGTACACAGTAAAAAAATAATATTTTAATATAAAGAAATTTTTTTATTATTTTAAGTTTATTTATTTTAAATAAATTACCTAAATAAAATGGATCACAAAAAATTGTAACAATTTTAAAATATTTACCATTAAGAGAACTAATTTTAAGTGAATGCATGCCAAATTCAAGAGTATGGATTTTTTCTTCATAAGTTCAAACAACATTAGGAGTGAAGATTCAAACTTCTAACTTTTTTGTTGAGAGTATATGTCTTAACTTTTTTTTTTTTTTTTAGTTCAATAACACACGTAGCAGTGGAGATTTATCCTCCAACTTTTTCATCCAAAATATATGCTCTCATTAGTTGAGTTATGTTTAAGTTGATAATAGTATTGAATTTATGTATGATAACTTAAAGAGTACAGTATTCTATATTATAATTCAATGTTAATATTATGGTTTTATTTTATAAATTTGTAAAACAAAAAAATTTTTTTACTTAGACAATTGTTATGTAATTATTTATTTAAAATAAAATTAGTAACTTTCACTATAGTCCAACGGTTAGGATAATTGCCTTCAAGCAATAGATCCGGGTTCGGCTCCCGGCAAACGCCTTTACTACTTTTGAAATTGATGACTTTTCATTACATTAAATTTTTGCATTTGTGTTTTAACATTTTCAATTAGGCTAGCTAAAAAACCAAAATTCAAAATTGCTTTCAATTTTAAAAATTTGGAGAATAATCCAATACTTTTAGAAAATTTAATGATTTTTAGTAAATGTTTTCTACCTTTAAAAAAAGAAAAGGGAAAAAACCATTCTATGCTCTTTAACTTGCATATTGCTGAATCAATTAAAATCTTAAATTAATAATTTGAGGAATTAAAATGGCTAAATATATGTTAATTCCCTAACATTTTTAGGTTTTTTTTTTCAATTTAGTTTGTAGTGTCTAAAAATGTTTAATTTAGCCCCCTTATGTTTTAACTTTATTCAAATGTATATTTGTGTTTGTGAAGGTTAGAATTGACAAATGAAATGATATTTTATTGAGTTGGAGAAAATTTAAAGAAAGAAAAGACAATTTTCTTCTCTAATTTCTTAAAAATATGGAGGAGAAATTAAAAACTTTCTTCGGTCTCTTTTTTCCATTAAATTTTTGTCATGCAAGCATATTATAAGTCAATTTTAATATTTGCTGATGGAAAGAGTAGAATTGAAAATTGTCAAAAAAAAAAAAAAAATTATGGCTTAAAACGTATATTTATCCGATTAAAATCTCAATTTATTTTGTTTTTAGTCCGATTACAAATAAGACACGTGGACCAAAACAATAAGGATAATATAAGACAAAATAACGACTTGATTTTTTAGGTATAACTATCTAATGTCTCCAGTGAAATCATCAAGCTATCACAAAATAATCACGATGTAGGGTAACCGACTTCTCTTTTAAGGAGTGTTTTTTAGATAAAAGAATTTTGGAGTCGCCACAAATCATATTGAAAATATGATTGGACACTCAATTAAAGAGTAAAATTGATATGCATAAATATATTAGGTTTGGGAGTCATTTGGGTGTAGAAAATGTGTTAGCACCTACAAAAAATTACCATATTTTATCTTATATTATCCAAATATCTTATTTATTTTGAATAATAATATATTAATTAGGAAATTTTGTTTTCATTTAAAAATGGTCTCATTTGGATCCAAGGATCAATCTAACTCGCAGGTGGGTCCCAAGATTAAAGTGTTTGCTCACTTAAAAGCCTCATCCCAGTGACTAGTTCTTAGGAGAGCTTTACCAAATATCATTTCTAAATAATATATATAAACAAACGAAAATTAAAACCTCTGAACATTTACTAAAATAAAAATGATTATCAATAATAAAAGTATTGTTACTTTTTATCCATCCTTGTTTCAGAGGATACGAGGGAAAGCAATAATTTTTGGATTTCTATTATTAACTCATTATTAGTAAAAATTAATAAATTATATTGAAAAATTAAATAACTATTTTTCATAATCTATTTTAGTTATGAATAAAATTTTAAAGTGTATCATGTTCTATTAAATTGTATCTTTTATTTTTTACTTTAATTAATTAATTATCAATAATAAATAAATTAATAGTTACCATTCCTCATAAAAATTGATTAATACTAATCTAGTATTTAAAAATAAAAGATATATTTTATAACTAATAATAATTTTTAAACTTTTCATAAAAATAAAACTATAGTATTACAAATTTTATACGAATTTATTAAAAAAATTAATAGACTCTTGCACTAAAAAAGATTGAATATTTCAGCATGGTTAAATATTTTTGTCTAATATTCACCTCAAATGTCAGTTTTTTTTATTATTTTATTATTTTTTTTACACCTCCAACCTCAACAAATGTTAGGTCATTTACTTTAAAGATATTTAGTACAATATTTTTATATTAATGTTATTAGAAAAATAAGAGAAAATAATTATAAAATAAACATGCAAAAATCTAGATATTTGATAGACTCTTATAAATTTTGAACCTAAGAGTTAACAAATTAAAATCATGCACAAATATTTTAAATAAAAATGGTATTAATTATAAAAGAGCAATGAAAAACAATAGTGAGTAAAAATTTAAAAAAAAAAAATCTAGATGTATATACATTCTTTGAAAGAGATTTGCCTCATCACGTAGTTAGAAAACTGACGCCATTGTTCAACTACATCAAGGTGGTATTGCAACGTTCAAAGTCTAGGATTTTGAGATATAGATTTGACTAATTTCATGCAACTTAAATGTACCACATATTGTTGGAAAATAAAAAACTTTAATATAGGATCTATGTATGGGACTAGGCTAAAGAACTATAAGTTATTTCAAATTACCTGAATCCATGAGTAGAGATACCAAATTCGTTCGTGGTTGGGTCTTCCTCAACTATGCAGCCTTAGACCAAAGATGGGCAATACTCTCTATTCGATGGGGGATAGGAGACTAAAGAAACATAGTATATTGGAGACCCCTGTATTTATAAGTTGATTCTAGGATTTCCCATAATTCTCTAGAATCAATGGGCTGGTATATGTCCAACGGGCCACACCACATATAGGAAGTTTATGGGTCCTAATTAGACCACTTATTTTTCCCATGAATAGTAGTACATTTAATTTATCATAAATTGTTACCCATTTAATGAAATTAATCAAATTAATTCCAACACATATGCCTTGAACTACTTTTAATTGTGTTTATGCAAGGATATGCACGACAGTGTATTTCAGATTGCAGCTCGAACTCGGCCTCCGGACCGATCTAAGTACTCAGGCTGACCTGCACAAAAAGGTGAGCACTCCAACGATCAAGTCAGTATAGGTCGGATTCCCAGTTTAGTTCGAGGTCAGAAATCATCGTACCTGATCGTGGAGTGAGGTCCTCTACTTATGGGTGGTAGTCCCGCTAATCTCGCGACGGTTACACCCGGTAATCTCGGGACCGTCGGTTACACCCAGTAATCTCGGGACCGACGGTTACACCCGATAATCACGCCGCTGATAGTAGCTCACCTCGGCCCCCGCCTAGCTTCCCCGTAGATCGGACCTCAGCCAGGTTCACCTCGGCCCTCATTCCTAGCATCTGTCAACGCTAGTGGTGGTGATCTCGGCGGTCCGAGCTGGGCATGACTCATGAGTCACCTTGGAGCACCAATAGGGGTCCTCCACGTGTCCAGGGTATTCTCTTCCCCAAACATTGGCCCCCTCTCTGTCTGGTCCGATCTCGACCTGGCAGAGAAGTTCATTCGACTTGCTTTGGACGCGTGGCGACTTCCTATTCGTGGGAAAATATAACCGTTGCGGTGGATTTATCGTCGGATTATTCAAATATTCCGACGCTTCGGATCTTCGGAAGGATCCTAGCCGCTCGTTGATTACACGTGTACGGTGGGGAAATTTTTCCGACGAGCTATAAATACCCCCAATCCTTCAGGTCATACCTTACGTTTCCTGAATTCCTGGAGTTCGATCTGAAGGCAGCTCGAACCCTTGGTAGGTCGGTCTCTTCCCTCACTTTCTCTTTCGAACGTAGTTGCCATGTCGTCCTCTTTTAGCAGCGACTTAGGGTCCGATGAGGATTTAGCTCGTAGGTTAGAGTCCGAGCTCGAGGAGATAGAAAACTTTAGGTTCTTCGATGACGGGGAGGATAGTGATGCCTCCACCTCGGGTCAGGGTTTGGAATACCCTTCTAGGATACCTGAGCACTACCTCGGATCCCTTCGTAGGGGGTTCGCTATCCCTGAGAACATCCTCCTTAGGATTCCGGAGGAGGGGGAGAGAGCTGACAATCCTCCAGAGGGATGGGTCACTCTCTACTTCAAAATGTTTGAGTACGGCCTCAGACTTCCCCTTCACCCTTTTGTCCAAGAATTTCTCTTCCGAACTGGGTTGGCTCCGGCCCAAGTGGCCCCCAATGGGTGGGGTGTCATTTTCGCTTTGGCCGTCCTTTTTTGGCTACGAGCTCGGGATAGTGAAGAGGCCGAGCTGTTGGACGTAGACCAGCTCCTCGCGTGCTTCGAAGCTAAAAGGATAGCTAAGAAGCCTGGTCGGTTCTATGTGTGCGCAAGGAAAGGCGCAGGCGGTATAGTTAAGGGGCCGACCTCCATCAAAGGATGGGTGAGGAAGTGGTTCTACGCTTCCGGGGAATGGCTTGCAAAGGACGAGTCGGGTCGTTCCTTCTTTGACGTTCCCACTAGGTTTGGGAACCTAGGTACGGAGTAGCTCTTACTTTTTGTGATAACTTTCTTTCTTGTTATTCAGGTCTGACTCGGATTTTGTCTTTGTGCAGTTTCAATCCGACCAGTCCCCGAGCTCACGCAAGCCTCCTTCGACACGTTGAAATATTACAAGGAGCATTTTCCGAGGGGTAGGAAGGTCGGAACCTTGGTGACCGACAAGCTGCTGCTTGAGTCCGGGCTGCTAGATTACAACCCTGCAGTTCGTCCCATTGAATCCTCAAGGCTGAACTCCGAACTTGGTATGCCGAGCTTGCTCCCCCCCTTTTTCCTCTAACTTTGTGTTGACTCCTGTTTTTGTTTTGCAGCCATGGTTTGCGGATTTGTAAGCAACGTGAAGCGCAAGTCCAAGGGCCGAGCCCATGCTCTTGAGGCCGCCCAGAGTTCGAAACCTGCCACTTTTGCTGTGGTAGGGCCAACCTCGGAAGATCCAGCCCCAGTGATCGAGGGAGAAGCGCCCCAGGGATCAGACCGAGGCGGTGGACGTCTCGCCCTTGGGCGAGGAGGTGAGGGAGGAAGTCCCTCTGAAGCGAAGGAGGAAGAAGAAGAAGACCACCTCCCCCTTGGAGGTCGGAGCTCGTGGGGCCCTGCCTACGAGCTTCGCAGATCGGGTGGACGATCCTGAGGCCAGGATGGGCGGGACATCCGACGTGACAGCACGGTTCAGAGTCGAGCCGTCAAGTTCTGGGGTGAGGGACCAGATGTCCCGCATCTCGGCTGCAAGTTTGGACCGTTGCCTCAGAAGAGCGTCCAAATTTGTAAGTGACCCGGGGTCCGTCCTGCAGAGAACCATCGTCTACGCCGCTGAGGTAAAATTGGTGTCTTCATTTTTGCTCAATTTACCTAACAGGTAGCTCGGTCTAACTTTCTTCTTTGTACCTTTTCTCAGGCGTTTGTTGCTTCCATTCAATCGGCTCTGGCCGTGAAGGCCGAGCTGGATGGGAGGGAAGCTCTGGCAGCGAGGGAGAAAGAGGAGTTCTCTGCTGCCTTGGAGGCTGCTTCTTCCACCATGAAGGATGAGCTGCTGAAAGCTCACTCTGAGGTGGAAATTTTGAAGGCCGAGGTGGAGGCCAAGACCGAGCTGCTGAAGAAAGAAGAGGACAGACGCAAGGCCCAGCTCCGAGCTGCCCATGCTATCACCAAGGGCTTGGAGAAGGAGAAGTTCCAACTCCTCAAAGAGAAGGACGACATGCTCCAGGCGCTTGAAGCGAAGGAGGAGGAGCTGAAGCATGCGACTGCCGAGCTGGAGACGGTGAAGGAGCGTCTCAGCAATGGAATCCTATTGGAGGAATCGTTTATGCAACATCCTGACTTCGATGGATTTGCCAAAGACTTCTCTGACGCGGGCTTCAAGTTTCTCATGAAGGGCATTGCTTCCGACATGCCTGACCTTCAGATCGATCTCGGTGGTCTGAAGAAGAGGTATGCGGAGCAGTGGGCGTCTGGGCCTAGCGGCACCCCTGGCCCCCAAGCGTTGGTGGATAAGTACGTCAGAGATCTGGACTCTGACTATTCCGACCTCGAAGAGGATCAGGTCGGCACCACTCAAGAGGGCGCTCCTCAAGCAGGCTCTTAGGCGATCACCTTTCATGAGGCCTTTCTCTGTCTTTCCTCTCTTCTTTTGTAAGTGTTAGGGAAGAGCTGCAAGGTCTATAAGCCTTGGCTCTGCTTTTCATTCAATAAAGAGGCTTCTCGTTTGTTTTTACTTTGTTGCCTTCCTTTCCTTGCTTTTTCTTTAAGCTAAAGCCAATGTCACCTCGCACCTCGTACTTTTGAGGTCGCGCCTTCAAAAATACTTGAATTTGTGAATTCGAATCTCTGTCTAGTATTCCATGTATTGCACCAACTCTGGATTTTTTAATATCGCACCCTTAACTTAAAAAACGTTAAAAGGCTAAAATCCTAAGTCCGTAGCTGCTCTTCATATCGCACCTCGTACCCTCAAGTTCGGAGGCTTGATCATTTTGAACTTTTCACATCGCCCCTTTACCTTGAAGGTTTGAATTTTAAGTTCGTCAGTGGTTTTGGCATCGCACCTCGTACCCTTAGGTTTTGGAGGATTGGATTTTAACCGACTGCTGGAATGTGATCGTGTGGGAGTCCGTGGCCCCCATTTAATTTCTGGTCGAACTCGAAATCATGAAATTAAATCATCACATTTATTCCGATCGTAATTCTTTTTGAAACAGTTTTTACAGATCCATTGAAAACCCTTTTGGCATTTCAAGGATAATAACGCTTCAGGTGCTCCGCGTTCCACGGGTGCGCGAGGACGTCTCCTTTCAGATCGGCCAATATGTACGTCCCAGGTCGGACTATTCCCTTGACCTCAAACGGCCCCTCCCAGGTCGAGTCAAGGGCACCCACATGGGTTTGGACCCTCCTTAAGACCAGATGTCCGACTTGGAAGGTCCGAGGTCGAACGCGGGCGTTGTAGTGTCTGGCCATTCTGCCTTGATATTCCGCCAGGCGTAGCTGGGCCATTGCTCTTCTTTCTTCCAATAAGTCGAGGTTGAGGAGCAGCTCTTCCTCATTTGCTGCAGGCTCGTAACGCTCTACTCTGTCAGATGGCATGCCGATCTCAACCGGGACTACAGCTTCGGAGCCGAAGGCCAGGGAGAACGGGGTCTCACCCGTCGATTCTCTTTGGGTGGTCCGGTACGACCATAGGACCTCTGGTAGTTCCTCGGCCCACCTGCCTTTCTTGGAGTCCAGTCTAAGTTTGATGCCTCGCTTGATGATCTTGTTGACTGCCTCCACCTGCCCATTTGCTTGCGGATGTGCGGGGGACGAGCTAAGGTGACTTATGCCAAGTTCGCTGCAAAAGCTTTTGAACTTCGCGTTGTCAAACTGCTTCCCATTATCTGTCACAATGGCCTTCGGTATACCAAAGCGACATACGATATTTGTCCATACAAAGGACGTGACTCTGGATTCCGTTATGTGGGAGAGTGCCTCGGCCTCGGCCCACTTTGTGAAGTAGTCCACAGCAACCACAGCGAACTTGGTCTGGCCTTTGTCCAAAGGGAAAGGACCAATGATATCTACCCCCCACTGCGCGAATGGCCACGGGGCCGAGATGGGGGTGAGCAGCTCGGGAGGTTGGTGGATTATGTTGCCGTAGCGTTGGCAATTGTCGCAAGTTCTAACGAATTTCTTGGCGTCCTGGCTGAGGGTCGGCCAATAGTATCCTTGTCGGATCACTTTGGCTGACAGCGACCGGGCGCCTGAGTGATTGCCGCACACTCCTTCGTGGATTTCTCTGAGGACGTATAGGCCCTCTTCAGGGGTTAGGCATTTCAATAGAGGCAGGGAAAAGCCGCGTCGGTACAACGCTCCACCTCGGACCACGAACCGAGCTGCTTGCCTGGCCAACCTTCTGCGCTCCTTGGGGTCTTGTGGTGAATTGCCCCCAATAAAGTCCACAATCGGGTCCATCCATGAGGACTCTGGAGCGCCGATCTCCATCAGATCTAGCTTTGAGATCGAGGGATTATCTAAGATCTCGACGGGGACCGACCTGGCCAGGTCGGTCTCGTACGCTGATGCTAACTTGGCCAAGGCGTCGGCATTAGAATTTTCTGCTCGGGGAACCCGGCTTACCTCGTAAGTTCGAAATTGGGCGAGGTACGATCTGACTTTGCCCAAATACTTCTCCATTCGGGGTTCCCTGGCTTGGTACTCTTCCGTGATCTGGCTCACAACCAGCTGGGAGTCGCTGAAGATCTTAACACACGAGGCCCCCAATGCTCTGGCGATTCGTAGGCGGGCAACAAATGCTTCGTACTCAGCCTCGTTATTGGAAGTCCGGAAGCCGAACCTCAAGGCATACTCAAATCGTTCGCCTCCTGGTCCGAGCAAGAGGACCCTGGCCCCGCACCCCTTCTCGTTGGAGGATCCGTCGACATAGATTGTCCACGGTAGGTCGGACTCGCTCAGCTCGGAAGGTGGTGTGAGTTCGGCTATGAAATCTGCCGCTGCTTGTCCTTTCAACGCAGTTCTAGGTTCGAACTGGATGTCGTACTCACTTAACTCCATTGCCCACTTCATCAGGCGTCCAGAAGCTTCTGGCTTACGGAAGATGTTTTTTAGGGGCAAGTTAGTGAGCACCACCACAGTATGGGCTTGGAAGTATGGTCTAAGCCGTCGGGCCGAGGTGACTAAAGCAAGAGCCAACTTTTCCATTTGAGGGTATCTGGTCTCGGCTTCGGTCATAGCCTTGCTTGTGTAGTAGACCGGGTTTTGCCGCGCTTCCTCTTGCCTGATTAGGGCCGAGCTGACGGCACTGTCAGACACTGCTAAGTACAACTGGAGCTTGTCCCCTGGCAGGGGTTTGGCGAGCAAAGGTGCCGAGCAGAGGTAACTTTTCAACGGCTGAAATGCTTGCTCGCACTTCGCTGTCCATTCAAACGGCCCTTTCTTTCGTAGGACTTTGAAGAAAGGAAGGCACTTATCTGTCGATCTTGAAACAAACCGGTTCAGGGCCGCAATCCTGCCATTGAGGCACTGAAGCTGTTTCAGCGTCTTAGGTGCCTCCATCTCGAGCACGGCTTTAATCTTTTCGGGGTTGGCCTCGATCCCCCGGTTGTTCACCATGAAGCCAAGGAATTTTCCCGAAGAGACTCCAAAGGCACATTTAGCTGGGTTGAGCTTCATTTGATATGTCCTCAGAACCTCGAAGGCTTCGGTCAGATCGGAGAGATGCGACTTAGACTGCTTGCTCTTGACAAGCATGTCGTCCACACACACTTCCATATTCCGGCCGATCTGCTTGGCGAACATTTTGTTCACCATTCTCTGGTAGGTTGCTCCTGCGTTCTTTAAACCGAAGGGCATGACCTTGTAACAGTACAGACCTTGGTCCGTTATGAATGCGGTATGATCTTGATCCGGGACATGCATCTTGATTTGGTTGTACCCAGAGTAGGCATCCATGAAAGTGAGCAGTTCGTGCCCGACTGTGGCGTCCACAAGCTGATCAATCCTCGGCAGTGGGAAGCAATCTTTCGGGCATGCCTTATTTAAGTTCGTAAAGTCTACGCACATTCTCCACTTTCCGTTAGATTTTTTAACTAATACAACATTGGAGAGCCACTCGGGATACGAAATTTCTCTTATGTATTCAGCTTTCAAAAGTTTGCTAACTTCTTCAACAATTACATCACTCCTCTCCTTGTTTATAGGTCTTCTTTTTTGTTTTACAGGTCGGAATGATGGATCTATGCTGAGGCGATGCGTCATAATCTTTGGGTCAATGCCAGGCATGTCCTCATGGGACCACGCAAAGACGTCCGAGTTGGATCTGAGGAAATGGATTAGCTCCTCTCTGTCGGTGGCCCCCAGGTTGGTTCCTATGCTTACTTGCTTCTCGGGACTAAGCAGAGGAACAAGCTCGAGCTCCTCAGTGGGTGCGGCAAACTCCCTCCTCGGCAGGTCGGCCTTGAACTCGAGCGTCCCATCCCTACTGGCGAGAGTTTCAAGGGCGCAGACCGATGAGCCTTTGAGTGCGGAGGCATAGCACTCCCTCGAAGCGGTCTGTTCTCCTCGGACTGTGCCCACGCCATTGGGGGTGGAATACTTCAAAACTTGATGAAGTGTCGAGGGAATGGCCCGAAATGAGTGGATGATGGGTCTCCCAAAGATGGCGTTATAGGCCGATCTACCGTCAATTACCACGAACTCGGCCATTTGGGTGACCTGAGTTTGGTCCTGCCCAAGCGTGACCGGCAAGTCGATGTAACCTTCTGGGATGACCGATTCTCCAGAGAACCCAACCAGCGGTGTCGGGCTTTTCTTCAATTGTGACCTCGTCCATCCCAGGGCGAGGTAGGTCGGTAAGGACAGGATGTTAGCAGATGCGCCTCCGTCTACCAGCACCCTCCTGACCACCACATGATCAATCAAGGGAGCGATCACAAGTGCATCATTGTGGGGCAGGTGGACCTCCTCCAAGTCTGCACCGTCGAAGGTGATTGGGCAGGTCGGCCTCTGCTCCCTGATGATGCACACCTCGCGCCTGGCTGCACGAGCTAACTCCTTTCTTTTACGTCCGGACTGACCCCGGCTTGGCCCTCCGAAAATGGTATTGATGACCGCAGGTCGGTTAGTGCGCCGGGGCGGCGTCCTCGAACGCTTCCGCTCTTCCTTTTTTTCTGCCGAGCTGGTCCTGGGCTTTCCCACAAATTTCTTGAATTAGATCCTCAATTTGGCGCTTCAACTCCCAGCAGTCCGACGTGTTATGGCCGTGCTCCCGATGGAAGCGGCAATACTTGTCCTTGCTGCGCCTCTCCGGGGCTCCCGAAGCTTCTCAGGACGTTTGAGTAGTTTTTCCATTCCAGACTCCTCGATGTTCGTTAGGATCTCGGAAATTGGAATCGTGGTCGGGGTGAAGCGTTCGTAAGGCCGGCTCCTGGTAGGTCCGTTCTCCGCCCTTCGATACTCAGCTCGGCCGCTGGAAAAGGATCCCTTGTCCTTGGACTTGGGATCTGCCTTTTCTATATCTTTTCCACTTCTGCCCCGGCCGATCTTTCGTTCTGGTCGGCCGGTTTTGGTTTGGAGGAGCTCCTGTCCATCGATGACTTTCTTCGCCTTCTGAAGCACCTCGGCGAAGGTGGCCGGGGCCTCCTCTCCAAGTTTCACCGTGAGGGCTTCGTCGGCTAGACCGGTGAGAAAATAGCACATGGCCGAGTCATCGGAGCAGTGTGTGACCTTCAATTGCTCCTCCTGGAATCTGGTGACATATTCTCGCAGCGTCTCACCCTCATTCTGTCTGATGGTGGCGAGATGAGTCGCTGTCTTTTTGTCATAATGCCGAGAAGAGAACTGGGCGAGGAACTCCCTTCTCAGCTGAGAGTAGGTCGAGATCGACCTGGCTGGCAGTCTCCGATACGACAATCGCGCGCTGCCAGTAAGCGCGATCTGAAAGGCGCGACATTTGATTGCGTCTGATGCCGCTTGGAAATCCATGAGGGCTTCAAAGACCTCAACATAATCCTTGGGGTCCTTCGACCCATCATAAGGTTTCACGGTAGGAGCTTTGAACTTCGGAGGGATCGGTGCTTCCAAAACGTCCGAGGTGAAGGGCGATTCTCCCAAGTCGCCATCGTTCAGTGGACCTTCTTTCTGCTCACATTTGGCCTTTAAGGCCTCCACCTGAGCGTCGAGCTGGCCCCTCAGCTGGTCGAACTCCTCCCTTGTAATCACTCCTGCAGGAGTTGCTGGGTTGCGAGAGGATTCAGCCTGTTGGTTGGAGCTCCTGTGTGAGCGGGATGGTGACTGTCCTTTTCGGAGAGATGAGCCTCTCTTTCTGTTGAGGTGTTCACGGAGGTCTCCTCTCTGGCGAGTGTGTCCCTCGCTCTCGTTGTCTTCGGGATGTTCCTCCTCGACTGGGCCGAGGTGGGAACCCCTTTGCTCGCGTATGCCAGCGCGCGTCACTCGGTTCTCAGATCGGGACCGTGCGCCTGCAGCTAATATCATTTCGTTATACATTTCCTCCATGGACCGCATTTTTGTGTGCATTGCCTCAATTTCTCTCTGGAGTGCGTCCAAGTTCTCACTTGTCGGGGCCGGGGCTGAACCCCGGGCGCCCTTCTTAGAGGTTCCGCCTCGGCCACGGGTGGCCTTGGATGTCCTTGGGGGGTGCGCAGGTGGTAGAACAGGCGCGGTGATTCGTGCCGACCTGCGGAGGGGTTCTGTTGCTAGGCCGTCGTGACCTTGCCCCTCTACCACTGCTGCTTCGACCTCCCTCTGGTGGGCATCGCTGGCAGCTAGGGTCCTTCGATCTGCCGTATTGGTCGAGTTTGCGGGTTGAACCATTTTCGCTTGCGTGTTGGTTTAAAAGAATTGGGATGACTTAGATTGTCGTTCCCACAGACGGCGCCAAATGTTTATGCAAGGATATGCACGACAGTGTATTTCAGATTGCAGCTCGAACTCGGCCTCCGGACCGATCTGAGTACTCGGGCTGACCTGCACAAAAAGGTGAGCACTCCAACGATCAAGTCAGTATAGGTCGGATTCCCAGTTTAGTTCGAGGTCAGAAATCATCGTACCTGATCGTGGAGTGAGGTCCTCTACTTATGGGTGGTAGTCCCGCTAATCTCGCGACGGTTAACCCGGTAATCTCGGGACCGTCGGTTACACCCGGTAATCTCGGGACCGACGGTTACACCCGATAATCACGCCGCTGACAGTAGCTCACCTCGGCCCCCGCCGAACTTCCCGGTAGATCGGACCTCGGCCAGGTTCACCTCGGCCCTCATACCTAGCATCTGTCAATGCTAGTGGTGGTGATCTCGGCGGTCCGAGCTGGGCATGACTCATGAGTTACCTTGGAGCACCAATAGGGGTTCTCCACGTGTCCAGGGTATTCTCTTCCCCAAACAAATTGCAAGATTAAAAACGCTTTGAGAGCAACAAATCGAGGGAGACTTTGAGAAAAAAAAAAGAAAAAAATGAAGTTCAAATATTGGTAGATAAATTGGAGGAAGAAAACACTTCTTATGGCAGAGGAAGAAAAAGTTACAAAACTTTTTTAATTCATTGACTTATAAAATTCTAATATTAATTACAATTAAAGTAGAAAATCTTTTTAATTGATTGATAAATGAAACAACAAATTTTTTCATAGTTTACCTTTTAAAATTCAATGTATTTATTATAATTAATAATTAATTAATTAATTTAATACTTAAGAGTAATTTTTAATGGTATATTTCGTAAATTTAAATTTTGACAATGGATAAAATAGTATAAAAATATTTTTCGAAGATGGTAGTTTTTAATATACTAGTGTGTTACCACGTGTAAATGCACGTACTATTCTTTTTATTTACACTGACATAAATAAAAACTAAAAAAAATATCACTATTTATTGAAAAAATATATCAACAGTAAAAAGATAAAAAAATGTTTAGAGTCGTGATAACCATTTTAGTTTTTGGTTTTTGATTTTTCTTGTTGTTTTTGGTTTTTGGTTTTCTGTTTTTAGAAAACAAAAACCATATATGTTTGATAACAATTTTTTGTTTTTTTTTGTTTATAAAAAGCAGAAAACCAAAACATGTTTGGTAACGATTTTTAGTTTTTTTTTTTTGTTTTTAAAAAGTTAGAAAATTGAAAATACATATTAGATAGATAAAATTTTGTGTAGGGTAGAGATGAGAATGGTGTGGTTGTGGGTGTGGGTGCGAGTGAGGATGCTCTCCGCCATTATCGTGCTCGTGAAAATTTTTAGTCTCCATCTCCACCTCGTTCTTGGGTCGGATAGATGTTCTCGAGAAAAATGATCGGTTTTATAACTGTTTTTAATTATTTTTATAATTGAAGTATAACAATGTGTAATAAATATATATTAATTATTTAAAAAACGGAATTGGGGACAGAGATGAGGTAGGGACATGCATTTCGCGAAAATTTCTGTTTTCCCCCTAATGTCTAATGTAGAAACATGAAAATACAACTTTAGAGAGATGTAAATAAACTTTTGGAAGATAGATTTTAGAAAGATACATAAAAAGATTTAGAAAAAAAATAGTGAGAGAGAAGTTAAAGACAAAAAGAAAAAAATTGTAGAGAACAAAAATAAAGTCGAGAGGAAATGATATGTTAAAGAAAAAATGAGAAATTATAAAGCGAGAGAAAAATTATAGTGGAAACAAATTTAGAGATAAAAACAAGATTCAAAATATAATTTTTAGAGAAAATAAATAAATACAAAGATAAATAAAAGTTACAGTGAAAGAAAATCGAAAGAGAAAATAAAATATAATTTTCAAAGGACAAAATAGATTAGGAAGAGAGAGAAAAGTTATAAAAGATGAAATTTTAAAGATAAAAAAAATTATAAAAAATATTAAATTTGTAGAGAGGGAAATGAAATTGGTCTGTTAGAAAAAAAACAAAAATACAAAAAAATTGGAGACACAAATATTAATAAATATTTAGAATATGAAAATTTGAGAGAGAGAAAAATAATGTTTGTAGAGAGAAATTTAGAAATAAAAAAAATTTAGAATGAGAAATAAATTTTTTTAGAGAAAATATGAGAAAAGAAAAAAATCAAAATTTGAATAACAAAAACCTGTTTTTGAAAATTATTTTTTTTTGATTTGAAATTTACATAGAATTTCAAAATGATTTTTGAAAAGTGAAAAACAGAAAATTAAATTCAAACAACCCTGTTTTTGAAAAATTAAAAACCAAAAAAAAAAAAAAAATGGTTACCCAACGACCTTCAAGTTTGATGAAGAAAAATTCACATCCTATTCTAAGAAAAAAAATTATAACTCTTGAAATTTGAACTCAAACTTTAGAAAAACACATGGCTTTGCACGTGACTGTTAACTAGTATTATAAAGTCAATTTAATGGCTTGAATAGAAAAAAATGAATACACAGCCTGCAAAGTACGTCTAAAATGATAGTGACTAAAACTTTTTGACATATTAAAATTAAACAACAAAATAATTAACTTCTAACCATTTTCTTTTATTAAAATACTATAGTGCAGGAGTACATCTTTTTTCCAGAATGGATCCCTAAATCAGGGTTCATTTCTGGATTGAGCAATAGAGTGACCAACGTAGGACTTAAATATAAGATCTCATAATAGGTGATACCACAAAGGTCCTTATCTTTGCTATACATCATATAATTATATTATATAGATTATAGATACTGAAACATACTTTTACTGGATATTGCATTCATCATATAATACTTTACTAAAAATGTAGTGAAGATCAGATCAAAGTTGCTCCATAAGTATAGTGGTAATGAAATGTTTAGTTGCTCCATTAGCCAACGTGTAGCCATCTTCCTCCTTATAAAAGAGGTCTGAGAGTCGAGCAAGATTTAGCACACGCATAAGGATCGCATTTGAAAGCTTGGTAGATTTCATATGGTCTTCTATTATATCTTTCCACGCTTTTACGACTTCCTTTTCTAATTCAGCTATGGCTTCTTCTTCTTCTACTTCATATTGTTTCATGTAGCATTCAATGGCAGAACCAACATCACCCCTCTCTCGTTCAAACTACAAATGAAAAATGGCTATCATTTTTAAAAACTGATCTTGCAAAAATGACTATTTTAAATAATGGTATGATGTATATGTTATTAGTATTATTTTCTTTTCAATGTGGGATCCTTAACATGCCTCTTCAAAATCGTGGTCCTTTTGGCTTATTAATCTTGGTCGAATCCCATTTTTGGATCGGATGTGCAGCAAAAACTATAAATGGGCCTAAAAATTGGAAGAAGCCCAAATTATTTTTACTTGTTCTCCAAGATCTGCCGCGCCATCCTTACTTTTTTATTCTTATTTTTTTAAGGTTTTGCCGATAAGAAAAAGAAGCCAAATTATTCTCGGTATCCCATTTTTGTGAGGTTTTTCATTTCGTATTCTTAAGTATCTGTTGCTATAGTGCTTAGAAGCTAGGTGACTGTTATTGTAGCATCTAGAGAGGGCTTTGTAGAGCATTCAGCGAGACTCATTGTAATCTTTCGAACATAGTGGAACCTGCATATTACAGGACGTAGCCTGTGCTTGAGGTGAATCAGTATAAATCTATGTGTCGTTTTTGTTTCTCTCATATTTGTTTTATTGTTTTGTTTAAACTATGACTTATTCATAACCGTGGAAGATGAAAAAGGCTACTCGTATTAAGGATTAGGAGTATTTACATATTGTCGTGTGCACATGTACTTTTTTCCCAACACTTCTCCTTACTTAGCCGATATGGAACTTTGGTTCCGTGGTCGTTGAACTAAAAAAAGAAAAATTTGTGTACCTTGTGGGAAGTGATGTCATTCATGAGCCTGCCAATTACTCCACTTGCTTTAAGAAGCATGGGGTCAGTCTCAACCCATTGGAAAGCCTCTTTTGAAGCAGCAACTCTCATACCAAGGAATGAAATTGGTACAAAAAGATAGTAACAAGTTGATACAATGGCAACTTTCATGTACTCTTCCATTGTTGGCACATGCCCTTCATGGAACCATTTAGCTTCTTCAAAATAAGCTCTACATTGCCGTTTCATCTGTCATCAAAAAATTAATTTAACACCATAAATTAGAAGGAGAGCCTTTAATAATTTCAATGGGGAATAATAGATTCATATACAGACTTCTCACCCCTTCTTTTGCATAATCAATAGCATATGGAATATTATCGTTGCTGATATCTTGTTCAATCTCCTCGTAAACTTTGAATATAACTTCGTAAAAAGTTTTCATATACCCTGGAAGCTTCTCTGTACTCTTGATATCCCACCTGAAAAATTAAATCAAAAGTCTACGTTGTTAGGTCAGAATAAATTTACTTATGTTGGGAAGAGACGATTAGAATCATGCCACATGGAGAAAAGGACCAGAAGCCATAGTTCTGGTCTAAAGGGTCGGAAAGGAACGACCAGAAAGAGGCGACCTGAAAGAAACTTGTGGTTGGAAGGTGTATTTGCTCTCAACCACCCGCGGTTTGGTACACCTACCCTCAACTGCTTGTCAGACGACAACAACATTCCAAAACCTATAAATAAGGGACTGCAATCCAATATCAGGTGTTGTGTTCTTGTTCGGCCTCTCGTATAAGTCGAACCCAATACTAACTTGAACGTCGGAGTGTTTGCTCCTTCTTGTGCAGGTATTCTTGTACCCGATCGATTTGAGACGTCGATAGCTCTCCTAGACCCAACCGACTACCGACCAGTCTAAGTTGGACCATGATGGACTTTTATGCAGCTTAAAATATCATTAAACTAGACCAAATGTGATCCAAAACATTGAATATCAATTAAGAGTTAAAAGATTAGACCTTTTGATTGCATCGGTGAAGAGTTGAAGTTCATCAAGTGTAGCATATAGATCGTACATATCATCAAGAACAGTTGCAAGAACAATAATTTTGGCTAATATTATTCTTGCAAGAGAGTATTTAGGTTCATAGTATACTCCCAATGCCCAAATGTAGCTCTCCACTGCCCTATCTCGTGCAAAAGAGAGTTGTTTGATCAAGTTCAGATCCTTCCACCACCTATACATTTGTACACAAACACATAATTAAAAATCCAAAAAATAAAAATAAAAATAATGGTAAAGTCATTATTGGATGATGATCATCTATTTAGTTTTTTTTTAAAATAAATCTTTATTTAGTTGAGTAAGTTAGTTTTGACCTTTAAAATTCTATATTTCATTGAATTAAAGTCTAAATTTTATAGGATTAATTTCCGCTCTCCAATAGAGCTAAAATACCACAAAAGTATTAGATCACTAAGAGTCCATTTGATAATATGTTCTCTTATTGTTTCTTGATTATTTTTTGTATGTTCTTATTTCTCGTTTCTCATTTCTAAAAGACGTTTTCAAAATTGTATAGAAATTTTAGAAACAATAAAATCAAGTTTCTTGTTCTTGTTACGTTTCTAGATTTTTTTCAAAAGATAAATAAAAAAATTATTTTATCATTTTTTACTTATAAAATTCATAATAAGTATTAAAAATTAAATAATAAGACAAATTTTGAATATTTTAATTACAAAAAATTTATTTTTTCATATAAAAAATTTAGCTTTTAAATTTAATATTTTAGAGAACAAAAAATAAATAACATGATCAAAAAAAAAAAAAAAAAAAGAAACAAGAAAAAAAAAAAAAAAAAGCCTTACCAAATGGACTCTAAATAACTCAAAAAACTTACCTAAATTCTAGCAATGGTGAAGCCCGACCTAGCCATAAAATCACCTAAAATCTAATTACAAAATCGAACAACTAAAACAAATAAAGAAGTTTCACTCTATAGCATAAATTTAATATGTATCTTACAAAGTATGAAAATTTTAATTTTTTTCCCAAATATATCATACTTGTGACTTTATTTAATGTACTTTACATCACATTTGGGTTTGAGTTTAATTTGTACTATACTACTTTTATAAAATTTCAAAACTCTCTATCATACTTTAAAAATACATATTTATTTTATTCTATTTATGTTAATGGTTTCAACAAATATTCAATATTGACTACATAAACCTACAAAACCAACCGAAAGAGACTCATTCAACCCAGAGACAACAACCATATACCAACCACAAATCTCTAAAAACAACCCTTCTAGAGGATACTAACTTTTTATCTGTTAAAATTGTTAGATATCCAAGATATGAATTACATTTATACAATCCATCAGCTTAAACTTTTGAGTCGAGAGGTAGTTTATTCATCCTTAACATGGTATCAGAGCGAGAGGTCTGTGTTCGAATCTTTACATATTATTTATTCTCCATTTATAATGATCTCGACTTGTTTTTTGGGTTGAGTGGTAGTTTATTCATCCTCAACACAAATATGGTAAAAAGTATCTATAATGAAAAAAGTTTTACCTTGAAATTTCACCCAATTCTTTGTGGTAAAGTTTTTGCATAGCATTGTAATCCAACTTTGCAAAAGTGAGCAAATCATTGTTATGCAATGGATCCTTGTGATAGAGAGAGATGTAGTGCTTGTTCATGAGCCTTGGCAAAGCTTTATAGATTGGCCATTTCAAAGCATATTTGGCTTCTTCTACGAAAGGAGAGCTAGAATCCATGGCCATTGTTTCAAGCTTAGTAGTTGTGAAACTTAAAGCTTTCTCCAATATATTCTCTCCATTCATTCTTAGGTGGGATGCTTGGTACAAACTTAATATTCCACCCTCATTCTTCACCAATGATTCTTTGAAATCTCTGCTTTCATTCGTGAACTTGTTGAATATCTCTGTTTGAAATTTACCAAAGTTTAGATATTTTATAAATGATTAAATTTATTCTAAATCATCAGTTTAAGGTTTTGAGTTACTTGGTCGTTTATTCATGTATAAGAGTAGGAAGTTCAAAATTAAAAAAATGAAGAAAAATGTTATTATATAAGTAGAATGTGTTTAGAAAAAAGTTAAAAAAAATGGTACTTTTAAAAATTCTAAAAATATTTTAAAGTTTGTTTTTTTAGTGAAATAATTGCCGGGAGATGGGGATTACACTTCCGACCTCTAGAAAAGATATAAGATGTCTTAAGGACTGAATTATGTTGATGTTGATAATATTTTAAAGCTTGTTAATGTGCAGGTTTTTTTTTCTTTTTTTTTTTTTTTTGAGAAATCACTTAATTAGCATATTTCGTTTTCCAAAAGTTTTTATAAAAATATACTCCACCTAAAAACACTACTTTTAAAAGTCATCACAAACTCACTCTAATTTCTATAAAAATTGCTTTAGAGGCTTACCGCATGAAACCGGATAACCTTGTTGTCTAAGCAATCGAAACCTAAGGGCAATATAGTAAATATCCTCCTCATCATCAACATTGGAATTCTCTTGCATGTGCTCTAGGGTTTCATCAATGTCCTCTTCAAAGTGGTAAGATACACCTAAACGTTGGACTGAATCAATCAAACTTAGTTTTTCTGAAGATTTTCCAGCAGCTGCAAACATGCTTCTCACTTCTTCTTTTAGCTTTTGAAGCTGTTTCTTGACCATGTTGTCTTCTTGATTTTCCTTTAATGTTTTTTAGAAAAATTATAATAGGTAGCAAAACTAGTGGACATATTTGTAAATTTGTCACATAGAAAAATAATGTGCAAATGTGACAATATTTTCTTTCGTATATTACTAATATACAATTTTTCTATTATTAACAAAATACATCACGGTTAATTCGAGTATAGCTCAGTGGATAGGACACCTATTATCGTTTTAAAGATCGATAGTTCGATCCTCACCCTTTAATTATTGAACTGAAAAAAACGTATATCCTTGTGATACCTAATATAAAAGTATATCACTCGCTCATACTTGAGTTGTTACGTTTGTGTCATTTATGAAAATTTTTAAATTATTTAGACTAAATGCGTTATTGTGGCGAAAGTCTCATATTTGTGCCCAACAAAAACACATATCATTTATTAGGTGGAGTACATAATTCAAAAACATTATTCCCTTGTATTGTTTTTTAACTCAAAATTTGCATATAAAATATCAAAAGGAGTGAAAAGCATTTTTTTTTAATCTAATTATGAGTAGCAGTTCAATTTATCATAATGTTCCACTACACATTTAAAATACTTCTGAATATTTTAAAAGTGCACTCCGATTATATTTAAAAAAAAGTTTAAAACTTAAATTTGAAGCAGATTTGAAGAAAATCAACACTTTACTTCATGCTGTCTTCAAATATTTATCCACGTAGGCATTTACTCATAAAGTAAATAAATAAGATGCATGCCAAAGCAAGATTTTAATTAAATAATTTACAAAAACAAATTCTTGTCCACGACTAAAATAAACTTTTTTTTTTTTTTTTTACAAATTTCATGGTCTAAAAGAGAATTTTATTTTAAAGTGCGTATAGATAAAAACACAACAAACATGAAAAAGAAAGAAGAAAGAAAGAAAAGAAGAAACAAAAAACAGAACACTATCCGACCACTACTGCATATTTGTTTAGGTCAAGGACAATGGGTACTTCTCCTACTCCAACTATCTTCGTAATGATATGAATATTGTTCATTTTGAACATAACCCTCATGATTTTGTTTTTTATTTCACCCGAAAATACTTTATACCAATAGAGATAATTGTCCTCTCTTATATGTCATGGTTAAGGATCCCGCATTATAAAAATACGAGACTTAACAATGGTTCATAATATAAATATTCGGTCCAAAAGTGAGATCCGACCCAAGATTGGTGAACCCAAAAGAGACACTATCTTAAGTGGCATATTAAGGATCTCACCTACACAATCCCATGAATGTTGATACCATGAATCACTCTATTCTCTAATCGATGTGGGACTTTGTTTGCACTCATTACAAATCCAACCATTTAGACACATCAAATAAAAAAGAAAAAAAAAATTACGAAAACATGTAATTAAAAGTTATATACCATAGTATTCGAACCACAGGAAATGAAATAATCTCCCCAGGCACTGGTTGAAAGTTTGCAAATCGTCGAGGAACTCCATCATTGCATGAGACCATGACTTGAAATGACATTTTCTTTATGGAAAATGGCTCAAAAAGAGGGTTTTTACTTCTGCTATGGCTTTGATAATTTTGAACAACTTTAGGGGTTTGGCAATCATATTTATAGGAAGAATTTTGCATGGATAACACTTGGAAATTGATGCTTCAAGAATCCTTTATTTGTATTGTTCAATAACTTATTATTTTTTTATTATTATTTTTTTAATTTTATGGAAAGATTAGCATTTGGCTTGCGGCACACCATTGAAAAAGTATTCGTCGGGCTTGAAATGACAGTTTTGTTTGTTGTGTGTGGCCAATTGTATAGAAAATGATGAATATTCAAACTATGAAGGTTGTTTTCGAACTTAATTAAGTTACAACTTTATACACGTTTTATTAGTCTTCGAAACTGAAAGATCTAAAATTTTTGATAAATGAATTAAATTATAATCTTATATATCATAATTTGATAAATCTCAGTTCGTAATCAACTTCGATCGAAAGATTTGGATATGGTTTAATTTTGTAACGAATCTCTTCGGAATTAATTTCACCTCCAACTTGATTTGTTTCCCATATATATTTCTTCTGATAAATATAGAGAGAGGTGAAGGTTTTTGTTAAAAGAGAGGCTAAAGGAAAAAGAAAGATAGGAGGTCCAAGTTTTTGTTGAGTGGGAGAGGTTAAGAAGGAAAGGAGTAAAGGTGAGAAGGAACGAGAATAGAAAAGTAATTTCAAAGTGTGCTTTGTGTCAGGAACAACCATAATAAATATTTATTTTTTCAAACAAGTTTATATGGAATTCAATTTATATTCGGATATATCCGAGGGTTGTAGTTGGAGAGTGTGTTGCTAACGATGATTTTATTTTAGAAGCCTAAAAAATCTAGATATATCCGAGGGTTGTAGTTGGAGAGTGGGTTGCTAACAATGATTTTAGGAAGTTTATATGGAATTTAGTTTATATCCGGATATATTCGAGGGTTGTAGTTGGAGAGTGAGTTGTTCAGTGATTTTAGGAAGTTTATATGAAATTTAGTTTATATCCAGATATATGAGAGGGTTGTAGTTGGAGAGTGAGGTGTTAACAGTGATTTTATTTTAGAAGCCTAAAAAATCCGCATATATCCGAGGGTTATAAGTTTATATGGAATTTAGTTTATATTGGTAAATCAACAGAATCAATCTTTTTGAAGGAGTGAGTTAAGGGATTAGTGTTGAAAATTTGTACGAGACCCACAATAATTAAAAGATTATGATAAATGTAAATGCAATAAATAAAGGTAAAATCGAAATTAAAATAAAATTCTACCGGCAGAAATAAGTGTAAAATTAGAAAATTTTAGACATTTATGTAAATAAATTTCTAAAACAGCCAGTCGAAGACATTATCTAAAAAAAAGATCCACATCGAATTCAATTTATGGATAGGACAGTCTCCTTCATGCATGAGGACCTTCGGCTCCAGCTACGACATAGATCTATAGTAGCTGCGCAGCACCACTCGAACAACAAATGCCTTTATGCCATGGCCGCTGCAAATTTCTTAACCAAGCTCTCATTTTTAGCCATGCATTTTTTTGGCGTGAATCAATGGTCGTTAGATCTATTGGGGTCGCTATTGGTCGTGGATCTTTGCAGAGAACGCTGCCATCTACAAAGGGAGTTGCGGCACTACTGGGTTGCTGGATCTATTCGTTGGTTGTTGGATTTGTTCGTGGGTCGCCGATCTGTTCGTGAGTTGCCTCTGGTCGTCGATCTCAACGTCAGTCGCCGTTGGTGTCCAGCGCTGCTACATGTTGTTGAAGGTCACCGCCTTGCTCATTACCATAGAAGACAACATATGGAGGGGAGTGGCGTGAAGAAGAAGATAAAGAGAGAGACCAATGAAATACATACCAGTACATATTATATAACACACATTGAGGATATATAGTTATTACACGATTTGATTAAAAAATATAAATTATATAACGTTTTAATTTGTATATATTATTATATAACTGTTTGGAGGACATATTGCATATTACAAGATTAAAATGAAAAATATATTATATAAAGGTTGTTGGAATATATTAAATAATCCTAATAATTTAGAATATATAAATAAAAAATATATATTATATAACATTTTGGAAAGGTATATGTTTATCATACTATTAAAAGAAAAAGACTTGCGGGAAAAAAATAATGAAAAAATGGAATAAAAATCAAATCTAATATGGAAAAAAATGGTAGAATATATTATATTAAATACAAGTCGAATAAAAATCAAATCTAATTATTTAAAAAATTCAAAAACCCGATTAAATATAAAAGACGTGAGAAGAAAAAGAGTTGGAAAAAATTAAGAAATTGATGATAACTTTTGAATAAAATAAGAATGGGAGGATTTTTGTTATAATAGTGAAAATTTGGGAGAGAGTAGATTTTTCAAAATTTGATTACAAATACGAGAAAAATATGAGATTTTTTTGGATAGGGTGAGAGATTTGAAATACAAATATTAGGTAAAAATCAAATCTAATAATTAAAAAAAAAGTAAACCAAATTGAATGAAACAGTACTAATTAAGGGAAATCTTAGAATTAATAAAAATTTTAAATCCAAAAATCTAAATATGTGAAATGTGGAAAACACAGGTCATTGAAATATAGTTTCTAATTGAATGTTAGAACCAAATGTACAATGTTACATGTATCTTAGACCCAACCTAGGATTATCTAAAATTTCAATTTTAGAATACACTTTTACCACTCGATGTGATTTAAATATCATGTTTGATCATCACGTTATTATCTTTTATAATACATGTTGATTATTTATTAATCTTATATTTGAAGTTCATAATTTAGTATTGTTATGGATAAGAAAATCACTATTTTCTACAATTCGAATTCTCCTTATCTAAGGAATTCAAAAGGGAAGATATATCTGGATGCCTTATGATTTAGGATATCCTATTCCTTTATTCAAAACTAGAAGATATCCTGATTGCCTCAAGATTCTCCCTAGATTCAGGTAACCAGATTTCCTATATCAGGATTCGAATGCCACAATTACTAGAGGGATCAGGATTCAACTTCTATAAATACGGAAGTAAGTATTTTGACTTAAGGAGAAGATACCCCTAAGGGAGGACAAATCTCTACTATATGCTCACAAAACTCTATACTTTATACTCAACTACTCCGATTCTGACTTAAGCATCGGAGCCTGTGTGGCAAGAGCCACACCGATCTTTAATGCTATTCTGTTTTACAAGTCTGGCCTTTAGTGCTATTCTGTTTTTCAGGTCTCGTCGATCCCTCTTATTCTTGAAGATTGATGCGAATTTGGCGGAATCCCAAGAGGCCAAATTTCTGCATCAACAATTGGCGCCGTCTGTGGGAACGACTAAGATCTAAAAGTCAAGACGATTGACGACGAATTGATCGAGAACTACTTAGATCCAAGGAGATCTCGGGAGAAACGAATCGACATGTATTCTTGAGGCAGATCACAACTTTCTAAAGACGAATGCCATACGACTCGAAACAAATCAATGAGTTTTGAGGCAGGACCCAGAATGAACGAATCAACAAATCCCAGGATAGATCCTGGATGAGATAAATAGACGGATTCCAAAATAGACTCTGGGATAAACGAATCAACAAATCCCAGAAAAGAAAAAGCAACTGATTAACATACGAAGTTTTTACTTCAGATGATGGTAAGTTTGCTGTGTAATTCTGGTTGTTTATGATTACGAGAGTTTAGGTTTAATTATATGGTAACGACATATTTGGTAGATTGCATAATTTATGATTGATTTTTTGGTAACTGCATGTTGATATTATGTTTCCAAAGATACTTACTCGTTTGTGATTTAAAAAAGCTCCTAGCATCTGAAATTTAATTAATTTCTTATTACTTGAGCAATCATCTTTTTATATATTATGAATAAGACTTTTGATATTTGAAATATAATTAAATCTTTACTACTTGAGCGTTTAGCTTTTATTCTAAATGAAAATCCCTCGAGTGGGAGTATGGGTAAGTAAATCAACAAGCTGGTCAAGGAACTCGAATAGGGACAAACCTAGAAGCAGGTTGATAAGCTAAAAGCCAATTAGTAAAACCAGGGAAAAGAATCCCAAGGTGTTGAAAATGGCATGCGTACAAGCCCAGCAAGGTTAAAACAAAACATAGGCAAGCCTAACCAATGAATGAAACCCACCGGTAAAAAACCATGTAGCAAAAGCCAAAATAGGTTAGAAACCCGAGGGTGTTGATTTAAATTGGGGTAAAAAACCGATAGAAGCCAAATATGTTAGAAACCCAAGGGTGCCGACTAAACTCAGGGTATAAAAGCCATTGACAAAAGCCAAATGGGTTAGAAACTCGAGAGTAAACCCTGAGGTCTAAAACATGGGCAAAAGCCAAAGAGGTTAGAAACCCAAAGGAAGTACCACTTACCCTGTTGGAAGTTAGATCCCAAGGCAAAAATCTAACGATTAAAACTAACTGTATAGTAGTGCCTAAGAGACTTGATTGCAGCCAACTACAGCAAAAGAGAATGGGGGCTATGACAACCAGCCCATAAAACGACAACTGACAACAACAAAAGGGTATCGACTGGATTCAGGGTATAAAACCATTGGTAAAAGCCAGGTAGGTTAGAAACCCAAGAGTAAATCAAAGGACTCGACTACAGCCAATTACGACGAAAGGGTATCGACTGGACTCAGGGTATAAAACCATTGGCAAAAGCCAAGTAGCTTGGAAACCCAAGAGTAAACCAAAAGACTTGACTACAGCCAACTATGACAAAAGGGTATGAGGGTTATAACAGGCCAATCCATAAAAACGACAACTGATAACGACAAATACTCTCAACACTAAAGGACTCGGTTCCAGCCAACTACAACAAAAGAAAATGGGGGCTATGACAGTCAGCTCATAAAAAACGACAACTGACAACGACAAGTACTCTCAATATTAAGAGACTTGATGGTAGCCAACTACAAAAAAAAATGGGGGTTAGGAAAGTCAACAAAATTAAGACGACAATCAACAGCGACCAAAAAGAGGCTGTTCCACAAAAATAGTCAAGCCATGAGCGATAAAATACTCTCGAAGCAGAACTTTGACAATTTTCAACTTGGAGATTGAGAGCTATTGTTATGGATGAGAAAGTCACTATTTTCTACAATTCGAATTCCCCTTATTTAAGGAATTCAAAAGGGAAGATATATCTGGATGTCTTATGATTCAGGAGAAGATATCCTATATTCAAAAGGAGAAGATATCATGATTGTCTCAAGATTCTCCCTAGATTCAGATAACCAGATTTCCTACATATATCAGGATTCGAATTCCACACTCCCTAGAGGGATCAGGATTCAACTTCTATAAATAGGGAAGTAAATCAACCCTAAGGGAGGACAAATCTCTACTCTATGATCACAACACTCTATACTTTATACTCAACTACTCCGATTCTGACTTAAGCATCAGAGCCTGTGTGGCAAGAGCCACATCGGTCTTTAATACTATTATGTTTTGCAGGCCTCGTCGATCCCTCTTATTCTTGAAGATTGATGCGAATTTGGCGGAATCCCAAGAAGCCAAATTTATGCATGAACAAGTATGTATATATTTAAATTCATGATTGGAGTCATTAAAGTACAAATTTCTAATTTTACAATATTCATCTTTGAATCCTTTCAAGAAAGGAAAAATATATATACGTGAAGTGTAAAAGATTACTTAATTCATATCTCTAAAAAAAAAAATTAATTAAATATAAAAAATAAATTTCATCAATTATTCTACTATCATATCCAACTTATCATTTTAATAATTCTCAACAACATCATATTTTTTAGCATCTTGTAAACACTCAAACTAATAAATGGAGATTCACAATTCTATTGTATTCATGTCATGCATTTGAAATTTTCACTCTGTTAGATAATCTTATTATAGAAGATAAATGTTATTTGAACTATAGTTAAAATTTTGATTAGGATATAGTTCAAGGTTACGATATAATTTATATTAGATTTCCTATTTGAAATATGGCCAGAGATTATATTAGTATAAATAGGTTATTAGGTTTGTATTTGGAATTTCCCATAAAATTTTTTTTGGACATGTGATTTCAAGTTAATTGTGGTGATATTTTGTATTTTATATATTTTTGGTGCTTGGTGCTTGTGGTGTGGTTCTTTTAGTCGGATCTTTCTCAATTCTCATATTCACAACAAAGAAAAGTGGGCATTGAACATGAAATTGTCACATTTCATGATGTTTAAGTGGAAACTATTTGACAATTTTTCATTCTTCATGTTATATTTACGTACATAAATTCTATTTATAGAATCGATCAATTAGAAATAATCGGAGCATAAGTAATCAATTGAGAGGATAATTAGAATTAAAGTAAACTTAATTTAGCCCAGACATCGCCGCAGCGCTATCTCACACCACCATGGCACTTGCAGGTCAGAGATGGGAGCAAAAATCTGAAGAAGTACTATCACATAGCACCATGATGCATGCCCGACGAAACTTGTGCCATTATTTTATATTGTTCGATAAATGCAAATGTTTTGTTTTGTTTTTTAATTTTATGGATTGAAAAAGTATTCGTCTGACTTCAAATGACAGTTTTGTTTGTTGTGTGTGGCCAAATCGTATAAAAAATGTGAAGATGAATAGTCAAATTATGAATGTTGTTTTTGCACTTAATTAATCTAAATTAACTCTCTCAGTTACAACTCTATACACGTTTTACTGGTCTTTGAACCTTTGGCTCTTCGACGATGAACATTTTTTTAATTTGGTTTTGAACTATGCTTGCTTCCAGTAGTGCATCTAAAATCACTTAAAATTCAGTACAAATAATTTTGAAGTTAGCAATCTCCAAAATTTATAAATGAATTGAATTATTCAATTTATATATCATAATTTGATAAATCTCAGTTCCTAGCCAACTTCGGTCGAAAGACTTAGATTTGGCTTAATTTCTTAACAAACCTCTATCGGATTCAATTTCATCTCTAGCCTGATTTGTGTCCCATGTATATATACATTGGATAAATCTAGAGAGGTGAAAGTTTTTGTTCAAAGAAACGTAAGGAAAGATGAAAAGTCGAAGTTTTTGTTGAGTGAGAGAGGTTAAAGAAGAAAAGAATAAAGGTGGGAAGGAACGAGAGTAGAAAAGTAATTTCGTAGTGTACTTTATGGTAGGAAGAGCTAGAATAAACATCATTTAGAAAACGACCTAGACTTCTAAAATGAAAAACTTTGGGGTTAAAAAGACAATTTCCCACCATTTAAGGGTCCCATCCATTTAGGAGTTAGAATTACAAACACCATATCATTTTTCTTTTGTCTATTATTAAAAATTATCTGTAGGTTATTTCGTTCATTTCACTTATTTATTTGTTCAATCGGGATAATTCGTATATATATCTCATACAAATACAATTTTTGCCAAAGCTATACTTCATAGGATTAGAATTGAGGAGGTAGTAGTATCGACCTTAGTAGGTTTCGTCTTCGTGAAAACACATGAGTAATTATCGCTCATATTAATTCTTTTGTTATTTTTGTAACATTGATATTATTTGAGGATCTTATCCATTTAGGAGTTTATAACTATCCATACAACATTTTTAAGGAAAAAAAAATCATTACCGTTAATTATAGAAATTGTGTGTTAAATCATTTTTATTTGTTGATTTACTCATTTGTTTCATTCATTTATTTATTTATTTTAAATAAATTGAGGTCATTTATATGTCTCACATAATCACAACTTTGTTTGCAACATTGTAGGACTAAATTTAGGATTAAGTAGTGCTACCTTCTTGCAGTTCCGACTCTCTTGAAAGAGCATATAGAATTCTTTGTTCAAGTATATTCATGTTATTCTAGTCTTAGATCACCCTCGTCATTGCGCTGACATGGCCCCAGAATAGAATAGACCCAAGCACAACCCGAGCCCAAGTCCTATGGGCCTTAAACATTATTTGGTTCGGCTTAACCACTAAAAGTGAGATCAAGGTGGATTGACCATTTGGATCGGGCTGGAATTAGCCTACATAATAAAGGGCAACAGTAGGAATGACCCAATTTAATAACACGTTTTAAAAAATGGCCAAACCTACGAGACATTGCAATAATAGCTAAATGATTTTTTAAAAAAAAAATATTGAGAAAATGTTTTGACAAATATACCCTTGTAACCAATTAGTTTTATATACATAATTTTAGGGATTTAAGATTTTTACGGATACCGAAAACAATCAACATTAATATTAGGGAAATCAACTGTATCTAATAAAAAATAAATGAAATTAAAATAATTATCTTAAATCTAATTTAAAACCGGTAATTAGAATTTGAAACTAGATTTAAAAACAAATTGATAAGACTATATTGAGGTAGATTTGAAATGTACCCATCTAGAATAGAATGAAATTAAAATAATTATCTTAAATCTAATTTAAAACCGGTAATTAGAATTTGAAACTAGATTTAAAAACAAATTGATAAGACTATATTGAGGTAGATTTGAAATGTACCCATCTAGAATAGAAGATTTCCAAATAAGAGAGTAAATATAATTAGGGAATCAAGATTTTTAACAAATTAGGGTTTCGCCCCAATCATCCCTTTCTTGCACACGCCCTTCACGCTGCCACCCCATCTATCTCTACCGCGTTCTCTGCTTCTCGCTCCATCGTCGCGTCACTCAACCTATTGTCGCATCACCCAACGCGTCGCTATGCTGTCTAGTCCTCCTACCGCTGCACCATACCATCCCAACCTAGATTTGGTCGTTCCGTCACTACGTCTTTCCTTCCGACATAGATCCAGTCCTCCCCGTCGCTGTATCATCTGTACTGGCCAAGATCCGGGCGTCCCATCGCCGTTCTGCACCGTCCGAACCAAATTCGGTCGTCCCGCTATAGACCACAATTGATCACCACCGTTGGCCACCACTCCAACTGTTTGAGGAAGGTAAAATCTTTGTTCCGTAGAAAACTTAGTTTAAAAAGATATTTTTTGTCTTCCTAAATTTCAGGTGTATTTTAAAAAATATATAAATTTGAAACCTACCACACAAGCGTGTTGTTAATAACCAAATTTTAGACGTATATATGTTTAACTCCAACAAAATTATGGTAAAACTTAGAGGAGGAATATCTTGACGATCGAGTGAACAATTGAAGGTTGCTGGAATAACAGGGCATCAAAGAGAAACGTGCACGATCACCTTAGATAGTGAAGAATGAGTATATATGCAACAATTTATATATGGCTTGTTTGTTTTTTAAAAAATCTTGACATAGTTGATTTATCTTCATATATATAGGTTGAATCATCAACGACCCAGGGAGATACTCTAATGAATATTGGAGAATGTGATGATATCCAAGGAAAGAAAAGTAAGAAATTGAAGGAGACCAACAAAAATAGGGATGGGGGATACTTTGTCTGAGGTAAGACAAAACAGACTAAAGTTGACTCTAAAAGGAATTTGGGTTCATGTAAGGAATCTACCAAGAACGTAAGAACTCGAGGGATAATTTGTATTGAATAGTAATATTTAGAAATTAGATTAAGTAAGCTAATACATGTATATATCATAACGCAAGAAACAACCAAATACGAAAATCAATAGATGTATATATCAATTCGAGAAACAACCAAATACGAAAGTCAATACATATATGTACTACTTTAAAACTAAAATATCATGAATAGAAAGCTAGTATATGTATATCCCAATAATTACCTCACTACCAACACGCTCTTTCTCAAAACTAGGATGTCAATACATGTATATATCATAATGCAACTCAGTTATCATTAACAGGTCAATATATGTATATATCAAAATTTAACTCAATTATCAAAATTAGGATGTCAATACATGTATATATCACAATGCAACTCATTATCAAAATTAAGAGGTCAATACATCTATATTCTAATCGAAGAAATATCAAAATTAGGAGGTCAATAGATTTATATACTAATTTAATTAATATTAAAGTTAGAAGGTCACTAATAACATGTATATAAACTATATAAAGTAGTTGAACTTATGTAGATATACATCTCAAATTTGATTTTAAACGACACATTCATGTGGTCGGACTCACGTCTATTTTTTATTTTAAAATTCTTCCTAATTACACGAAGGTAAAAAAAAAGTTTTATTTTTAAATTCCCCCTAAATTATGGGAAGACAAATAACAAGCTTTTAAACATTTCCTTTCTCGATTGATGTGGGGCAGATCTCAACGGCGACGGCGTGTGGAATGTTGGGTGGCGGCGCGCGAACCAGAATTGGATGACGACTCATATATCAATGGCCAGAGTGCTGAACGGAACAGTGAGAAACTGACCGGAATGGGACAGAACTGATTGGTATTGGACGGAGGCAACTGACCGTAACGATGATTGACCGATGGCCTGAGTGAGATGGTGGAGGAGAGATGGAGATGTGGGGCAAAAAGGAGGGGTTGCTACCATACAGACCCTAGATCCAACTTTTTGAAACACAAGGTTAGGGTTTTAAGTTTTCATTACGCTGGAAAAATTCATATTTACCTTGAATTTTAGATTTTAAATCTATAAATTTCGAAATCTACCAAAACAATTATTTTATAATTTTAAAATCTATTTTCAGAATATCCTTTCAAAAGATAGAGTATCAATTTCAAATGGTTTAAATTTGATTTGTCAATTGTTTTATTAGATATAGTTTATTCCCTTCTTATTCTTTCAATCAAATAGATCACTAAAATTTAGGATGTATATCTAATTTTTGTTACAGGATATATTGGTCTAAAATATTTATTCATTAAAAAAAATGTGATATTGCATTTGACCATTTTTTAAAAACGTTATTTATTTTAGTCATTCCTGCCGTTGCCCCATTTAAAAAACAAATATTCATATTCAATTCAATTTATGGACCTGACTTGTCAAACGTTGACATTGGGTTGAACTTGGATCGCTCTAGGTTGAGCTTGGACCGACCTTTGGGCTTCGGGTCTGATGATGAGGTCGAGTCTCATATTAGCAAATGAGTTTGCTTGGAGAGCTTTTGATCTTATAGGAATGTTAGAACCCAAATGTACACCATTACATATATCATAGAACCAACGGATGATTATATAAAGCTTGAACTGTACGATACACTTTCACCACTTAGTGTGATTTAAATATCATGCTTGATCCTCACGTTATTATCTTTTATACTACAAGTTGATTATTTTATTAATCTTGTATTTGAAGTTCATAATTTAATATGTGTATATTTAAATTCATGGTTGAAGTCATCAATTTTGTGGAAATTTCTAATTATTCATCTTTGAATCTTTTAAAATATATATATATATATATATATATATATATCTTTTAAAATATATATATATATATATATATATATATTTTGAACGGTAAAAAATTACTTAGTCATATCTCAAAATAATAATAATAATAATAATAAATTAAATAAAAAAATAAATTTCATCAACAATTGTACTGTCATGATCTGACTTATCATTTTAATGGTATTTTTTTTTAGCATCTTGTAAATATTCTAGTTAATAGATAGAAGATATTTCCTTCAAGAAGTCAAGATTCATAATTTTATTGTATCCATGTTATGCATTTGAATTTTTCACATAATCTTATTATATTAAATAAATGTTTTTTGAACTAGATTTGAATTATGATATAGTTTAAGATTAAGATATAGTTTATAAAAATACTTGGCTACTTATCGTCCTCACTATCATTGAAACATTGAAAAATTGACAATTTATTAATTTTTACAAAAAGTCTCTATTTTTGTATTTGCCTCTCTTTTCTCAAAAATTTAATGGTGGTAAGGAAAAAAATCCTCGTCGCTGTTAACCAGCCAAGTTTTTTCTAATTTATATTAGATTTTCTATTTGAAATATTTTTAGAGATTATCAGTCTAAATACATTATTAGGTTTGTATTTGGAGCAAATAAATTCAATAAAATTTCATTCGGTAATTTCTCTATTTTCTCTCCTCTCTTAAAAATTATTGTTGACGTAGTGTAGGTGATTTCAGGTTAATTGTAGGTTTTTTTTTGGGTGCATGCATGTGGTAGTTGGTGTATAAGCACGTTCATAATTGATTTGTAGTTGAACTCGAAGCGATGAGATCGCTTCTCAATTCTCATATCCACAACAAAGAAGAGTGGGATTTGAACGTGAAGAGCACCTTTGGTAATGTTTCCATTTCTCGTTTCTCGTTTTCAATTTTTTTTAATAAATCTAAATATTTTACAGCTATGTAAGTTTCTTATTTCTCATTTTTTAGAAACATTCTTAAAATTGTATAGAAATTTTAGAAACAACAAAAACAAGTTTCTTGTTTATTTTTCCATTTTCTAATTTGTTCCAACGTAAATAAAGATTTGACTTTATCATCTTTGAATCTATGAATCTTGAGGTCATGCAATCATATTTTCTTTATTAAGAAAAAGAAGAAACAAAACAAGAAACATGAACGTTATCAAACGAGCTCGAAATTTCTTTGGTCGTTGTTTGGGGAATTACGTTGATTTTAGATATAATTATAATCAAATAATTATAAATGTGAATAATTATGGTTTACAGCTCGATTGCGTTTGTTTGATTTGATTTTGACTTTAGTGGATTTGGTTTAAATGGCTTGGAGTAAATTTTGAATTGAAATTTTGGATATCTTAACTGCTTCAGTGGTTTTTGTGTGAGGATTGGCATTTAGTGGTTTCAATAAATGGTTGTTTGGTTATCGGTTGTTAGGTGTTGCAGTGTGTGTTTATAGTATGTTGAGCATTGGTTGTTCGTTGTCAAATATTGTTGCAACATATGTCTATGATATGTTGTAATTTCTACAACATTTGTTGTTAGTTAGATGTTGCAGCTTCTACGGTGTTGAGAAAATTACTTACCAATAATATTTTCCCTTCCACAGTTTTCGGTGAAAACTAAGTCAATCACACAATAAGAGAAACATAGAGAAAACGCAGTAAATGACACAAGAAATTTATACTGGTTCATCCCAACTATGAGCTACGTCTAGTCTTCTGTGACAATGAGTTCTACTATGATATTGAGATAATACAATGTTAAATACAATAATTTTTCAAATCTAGAGGCTTCGACAAAAGTCACCTAGCTTCTAGGAACTACAACAATAGAATCCTACGAAACAAGAATGAAAAACCTCACAAAATACCCACGAGAATTGGTTGCTGACTTTGCTCTACAACCCTAGAGATCTCGCCATTAAAACTTTGCCAAACACTACTGTCACGCCTCTGAAATCAGTGCACCAACACTACTCTGACCGCCCCTCTTATGTATGCGACAACACAGATGAACATAATCTAAACAAAACTCTACTTATAGGAGGCCAAAAATCCTAATTCTTATAGGAAAGATAATATTATAATCATTTTCTTCACAGGACATAAGTTTCTTATTTTGGATTCATTATCCCAACAATCTCCCACTTGAAGACAAAACATCGATCTTGCCTCCCACTACACCAACAATGTTCCATCATCTTGGCAACCCATCTAAGGTTCAGTTCTGACTGCACCAACAGGGTCTAACTGATCATCGTCTTCTTGGCACCAACCAAGGCTCTTTCTGTGATTGCCTAAGACTGAGTAATCGTATGTGGTCTTGTCTCCCAGACGTAAGAGACACAGCCACGTACGTGCTCCCACTCGATTTAAGTGGTCCCTGATGCTTCCTTCTTCACTCACACCAAACGACTCCTGAAGAGTGATTTCCCTGATGACTTGGCACTCCCTCCCAAGTTCGTTGCCACTATAGAGACTTCACCCTCGACCTCAGCACCAACTATAGTCTTTCTCGATGCACCATTTCGCCTATGCGACTTCATCAACTCGTCGAACCGTCTGACAACTGGGGCTTTTTCCTAACAATCTACAGAACACCTCACTGAGTTGTTCCCCTTTCTCTTTCCTATACTTTCTAGCTGTTTTACTAGAACTGATGGAATATTCTTCTGATATGTCTTGACTGTCAATGCTGTTAGTTCTCTTTAAGTCTTACCATAAACTATCTATAGTCCTGTGCATAACCTACCTCTCTGATCCTCTGGCAATGCCAAACCTCAATACATACAAAGAAGCTTCTTTGTGGCCAAAAACCACTACCTCGAATCTCCTCATGAGTTTCCACCTATTTTGTTCAAACTTAATTCTTTAGCCTAGTCATTCAGCTTCCCCGATGATATCAAATTCATCTTGAAACTTGGTACATACCTAATCCAATGCAAAATTAACTCAGTCCCGCTGTCAGTACTCAAATGCACCTCCCCAATTGCTCTGACCTTGGAGATTCTCCCACTCCCTATCCTCACCATGCCATGACTGTCTTTAGTGAGAGACGCGAACCAAGTCCTGTCTGAAGATACATGTATCAAAGATCAATTGTCCACTACCCATTTTGATGATGAATCCACAAATGTCGTGTCGCTCTCAACGCATGCTAACAACATGTCATCTGACACCACGTTTGTCTGGACTTCCTTTTCCTGATCCTCTTTAAGTTTCTTACAGTGTTTCTTGAAATGACCTTTCTTATGGTAGTAAAAACATTAAACCTCGCTGCTCCCACTCATCTGGCTATGTCCTTACTATTTCCCATATCTCATCTTCCCTGTATCTTTGTTCGGCAATGCTAACGCTGACTTCATAGAGTTCTTCCTACCATAAGCGGATGCAGAATTTTTCAAACTTCCTTTATTGTGAATCTCCGCAGCAATTGCAGCATCACAAATATCTAAAAATTTCACACTCTTATCCCTCAACGAATTCGACACTGCCGTCTTCATCATTTCCTAACTCTCAAGCAAAGAAGACAACAACTTTATAGCCTTCACCTCATCTGAAAAAGTGATCTCCATCAACTTCAACTGGTTCATCAGTTAAGTGACCTCATTTATGTGGGAGTTCATCGAGGTATCTTCCTCCATATGAATGTTAAAGTATCTCGTAATGAGATACATGTTACTATTGGCAGAAGACTTCTCATATCTATTTGTTAGCGCCTTCACCAGTACCATCGCCATTTTTTAACTCACCATGGGACTTGCCACATTCATCGACAAGCACAACCTGACGATCGTTATGACCTATTCATCCATCTCCTCCCATTCCTTGTCTGTCATCCCAATAGTTAGTGGTTCTTTCAGGGTTTTGTATATCTTCTTGTATATAAGAAGATTCATCACTTGCACCTTCCAGAACTCGAAGTAGTGATGTGACTTTCCACTGGATCCCATGATTCCGCAACCTTCGCTCTGATACCACTTGTTGAGAAAATTACTTACCAATAGTATTTTCCCCTTCCACAATTCTTCAGTAAAAACTAAGTCAATCACACAATAAGAGGAATATAGAGAAAGCGAAGTAAACGACACAAGAGATTTATACTGGTTCATCCCAACTATGGGCCACGTTTATTTTTCAGCGACCATGAGTTCTACTATTATATTGGGATAGTATAATGGGCAATACAATAATTTCTCAACCCTGGAAGCTTCGACAAAAGTCACCTAGCTTCTTGGAACTACAACAATAGAATCATAGGAAACAAAAATGAAAATCCTCACAAAATCTCCACGAGAATTTGTTGCCGACTTCACTCTACAACCCTCGAGATCTCGCCTCTGAAACTCTGCCAAACACGACTGCCACGCCTTTGAAATCAGTGCACCAACACTACTCTGGCCACCCTTCTGATGTATGGGACAACACACATGAATAAAACCTAAACAAAAGGGCTCTATTTATATAAGGCCAAAAATACTAATCCTTATAGGAAAAATAATATTATAATCATTTTTTTCATAGGACATAGGTTTCCGGTTTTGGCTCCACTATCCCAAGATACGATGTGTCGTAGCTTCTACAACATTGGTTGTTGGTTGTTGCATTTACGACATGCTTAACTTTTACAACATTGGTTGTTTGTTGTTAGATGTCAGATGTTGCAACTTCTACAATATTGGTTATTGGTTATTAGTTGTTGCAGTATTACGATATGTTGCAGCTTCTACAACATTAGTTATTAGTTATTGATGGTTGGTTGTTTATTGGTTTGAGTTTTCTGGGTTTGGTTTAGAATAATTTTGGTTTTTGCATTATATTTATTTTTCTATATATTTTGGTTTAGGCATTAATTTTTGCATTGATGTTATTTAGCAAACTCAGTATTGTGAGTTCAGGAGAGGAAGTTAGATAATATTATTATATTAAATAAATGTTATAAAATTCTATTTGTTAATTTCTCTATTTTTTCTTCCCCTAAAAGTTATAATTATCATCCTATCATCATTCAAATTGATTAAAAATAAATTAGACGATATCTTTATTCAAAATAATAAATATACATTGCATCTATGTGTCATGCATACATGCTAAAACGTATCTTTAAAACAAATTCGTGCACTTTCGGGCACTTCATGATACTAAGAAGAAACTATTTTTTCAATTCATTTTATTTTTTCAATAGTTTATTAACTTCCTAAAAGAACCGACAGGTTCGACCTCCATTTCGACCAAGATAACCGCCTGTTACAAGGTCTGTCGGATCCTACACCTATAAATAGAGGGCCTCATTTCAACTCCAAGTATCGAATTTCTCCTTGAACCTATTATTGAGTACGAGCTACTTACTAGCTTGAACGTCAAAGATTTTGCCCTCTTATGCAGGTTTTTCCATTGTGCTTGAAGTCAAGCGAGAACCGAGTTTGACCTTGACCAGGTCAGACCTTTGTATAAATTCTTGCATAAAAATTTGGCGCAGTTTGTGGGAAAGGACATTCTAAGTCATCCCTATTACGAAACAATCTGAGATGGTTCTTCCTGCTTCAGTTGATTCTTCAGACCATCCTAGCTGCTGAGGTTAGAACGACGATAATGGCCTCCCATGTGAGGTAGATGCTAAGGCCGTGGAAGATGAGGTCCAAGGGGGCCTTGGGGGTGACCAGACCCGCAGGTCGGCCCACAATGCTAACCTGGCCCTACCTCTTACTCATATGTGGCCGCGCAAGATCCACCGTGGTCGGGGAGGAACATCAAAGAAGACTTCGCGCAAGGAGGGCGACCTAAGGAAAGTTCTTGTTGATAAGAAGAAGAAGAACCCGGCCTTACGAGGTGTGAACGTCTATTCTTCTTGTTCGCAAAAGAACTCGAATATGAAAGCTTAGTCTTGCTACACCATGATCATGTCTGAATGAGTGATTAGGAGGGAAGAGTTTGATCTAATGAAAAGCAAAGTTTGACGCTGGAGTCAAGGTTCTTAAGCAGAAGTGCGAAAAGAAAGAGAATGTGCTCGATGACGAGGAGATGGGCGAATCGTCGTTCATCTCGAACATTCAGAAGCACCTATTCCTGCCAAGTTCAAGATGCCTGTCGTGAAGCATTATGATGGGTCTAAGTACCCAAAAGATTATGTGGAGGTCTTTGAAGGCCTCATGGATTTTCAGGCCGTGTTTGACGCCATAAAATGCTGAGCATTCAAGATTGCCTTAACTGGAAGTGCTCGACTTTGGTACTGAAGGCTGCCAGCTAGGTCGATCTCGACCTACGGTCAGTTGAGGAAAGAGTTCATCAGTCAATTCTCTTATCGACATTACGACGAGAAAACAACCACCCACCTCAATGCCATTCAATAGAAGGAGGGCGAGATGCTAAGAGAATGCGTGACTAGATTCTAAGAAGAACAGTTGAAGGTCACACACTACTTGGACGACTCAGCCACGTACTAATTTCTCACCAGTCTAGCTGATGGGACCTTGACAGTCAAGCTGGGAGAAGAAGCATGAGCCACATTTGCTAAGGTCTTTCAGAAGGACAAAAAGGGTATTAACGTTCAAGAGTTGCTCCGAACCAAAACAGGTCGAATAGAGAAAAAGTCCGACCAAAAAAAGTCGAACTATCAAGATAATGGGAAATCTGATTCCAAGTATAAGGACAAAGGATCAGCTTCCCAGTCCTCCAAGGGACGATCTGATCACAGGGGTTCAGACTCGGGTTTCAATCCAGGCTGACCTTATGAATGTTATACCCCAACAATAATCTCGATGTCGGAGATCCTGACCAATATTGAAGAGACCAGGATGGAAGCTCCTCAAACGCTTTAGGGAAACGTTGAGGAGATCCTGATAAATGCAACAGAGAGAGATACTGCCGCTTCCATAGAGACCACGACCATGATACCTCAAGTTGATTTGAATTAAAGCGCCAGATTGAAGACCTAATTCAAGATGGCTACTTCAAAAAGTTTCTGGGAAAGCCGAGATCGAGCTAGGCAAAAAAGAAAGATGAAAGAAGGTGTTCATGGACGCCACGCTGGAGGGATGACCGACCTGCGGTCATCAACACTATTTTCGGAGTTCCCAATGAGGGCGAATCAGGAAACAAGAGGAAGGAGATAGCCAGAGAGACCAGACATGAGGTCTGCACTGCCCAACTGTAGAAACCGACCTTCCCTATATCCTTCTCCGACTCCGACCTAGAGGGAGTCCATTTGCCCCACAATGATGCATTGGTGATTGTTTGGTTTCCTCACAACTAGGAAAAGATATTGCAAGTATACACTAATTACCCTGTTGTAGTATAAGAACAAGGTCGTCTCCTTAGGGAAATAGGCTACAAATTGATTTAATAATCTCAAAATACCAACAAGTAAAAATGAAAGATGTTTTGGTTTGCCCTACTATATCTAAATGGCATAAAAGGTAATAGGAAACAATAACTTGGAATACAACAGATAAATTCCTAGATTGCACTCTAGAGCATCTATTCAGACAACAAAGAAGTAATATGGAACAACAGTTTGTGAATAAATCGGGGAGGGGAAGTTTCTCTCACTGTTTTTCTCTATGCTTGCTATATAAAATCGCTCTAAAAACACTGATTGCCCAGATATTCATGGCTATCTTCCAAGATACCCAACACATGCTTTAACCCAACTCCCGCCATGATTAAAACAAGCAAACAAATCGATCTATAGGCGCGATAGGGTGAACTTCCTCCCTGGGTATTCACCATCATGTTTCAAGAAAAGGAAACTACAACTAATAGAAGTAAACACACTCAACAAGGACTCTCCAATGCCTCAAGTGAGCAAGCACACTAAACAAGTCGGCCACACCAATTTAGTGAAATGAAAAGCTAAGCACACATCTATTAAATCGACTTTAAAGTTCTAACACATAGCAAACATGGACATTACAACAGCTTAATACCCACCCCCCGAAGGTGGGGTTTTGTTCATAATGGAAAAGAAAAAAGAAATGGAAAAGACATGAGAAGTTCCGATCACTAATGCAGATGGCAGAAAATAAGAAGCTTCCTAAAGAACACAGTGCGACCCACGAGCAAGCATCTATCTCTGAAGCTCCTTATTCGGTGAACTCTTGATGTCAACAAAGAATGTTCCCTGAAATTGATGCTTCCCAAAATGAATCAATCCTCTGTGCCCTTCTTTTTAGCTAGGGCGTCTTTTCCTTATATACCAGGTCCTTAAAATTTAGGGTACCCTTTGGAAGCTGTACGGACGTGGTAACAAATTAAGTTCATCGAGTCACTGCATTGTCATAGGTATTGGGGCATCCGGGCGACAATAAGCTCCAACAATCACACCCCTTCCATTGGCACTTTAGCCTGGATCCCACGACTTTGATAGCTCCCTTATCGTTATAACTTAATTCTACAATCCCTACATAAACTATCAGTAATTGAGCATAAATCATTACAATTTATGAATTTAAGAATTATAACAGCTTGGGGCCCACTCAATGAATTTTCATATTTTCCTTGGTTTGTTGATAAGGATCCTCATGTTTCCACACATTTAATGCGCCAAATAGCCCATAAAACACTCTCTTATGGAGAGTTACCAGTGATCTCCCCCCTGATTGACCAGTTCCAATTCAGAAGGGTGCTTGTTGATGCAGAAGCGTCTGCGAATATCCTGTCCCTAACAACATATGTAGCATTGGGATGGACAGAGCTCAATTGAAAAAGAGTCCAACGCCTTTAGTTAGATTTGCAAGGGAAATAGTTACCCTCGAAATGAAGTTGGTATAGTATGAGGTAAACAAAAGACTCCAAAGGAGTGCTACGCTGTAGCACTCAAAGGATCGGCAGTCTGTGTCATAAATGAAGAGGTGACTCTGCCTAACCAGACCATCCTAACCTCCGAGGATGAGTAACCTAAGGTGTACCATCTTGAACATGCTGTGCCAGTTGAAGAGCTCGAGCTTGTTCCCTTGCCCAGCCTTGAGGGGCAAGTCAGCATAGGCACCAAGCTGAGGGCCATCGATAGGGAAGAACTTATCTTCTTCCTGATGTCTAACTCGGACGTGTTTGTATGGTCTCACGAAGACATGTCCGACATTTACCCAAAGATAATGGTGCACCGCCTCAACATTGACCCACTCCGACCTTCCAGACAGAAAAGAAGACATGTAAATAAAGAGAGAAGTGATGTAATTGTTGAGTAAGTTAACAAACTATTGAAAGCTGAATATATAAAAGAAGTTTTGTATCCTAAGTGACTTTCTAAAATATTTTTAGTTAAAAAATCTAACGGAAAGTGGAAATTGTGTGTAGATTTCACCAATCCTAACAAGGTATGCCACAAGGATTGCTTCCAACTTTAAAGAATTTACCAGCTCGTGGACACCACGGTCGGACACAAGCTTCTTACGTTTATGGATGCCTACTCTTGATACAATTATTAGATAAAGATGCACGAGCACAATCAGCTTCATACCTCCTTCATAATCGATCATGGTCTGTACTGCTACAAGTCATGCTATTTGACTTGAAAAATGCCGGTGTGACCTACCAGAAAATGGTAAATAAAATGTTTGTCAACCAAATTGTGCGGAATATGTAGATGTACGTTGATGACATGTTAGTCAAAAGCAAACAGGCGAGATCGCACCTTATCTAGACCTTCAAGGTACTGCTTGTTGATGAAGCTCGATCCAGTCAAATGTGCCTTTGGAGTTTCCTCTGGCAAGTTCCTTGGTTTTATGGTGAATAACAGAGGAATAGAAGCTGACCCAGCGCAGATTAAAGTGATGCTCGAGATGCAAGCACCCAAAACTCTCAAACAATTGTAATGCTTAAATGGCAGAATTGCAGCTCTAAACAGTTTTGTCTCCAGGTCAACGGATAAGTGTCTCCCATTTTCCAGAAAAATACTAAAATTGCAATGTATGGTACTTTAAGAAAAATATCAGAAAAACATGGTCAATGTTCGAAGAAAATAGTAGTTTTCTGGTTTTGTAGGAAACTACGTCTGACGCAATTTGGAAGGGAACTATGTTCTTAGGGAAATCCACGAAGGAGTTTGCAGTAATCACTCGGGAGTCATATCATTATCAGCCAATGTAACTTGGCAAGGTTACTACTGGCCCACTCTAGACTGAGACGCTCAGGAATTTGTGAAAGTGTGTGACAACTGTCAGTGCTTCGCAAATATCATCCGTTAGCCACCTGAACTGCTCACCCCTATCACAGACCCTTAGGCAAATGACAGACAAAATATGCCGTAGTTGCAGTGGATTACTTCACTAAGTGGGTGGAGGTCGAGACACTAGCCATGATCACCGAAGCCACATTCACTGCCTTCTTTTAGACTAACATTGTGGGTCGCTCCAGCATTCCCAACGCCATTGTGACAGACAACAGCAAACATTTCGATAACACCAAGTTTAAAGAGTTTTGTTCCAACCTCGAGATCTGCCATCTCAACTCGTTCCCAGCTTATCCAAAGGCAAATGGACAAGTTGAAGCTATTAATAAAATCATTAAGCATGGCCTAAAGCTGAGGTTAGATGTAAGAAAAAGTCGATGGGCCGAGGAGCTCCCTAAACTCCTCTGATCCTATCGGACAACCCCACGCGAGTCAACTGGCGAAACTCCATTTTCTATGGCTTTTGGTTCCGAGGTAGTGGTGATTATTGAGATCGAAATGCCAACAGAGAGGATTGACTATTATGAGCCAATTAGGAATGAGAAGGAACTGCTTGTCAACCTGGATCTCTTAGATGAGAAGCAAGAGAAATCATAACTACGGTTGGTGGAATATCAAAATCGAATGGCAAGACACTACAACATTCGAGTTCGAGTTAGGAGCTTCCAGGTCGGACATCTGGTCCTATGGAAGGTTAAGAAGCATGCTGACACACTAGAACAAACCTGGGAAGGACCATTTGAGGTCAAGGGCATTGTGCGCACAGGCATGTACATGTTGATCGATCTGGAAGGGAATCTACTCTCATATCGATGGAATGTAGAGCACTTAAAATGCTATTATCCCTGAATTGTGAAATAGTTCGCAACTTGTGAACTTGTGTAAATATTCATGGATTATCAGTAATAAAAGTGCTTAAGTTAATTTGATCCCATGTTCTATATGATTACTAGTTATACTTGAAATCAAATGGAGGTCACATGTATGTTATTAAATCATTAATGTAACTTAAATAAAAATTATTTCGAGCAAAGATAGAGGTGCGAGGTGTGAGACATGAAGGTGGATAAAAACGGTGATTCTATTGTAAGTCGTGAAGACAGGGTTGAGATATGCCTCAAACCTTACAAAGATTACAAAAAGCATGGTAAAGAAAACAAAAAAACAAGCAATCCAAAACAAGTGAAGGATGGGGCCCGATTAGCTACTCTCGAGATGCGACCTGAGTTCCCCATGAGAAGCCAACAAGTCAAGCTCCTGTGAGTCGATTGCACCAACCTCTTGAGAGGAGTTAACCCCAAAGGCTGGAGGGTATACCATGTTGTCCTCTTGAGTGGTGTTAGTTGCGTCGCCCTCTTGAGATAGGTCGTCCTATTCATCTTCCTCATCATCCTCGGCCACGAAGTTCAAGTCCTTCAGAATCTGTCCACTAAACTTTGGGGACCAGGGATTTGTGTGGACTAGATGCCCACTTCTCAACATAACAAAGCTTGATGGGCTCGGATCGAACTCAAGGGCCACCTCCTTGATACCTTTCATCGAAATTTTGAAGCTAGCATCACTGAAATCTCTTGGGAAGTCGCCAAAGTCTAGATAGAGTCGAAAAGCTTCTTCTAGGAACACGCCACTACTGAGCTTGGATTTATGGTGCTCTACCTCGGCCTAGTGAGCTTCGGTGCCACGGACGAGGAAGTCGTTGCGCCTCATAACCTCAAAATTCTCTTTCTCCAAGCCTTTCACAACTGCATGAGCATCTCTCAAAGCCTCAAGCTAGCGTCAAGTTCATTTCGGACACTCATCAACTCGATCTTGTCAGCCTCCGATGTGGACTTTCAGGCCTTAATCGCAGTCCTTGTCTCTTTAGCTCTCCTTCCAAAGTTGTGGCAGTCTCAAGCACAGCTAAAGAGGCCTCCCACTCCTTCACTATGAGAAAGTCGAGACCGTCCAGTTCGGCCTTAATCATGAATACTGCATGACAAGCAGCAGCATGTGCCTGCAAAATTGATCAAGGGCAAAGTTAGATGAGTCAATTCAAAAATATCTAAGTGTTGAGAAACTGTTATTCAAAAGAGATCTCACCTTGACAAAGTAGTCCAACATTCTTTGTATGGCCGAGCCAGGAGCGCTAACAAATTTCGATTCTCGCCTTGAGCAACGATCAAAACAGGAGTTGGACATTTGTATCACCTTGTCCTTCACCTCAATGCTTGAAGGTTCAACCTTGAACCTCATCTCGATGTCAGACGTTGCCCATTCTGGCCTCTGGATCGTCCGTTAGTCCAACAAAGCAGACACCCTTCACCTAGGTCACCACTTCCTCAGAAGAAAAGGTCTTCCTCTTATTCTTATTTGATTTCCTAGGAGGTGACCTTCTCTGAACTTCATAGAGAGGTGAGACATCGAGGCATTCTTGAGATTGAGAAATCTCAAGCCCCCTCACCTCTTTTAAAGGGTTGCTCTCAACGTACCTCTCTTCAGCCACAACTTCGATTAGGGCGTTAGGAACTTTCAGGCTCGGTTTCAGCCTGGACTTGGACGATTGCCTGAAGCGAGGACGCTTGCGTTTTATGTCTTGTACAAATTTGCAAACCGTCGCTACAAAGTCGATAATAAAGAATGCATAAGTAAACGATCAAGAATATGAAGATGAGAAGAAGTATGATGCCGTGTTACCTAGTTCCGACTTCAGTCTCCGAGACTCTAGAGGGAAGAGTAAATGATTGTAATCCAATAATCCAGATGCCAACAATAGCTTGTCGGTCAGTAAAGTGTCGACCTTCTTATCGCCTTTAAACTTATCCTTGTAAATATTCAAGATAACAAAGGTGGATTACATCAGCTAAGGGACGGGTTTGACTACAACTGCACAATGAAAGATACAGGTTAGAGCACGAGAAGAATGAAAACTTGAATTGACAGAAGACGTGACTTTTTACCTAAGTTCCCAAATCTACAAGGGACGTTGTAGAATGATTGGTCAGTCTCGTCCTTCGCCAACCATTCTCTAGAGGCATAAAACTATTTTACTACCCACTTTTTTTTATGGAGGTTGGACCTTTAACAATGTCCTGTGCACCTTTCCTCGCACACAAATAATAACGACCAGGTTTCTTGGAGATGCGTTTCACCTCTAAACAAGCCCAAAGGTGATTGGCCCTAGGCAGGTCTAACTCATCTACTTCTCAACATCTAAGCCAAAGCAACACCACAAGACCAAAGGCAACACCCCACCCATTAGGAGCCACTTGGGTAGGAGCAAGTCCAGTTCGGACTAAAAACTCTTGCGCTAAAGGATGAACGGGTAGGCGGAAACCGTACTCGAATATCTTTAAATAAAGCGTGACACTCCCCTCAATAGGATTGTCAGAGCATTCCCCTGAAGTGGAAGTATTGCTATCACCTCCATCGTCATCAGGAAACCTAAAGTTATCTATCTCTTCCTCCAACTCGAAGTCTAACCTACTTGCAAATTCCTCTACAGAGTCGGCTCGCTTAGGGGAAGGGCTTCGACTTCGACTTAGACTACCAAAGGAACTTTTGCTAGATGAACTTGAAGAACTCAACATTATGAAGAAAGGAAAATGCAAATAAAATCGAAAGGGAGAGACTGACCTAGAGTTAGTTCCGAGCTGCTTAGGTCAAACTCCAAATTTTCAGAAAGTGTAAAAAGCGGATTTGAACGCTGGAGCTATTTATAGTTCTCTGGAAATTGATCTCCGCCGTACACGTGTCTAAAAAACAACGACTCAGATCGAATGTCGGAGCACTTGCGTACTTCTATAGTTGACAACTCGATCGCCAAATTTCTCCAACGGCTATATTTTTCGCCACGTCGCCCAATTTCCCCTATTGAGAAACTTCTTTGCCAGATCGATGTAGAACCTGACAAAGAGGGGGCCAATGTTTGGAGAGAGAAATTGGCGTGTCATGTGAAGGACGTTAATATGCCTAAAAATGAGATACAACGTATTTAGGCAGCTCACCCCGAACCTTCAGAGGTGGAAGACTTAGTCATTTTTCCTTCACTGATTGACAACAGCTAAATTAAACTACTCGGGTTTGATCTAAAAAACTCGACATGTTGGACCTCCATTCCGACCAAGATAACTGCATGCTGCAAGGTCTGTCAGATCCTACACATATAAATGGAGGACCTCATTTTAACCCCAGGTATCGAATTTCTCCTCGAACCTATTATTGAGTTCGAGCTGCATACTTACTTGAGCGTCGAAGATAATTTTGCCCTCTTGTGCAAGTCTTTCCATTGTGCTTGAACTCAAACGAGGACTAAGTTTGACCTTGACTAGGTCAGACCTTTGTGCAAATTCTTGCATAAACAGTACCAACCCATGAATGAACCCATTACATTTGGGTAAAACCGATTGTTTTTCTAAACCTTCTCATTTTCGGGTGTCACAAACTCAAAAATTTTCGCCTCATACTTGGAAAACTTTGAAAGTATTGAAATGATGTTGAACTCTATGAGTGCTCCATGATTTAATATTTGGTACTGACGTCATTTACTACCTCGACTCTCTCTTTTGACTCGTGTTCAAAATTTCTTCATATCCCTATTTTATGTCTCAATTTACCCTTTCTCTTGACATTTACCATGAAAAGGATCAATCCTAAGCTTTGGATTATAATTTTGAAAATTGGATAAGCAATAACTCGAGTGGTAATCAATATCCTTATCTATTTCAATGAGTTTACTCAAGATACAATTTTATCATGATACAAACGAAGCAACAAGTACATGAATGTCTTCGAGAATATATGACCTAATGAGTGCTAGAGTTATGAGATGTAGTCTACACATATCAGTTTTTTTTTTACATAATTTCATCTTATTTATCTTGATTGTCTAAAAAAAAGTGCTTGACAGAGAGAGAGGCTATGACAAAGACCATATTGTATAATTTGTAGCAATAAATGCAAATTAATTGATCACTATCTTCAAAGATGTCAAGATTGTTTCGACAAAATTAAATTTTCAAAAGATTCATCAAATTAGTGCGGCAAATCATCATGCTCGCAAAAGATTCATCAAGTTTTCTGGGCAAAGTCATCAAGCTCACAAGATATTCAAGTTGAAGAAGTTGTTGTCATCACTCTATTTTAAGCAAAAGATTCATCAAACTAGGGCAAAGCTTCTTTGAGCAAAGATCCTCGGATTGAAACAAAGTTGCAATTGCTACTTTATTTCATATAAAAATCTCACAAATTGGGGCAAGCACCAAAGTCATAAATTAAAGACTTCGTCTTTCTATTGGTATTAAGACAAAGCAAAGGATTGGAAGTCAATAAAGTCTTTCATATTCAAGACAACAAATAAATTGAATGGAGTCACATAATTTGCAATTGAACACTAGACTAGAATCTTTTCCCCAAAGGTCTTGAGCCAAATCAAAGAAATGATGCGATGCACGAGATAAAATCTTGAGAAGCTAATGTCTATACATGAGATAAAATCGTGAGAAGCTAATGTCTATTATTAGACATATTATCCAAAAACAAAAGTGACACTTTTGATCCTTCTATTTTATCCGTATCCTAATCATTTGTTTACTTAAGCTAGAAAAGAAATTCAATCACTTATTGCTCCAAAAATTTATCTTTTTCAAAGAAAAATGATTCTTAATCCTCTTATTGGTTATTTTTTTTTATTTTTTCCGATTGATTTAATGGACAGATTAACTAAATAAGACAATACTCGGAATTACTTTTCAACTGTCTAAAGTCGTACAAAGGTTATTTTCAATAGAGCCCACCACATTCAATATCGTTGAAATCATCCTTCTATCAATTAATCCCAAAATCACCTTCAAATGCGCTCACCAACATTGATATGGTTGAGATTAACCTCTCCTCAAAAAACAACGAAAAACAAAAACAAAACAAAAACAAAACAAAAACAAAAAGATTGCTTTAGAAAAAGAAAAAGATGTGTGATCATCTTCCTCCTACATAGACAAATCCTTGTTTCTCTTGATTTCAATGCTACAGGTTGACTAAAAAGAAGATGAGAGAAAACAAGAGGATTGTTGTGACAACTATGGTCAGAAGCATCCTTTCCAAATTTTCATACTAAAAGTTCTCACTCCTTTGCTGCAAATATGCATTATATTTTTAGAAAGACAAAAAAAAAAAAAAAGAAACAAATTTGGGAAAAATTTTGCGGCTTTAGATTATTTTCAAAATCATTTTGAATTGTAGAGTCTTCAATGTGCATATAATGCATAAATTGCACCTCTACCATATTCATTTAATAATCTAGTTCAAGTTTCAACATACATGTGCATTTGTTTCTTGTCAAATTTAATACCAAAGTCATACCTACATTTGCATGCATAAATTGCACTTAACATTCACATTATCATGAACCATAAAATATGCATTCATATCATTTTAGTCACCTACTCTTCATACATGATATTTGGTGAAAACTCAAATCCAAAGCAATCCAAAACCACTAAATCATTTCTTTTGATGATTTTCATCTCAATAATAAAAGATAACATCATGATTTTCTCAGCTGTCATATGCATAAGTCGTATCATCGATATCATCTGTCGAGGATAACTTAATTGCATGTTTTGTCAAGCATATCTACCTCAATTCTTTTAACATTTTGAAAAGGAAAATATTGGCCAAAATCTTATCCTCACCACCCTTGAAAATTTGACAGCTCGTTAATTTTTATAAAGAGTCCCTATTTTTACATTTATTTCTCTTAGTTGGTGGTAAGAATAAGATTTCTCGTTTAACATTGAGAACCAAATCTTGTAGTTCCATTTTTCTTCAGATCCCAAATTGAACTTCGTACGTAGCTCCATTTTTCACCTCAAAATTCTGAGTCACTAGTGTGCATCTTAAAAATGATCAAAAGTATACTTCAATGGTTTCTTTTTAAATTTTTGGTTAAATCGAACCTAATTCTGAAGTCGAGGTCAAAGTCGGTATCCAAAAATAACTTAATTTATAGTTATAGATGGTTGATTAGAGAATCAATGGTACCATTGCGAAAATTATTTGCCAATGAAATTAGAATTCCGCAGGGGAAAGTATTAATGCCGACGAAATGCAAACTTCTATCCTAATTTGGATGTTTTTGTTTGGTTGGCTTTGATACTTTTCCTGATGAAATTTCAATTTTCAGCATTCTACCAATTTTATTTTATTTTAAATTTAATTGTATTTAATTTAATTTTTTTATTTTTTTTTTTAACAAATTTGATACGATACTTAAATTTTCTGTAAACCTAGAAGATAATTTCATAGTGGTAAATATATGCATGACAATACTTATATATGTACATTAGAACCAATCCACGACATTGCATATAAATTATATTCATACAAAGTATATGTTAAAATAAAGATTGTCAAGAAAATATGATAACACCTTTAACTCTGAGCTAAAAAGGTTTGTTTCATCTTCATCTATTTCTAGACAAATTTTACAATAAATAGCCTTCAAATATATATTAATATTCATGACGTTTCATCTCAAAATCAATTAGCATTGAGAGGAGTAACTCATGTCTATTATAAACTTTTGTTAGGTCATTTATCTTTTTAATACGGGATCCTCAACATGCCTCCTCAAGATGGTGTCCTTTTCTGGTTCCTCGATCTTGACTGAGGATCCCATTTTTTTACCGAATGCTCGTTTGAACTCTTGGACTCTCATACCATATTAATATTCATATATTCTATCTCAAAACCAATTATTGGGCTCTGATACCATATCAATATTAATAGGTTCCATCTCAAAACCAATTGACAATGAGAGCTCAAAATGTTAAAAGGAGCATTTAGTAAAAAAAATATGATTTGAACAAGATCAATGAGCTAAAAGAGTCACGATCTTGAGGGGGCATTTAAGGGATCTAACAAGGTTTATAATAGACAAGAGCTACTCCTCTCATTGCCAATTGATTTTGAGATGGAATCCCATGAATATTGATAATATACCTTAAAAAACAAAACAAATAATAGAAAAAAGTTTAGATATAAGCTTAACGTACCAAATGAATTTATAGTGCTTAAGTAACCGAAAATGTGTTTAGAGAGAACTAAACCTATCTAACTCACCTTCAAATGCTTCCAAAATAGTGTCTTTTGCTCCTGAGTATAGATCAAATGTACCTAAAGTGAACTTTGTTTCCCAAAATCCACCCAAAGTAACCCTTAAAAGTGAAAACAAAAAAGAAAAAAAGTACTTCACTCACCCAAACTTGTTGGGATTCATGGAGCGAAATTGACGTTGGAACGATCTAGGGATGAATTGGGACAAATATGGATGAAACATAGGTGAATTGGAGCATTACAGGCCATGGAGGCGAAGAAGGCAGTGTCGGGGAACTGTCACGATTTTTCTGTTTGTAGCGCCATGGTGCTATAGACAACGACATGGCGATGTAACGATGTTCTATAAATATGGTAGCTTCGATTTTAGGGTTCTTGAGCCGTTTTAAGTCATTTTGTGGCAAATTGTAGACAGAGGCTCGGGGTATTGGCAGCACACAAAGAGTGCAAATCGAGATCATTGGTTGGGGTAATTGTATCTTGATTCTTTGTGAGCTATTTCATTCCTGTACCTACGTATAGTCTTAAATAATTAAAAGCTGGGGTTTTTTTTGGGACATCTAGAGGGTGAATATCGAGGTGAGATATTGTAAGTGCTTGTATCCAATCTCTTTTTTAGTGGAACACACATCTGAGTGGAAGGATGGATGTAGCCCATAATCTGTTTGGGTGAACCAGTATAAATTCTTCTGTTGTTTATTTATTTTCCTTTAATCTCTTATTTGTGTTGTGTGATTGTGATTTACTGGATATAAGAGTGGAAGAGAAAATTGCTTTGAGTGATTTAATTTCCCAATCCAAATGTCTCAAAATCACCAAAACTACATTAAAGTCAAGAAAAAAGAGGTTCCTAACTCCCACGTGTCATAAACTCACCAAACTAACCATTCCTAGCTAAAACAAATGTCTATAACTCACCCAAATTCACTCCACATGTCACAAAACTCACTTAACACACTTCAAATCCTACAAACTCACTCAAGGACGCTCTAAATATCACAAAATCACAAAGCTACTTAAAAGCTAAAAAAGAAAACAAGTATAATTCATTCCACATCCCATAAACTTGCCAAAGTAATCCTTAAAAACCAAAACAAACTGTCTACAACTCATTCAAACTCACCCCACATCCCATAAACTCATATAAACACTTCATATCTTACAAAATTACCCAAACTAACCCTTAAAAACTAAAATTAACTTGTCAAACACACTAAAACTCATTCCAAATACCACAAACTCACTTGAACACCCTTCACATTCCATAAACTCGCTCAAACTAACCCTTAAAATAAATGTGTCCAAAATATGTATAACTCATCCAATCTCACTTCAACTCCCACTAATTTATCCAAAACTTACCATTAAAAAAAAGTGTCTAACTCATGTAAACTAACTCTCTATTATCTAGCATGTCTACCATAACTTTAGGATAGCCAGACAATTCATGTCAAAGATCCCACATAGAAAATATCAAAAGATTTTACGAAGTTTATAAATACATGGGTTACTTCTCTGATAGCCAATTGGTTTTGAGATGAAACCTTATGAATATTAGATGCTATCAGACCTCGCCAATTTAATGTCCCTGTATAATTCCTCTTCCACAGAGAATATGTGTTTGGGTTGACTTTTTACTGCAGAAATGTTAGTCGATAGGCCTATTTGACCATAAAAGTTATTTCCCATAATTATTAGCTAAAAAGGTTTACATATTCTTAAAGTAGAACATGCATAGAACATTTTTCGATAATTTGCAATATAAGGTACTTTAGGAAAAATGTGAGGAAAATGCAGTCAAAGTTGGAAGAAAATAACAAAATTCTGTTTGCAGGAAAAAGTTGTCTGGTACTTTTTTGGTCAAAATTTCTTTAAAACGTGTGTTTCACTTAATAAAGGGTAGAGAGATCATTTCCAACATGTTTGAATGAAGCTGGACTGCTATCCTGTTACTTATACAGGAACAGAAGAGAGCCAAAACCGTGTGTCTAAGTCAAGGAAGGATTGTTTATGTCACTTATGTGGAATTATGTCACTCATGCGTTCAATAACTTAAATTCAGGGATAATTAATCCTTTACCCAAAGCCGTAGAGTTCGAGCTTAAGCCAATCATGTTCTAGATGTTGTAGACAATGGGCCAATTTGGAGGATTAGCTAATGATGATCCTTATTCCCTTATAAAATCTTTTATTGAAATAGCTAACGCATTTCAACTTCCTGGTGTCTCTCAGGGACAATATAAGGACTTGGATGAACGTCCTACAACTAGATCTATCACTACGTGGCCGAAACTGATGGAGAAATTTTTGGCAAAGTACCATACTTTGACCAGGAGTGCAGATCTTCGAGAAGACATGATATCTTTTCGATAAAAGGAGAACGAACCAGTTCAATAAGCTTGGTAGCGTTTCAATGAGTTACTCAGGAGATGCCCGAGTCATTGATTGCATGCATCTGTTCAGATCGAGCAATTTTATAGAGGATTGGATCGTCAATCCAGAATGATGTTGAGCACCATAGCCAATGGGTCACTGTTAGAGAAGTCAGTTAATGAGATAGTTGATATTTTGAATAAGACGACGGACATTAATGACCAAGGAGAAATAGGAAGGTCACTACCAAATAAACAAGCATCAACAGGAATCTTTGAGTTAGACATAGCAGCTTCAATGCAAGCTCAAATTGCGGCTATAGACCAGATGTTGAAACAATTGACAATTAAGAAAGAAACTAAAATTGTCACTTCAGTAGCGATTCTTGAACCATTTCTTGATGTACATATTTTTGATATATCATGTGTTTATTGTTGTGATAACTACTTGTATGAAAACTGTTAAGCTAATCCAACGTCTGTTTACTATGTAGGTCAAGGTGCCCAGTGAAATTTCAATCCGTATCCAAACACCTACAACCCTAGATGGAGGCACCATCTGAACTTTTCATGGAGTAACCAAGGAAGAGCTAGTAGCAGTGCGCAAGCACCCGCTCAACAATTCAAGCAAAACTACACCCCTCATAGTTTTCCCACTCAACCTGCGTTGCCACCACAACAGTACAATCAACAAAGAACTCAAAACAATACTCAATAAAGTGGTAACAATGAGAGTTTGGAGGCAATGATGAAAGAATATATGACAAGGAATGACGCTGCAATGAGAAGCTTGGAGATGCAAGTGGGGTAGATAGTAAATGAATTGAAATCTAGACCACAATGTACACTGCCAGGACACACAGAAAATGTGAAGCAAGACCGTGAAGGTAAAGAGCAATGTAAGGCGATCATCACGAGAAATGGACTAAGTTATGACGGGTCCACACTTCCAGATGAAGGAACTGATGCTGCTACACTTGTTCCTACATACAACTCTAATCCATAACCAGAAGACAAAGCCAAACCCATAAGTTCAGAATAGAAAGGTAAGAAAGCCGACAAAGGTATGCAAGTAATGTCTTGCACTACTCCGTAGGTAGGAAATGTTAAGATTCCTCCACCTTTCCCCCAAAGGTTCGTTAAAAAGAATAAAGATAGTCGTTTTAAGAACTTCTTTGAAATTTTTCAATAGTTGCATATAAATTTCTCTCTCATAGATGTTTTTGAACAAATACCTAATTAGGTGAACATGAGACGGTAACTTTAACAAAGTGCAGTAGTGATGCTTTAGGGAATCCATTGTCTGTCAAATGTAAGGACCCAAGTAGTTTCACTATCCCTTACTTGATAGGTGGTAAGAATTTAGGAAGGGCATTATGTGACTTAGAACCAAGCATTAATCTAATGCCTCTTTTTATCTTTAAAGAATGAAATATAGAAGAATCTTGCCCCACTAATGTAACGTTGCAACTAGCCGATAGGTCCATAAAGAAACTGGAAGGGAAAATAGAAGATGTTAAAGTTGATAAGTTTATTTTTCCGACCAATTTCATTATTTTAGATTGTGAAGCAGATCTTGAGGTGCCGATCATTCTTGGGAGGCCATTTGTAGAACTGAAAATACGGTATAAAACGTTAGGAAATGAGATATCACTATGAAGGTCAATGATGAGCAAGTCACCTTCAACGTCCTTTGATGCGATGCATCTCCCAGATGAAGTCGAGGAGTGCTCTGCAGTAGGGGCAACTATGGAGGAACTCCAGAAAATGATTGTGGAAGACTTAGAAGTAGATTTGGAGGTAGCACACAAAGAACGCAAAATTGTGCCAGGTGCAATTTTGCCTTCTTTGTCTGCGGCCTCTAAAAGAAGTTCAAGTTTTTGTAGTAAACAGTAGCTGATTTGAAAGCCTTGTAGTTGTCGATCATTGAAGCTCCAAAATTGGAGAAGAAACCCCTACCTTCTCATTTAAAATATGCATATTTAGGTTTAAATGATATTTTTCTAGTTATTATTTCTTCGTATTTGATTAATGAACATGAATCTTTGCTTTTGCAGGTATTATCTAAGTACAAGAGGGCGATTGGATGGATCTTAGCGAGCATAAGAAGAATTAGCCCAACTTTTTCCATGCACAAAATCATCTTAGAGGAAGGAGCCACCAATTCAATCGAGGGCCAATGCAGGCTCAACGCAAAAATGAAAAAGGTCATGAAAAATGAGATAATAAAATGGTTAGACGCTGGGGTGATCTACTCTATTTCAGATAGCAGCTGCGTTAGCTAAGTTCAATGTGTTTCGAAGAAGGGTGGTATGACAGTAATAACCAACGATGACAACGAGTTGATCCTGACGAGAACAGTGACTGGTTGGAAAGTGTGCATGTACTACCGTCGCCTAAACAAGGTAACTAGAAAAGACCATTTTCCACTTCCTTTTATTGACCAAATGCTTGATCGTCTTGCACGAAAGGAGTGTTATTGCTTCCTTGACGGGTATTCTAGTTACAACCAGATTACCATAACTCTAGAGGACCAAGAAAAGACCACTTTCACGTGTCCCTACGACACATTAGTCACTCGGTCTTTGTAACGCTCCTACCACCTTCCAAAGATGCATGACTGCTATGTTTTCTAACATGGTAAAAAGCACGGTAGAAATATTGATGAATGATTTTTTTGTGTTTGGAGAGTCTTTTGAAGTCTGTTTACAAAATTTGGAAAATGTTTTAAAAAGATGTGAAGAGACTAACCTTATGCTTAACTGGGAGAAGTGTAATTTTATGCTACGTGAAGAGATAGTCTTAGGTCACAAAATTTCAGGGAAAATGAATTGAGGTCGATAGGGCTACGATAGACATGATTGCCAAATTACCCCCACCCACTACTGTAAAAGATGTTAGAAGTTTTTTAAGACATGAGGGTTTCCACCGTCGTTCTATTAAAAATTTTGCACAAATTCCTAAACCTTTGTGTCAGTTGTTAGAAGTGGATCCGCCCTTTGATTTTGATGACAACTGTTTGATAGCTTTTGAGATATTTAAAGATGCACTTAGTTCAGCTCCTATCATAATGAACCAGATTGGAACTTACCATTTGAACTAATGTGTGACAAATTTTGCAGTAGGTGTGATGTGGGTCAGCGAAAAGGTAAAGTTTTTCATCCTATTTATTATGCAAGTAAAACTTTGAACAATAGTTAGTTAAACTACACTGTGACTGAGAAAGAGCTTTTAGTTGTTGTTTTTGCATTTGACAAATTTCACTCATACTTAACTGAGGTGATAGTCTGTACTAATCATTTTGCATTAAAATATCTTATTGCTAAAAAATAAGCCTAGCCTAGGTTAATTAGATGGATATTATTGCTACAAGAGTTTGATTTAGAGATAAGAGATAGAAAGGAACATAAAACCAAGTAGCAGATCACTTGTCTAGGCTAGAATCTTCTTTACAACATGATAACTATGAAATTAAGGAACATTTTGTTGATGAACCTCTGTTAGTCATTTTTTACGTCCCTTGGTATGCTGATTATGCAAACTATCTGGTTAGCAACATAATTATTAATGATTTAGGTAAGCACCAGATTAAAAAGTTCTTTCATGATGTTAGGTTTTATAGATGGGATGAATCCTTTTTATTCAAATTAGGATGTGACAATATTATTCGCAGGTGTGTTAATGAGCATGAACAGAAGGAGATTCTGGAGGCGTGCCACAAATCACCATATGGTGGACATCTTACTGGACGTAAGACTGCAGCGAAGATCCTCCAAAGTGCTTTCTTTTGGCCGTTCCTATTCCGAGACGCTCACATATTTGCTCAACGTTGTGACCGGTGTCAAAGATCAGGTAACTTCACATGGAAACATGAGATGCCCCTAAACCCAACATTGGAAGTTAAGTTGTTCAATGTTTGGGCCTCGACTTCGTGGGTCCATTCCCGTCGTCATTCGGTAAGAATTACATTCTATTGGCTGTTGACTATGTTTCGAAATTGGTTGAGGGTCCGGCCCTACTAACAATGCCAAGGTAGTTTCTCTCTTCTTGCAAAACTTTATTTTCACGAGATACAGTACACCTAGATGCTTGATTAGTGATGAGGGCACGCACTTTTTAAATAGTGCAGTGAGTAATTTGTTAAAAAAGTATAACATCCATCTTAAGATTGCCACTACATATCACCCTCAAACTAATGGATCAGCAGAGATACCCAATAGTGCAATAAAATCAATTTTAGAGAAATTTGTGAATGTGAATAGGAAGGACTGGGCTATTAAACTTGATGATGCATTATGGACTTATAGAACTGCTTATAATACTCTGTTAGATATGTCCTCATATCGTATTGTTTTCGGTAAAGCATGTCATCTTCCACTAGAATTAGAACATAGAGCATTTTGGGCTACGCGGAAACTAAATTTTGATTATTCTTTGCAGGTGAAGCAAGGTTGCTTTAGTTAAATGAGTTTGATGGGTTTCGCCAGTTTTCTTATGAAAATGCTAAGATGTATAAAGAACAAACCAAAAAATGGCACGATAAGAAAATAATGGATAAGAATTTGGAACCTGGAGACTCAGTATTATTATTCAATTCTAAATTAAGGTTTTTTCTAGGTAAACTTAAGTCTAAATGGTTGGGTCCATTTGTAGTTAAACGTGTTTATCCACATGGAGCTGGGGATTTAAGTGATTCGAAAGGTAATATTTTAAAAGTAAATGGGCATCTAGTAAAGAAATATTTTGTTAGCATATTGACAAAGGTACAACCTCTGTACTACTGAAAGATCCATGAAAAAACAGTGAGAACAGTTCCTTTGTTAGTGTTGAGGGTGTTTTTATATAAATTATTTTTTGTCTTATTTTTGCAAAATTTTTACACCTTTCTTTGTGCTTTTTTTTTTGTGTAGAATTCAAATCTAATTTTTGTTTTTGCATTTGAATTTTGCAGAATCAAGATCCAACCCATCTCAAAATTGCGCCAGGCACAATTTAAGAAAAAAATGGGATTTTCGAAATTTGATTAGTGCTTTCATGGGCTTGAGTTGGGTTATGTTTAAATGAGCTTTGGGCTATTTTAAAACATAAGAGGCTCTAATTCCCTCATTTGTGTTTTTCACTTCTCCAAAATCCCAACTTGTTTTCAAATTTATCTCATCAAATCATCAAGAATCCCCAAAATCTCTCACGCCTCTCTCTTTTCGACAAACTTAGAGTAAAAGTGTGGAGTTTCTCGTGGTGATCGTGAATCAAAACGTCAAGAACCATGGAAGGCTCCTCCTCCTCCAAACCATGCGACAAAGAGAAGGGGAAGAAGAAGGTGATGCTTCCACCACCTACTCCACCGGGTATGATCCCTCTTGAACCCCGTCAAATCTCGCATGAAAGGATAATTTTTTATTCTAGCTTGCAAAGAAAGAAACTAGAAGAAGCTTTAAGAATGAACCCTAGAAAGAATCTATCCATAAGCAATGAAAATTATGAAAAAATGACTTTAGAACCTCATGTTGGGTTAATGAAGGAGGCCATAGTGAAAAAAGATTAGAAGAATTTAGCGAGCTCTACCTTAGAAAAACTCAACCTGTGGGTGATAAAGGTTCTGATTTAGATGAAAGAATTCTTAGGATTAATGAGAGAATTGACATTGAGAATAAGAAAAGGGAAATCAGGGATAATGAGAATGAGGAAATTTGTGCAAAGATTGCGGAATTAAACCAAAAATGGCAAAGGTTTATGGAAAATTCAAGGAGGACGAGTGAAGAAATTCAAATTGAATTAGATGGTATGAATAAATTCCATAGGTTGAATTCCCCACAAAACAACCCCGTTTCCGATTCTTTAGAGTTGTCTATCCCTACCCCTCTTTCCACTACTGTTGCAATGGATGTAGAAGGTTAAGAACATGTTAGTGGGGTGATTCTGAGCACGACACAGAGCCATTGGAGCATTCAGATTCGGTCACGGTCAAAATCCATTGCCGAATTGTGCATGGTATAATTGTGGAGAGCACTTCACCTGCCACTCTACAAGGTATTTCGTCTCCTACTTTTCCAAATCTTATTTTGACTAAAAGCCTTTAGTTTTTTATGATTTAGAAGAGGAAAGAACGACTGCGGAAAGTTTGGTGGCTTTGAATAATGCAATGGCAGAAGATCCATTAGAGGATGATGGAAAAAGTAGGGAAGCTCAAGAAAGACCGAATGTTGATGGAGAGCAAGAGGATCTTGGAGATTTACCTAAAGAAGTACATGGAGAAGAGTGCAAGGAAGAAGAAGAAAATGATAATATCTCCCAATATGAAGTGCGAATACGTACTCGGTGCATGAGTCGCAGCAATATGAAGATGAGGCTCCTACAAGTGCAGGAAGGAACATCCGGCCCTGAGGATGACCCAAACGAAGCTACGAAGGAATCATCTTCCTCTTCTTCTAAAGGTATAACCCATTCTTTTTCGAGTTTGAATTTTTCTGACCCCAACTTTGTTGTTGTTGCAGAGAACTCAGAGGAAGAGGTGTGCTTGGCTAAAGTGGTGAAGAAAGCAACCAAAAGAAAACTTTGGCCCAAATTTCGCCTGACGCAATTTCGAGACTGTGCACTCAAGCCGCTGTAGCACATTTGGCTGCCCAAAAAGCAACTAAGGCTGGTCCATCTAAAAAAGCCAAGAGGCTCAGGGCATTTGAAGAGTCAGAAGAGCATCTTGAAGAGGATAATGAAGAGAGCCCACTTCTACCAAGCAACAACCATCAAAAGCCAAAAGGGTAAGGTTGGAAGTGAAAAAGCCTGACTTCACAGCCTTTGGTATCATGGTTGAAAAGGGATTCAATGATGAGCAAGAGCTCATGCCAGAATACTTCAAGCAACGACTTATGGAGAATGGTTGGAAAAAGTTGTTTGCCTCACCTACGTGGGTGCAGAATTTTATGCTGCCATCCACCCAAACCGAAGAGATGCTGTGAGAGTAAGGGGTAAAATGGTAAAATTATCTCCATTGGTTATTAATACTCACTATGTGTTGCTGGATGTGTTTGATGCAATAGGTAATGAAGTTTTAGGGCATCCGATGAATGAGCAATTGGAGAGGCACGTAAACTCATTTGCATGCTGTACAAGTCATGGACCGTCTCGACAACAAGGAAGTTGTCCTTAAAACCCCTTGATGTCAATGAACAAGGCAAGATCTGAACGTATGTGGTGAAGAAACGATTGATACCGACTTCCCATGATTCCTCCATTAAGTGCAATAGGGTGATGATGATGTACATTCAGATGAAGGGCATTAAGTTCAATTTTGGTGAACTCATAAGAAACGAAATTCGGAGTTGTTCGGAGAAAATGGTAGGTCAACTTATTTTTCCTGGACTAATAACAGAATTGTGTTTGAAAGCAGGTGTGGAGGCTGATGATGAGGATGTCGTGACTCCTAAGAGGCCGGCCACATCCATAAGGAGAGTTTAGGGATACTCGATCGTTCGGGAGGAAGATTCTCTCATTACCGTCGCGGATCCTGAGACCCGAGATGTGGTTACGAGAGAACAATACGATGAGTTAAGGTACGAATACGATCTGCTCTTGGCTACTCAACATACCACATATGAGTTTTTCAAGGGGCTTTATGGAGATGGTGCACCTTCTCTTTCCACTGAACTCAAGGCCGACTTGCCTTCTTCCTCATGACCTACCGGCGATGATTCTTCGGATGATGACTAAGGGAGTATATCTCTCTTTTTGCTTAATATTTGATATATTTTTTGGATTTCAATCTTGTATGTTAGGTTGTTTAGGTTTCTTTTTGTTCTTTTAGTTTGCTTGTTAGGTTGTTGGTTTTAGGATAGTTTTTTGTGGGATGATTTGATGTTAGTTAGGAATGTTGGTTGGGTTCCTGCATTAAGTTCAAACTTTGCATGTTTCCTTCTTCTAGCTACAAGTTTGTCCTTAGCTTCTTCAATAGCATCTTTTCTAAACTCTCAGCATGCTCATCTTGAGGGTAGTAGCCTATATATGACGGTGACTTCGTCAAAACCATTGTCGACATCATTTTATGTCGGGTTGCTACCTAAAGAGTTTCTATGAGTGCTTGTGGTTAGAAACCGATGTTAGTGAGCGAAAACCTCAAGGACTAGCAGTCGGTCCACGTGTCTTCTTGATGTAAAACTTTTGAATCAAAATGGAAGTGTGCATATTCCTTGGTTTTGTAAAAAGTTTTGTGTTCTAGAAAAGAAGAGAATTTAGAAACATTTTTACTTTCAAAACAAGAATGGTTTCTGGTATATTGGCTTGACAATAAAGTTAGGATGTTTAACTTGTAAAAGTTTTTCCTGAGACGAATATGATTCATTTACTTAGAATCTTTGGATTTTTGCTCATTCATCTTTCTAGCATATTGATTGTTTCAAATTTGTTGTTGTTGTTTTTGCTTGAGAACAAGCAAATAACTAAGTTTGGGGGCGTGTTAGGGTTGACTTTCTATTGCAGAAACGTGTGTCGGCAGGCTTGTTTGACCACAAAAATGAGCCATTTCCCATCATTACTAGCTAAACAAATTTACATATTCTTAAAGTAGAACATGTGTAGAACATTTCTAGATAATTTGCAATATATGATACTTTAGGGAAAATGTGAGAAAAATGCGGTCAAAGTTAGGAGAAAATAACATAATTCTATTTGCTGGTCTAACATTTCTTCAAAACGTGTGTTTCACTTAATGAAAGCAGAAGGGTCATTTCCAACATGTTTGAATGAAGCCAAAACCGTGAGCCCAATTCAAAGAAGGATTGTTGAGAGAGTCTCAATCCATTTCCACCTAAAATGGTGGGAAGTTTGACCAATTTGAGGGCTTAAAAAAGGAAGCCACTCCCCCAGCAGCAAAGCATCCATTCTCATCTTGTTTTCATCTTCCTTTCTCTTGTTCTTAGCTGTAGAGTTCATTCATAGGGTTTAGATTTACATTTTAGTTGTTCGTTTCTTGTATTTTCACTCTTTTACTTATCGTAGTTTGTTGGTACGAAAATGCGTTCCTTATGTGCAAGTGTACACTTTCGTTGTAGCAAGTAATAAAAAGTTCGATCCACAAGGAATGTTAACTACACACTCTAACAATGCTTCTTGAAAGCTAAAATATAGATGCAAACAATTCTTAGATAACTCAAACGAACAGGATGTCATAAAAACTAAAGAACTAATCTGCACACTAACTATTGTTGACCCACACTAAAGTCAGGTTCAATTTAACTTCTAACAAGATGGTAATCAGTGAGTGAGGTTAATTAACTTCTTGTTAACAAGGTACAAGGTTTGAACATAACTTATCCTTGGTTTCTTAAACAATTTTGTAGCATTAACAATGTAACTATCGGTCAAACAGACATGGAGTCTTTCTAAGTTTACTAGATTTTCTGCTGTAAGGGTTTATCGACAAACTTTACACAATATTTAAAAGCAGTTTATATCCATGCTAGGTGAGCCCTATTGCTAAGCACTCACTCTCTAACACAAGCAAAATGTAGCACAAGTTGAAGTTTATTGCTCTTCATTACACTTTTCCAAGAGTTAACAAAGAGATATTCCAACCATGGTGATCAAGGATGCTGAAGCATAACAACAACTCAATACACATGCATTATTAACGCTAACAGCATAGTATATAGCTCAAGAAAAGAGTCACGACCTTTCTCTTTTACAAATAGGTTTAACTACGCACAGTCATGGGAAGAATAAAAAGAAACAATGGAGTGATACAAAGGGAAAAATGGGCGCAAGAAAGAAACAGAGGAGCTGAAGGTTCAGCTCCTTATGGGCTTCTCTCCCTTTCCTCTGCTTTAGCACAACTTCGAAACTCCACCTTCTTCTTGTCTTTCTTAAACTGGGTTCTTGGGAGAATGTCTTGAAGTGAGGGATGATTGATGTCAAAAGTCTCTTTGGAGGCTTCCTTTAATGATGTTTTTATACCCCATTTTATTTTTAGGACAACAAACAACATTCGTGGGGCCACAACTCTCACTTCCAGGTGATTCTTCATTTACAGCGGTAATTCCCCTTTTTACAACTCTGTCACTGTCACTGTCAGTCTGCTGCTTTTCTGTACTTTTTCTGATTGTGATGCTGTAGCATAGTTGATGCTGCAATAAAGAACCAAAAATTAAAACTTGTAACAAAAATCGCAAAACTAAGAAGAATGACACATATTAATTAATTTTTGGAATCACTACGTTTATATTGGGGATCGTGTGGTTATCCTTAACTAAAATGTACTAAATCTCAAGCCCAAATAACTCTCTTTTGCAGAGTTATAATAGCGCCTTTAATTCAAGTTTGTACTTCCGTTCTTCATCTATTCTGTTCTTTTAAAGTTCTTAAGAGAGTTTACACTCCCCTCACGCTCGAAAGAGAAGAGGGTTAAGCTATAACTCTTAGTATGCCTTGGTACATTTTATCGACCTCTCTGTGGAATGTCTTACTCAAATGATTTGATTTTCAAACATGCTCGGAATTTGACCAGATTGTGCCTGACGCAATCTTGGGTTGATTTCTAAAAAATTGTCTTTACGTCTTTTTTCCATTTGGCCAATGCGAATTTGATTTATGTACTAAAGTCCAACTCTGAGAATGGTGGGTTAGGTAAAATAATAAGAAACCAATATGGGATGTGAGTTAGACATAAGTGCATAAAATACGGTCCTAGACATAAGCCCTCTAACCCATAAATGAAAATGAGTTGATTACTTTCTAGGATTCTAATCACACATAGAAATATGATTATAAGTTACCCTAGCCTCTGCAGCAACCAAAAGCGGTTTGTGAAAGAGTAGCACTCATGTGCCCAAGATTTAGCCAAATAGTGGCTGGTGCATTTTTCCCAAAGTGTGTTTCTTCCTTATTTCCCATCAAAACTAAGGTAGGAAGCAGAGAGGTTGAGTTTTATTAAATTGCTTGCTATTTGAAACCCCAAACAACAACATTTTTTCACTATTTTCTTCATAAACCACCATTGCATCTTTGAACCATTCACTTCTTAAAAATGATTTTGAAAGCACAAGTCCCTGAGGATTCGACCTTTGATTACTCCCAAGTATTACTTGTGACCGTGTATGCTTGCACGTGTCTCTTATCTTTAAAGGTAGAGAAAGTTTCAACAATATGCAAACACAACCACAATATGCAAATAGGAAGAGAACTATAAAGAATAAGAAAACGACACCGCAAATTATACTGGTTTACCACTAATGGCTACGTCTAGTCTTTCACTCAGATATGGGTAATTCATCAATAATGTTAGGATTAGAATACAAAGTTGTCCCCAAAATATCTCCTAGAGGTCCCAAAAAAAGCCTCCTAACTTCAAATTATTTTAACACAATTAAGACTTAGGTACAAGAATGAAAAACTCACACAATAATCGAGAACAAATTATCCCAAAAATATTGATCTCGATCTACCATTTCTATGTTGTCAATACCCAAGTCGTTGTCTCAAAATTGCCACAAGAACTCTTAAGGATGGCTGCTCCCCTTTTGAAACTGCTACTGGGGCCACCAACCCCCTTTTTGTTTCTTCACTCACTGCTCAAAAAATAAATTATAATAATAGCGCATATATATATATATAAACGAGGGCAACAATAAAGTTTAGCCTTCATGGCTCAATAGCTTCCATTCTCTCTTTTTTTATTTATTATTTTGTATCCATGATCCCAACAATCTTCCACTTGGAAACCACAATAACAAATTTCGCCTCCCACTGCATCAACAGTGTCCCATCATCTGACACCCTCTGTCAATGCACAGTTTTGACTTATCTATCAACAAACTGATTCACACTGCCCGGTGCTACCCAAGCTCTGTTTGTGATTGCCCTGAGACTAAGCAATCCTACATGATCTTGTCTCCCACATGTTAAAGATAGCCACGTGTCCTACTCGATCTAAGTGGTCCCCATCGCTTTCTTTCTCGATCGTACCCAATGACCTCTAAAGGAAGATTCCCCTTATGACTTGGCACTCCCACTCAAGTTTGTTACCTTTCTAGAGACATCACTCTTGACTTCAATACCAACTGTAGTCTTCTCCATCAATGCAGTCTCTCACCTAGGTAACTTCATCAGCACGCCAAACCGTCTTACAACTGGGGGTTGAAATTGACAACATGTTGAACACCTCATTGAGTTGTTCCCCTTACCCTTTCCTCTAATTTCCAGCTGGTGTACTTGAACTGATGGCAAATTCTTCTGATCTGTTCTGGTTGTCAATGCTTCTAATTCTTTCAAGTCTCGCCCTAAACCGTCTGCAGCTACTCTGTCTCTCAGATCCCCTCGCAACCTCAAACTCATATACATAAACAGAATATCTCTTGTGGCTTGTTGCTACCACCTTGGATTCCCTCTTAAGCTTCCAGCAATCACTAACAAACTCACTGTTGTAGCCATCGTCGTCTAGCTTCCCTACAGATAACAAATTAAATCTAAAGCTACGAATATACCTGACGCCTCGTAGCACCAACTTGGCCCCTTCGCCTATCATCAAACAAACATCTGTAATTCTTTTCACCTTGGAGATACTTCAATTCTCCATTCTCACAAACCCATAATCACATGTAGTAAGAGATGAGAACCAATGTCTGTCTAAAGAAACATGCACTAATGCTGCAGTGTCTACTACCCACTGGTCTACAAATGTGTTCTTCTCAACACAAGCCAGAAACTTTTCATTATGATCTTCTTCTATTACAACGTTTGTAGAATTGTTCCCCGACTAAAAATCTTCTTTGAACTTTCTGAAGGGGATGTGAATCCCGGAGTGGAAGCAGTAGAACGCATTCTTGAATTGCTTATGAAATTGAAAACACCGAAAAATATAAAATAGGGAAAATTGTTGGATTTTACCTTTGAAGACTCTTCTTCGTGTAATCCCAATGAGACAACACCACTTGATCTTCCTTGCTATGTTTCTCGGTCGAGAATCTAGATTGTAGGATCTAATTGGAAGGGATTGAGAGTGTAAGAGAGTTGAGAGATTTTTTTAGTTTTTTTTTTCTTTTTTACCATTACTTTAGGGTTCAGCTTACTATTATATTTATAGGGAGGGAAAATTCTAACACCATTACGATATCTTATCATTTTGAATATGAGATATCTTCTCCTAGATTTAGCGAAAATCCCAAGACCAGGATATCTTCCTCGTTTTAATAAATAATAAAAAAATTAATTAAATCAATTAATAATTAATTAATTTAAATTAAAATATTAATTATTTAATTAATTAATTAACAATTAATTGTTTTACTCTTAATTAAATATCACACATTTAATTAAAACTATATATTTGAATCATACTCAAATGCATCTCTCTTGTATAACTTATAGTTTTAATATGAATACAATTCATATTAATTATTTGAATCTTATTCAAATATTTCTCTCATAACATATAGTTTAATTTGAACTTTTATTAAAAAATAAACTATATATATAATGTATCAACATATACATTATATACATTTCCTGATATACAAATTTTGAACATTTCAAATTCTCTCAAAATCTTGATCGTCGTTTTACTCGTTGTGAGCTAGCAAGGGGACCTAATGGACCTACAGATTATATGCTCCAACGATACGAGATTAATCAATCAAACTTATTAATCAGTTTAATCAACATTTGTTAACTGCGGGTCACTCCATTAAAGACCCGCAGCTGCACTCATATTTTCGTGTCCACGGATGTACGGCCATTAATGGTAATTCAATCCTTCACGAGTGCTCATAACTATAGTTGGGTCAAATTACCGTTTTGCCCCTGAGTTACATCTTGCTCCTTAAATACCACTGCTCCTCTAATGAACAACCCGGTAATGGTCCGACCAATAACCGGGCGTCCCCCTCGAGCCAGTGAGAGGATGGGGCCCCTTGTTCAAGTCCCGGAGTCAGCATGTAAGGGAACACTCATCTACTTCCCTAAAGTCAGGAAGGAGTGAATTTCATCTTGTGTAGTTATTTTCCCAGCTCCCTACTCGGTCTGGTCCCCAAAATGGTAGGATTATTGAGTCGGCAACCCGAGCCACTCTTACACATACAAATCAAAGAACGGTTCTTTATAGGCAGGAGTCTATAACTCACTCAGGATTAAGATCAAGTTGCCTGGTCATCCAATGATATAACAATCTATTAACTAACCATGTTAGAGCCAATGATTAATTATTTCGCGGTCCGGTCTTATACAAACTCATTGTATAGGATACCCCCACTTGCATGTCTCTATGTGAACGACCTGGATAAAGTCGTTTGTAACTATTACAAAGTGGGTCGTATCCATAGTGTTACCAAGATAATGTATCCAACCTTATCCATGTACTATAAACCATTTAGGTTTTTACTGGAACATTATCTACTTGTATATCGAATATATATTGTATATAAAAAATATACGCTGTATATTAAATATATATTGTATATCAAATATATACATTGTATATTAAATATATATTGTATATAAAATATATACATTGTATATTAAATATATATTGTATATCAAATACATACATTATATATTTAATGTATTCTATATCAAATATATATTGTTCCAGTTACATTAAATAACCTTAGATCTTAGTTTATTGGAATATGAGTAATGCAAAGAAATAATATGATAACTCTTTATTGAATAAATAATTCGTCCATAAATTACAAATACACGAGTTAAGGACACCAAACCCAACACTTTCTACAAAAATGTTTCATGTGTCCCTTCTTGTGTTAGTAATAACACTTCACTCCCCCACTGGAACTCTCATTACCCCTGTTATATCTCTGTTGCTGCTTCCCGTTGTAATTCATCTTTGTCTTCCCTTTATTATGAGTTACCAAAGCTGATTCAATCCCGTTTTCTGCCCCTGACTTAGATGTAGACATTTTCCCTAATTTTCTACGGGCTTCTCGTATAAGATGGCATCACAAATAGCTGAAAATTTCAAGCTATTTTCCCCTAGTGAATTCGACACCGCGGTCTTCATCGTCTCCCAACTGTCAGACAAAGATGTTAACAGCCTCATAGCCTCCACCTCTTCATCAATCTTGATACCCATCGCTTCTAATTTGTTTAAGATATCGGTGAGCTCATTAATGTGGGAATTCACCAAGGTTCCCTCCTCCATGTAGATATTAAAATACTTTGTGCATTGAAGTATTTTTGTATTGGCAAAAGCTTTTTCATACCTATCTTGCAAGGCCTTTAATAGTTTTTTCGTTGTAGTCACTTTCGCGACTAGCTTACAAACATTAATCGACAACGACATTCTGATGTTCGCAACGACCTGCTCATCCATCTCATTCCAATCCTTGTCAGTCATCTCCGCTGGTCTCTCCTCCAAAGTTTTGTGTATCTTCTTGCACGTAAGAAGATCCTTTACCTGCATCTTCCAAAAACTGAAATTCTCTCTGGTGAACTTTAGAATCCCTTCATAATAACGGTGTGCGTGGTATTTGTCCCCCATGATGCTGCAACCCTACAGTTCTGATACCACTTGTTGGAAAATTTAATTTCCCTGTATAATTTTCCCTTCCATAGAGAATATGCAAACACCAACCACAATATGCAAATAGGAAGAGAACTGTAAAGAACAAGAAAATGACACCACAAATTATCCACTTAGATGTGAAGCCCCCTAACTTCTAAGTATTTTAACACAATTACTACGTAGGTACAAGAATGAAAAACTCACACAATAATTGAGAATAAATTCCCCAAAAAATATCGATCTTGATCTACCCTTTCTATGTTGTCAATACTTAAGTCGTCGCCTCAAAATTGCCACAAAAAAAACCTCAAGGATGGCTGCTTCTCTTTTCAAATTGCTATTGGCCGCCAACCCCCTCTCTGCTTCTTCACTCATGGCTAAAAAAACAAATTATAATAACAACACACACACACATATATATGTGCGTGAGCACTAAAACGACGGCAATAATAAAGTTGTGCCTTCATGACCGAATAGGCATTATTTTGGTCCCCTTCCACATTCTCTTTTATTATTTTTTTTATTTATTATTTTGTATCCATAATCCCAACACAGCCAACATTTGTGAGCCCAAAAGAGTCACCATCTTGAGGACGTATGTTAAGGATCCTACATTGAAAAAATCTCGGGACATAACAAGAGGTTTATAACTACATGGACGACTTCTCTCATTGCCCCCAATATTAGTGTGAGCCCAAAAGAGTCACTATCTTGAGGGGCGTGTTAAGGATCACACATTGAAAAGATTAAGAGACGTAACAAAGTTTATAATATATGAACTACTTCTCTCATTGCCAATATATAGATTTTCAAAAATTATCTAGTTTTAATACTCCTAAATAAACTCAAGCAAGCTAAAATAGTTCATACGGTGCCAAAATGAATCCAGAACACATAACCCACCCCCCCCCCTAAACTCAATCATAGCTAAAATTGTTCCTAAACTGACAAAATGAACTTTAAACTGAAAATCAACCGAGCTACAAGACATTTTCGAACCTTTAAGGGACAAAAATAATGCCTAAACATGCTTGACCCACTCCTAAGCCCTTCTAAACTAGAACGTTGTGCACCAAACTAACTAAAACTCAATAAATTTCATTTGAGACCTTAATAAACAAAAAACGTGTGCCTTAACAGAGCTCAAAGTGCCTAACTCATTCCCAAAACCTTTCAAAACTAGAATTTTATAAACGAAACTAGCTTAAAACGTGCCTAACATAAAAATTTTAGGACCTTAAAGAACCGAAGATGTTCCAAAAATAAGCCAAACCTACCTACCTCACTCTAAAGAATTTATCAAAACAAAACAAGGTACAAAAATGCAAAAAAAAAAAAAAAGAATTTCTCAAAACACAATACTCATTAACCAATCACTTGATCTTCACACGATATAATAAAATGAACTGGAGCCATCAAAGGAACTAAATTAAATACATGCAAACCAGAAAAAATAATTAAAAAAAAACAGAGTGATTACCCCATTGGAGATTTGAGAAATTGTGCTATATAAGGTGAAATCACAATAGAGAAGGGACACCCGCGTCAAAGAGAAGATAAGCGCAATGCTAGAAGATAAGCGCAATGCTAGAAACGAGAGAGACTATCAATATTCATGAGATTCTATCTCAAAACCAATTGGTAATGAGAGAAGTAGTCTGTCTATATTATCCCTTATCTTTTTATTATTTGGATCCTTAACAGCCCCATCAAGATAGTGGTTCTTTTGGGCTTGCCAATCTTTGCCAGATATCATTTTTGAATGGGATGCTTGTTTGAGCTTTTTGGACTCTAATACCATATCAATATTTATGGTATTCCATCTCAAAACCAATTGGTCAAAAAATGAGATCCAATCAAGATTGGTGAGCTCAAAATAGCCACTTTCTTGAAGAGGCATGTTAATGATCCAACATTGAAAAGATAATGGACCTAATAAAGATTTATAATTTACATGGACTACTCTTCTAATTTCCAATTGATTTTAAGATGGAACTCTATGAATATTGATAGAGACAACATTGAGAGAAAAGAGGAAAAAGGAAGAAATTGCAGCGTAGAAAACGAAGGGTGGAAATGTAGAAAGTGTAGAAGTAGAACGGACGAAATTAAGTGAGAGAAAGAACCTCTTGGTGGAGACTCCCCGAGTACAGAATATGTTTTTGTTTAACCGACCTATCTTCTTTCGAGAAGCGTGATTATATCCATGGACAATCGTACCTCATGTCCTCTTGGTCAGAGACAGATACTAATTACCACTAAGCTAAGTTCATGTTGACAATGAAAGTTAATTAATTAGTTTGGTATCACTAGAGCTTATAATTTGGAGGTCTGACCTCATTGCTATATTGTAAAAACTTTGATAGATCAATGAAAGAAATTAAAATTCAATTTGAAAAATGTTCGAATTCATATTTAATGCATTGGATACATTACTAAAGGAAATAATGATGTATTTGATACATTAAAGAGCTTATTTTATTAATATATAACTTATATTGATAAAAATATTTATTTGAATGAGATTCTGAATGAATGATTTTAAAATAGAGATATTAAAAAATATATATTTGAATTTGACTAAATATTATATCCTAAATCCCTATAAATAAGACCCTAGGGTGCAAATGGGTTGTGTTGATTTTCAGACAGACCTAAACCAACCCTAAGTGGGTTAGGTCTAGATATGTTCATAAAACCCCTGTAATTAAAGCAATTATGGATTTGTTGGGGGAGAGGAGAGAGGGTGGGAGGGGAGGGAATACTCTGCACAAAATAAATGGTAAGAAGGCGGTGCTAAGGTAGGTTAGGACCTATTTGGTAGAGAATTTAGATCTTTATTTCTTGTTTTCAAATTCACTGAATCAATTCCATTTAGTGAATATCTTGTGATATAGTGCAAGAGTGCAACTCGTTACTTTAGCTAGTTAATGCAAAATTAATTTAATTAATTTTGTATTGTTTCAGCTAATTTATGAATACACAAGTTTCTCGATCATTAGCTCACAAAATCATGGATGAATTAAGTAAGAAAAATAAAAAAAATGTTGAAATATTGAAATTTATGTTTAATGTATTTGTAGAACCAAAAAATTTGGGCCAATCATAAACGGTCACATCATTATCTATTTTATTTAGGGATTAATTATATATTAACCCTAAATTAAAATTAAAGATAATTTGACAATTAAAATATGTAATTGGGTCATATGAGTATTGGGTTTGGAATCGATTTGGTCACAAACTTGGCCCAAAACCCAATTTACCATCGAGTAAAGTGGATTAATATTTAAATTTAAATAAATCCATTTAAAGAATTGGGCTTGACCCAAAATTATCCAAACTCAATGGCCCACCAAAGCCTATCGAAACTTCTATAAATAGAGGGGACCTTATTCATTTTGAAGGTTCAGAATTTCAGAATTGAGAGAATTCACACCAAATTGAAGACTCTTTTGAAAACTTGAAGATTCGAAGACCAACTTAAAGACTTTGAATACTTGAAGATTTGAAAACTTTCGAAGAACATATAACTTCGATCCAAATTCAAGAACAAGCATCTCAATCTTCACATCAAGTTCGAGAGAAAGAATCAGAGGATAAAGATTAGAGATTGAATTCACTATACAACACATACTACAAATATAAAAGTTCAACTCCACGAAATATAATTTCTCCGGAAATCTCGTGTGAACAGTATTAGATACATTTAAAGACTCATTAATGGACATTTAATTTGTTGCAGAATCAGTTAGAGAAAAACAAAGTAAACAGAAGAGAAAACACTCACTCGACTGAAATTTTATTAAATTTGGTGACTTATTTTGTCTACTGGTAAATGATTGTGAAAATTATTTATCAAGAATATTTTTCCCTTCTATATTAGTGTTGGGATTGGTGTAGTCAAAACGACGTCAGAACGAGCTAGGGATGAGTCGCGATCGAGCCGAGATGAGTCGGGGTCGAAGTGAGGATGAAAAACAGGAAAGCCGGGCGCTGCAGGCCACTCGAGCCTAGAAGACAGTGTGCGGGGCCGATGTAGGGCGCCACGGTGCTGTCCTGGTGGGCGCGCGGGTGCAGTTTTGCATCAGTAGCGCCATGCGCTGTGTCGATGTTTATATAAGTGCAGTTTTGGGTTTTTAGGTTTTTCAGTCGAACAAGGGGTTTTTTAGCAATCGTTTTCATAGGGTTTTGGCAGCTAATCAGTGGCAGTGGCACGGGTATTGACAGAAGCTTTGGGGTTGATCAAGATCCACATTGCCGGGGTAATTTTATCTTGACTCTTGTGAGTTTTCATTCCTGTACCTAAGTATTAATTGTCTAAAATACTTAGAAGCTAGGGGCTTTTATTGGGACCGGTAAGGGATATTTTTTGGAAGAGTTTTGTATCCAATCCTTAACATTATTAGTGAATTATCCACATCTGAGTGGAAGATTGGATGTAGCCCTTAGTGGTGAACCAGTATGATATACTGTGTCATTTACTTATGCTTTACTGATTTTCTTCCTATTTGCATATTCTTGGTTTTGTTGGATATTTTATGTGGAAGGGGAAATTATACAGGACCATTAATTACCCAACAATTAGTTCTTCAGTAAAAATTAAGTCAATCACACAATAAGAGAAAATAAGGAAGGCGCAATAAACGCACAAGAGATTTATACAGATTCACCCAAACTATGGGTTACGTTCAGTCTTTCGCGACAACAGATTCCACTATTATAATATTTTTGTTCATAGGACATGAGTTTCTTGTTTTGGTTCTATTATCTCAATATAAACAAGGTAGAAGGTGCATTTGCCTATTTGGCACAAACATTTATAAAATTCTAATGGATATATAGATGATGGCACCATTTTAAGAAAAGATGGCGATTCATTCTTATTCTTACATAAAAAAGAAACGATTGATGTGTGAGAGGTCTTATTAAGAAGAAGTCAATAAGTGTAGAAGAGGAAGCTCTCAACACTTCTTTCACCATTTCTTTCATCCTTCCTTCTTGGGCATAAACATTTACTTTCCTTTGGAGCAATGAAATAGACATGTTGTTAAGGATCTCATACCGAAAAGATAAAGAGGTAACAAAGTTTATAATATACATAGACTACTCCTTCCATTGTCATTTTGAGATAGAACTTTATGAATGTTAATATGGTATCAGAACCTATATATGTTAATTAGAACCTAACATGAACGTTATTGCTGCCAAAAAAGCATGTCAACACTTCTAAGAGCCAAAACTTAAAAGGATTTGGAGGTGGTCAAATATGTCCTAAGTGTTAGTTGAGGGATCGGATCTTGTAGCGGAAGCGCGCGAATGCATGTGTTTCGATCTTGTTTTAGAATTACAACGAAGAAAAGACATAAGCATGTATAAAATGTAATTAGTGATATGTACCTTTGAAGACACTTCTTCAATGTAGACACCAACACCACTAAAAAAGTCTTACTTGCTATTCTCTGGATGTTAAGAACTCAGTTTGTGGGAAGAGAGAGATTTCTTGTTTGGAGTTTCGAAAATTCAACAATTGTTGACCGGGGCAAAAGGAAGGGGAGAACCTTCCTTTTTATAAGAGAGGAAGAATGGTGGGGAAATCCCCACTCACCACTTTCCTACTTCCCACCTTTGGGAAAACCTCCCCGCTTCCCACCATGGGAGGGTTTCCTCCCATTTCTTTCCCTTTCTTTTCTTTTCTTTTTTCCTTTCTTTTCTTTTCTTTTTTTTAATTAAAACAATTTCAATTAAAATAATAATTAATTAAATCTAATTTAATTAATTAAAAAAGAATTATTAATTTAATTTAAATAAATCTAATTTAATTTAACTAAATTAATATATCTCATTAATTTAATTAAATCATATTTAATTAAATTAAACTTAAATTAATCAATTATATTATAATCAAATTCTAATATCCATCTCTCTCATAATTTTGAATCCAATTCAAAATTAACTTTATATTATAATGTAATACATTATATTAGTTGCATATCATACAATTAACCTTAATTCTCTTTAACTAATTTGAACAATTCAAATTTTTTTCACGAGCTAGCAAGGGGACCTAATATAGACTTACAGATCGGAAGCTCCAACGATACGAGATTAATTGATTAAACTCATTAAACATATTATCAACATTCGTTAACTGTCGGTCACTCCACTAAAGACCCACAGTTGCACTCTTCTGACGATAGAATATTTTTCATCCATGGATTTTGACCATTTACGGTAAGTCAATCCTTCACGAGTGTTCGTAACCACAGCTAGGTCAAATTACCGTTTTACCCCTGTATTACATCTTGTACCTTAAGTACCACTAATCCTCTAATGAACAATTCGGTTATGGTCCAACCAATAATTGGAAGTCCCTCTTGGGCCAGTGAGAGGGTGGAGCCCCTTGTTCAAGTCTTGGGGTTAGCACTTAAGAGAACACTCATCTACTTATTCTAAATTCGGAAAGGAGTGAATTCCATCTTATGTAGCTATGTTCTCAGCTCCCCACTCGATCTCGTCCCCAAAGTGGTAGGAATATTGAGAGGGCGACTCGGGCCACTCTCACCCATACAAATCAAAAGATGAGCCCTAACAGGCATGAGTCCATAACTCACTCAAGATTGAGATCGAGTTATCTGGTCATCCTATTGAAATATTAATCTATTAGCTAATGGTGTTACAGCTAAAGATTAATTATTTTGTAGTTCGGTGTTATACAAACTAATTGTATAGGATAACCCCACTCGCATGTCTCCACACGAACGACCTGAATCAAGTCATTTGTAACTATTACAAAGTGGACCGTATCCATAGTGTCATCAAGATAAGGTACCCAACCTTATCCATATAGTATAGACCCTCTAGGTTACTACTAGAATATTATCTGATGGAATTCTTAGACATGCACAGCGGAAGCTAAGGATCATAATACACTTAATGAAACAATTTAACTAAAATAAGCATGCTTGGAAAAAAGATGAAAAGGTAAAGAAAAAAGATTAACTTTATACCTTTGAAGACTTCCATTATAACTTCTTCTCCTAACTCAATGGGACCACAACGACAAATTCGTGCTATCCTCAGGTTGATGAACACGGTTGTGGACCGAATTTTGAGTGAAAACAAAAGAAAAACACTAACGGCTAGGAGAAGACAATAGAAATTTGAGTGGAAAAATTCTGCACTTATGCAAGTAAGCATTAGCCTTATCCAAATGATCTTCATCACCTATATAAAGACCAAATGCATGCAAAGACATGTCTTGCATGCCTTCCACTTCAAACTCCACTAGCATGTAAAAGATAGGTGTCATTGCCTTGAAGAAACACTTCAAAAACCACTAGTTAGTGGGAAAATCCAACTTTGAAGTTGGATTTTTCCACTAACTTGATTTTTTAAATAAAACTTTGATAAAATTGATTTTTATAAAAACAAAAATTGAAATATCAATTTTCTATTAAAACAAAAACCAAGCCAAATCAATATCTCATATTAATTGGTCTTTGACACCGCTTGATTAATCACATTAATCAAATTACAACTCTTTTTCATGCTTTCAACTTATTTAAAACTAATTTAAATAAGTCATACTCTCCATAATAATTAAATGTCAATTAGATTATATATTATATCTCATATAAAATACAATATTCCCTTAAAAACCGAATTTGAACACTTCAAATTCTTGCTTCACCTAGTTTATCAAATTTATCCTTTATGAGCTAGCATGGAGACCCGTTGGACCTACAGATCATGGGCTCCAACGATTCGAGACTAACTGGTCAAACTCTTTAACTTAGTTAATCAACATTCGTTAACTAACAGAACTGTCCACTATTGCCTGTAGATGGACTCCCCTCACTGTAGATATATTTATGTCCATTCGATATAACCGTCATCGGTAAGTTGATCTTTCACAGGCCGTTCGTAACCTCAGCTAGATAAAAAAAAAAACCGTTTTACCCCTGAGTTACATCTTTTCTCCTTAAGTACCATTATCCCTCTAATGAACAATTGATTTAGGATCAAATCACTAAATCCAATTCCTCTCGGGCGAGTGAGAGGATGGGGCCCCTTGTTCAAGACCCGGGAACAACCTCTCTACTATCCCTAAATCGGGTAGGAATGAATTCCGTCTTGCTAATTCTATGTCCCCAGCTATCTACCCAGTCTTATCCCTGAGATGGGAGGCATATTAAGCAGCGCTGATGAGCTTACTCTCACCTATGCAGATCAAGGGAGAATCCTGAATAAATAGGAGTTCATAGATGGCTCAGGATTTAGATCAAGTTATTTAGGTCATCGATAAACGAAATTAATCAATGTTATCCGTAAACGGTGTTAATACGTAACAGTGATTATTTCAGGGTCAGTCTTACACAATCTCATTGTGTAGAACACCCCCGCTCACATGTTTCTACACGAACGAATCAGGATCACTTCGTTTATGACACTTTACAACATTTGTGACAATCATAAAGCGGGCCGTATTCAATAGTGTCTTCAGGAAAAAGTACCCAACTTAATCCATGTACTATAGACTGTTTAGGCTATTTACTTGAACTTGATCCAGTTTATGTCTCCACATAAAGTCCAAGTACTCATTATAATAGCCAAGGGTTCGTAGTTTATTGGATTTATTAAAAAACAAATTCACTTTCATTTAACAACATTTGTCTGAATAACCTCACATTAATGTTCACTGTTTACAAACTACGAGTTTTAGGACAGAGTACCCAACATTATCCACCTATTTATCGAATATATACTATATATATATACATTGTATATCAAATATATACTGTATATCTATTATATACTGTTCTAGTTACATAACTTAACCTCGGATGTTAGTTTATTGGATTTGGGTTAATGCAATCCTAAGAGAAACATGAATAACAATTTATTGAATAAATATTTGTTTTATGTTTACAAACCACGAGTTTAGGGCATAAACCCCAACATTAGGAATTTCACGTTAAAAAGATAAGTGACTTCATGGGACCTAACAATAGTTTATAATATAAATGAGCTACACTCTCCTGACAATTAATTTTGAGATTTTTACAATTTTTCTATTTACTTCATAATTTTTTTTCTATTTAGTTTTTATGTAAGTTGCATGGAAGGAAAATATATATATATATTTCCATGATTTTTTAAGATGAAAAAAAAATCATAGAATTAAGGTACAACATGTGGAACTCACAACCTCTTAATTGGAGATATATGTCAATTACCATTAAATATATTAATTGGAGTGGCATTTAAACTCTAATATTAAATTGTGTAGCCCACGCCATTCATTTTAACTTATAAGAAATTCTTTTCACTTTATACAAGTTTATTTTTTGTTTTAAACTGATGCGTTCACTATATATAGTCAATATTTTTTTTTTATAAATTATTATACTGATATTTCTTTTCCTTCTCCACACCATTTTTTAGGTTAAATTGTTCTCATTTTATATATAATTTTTATTTTGAATTTTGAAGAATTTAAAGAAGTCGATAATTTGGATATTAATTATTTAATATAAATTTTTATTAACTTTACATTGTCTATACTATCAATTAAACTATTTGAAGTTTTCTTTTAATATAATGGTTAGTAAAAACTTGTCCTATAATATAAAATTTTACAATTTTTGGAACTACTGGCTTGTAAAATATTTTTACTAAATTTTAAATGACATTCGTACAAAAATTATGGATCTGTCATTGTTCATGAGAACATCAACCATGTACTTAACCTGGATCGAAAGATATTGAAGTCAAAATACTCCAACCGCCTCATACTTTATCTGTGTGACAACGTTAGTACCATTTTATATTCAATTATTTAAGAAGCATGTTGGAAATGTGTGGACTCTCACGGATGTATGTAATGAGTCGAGGAACTTTTAAAATAAATGTTTAATAAATTCTTACGCTTCAATTCTATGTCTGATAGATTCAAAAGTGTCTAATAGACTTTCAATTTTGTATCTAATAAATCTTTGATCTATTCAAAAATTTTAAAAATTTAGACTTATAAACACGACATTCAATTTTATGTCTAATTAGGACCTCGACCTTTTAATTTTATGTCTAAAAGGCCAGGACAGATTATACGTAAAATTCAAACTTCGGAAAATTAGCAGAGAACTTTATAGTTTAGAAACTCAATGCTGGATGAGGAGTTACGCTCATGAAGGGCAGCATCTGTGTTAAACTTAATCCATTCCAAAGGAGGCAGCTGCCAAACAGACATTCGGATAATTGGTCCTTTCAACATATGTTTTCTATCATTGTATTTAGTAGTATTAGTTGAACGATGTGAAGTGTATTATAAAGTTCTAGATATATACTCATATCGGGTAAATCTAAGAAAACACACGTTCAGGTTTCATTCAGACTACATGGACTAGGTCAATAAGGAACAGGCGAACCAAACGAAGGCTGAGCGCACCACACCCAGTTCCGAGCACACTGGTTTGAGGGGCCAAGTGCATCCGGGCAACCTGAGAGACCACTAGCGGCCAAGGTGATGACATCGTGCGCCCAAATTGCAATACACTCTAGAGGATTCCCCAGGACGCCGCCGCAACCTCTTCTGCAACTTGCAAAGTGAAAGAAAATGTCGGTGGTTCCTGTGATCCCTAGGTGCAGCATTCCACCCTTTGGGTCTGCCTCTCTCCTCTTTAAGCATCGTTCTCCTCTCCACATATAAAAGGGAGGAGGAACCCTAATCCAAGTAAGACGTAGTTTTCCAACACAATTCCTTGTGAGAATTCAGCACACACACCCTCAAGTAGACTTTCACTCGAGATTATTGCTCCTTTCTTATACTTGCTTCATCCACATTTGCTTCCACCTTAAGTTCCACGTAGGCATCAGAGTGCATTCGATAGAACACCACACCAGTGCTAGATTTCTATGTAGATGAGGCTTGAGCTAGAAGACGAAGACGTACGTGGTACCTCATGGCACGGCACCTACGTGGCACTCAAGATAGCTATAGGAGAGGCCTTAAAATGTCTTTATGGTAACTCAGGTTGGTGTCAATTCAAACTTAGACGCCTATTATGCTAAAAGTAGATGGTTTGATCTCCCACCCCATAAGAGTCAAATTAAAAAAAAAATAAAAACAAAAACAAAAACATAGTTCGGCATTATGATCTAATCACCTTAGCATCATCAATGCAAAGCAAAGAGATGGGTCTCTATCATGGCAATTTCATCACTCCTCACATAGCTAAGTTTCAAGTAGTCTTCCCACTTGTCAATTTCCTTTGTAACCATCCAAATTGCCCCTCCACTGACTACAGAATATGTTGAAATCATAATGGGTGAATTACAGTGATAAGATCTACAAAAATAAATCCTAACCCTATTTCCCCCTTATCCAAAGAGGATCCATACATCATAGTTTAAATGGTAAAGTAGTATCCACTATGCTAATTTACACTTTCAAAGAAATCCAAAATATTATTATTATTATTATTTTTATTTTGAGTCAACAATATACCTTTACCAGGGAGAATCTTCATTTTCAAAAATATTATTGGAGCTCAGATTTTGGATTTGATTTTGGATTCATGTGTTAAAGTATGCAGGGCATTTTTTAAAATGATTTTAGAATTAGTGATATTTAGCAAAATATATTTAATGATAATTGATTTGGTGAAAGTAATTTTTATATAATTATTTTAAACGTTTGGTTATATACTTTTCCAATTAGAGATAGAAACTAAAAATTTAAAGAGATTACGAAAATTTTAGAGAAAAAAAATGAGAGAGCATAAACAAAATTCAAAATAAATAAAGTTGGAGAGTGACAAAAATTTTAGAAAAGAGAAAAAAACAAATTTTCAGAGTTTTAAGGTGAAAATAAGAGGAATAAAAAGACAATTTTGAAAATTAAAATAATAATCATTTCAAAAACTAATTTTATTTTATTTTAATTTTTTAATAAAAAATCACTTGGAGAATCATCCTTCGATCGAGAACCACGGTGATTTTAAATTTTTTCAAAATTACTTATAAATCCTTACCAAATATTCTATATTAAAATAAAAATAATTTCGACATTCGTAAAAGTAATTTTAGCAGGACCAAAATCAAACCTAAGTCTAAAGTGTTAGAAATAAAAATCCGAGAACCAAAGTAGAAGAACTAATGGTATATCTTAACCTTTTTTGTCTGAGTAAGTCTTAGTTTACTTTTTGACCTTGAATTAGTACATTTTGATTTGATCAAGAGTTCTGAAATTTCAAAAGTGCCCTCAAATTTATCAACTATTTTCGAAATGTCTTTAGTCCTAATTCTGTTTGAAAATAAAAAATGAAGAATCATTTCTCCAAAACAAATAATATATTTTGAGGGCATCATTGAAACTATAAAATCAGCCTTTTTCTTTGTAACTTTACATTCTGATTAATGTTTTGATTGTTTCTTCCAGCTTCTTGTTGCTCTTACTGGAAAGCTGTACTGAAGTAGACCTTGATAACATTACTACACAATATCTGAAGCACCTTATTGTTGGCCGGACCGATGCATCGGGGTGTTTTGAACTGACTGACCGCGGCTCCTAGCGACAGGAAGTGATCCAGAATCTTCTGGAAAGTTCCTCTCTGAACCACCCGAAGTTCCAACGCGCCAATTGACTTGACTCTTCGAGAGCTAACATAGCCTGCATCAACAAAGGAAGTATCCAGACGATTGCAGCATCGGTTCAAAAGATCGTCGTTATAAGCTTCACCGCTCATCTCCCAGAAGATAACGTAGTGGCCAGGATCTGTAGATCGATCCACATAGCTTGTGAAATCGACAACTTCAAGCTTCTCCTCTGCCAATAGCTTCGAGGCCTCTCCAACAGCTATCTGCAAGTCTTTCTCCGTGTTCTTGTCGATGTTGATCGTCAGCAGGAGGTTTCTCCGACAGACGAATTTGAGTTCCGGGGTCGAGTTATAGAAGCCTGTGACCTTGACAACATCTCCAAGTCTATACCTATACATACCTGGAATCCTTCTCTTGTTACTAAAACTTGTTATGGGACATTTTGAAACTGAAGTAAACAGAAAAAGTATCATGAATTGGAAAAATTCACCTGCAACACTGGTGATGAGAATCTCGTACTCTTTACCAACTTGGACTTGAGTAAGATCCACTGGTTTCAACTCACTACAGATTAAAGACGATTGACTCTTATCGTTCTCGGAGATCTCCCCAAGCGGAATGAATTCAAAGTAACCAATATTAGGAAGCACAGTGAAAGTGGCGAATTCTGGAGACAATTTCGGGTTTATATTTGCACCGATCCATCCTTCCGATGAACCATAATCAGCACTCATCAGAGGCAGGTCTCCTGCATAGTGCCTCAACTTTTTGACATATGGTTCCATCGATCCGGTCATGATTCCATATATGTACTTTGCATTAGGGAAGAGTTGGGGTATTAGTCCATACCAAGTACTCAATCCTACGCACTTTTCGTACACCAAATCTGCCAATTCGGGATTCGGTTTCAGCAGGTTCGACATCCCTGCTCGGATGGAAGGCGAGGTGATTCGGCTGGTGAGAATACCATTTCGGATGTCACAACATAACTCTTCCCAGATGTGTTCAAACGTTCTAAATGCGTGAACAATGCTATGGGCAAACGTTGAGAATATCAACTGAATTTCGTCTCGGAAGATAAGACCACACAACAAATGACAATACAGTGATTGGTGAAAATCAGAACCGTATATGACTTCATCCGGGCTGCAGCTCATGGACATGATTGATTTCATTGTGCTCTTGAATTTCGGATCTCGGTAGAGATTACTCGTGGCAGTAGCAGCTGTTAAACCTCCGTTAGTCTTGAATTGCTTGCTGCCATAAATAAACATCAAGGACCTGCCTTTCCCAATTGGGAAATCTCTGCACAGAGAAATGAAACCTTTTCAACAAAGCACAAAACATGATTGAACTTCCGAATAAAGGCCATAATGTTAAGGGACTAAACTATTCATACCGGTTTCTAAAGGCAAAAGATGCCTGAAATATCTGTATTGTAGAGTCTACCAACTCATCATTAAACGGAACAAACTTCGGTTTCCCTTCAGTAGTACCAGAACTTCGACAGAAACCAAAATCAAATTCAATATTGGATATTCAAGGCCCAAAAACAGAGCGGAAAAAATAAGTAACTAAACAAACAAACTACCTTAACGAGATGGTTGTGATCGGTTTTGCAGTGAGAATTGAGGCGTGGTGGCTGTCCGCGATTCTCTGAATGTAAGGTTCCAGGTCCTCATGCGTAACAATCGGAACACAAGCCTTGAAACTCTCAGGATCTGTGTTTCCATTAAGCCCCAGATTCTGCAAGTACTCTGAAGATCCATTTTCTTCCAAAATTCTTTTGAGAGTTTCTCTCTGAACTCTCCCAGCTTCCTTACTCATTGCCTCAACTTCCTCTATCACCTTCTCCGTATCAAACTCCTCCATCTTCTCCAACATCCTCACAATACAAAACTATTGATTGCAGAAGAAATGAAGATCAATGTATAACTTAAATAGTAATCCAAACTAACAGCAATCAATCTCAAGGCATAATTGGATTTGGGTCTTTTTTTTGCTTTCCTTCCCTTTTAGATTCCGCAGAATACAGAAAACGTCAAAGTCAACTGTTTAGGAATCAAAATTTGGATAAAATTTTCTCTCCTTTTTCCACTTTTCTGAGCAATCAAACAGAGTGAATAATATAAAATAACAAAAGGGACTTTTGAGATCCCAATTCCAGAAACAAACAGAGGAGAAAAGTCCAAGAAAGAACAGCACGCTATCGAAACACATGACACTTCATTTGGTCAATAATTTCAAAAATGAACCTAATTTATGGAATTATTGGGACGAGCATTCATGAACAACAGAAAAATGAATTCAGAAAGCAGAAAGAAAACTATTCACACATAATTGAAAGCAGAAAATCAAAGAAATTATTCAAAAGAAGAGAAATCAATCGCCAAAGACAGCAAACGCGTAATTTCGATTTCATTTCCGCATTTCCAAACGTTACAGAGCAGAAAAACGAATTAAAAACGCAAGTGGGGGGAAAATCATAATCAGAAACCACAGAGAGAATCGGAGAAGAGAATTACCAGGAGTGGCGAAACGAAGAGACAGAAGGAAAATCGAAAGGAAAATGGGGTTTTAGAATCTGATTGAAAGCTGAATCTGAGAGGGAGGGGAAGAAGGAACGGTTTGATTTATAGAAGAATTTTGAAGAGGAAACTGAGTGGCAGCTCCTCAGTGTGAGACCGATCTTCATTCATTGAATGCGAAATTTTTGCTTTTTCTTTTTCTTTTTATTGATCAATTGGTAAATATTCTCAAATTAGTAATTTCAACTATTCATCGTGCATTTTATCCAAACAAAAAAAAAGAGAAAAAGAGTGGATGTATTCCTAATCTCTTTTATAGGTTGGATGTTTGAGAAAATTTCTCTCTTTTACACTATTTTAACTTTAAAATTTTAATTTTATCAAATTAAATCTTAAGTTTATTTTAGAGTATAGAATTATAAATTTAAGGGTCGGAATCCGAATTTTATACTTATAAGAGATATTGTTAATGTTTTTTAAGTTGAGCTAAATGGTTAGGGTATGTGTACTTTTAAGGTTAAACTAGATCCCACCCCACATTTGTTTGAACTCAAATCATAAATAAATACATAAATAATTACAATGACACGTGGGGTGAAAATTTGAATCCAGACCTTGGAAATATTATACTTTATTCACTATTCATTTGAGCTATGTTGGTGTTGGACCTAAGATTAAATATAACATCTTGGTGGAGAATATTTTTTTAGGTCCTTATTATAACATTATTTATATATATATTTTAGGGAGAAATTCCAGTAGGTATATATATATGTGAGGGAGAAATTCGAGCAATAGGGATGACAGTGAGGTGCGATTAGCAATGTACGTTGCATGTGCGTACGGGCGTGTCACCTCTAGGGCTGTACGGGTAGGACATTGAAGGCTGCAGCTTGCAATCTGCATTTGCAGGAGGACAAACCAGCAGGTGGATGTGCCACCTACTAATTGTCGGAAACGTTCCACCCCCCCCCCCTCCCCTTCAAAGCCTCGTATAGCCCGACGTGCCCCTACACCAATATGTCACTAAACTCTTAAGGTGTCTATTCTTATTTTCTTACTTCGATTACTGATTTGATCGTCGGAGTGTATTAGGCGGGGCACCGCACCGGAGTTAAGTTTTCTGGTTACAGGCTCATTTGCCTTCGACAACCTACCCATCTAATGGACACGTGGGCCTCTCCTAAATTCGCCGTCAGCAAGTTAGATATAGAATTTTGTAGTACAACAATACGTGGAGATGAAGATTCGAACTTACGATCTTGTGGTCTGAGAGACAAGTTGAGAGGTTTTCCCATCTTACTTGGCTTGCTTTTTTGGCTTGAGTTTAGATACTTTAACCGAGTTAAGACATTTTCTTTTTACTTTATTTTGAATGTCTTATCAATCAAATTTAGGCCTCGTTCACTTCTAGGAAATGAGAAATCAAGGAATTAGAGATTGTATTGTTGTTTACAAATTTCAGGAATGACATTAAAGGGTAGATCCACCTCAAACTTGAGAATCTCTCCCCTAACAAAATGTGTTCGCATTCCTCTCTTACAAATTCATCAATCCTATTTTTATTCTTTATTTGGTAGGTTCCACACCTTTCCAATAATTACTTTACTACTAGTTCCCTTTCTCTCTCATCTATTTATTATTAATGGCTAACTCAAACTTTAAGTTTGATATAACGAATTGAGCTTGACCATGGGTTTTGCTATCGGAAGTTAGGGAACCCAAAGCCAAGTAGTGTTTTAGGCACATTGGGACTGTAGTCTTTGGTCAGACCAGGCCAACCTAACTTAATGATGATGTTAAAGGTGTGATTTCTAAGATTGGTCTTCCATCTAAGGGAGAATAGGGATGTGAATTTGGACTTGGTGGGAACAAGTTTACATGTTAGTGAGAGATAGACAATTAAAAAAAATGAATAATCTTTGTCGGTAGGAGGGAGAAGTGTATACCTTCTAATCAACCAATCGATGAGTTGATGGTCCCGACATTTCCCTACATCTCCTACGACTTGACTGTGCTACCTTCTTGACTTTATCTGCTTTCGAGAGTGAAGATTGCCCTACGAACCAACATGGGTCTTTTGGATCCTTACACTTAACTTTTGAGTCCTTATGATTTTGAGTCATCGAATAGGAAGATGCACATTATTGGTATAAGTAATTACTATCAATTCTTTTAAGTCTTTCTTAATTATGCTTCCATGATCTTAGGATCTCTCTCATTCAAATGTGGTGTTAGTTCATTCATGTACCCTTCCTTTCTACTCGGGTGTCACATTTCCACCAACTTCCACTTGGTTCGTCCCCGAACTACATAGTATTGGGAGAGATTTCGCTCTTATATCATTTGTAACGCCTCATGCCCAAGATTTAGAATTCAGATTCGACACCTTATTGCCTAGTCATTTCCTGCATCCTTTGCAACTTGGTTGCACTACCTTCCTGGCTTCATCTACTTTCAAGGGTGAAGACTATATTTTTACATACCAACACATGTCCTTTCAGCATGCTTTGTCCTTACTCGCATGCTTTCATCACCTAATCCATGATTGCTCCCAGCCAAAACACGCTTAACTCTGGAATTATGATTGAGTCTCCATAAAGGAAGGTGCACCTTGTTCGTATAGATAAAGGGACTTTGAGATCATGGAAGCATGGTTAACAAAAGGTTAAAAGAATTTATGTTAGCTAACAAGGTGGTGCACTTTCATTTTCAGTGACTCAATCATAAAGACTCCAAAATTAAGCGTGTTTGGTTTAGAGTGATATCAATTACATGATTTTTAAGAATTATAACTATTAATACAAATTTGACATAAAAATGGAATTTAATTATTCAATTAACTATTAGAAACTAAAGTAGATTCCAAGAATTATAATTAATATCTGTAGACAATCTAAATGATTACAATTTTAAATAACTATTAGAAACTAAATTAAAATATATTAATAAAATAATACTAATTAAAAAGGACAAAAGATTCGAAAAAGCTTCCGTGAATTTCCACATTCATTTTTGTTATAAGATAATTATCTAAAGTTTTATATGGTCTCAATAGAAATCATTTTGTCTACTCTAAATTATTTGATAAAATAATAGATAAAACAATTGTTATACGAAATTGAATCCATCAAAATGTCGTTCCAACTTAAATAAAATATATAATTTATTAGAAATTAAAACCTGTGACATTTTTTAGAAGACATGTTTTTTTTTAAACATTTAAAAGACATGTTAAACTTATACTAAAAGTGAAATTTATAGGAAAGTTTTTAGTAATCACAGGAGTACATAATCCTCTCAACGCATCATTAAATAATATGGTTTTATTCTACGAATCCGCAAAATTTTTAAATGCTACTAATTTGACAAAAATGAATGTGGAAATTTTTTTGATGTTATGGTGCTATTAAATTTTTTCTCAAATTAATCCTTTAATGTAGAGTTGAACGGTAAAGGTTTGAACTTTTGACCCTTTAATTAAATTATGCTCAACATGACTGATAAATCAAGATTAAAAGCTTATATTACTAAACTTTTACTTTTTTTCCTTATCAGAAACATGTAAACAAATAAAAATTTTTATTACATTCATTTTAAATATTTCTCAATTTAGACGAGATATAAAATTTAAAATCATTTCTCGTATTTCAAATTCAAGACTTTAAAATAATTTTTTAACCTTCTTTATTCCAAAATAGAAGTTAGATTGAGTAGATGCTCATGGAGAAATGAACCATAATTTTTATGGTATTTTCAAAAAATAATAAGTTGTCAAATTTAAAATGGCAGTCAACAATAGGTACTTATTAGTCAATATCTAAGTATTTTATGAAAAATTCTTATATATGTTGTAGAAATTTTAGGGCATTACTTAATGAAATTGAATGTTCGGTTTAAAATTATTATTGTTCCTATTTTGTTTTGGTTGCTTCACTCTATTTCTTCATCAACCATCCAAAAAACAGGGTAAACTTGTCTTACCCGAGATGATATTTTGGAGTAAAATTTTTTATACCATTGTTGGTTAAAGAATAATCTTTTTTAATAGTACAATAAGTAGGGGTGGGAGTTTGTCCAAGAATGAGAGATGTTATACATTCAACTAAACAATATTGCCACCCGTACAAGTCCATTTCAAATAAAAATTATTAGAGGAGACCGTTGTGACTGACAATGTTACATCATCAAATTTGTGAGATCACAAAAATATCTCGAATCTATATCCAGTAGTTATTAAGCAACGTGGAGATCTTTGAATCTACATCCAATGATATGCAAGACTAGTTTATCCTTAACAACTAACTCGTTAACCGAACCAAATTTAACCCAACTATACTAGGTATGTGAGGTAAAACTCTTTAACCCAAGTTAAAAATATATGGTTAGTGAATTGAACTAGTCACACAACAAACCGTGAAAAAATAGTTTTTAATTAGGATCCTAAATGGACGTTTTAAATCAATAGATTTTTATCATTTGACATCTGGAATGGCATATTTTCTCGATATTAGTGAGCAACACGTGCGATGCAAGTGGAGTAAGAGCAGTTTTGTCATTCCCAATACAGATAGTTTATGAGGAGTTTTGTCATTATAGATTTATCTCTTTTATTTCCTCTAATTTAATCTCTCTCTTTTTAAATACTATCTCTCAATATTTACAAATTTCTCTCTGTCTCAATTTTTCATCCCTCTAATTTTCTCTAACTTTTTTCTCTGTTTTCAAATACTATCTCTCTATCTTTACAATTTTCAAATAATTTAAATAAATGATAACTTGAATAAAGAATTTAGATGGGTGGAGGAAAAAAAAGTCTAATGAGAAAGTTCAGGATAAATGAAGTTTTTTAGGAAAGAGAAAATTATTGGACAAAAGTGAAATTTATAAATGTGGAAAAAAAATATTTGGAAATTAAGAGTGATGGGATGGGAGAGAAAATTAGTGGAATTTGTTGTAATTTGAAGGGGGAAGGGTGGCAAATGGGGGAGGGAGAAAGAAAATTATTGGAATTTGAGGAGATCTGGAGAGAGAAAGGGAGAGATGAATGACAAACTTACCCGTAGGGACCGTTTGTTTCGTGGGAATCCAAGATTCCCGTGAGACGGGTATCTGAATTCCCACGTTTGTTTTGTAGTAATATAAGATACTCGGATATCTCGAGATGTCCGGATATCCTAGGATGTCCATACGGGAGGCATCTTACGAGTTTTGGATGCCCTTTTGAAAAATGGGTTTCCAAGATTCCCGTGTTGAAGGCACCACTTTTTACATTTTTGTCATCTATTTTTTTCTCCATCTATTTTCGCTCATCAATTTTTTTAAATTTTTCCTAAAAAAATTATTTATTTTTATTTTTAACTTTATAATTAAAATAAATTAATATACTCATGTCTAATAAATAACTTTATACTATTAAGTATATTTTGTATATTAGATTTACATATAAAATAAACTACAATTAAATTATATAATATCACCATTTATTTTTAATATTGTGAAGGAATTAAATTATTAATAATATTTATTATCATAAATATATAATTGTAAAGCTAGCATTTTTTTTACAACCAACATACCTGTGATATTTTTCCTCTTAAAAAAAATATAATGTGATGATAGGATAAATAAATTTTACCCAAGATAACATAAGTTATATAATTGTCCTTTTAGAAACTATTAAAGTTAAAAATTAAACTTACATTAAATGAATTAATTTTTTCTACAAAATAACATATAAAAAATAAAAATATTAAATTAATTCAAATAAATCTATTATACTATATGAATTTATAAATTATATAAATATTCGTGAGGGCATCTGTTGAACATTCTATAAATTTAATAAATAATAAATCCTACAAAACAAAAGTGATTATCCAAATATTCTCGGATATTTTTAAAAATATTCCTACAAAATAAACGTGGTTATTTGAAGACGCCGGAAATCTAACATTTCGGGCATCTGGAATTCTGAACATCTCTAGATACCGATCATCTACATGTTGGATAAATATACGCTGTATATATGAACTGTGTAGTACTGACAAACAGATTACAACGTAACTGGCTACAAACGATATAAATTTGAACAACTTTATGAACACCAAAACTTGATAAAAATAGTCGAGGCACGCTTCAATAGCGCTGACCTGAAGACAATTATTCGCTCTGCACAAGTTGCTAGCAGACGATCGTCTCAGCAGGATACAACGACTAACTCCGGTAGAACTGCAACCTCGAACTACTCGAATATGGCAGAACTCTTAGATACTTGCTCTCAACAAAAAAACAAGAAGAACAACTCAAAAGAAGAGAGAATTCTTGTGGGAGGAGGAGAATACCCAATTGTGTTATGCTTGGATATCTCAAAATGAACAAAACCACAACTATATATAGTTGTCCATAACAAGTAACATCTCACAAGCATCTTTAACACATATAAAGTTACAAATGGTAACTTTAACAAAATAAAGAAAAAACTTCTCATTTGAAGTATAACTTCAAGTTTAACAACATGTAACTTTAACAAAGTAACACAAAATTGAAACAAAAACTATTAATATTCATGGGGTTCCATCTCAAAACCAATTGGCAATGAGAGAAGTAGCCCATGTCTATTATAAACCATTGTTAAGTCCCTTCTTTTATCAATTTGGGATCCTTAACAAAAGCAACTTCATGAAATAAATAATGAAATTGTTACAAATGTAAAATAAGTTTCAAATTCTTAATATACAAATTTAATTTTTGGATGTTAAATTTGTATACGCAACGGTTTTCTCAATATCTTCAAGTTTTACTTTCTTTTACTATTAAAAATCCAACAACTACATTCTCAAAAAACAAACGACACCTTAAAGTAATAGAGAGAATGAATAAAATTGAAGGGCAAAATAAGGAGAAAATGTTTCTCCCTATTGTGCGTTTCATATATAGTATATATAGAGTTAAAAGGGTAATTACTTTTGATGATGTTTACCTCCTTCGAGTTTGAATCTTCCAAGCTATCTCACAATTCAAAGATGAAAATGATTAAAAACAAAAGTTAAATTATAATTTTGGTTGATTTTCAAAATTTAGTTCCCATCACTTTAAAATATTCAATTTCATCCCTATAGTTATTAGGAATATTAAAAAAAAAAAGAATGAATTTTTAGATGTGAGTGAAAATAAGTTTAGAGTTGATTTGTGAGATTTTATGAAAAATTATATGGAACAAATCGAAACTAAGCAAAATCATAAGATTTAAATAATTCAAAATTTCATAGACAAATTAAAACTAATTAAACTCCAACTATAGAACTAAAAATTTTAATTTAACCTGAAAAAAATTAGTGGATTGAAGATTGATAATATGTGACATCATTGCGCATGGTGCTATTGGAATTATGCAATATGTAGGAACAATTTTCCAAATGATATGGACTCGTTCATTTCATTGAGGCAGGTCTTATACCAAGAATTTCAAAAAAGAAAATTTGTCTATTTTAGAAATGACAAAAAAAAAAAAACAATAATAACAAATTGGATTTAGGAAAGGTTTGAAAGCGAATTCGGAACAATAAATTTAATTACAATGGATGATTTTCATATAATTATTTTAAAGTTTGATCATAAATTTTAAAATTAATTGTCATCTAATTAAGAATGATTGGTCAAAACGAACATAACTCAGCGGTAATTAGCATATATTTCAAACCAAGAGGTTGTGAGTTCAAATCCCCTCCCTAGCATATTTTAAAAAATAAAGAAAAAAAATTAAGAATGATTTTGAAGGATTAATGTTTGATTTTAAAAGTGATTTAACATCATCAAATTACTAAAAATAATGTTATATTTGAATTTTTTTTTAACATTATTTATTAACCCATTATGATTAAAAAATCACGATACATAATTCACCCTGCAGCAGCAGAAGAATTTGATTTATAAAAATTTAAAAAATGTTGTCCATAAAAAGATTTTGAAATGTTATATAATTAATTGAATGAAGAGAAAAATAATAAATAATTGTATGAACTATATATACTAATACAAATATGATGGTTAAATATTAAATTACAAATACATAATGGTTTGAACTATATAAACTACTACAAATATCATGGTTAAATATTAAATTATGAACAGCACATTGAAATATTTTTAAAAAATAATAAATACTATGATACACAGATAATAAATACGCATAAATCAGAACGGGCAAAATATCATATAATTTATCGATCATATAATAAATAATATATATGGTTTTTACATAAGACAAATTATTTTTTTATTATTTTATTTTGTTTTCACATGATTCTTCCAAATTTTTTTATATTTCTTTTCTCCTGGGTGGGGCCATTGAGGAAACACCTAGTATTATTTTAATTAATATTAGTTTTAATTCGAAAGTTTTAATTTTATTTTTTTCATTATTATTTTTTTTAACAAAAAGTAGGGTAGGAAATTTGAATTCATAGTCACTTAATTAAATACATATGTTAATTATCATTGAACTACGTTCATGTTGACGTTTTAATTTAAAAAATTGTTTCTTTTAAATTGCATACTCGCATTATTTCTATCCTATGTTGTTGCCCATCAATCACTTCTACCAAAAATCACCCAACAAATATAACTTCCAAAATTATTTTTAAAATGATTTTTAATTTCTATTTTTCAAAAAAAGTGATTTTGGCAATGGAAAAAAGATAATTTTAGCTATAGTAAAATTAATTTTAGTCATGTCAAAATCACTCCCAAATATATCTTTATATAGTTTGATCTGGTCTGGGGCATGTGTTTTTTTTTTTCATAGTCATTGAGGAGGAAGATAGAGAATATATATATATATGTTTACCAAATGCTCTTAGAGTTAATTTAATAATTACTTGATACCGTGATAACAAATTAAAGAGAAATTATATTTGCACAATTTAACATACATATAAGTGATCTTGATTATGGGCCAATGACTTCATAGGCCCGCGGACTGGAAACCATCTCATTAATCTTATGGGATTATGAGAAAACATTAGGACTAACCTATAAATATATGGTTATGGTTCCCAATACACACTATGCCACTTGAGCTTCATGTTCCCCATCCGACATAAAGAATTGCCCATATTCGACCAGTTCGTGTTGCATAGTTTAAGAAGACTACAAACAACAACTTCTTGTAGTTATATGATTAATTTATTTAAGAGTTCCATGTAATTCTAATTTTCTTTTATATTTTGGTTTTCTTCCATACTTGGTACAATATAGTTATAAGAATTTATTCATGTTATATCAACTTGATTTCTACATGAATTTTATAAACTTAAAGTTTGCGGCACCCCAAGTGTCGCCACAATGGTATGAATATTGTCTGCTTTGGTATAAGCCTCATGACTTTGCTTTTGAGTGATCCAAAAGGTCTCATACCAATATTTTATTTTATTCTTCTGTGTATCAAGCATTTCTGTAGAAGGACAAATGAGTTATATCATTTTATAGTGGATCCGCAAAATATTGGGTCGATTTGAACCAGCATAAACATATTTCCAATGAATTTACAGTTTGTCCCCATTAAAAGCTTTGGCATCGATCTGGGAAGAATCAATTTCAAGCTTATTGATAATCCTCAACTTCATTTCGTTGTACCCTACCCTCAAGGGAAGTCGAATCCCCGCTACCTCCTAGAAAGAGAGATATCCCGAACCACTAGCCGATGGGAGCATATTTGCCTGACTGCCATCATACTATGATCCTAGAACATGAATAATTTTTTGAAATGGTCAATATAAATATAAAATGAATAATATGACGTAATTCTAAGAATATTTTGTCTTTCATTATCCCATAGATTCTATATAAAAGTTCTTTTATTTTAAATTGAATTGCATTTTTTAATGAAATTTAAATAATATACATAAATTATTTTATTTAAATAATAAAATAATACAAAGGCTAATACCATTTGGGAAATGATTACACTCTATTTCTCATACTTTCACGCATTGATTCACTCATTGTTAAGATTAGGTTAGGTAGGTGTATTTCGATCTCACATTAAGCCAAGAAATTAAAAAACGACAAATTTTGAAATATGGGGAAGAGAGGTATAGGAATCAACAAGTTATTGGAAATCGTTTTTCTTGCAAAGTCAAGTTGCTTTATCAATGATTTGGTGAATAGATCTATGTTAAATTCGGGGTACATATATCAATCAAACGAATTTCGCTTGGATGAGGCTCATCAATTTAATTAGGATCCGTTTTATGATGAAACAATTCATTACATTGATCAAATTCAATATCAATAAACTCATACTCACTAGATAAATCCAATTTTGTGTTCCTGCCACTATGTGGATAAGATATATTTATGTACACATCTTATTAAAATTTATAATAATTATATACACTAGACTCATCGTGGCTAGTGGCTTATTCAAAATTGAATCAAATAGGCCTTTTTAACTTAGTGGTAAAGTAACGCCATGGTAAGGTGAAGTCATCGGTTCAAATCCAACAAGAGACTAACTTTTTTCATAAATCTCCAGTCATAGTATTCATATTTGAATGAAGGGAGAATAGATGACACAGTATTTTTTTTTGGTAATAAAAAAGTAAAAACCGTATAATTTGATTCAATTATAAAAAAGTTATCTTTAATGATAATAAGTTATTATTATAATGAATAATATAATAGTAATTATAGTCAGTAACTCAAAATTTTAAATTATACAGTGGAACATTTGTTTATTACTTTGATTCTAGAATTTATAGTTCTATACTTAATATATTCCATATAATATATAAACTCTATTGTTTTATTCTATATTATATTCTACTCATTAGAATAGATTCAAATAATTTATCAATATTCATTAGAATATGAATCATGATAAGTTGTTTCCTTGAATTCCCAAATATTCCTATTTTCCAATATTCCAATCAATTATAAAGAATCGAAATCAACTACAAAAAATATAAATAAAAAGTAAGTGGACCTAACCCGTTGAATCAAGACTATATCCAGTATTTTGATATTCAAATTTGACAAGAATTAAATTATAACAATGGATCTTTGTTATTTAATTTTCATATTTATTTGGACTCTACACACAGGAATCTGTCTATATATTTTCGATGAAATCCTCTTGTTTCTAGACCTTCAATAGGAAAACAATTGCTATTTCTCATTCTCCACAAGAGAAACTTCCGTTCCAAGTTATAACATATGAGCCATTTAAAGATAATTTTCCTTCATTCCAAAATAAAAGGCAAGACATCAGAGTATAAGATAAATTTCAATCTATATAAGATATTTTCTCACTATATAAAAAAGATTCAAAATGTATTTTTTTGGTTCAACTGTAAAAAGATACCCTTTATGGTCTTATAGTGATTTGAAGAAAAAGAAACTATAACAAATAAAACAATAAATAAAAGAAAATTAAAGAGTAAGGTCATAACAATGAGATTCAAGAATAGAATTAGTTCATGGAATGAGGGTGTTATGGGAAGATAAAAAAAGATCGGACCAAGAACGGAAGAGAGAAATTGGACCGAGAGAAGAGCGGGCTCACGACGCTAGCCAGAGCTTGTCGCTCAACCCAGGTCGACCATGGCCAACCCAGGGTCGGCACCGAGCACTGCTCGATGCCGACCAAGTCTCGATGCCAAGGCCTTCTCAGCACCGAGGTGTTCTCGGCCACCGACTGGGAAACTGGTGGTTCTCCTCGACCCTTGTGCAACCCAATCTGATTCTACCCTGTCTCGACTCTTGATCCGATATTAGGCCCACAACGAAACGCACGGACCCAAGAGTCCAAATCTCCTAAGCACACTAGGATTCGACTTATGTAAATCCTAAAAAGATTGAGATTCGACTTCTATAATGCCTAAAGGGATTAGGTTCAACTTCTATAAATATGAGGGTGAACAAAACCCTAAAGGTATGTTGAAATATCCTACTCTCCATACTCGAATACTCCTATTCTGACTTAAGCATCAGAGTCTCTGTGGTAAGAGCCACACGGATCTTTAGTGCTTTTCTATTTTGCAGGTCTCATTGATCCATTTTATTCTAGAAGATTTGTGCGAATTTGGCAGAGTCCCAAGAGGTCAAATTTCTGCATCAATAGAGAGGAATATGCCCGAGGATCCACTAGTAGGGAGAAAAGAGATCACTTGTTTCTTCAATCCTTATTTAAAAAAAAAAGTAATATATCTAATTGATGAGTCATAAGATAATTTATGAGTCCAGTAGTTATTAAGAACACGAAGGAATAACTGAATTAAGTTCATAATATTGACCTAGGTCAGGCTATGGACCAATCAAAAAATGATTTTTATATTCGAAATCCATTAGAAAGAATGGAAAGTAGAAATCATACAGAAATGATAGACTCGAATGCCCTGAAAATGCTATCAGGTGTTCGAAAATGGTTGAAGTTAGTTGAATAGAAGGATCAATATGTCTATAGTCATTAGTAAATTTACCAAAGACGAAAATGATTTATTTGATATTATTCATTTCGTTTTTGCAGGTTGGTCTGGTCTATTGCTCTTTCCTTGTGCCCATTTTGCCGTAGGAGGTTGATTTATAGGTACAACCTTTGTAACTCCATGGTATACTCATGATTGGCAAGTTCCTATTTGGAAGGATGCAACTTCTTAACCAATGTAGTTTCTACTCTTGCTAATAGTTTAGCAACTCTTTGTTGATGCTATAGGATCCTAAAGCATAAGGAGATTTTACTCGTTGGTGTCAATTACGTGGTCTGAGGACTTTTGTTACTATCCACGGTGCTTTCGAATTAATAGGTGTCATGTTACGTCAATTTGAAGTTGTTCTATCTGGTCAACTGAGATCTTATAATGCAATCTCATTCTTAGGTCCAATTGTTGTTTTTGTTTATGTATTCCTGATTTATTCATTAGGTGAGTTTGGTTGGTTCATTGCGCTTAGTTTTGGTGTAGCAGCTATATTTCGATTCATCCTCTTTTTCCAACGGTTTCATAATTGGACATTGAGCCCATTTTATATTATGGGAGTTGCCGATGTATTGGGCGCTGCTCTGCTATGCATTATTCGTGGTGCTATCGTATAAAATACCTTATTTGAAGATGGTGATGATGCAAATACATTTCGTGCTTTTAAACCAACTCAACGTGAAGAAACTTATTCAATGGTCAATGCTAACAACTTTTGCTCCACCATTTTTTGGGGTTGCTTTTTCCAATAAAATGTTGGTTAATTTCTTTATGTTATATATACGAGTAACTAGTTTATGGATGAGTGCTCTTGGAGTAGTTGGTTTGGCCCCAATCCTACATGTCTATGGCTTAATTTCTCAGAAAATCTGTGTAGCGGAAGATCTGGAATTTGAGCCTTTCTATACTAAAAATATTCTCTTAAACGAAGGTATTCGTGCTTGGATGGCGGCTCAAGATCAGCCTCATGAAAGCCTGATATTCTCTGAGCAAATTCTACCTTATAGAAACTCTTTTTAATGGAACTTTAGTTTTAGTTGGTCGTCACCAAGAAACCACCAGTTTCTCTTGGTGGGACGGGGATGCCCGACTTATCAGTTTATCTGGTAAGCTACTGGGGGCTAATGTAATCCATGCCGAATTAATTGTATTTTGGGCCGGAGCAATGAACCTATTTGAAGTGGTTCATTTCCTACCGGAGAAGCCCATATATGAAAAATTATTAATTGTACTTCCTTACCTAGCTACTCTAGGTTGGGGGTAGGTCCTGGAGAAGAAGTTATAGACACGTTTCCGTACTTTATGTCTGGAGTACTTCACTTAATTTCCTGCATAATATTGGGCTTTGGCGGTATTTATCATGCACTTCTGGGACTCGAGATCCTTGAAGAATCTTTTTCATTCTTCGGTTATGTGTGGAAAGATAGAAATAAAATGACTACTAACTACTATTTTGGGTATTCACCTAATTTTGTTAGGTATAGGTGCTTTTCTTCTAGTATTCAAAGCTCTTTATTTTGGGGGCGTGTATGATACCAAGGCTCCAGCGCGGGGTGGGGGGATGATGTTATAAAAATTACCAACTTGACCCTTAGACCAAGTGTTATATTTGGTTATTTACTAAAATCTCCTTTTCAAAGAGAATGATGGATTGTTTGTGGACGATTTGGAAGATATAGTTGGGAGCATGTATGGTTAGGTTCTATTTCTATACTTGGTGGAATTTGACATATCTTAGCTAAACCCTTTACATGGGCTCTTCGTGCACTTGTATGGTCTGTGTTAAGCAAGCTTATTAACATAGTCTTCTATGTTAGTTTTGTTAGTTCTATAAGTTTGGTTGGTTGGGAACTAGTTAGACAACTCAAAACTAATTCTTTGTACATCCGTATATTTGGGCAAAAGGCTATAAATACCTCGTCTATTGTTCATATGATATATAACACAATCAATTCATAATCATACTATGATGAGCATTCTGTCATGGTATCAGAGCATTGTCAAACAATTGCGACTCAATTTCTAGCTTATTGATCCCTTATATCTACCTCTCCAATGGCGTCTTCGTATTATGCGCAAAACTCTAATCTAACAATTTTTACCTCTCCGAATATCACCCCTGACAACAAAATTTTTATAGTAAAACTCACTGATGAAAATTACATGCTATGGAGACTTCAAGTGATTACTGCCTTGCAAGGGCATGGGCTTGAGCACTGTTGGGAAATTAGGTGCTCCAAATAATTTCCCATTCCACAGTTCTATCCAGTTATCTAAGCTAATAACAAAACCAAGAGAAATATAGGGAAAGCAATAAATGACACAACAGATTTATATTTGTTCACCTGATTTCTCTTGTTCATAAGGGTAAAAAGAAGCTAAATGTGTGCTTTTTTCTAACGTTTTAAATTCGAAAACCGTATTTTAAGCTTATTATAGTATCCAAAACCTTTCATTTGAAGTTATCTTAGGTTATACATGCACATAGAACGTTTTTACATCATTTAGAGTTGATTTCTAACGAAAATTACACTTTTGTGCAGAAAAATTTCGAGCTAGGCGCCTGGCGCCTTCCCCAATCCTGAGATTGCCCTTAATGTAAAACACACGTTTTGGTGTGATTTGAAGCCTTCCAAAGCTCTGCCACGTGTCTTTCATACATTAAAGGTTGCCAATTCAACAACTACCCAACCAAAAGGTGTTTGAAATTGATGTCTCTCCACAAAGCTCTCAACCTCCTAACCACCTTGAAGTCCCTATAAATTCAGCAATTCATTCTCTTCATTCAGCATCCCGGAGTGATCATTTCAGCTTTAGACATTTACTTCTCAGCTTATTTACGTTTTCTCTTTTAGTTTTTGAGTTTTTATTGTTTTAAATCTTGCTTATTTCAAGTTCGCCCTTTATTTCCAGCTTGTTATTCTAGAATTGTAAGTTTGATTTTATTTAAATTAAAATTCCAGCAAGTTCTTGATATTCATTTCTTTCCCTATCTCTCATTTTGAAGTTGTAATCACAGAACCTTGTGGAATTGACTGAGTATTGCTCCCCAATCTTGAAAGAGAACGAGTTAGGGTCATTCGGGTTATAACTCCATAATTTCCAGCTTGTTTTAATTCTACTCATCTTTTAATCATGTCTTTTACTTCCATTAATGTTCAATTTTGTTTTTTCTTTATTAGCATGAACTAAATTTATTTTTCCCAAGCCCGGTTATGGATAGTTAGTTAAAGTTTTTAAAATCCAACAAGGCAAAAGACGTTTTTCTCCTCTTTTATCACTTAAAGTTGTTTCCATAAGTTGAAACTTGATTTGGCCAATTAATGTTTTAACCAAGCATCAATACTGAAAAGGTTGATACGTTTTCACAACTTTACTGATTTAACTTTAGAGAGGAATACTTTAGACATAAAGATTTCGCTCGGGTAGCCTAGACATAGGACCTCGACCTGAGGTTACGGTTGGTTTTTACTAAATTAAGTTCTTTTTTCAAATAGACATATTATAAATGGACTTAAACCTTCAAAATCACTTAGACATAAGAAGATGACAAAGTAAAACCGAAAAAAATTTATGAGAGGCGTCTAACGCCTAGTTGGAAAAAGTTTGTGTATTTTTAGTTAATTTGAAGTAACTGGGCTGGGTTTATTGCATTGAGTTTTTAAATATCAAAACCAACATCATCCTTATTATTTGTCACCCCAAATTCAATTACAAAGTCACCGATTATTAACATTTCCTATAAAAAGACTTCATTTGTCCCTGAGGATCGATACTCGGAATACTCGTTTCGTTTTTACTACTTGTGACGGGTGTACACTTGCGCTCTCATTTATTTTGAATCCAAAATTGCAAACACACCCCAAGAGTTTATGGGTCACGTCCAGTCTTCCACTCGATGCAGATTCCACTATAATGAGATTGGATACAAGCACTCTCAAATATATCTCCCCACAGATATTCGCTCTCTAGAGGTCCCAACAATAAAACCCCAAGCTTCTATGTATTTAACACAATGATACTTAGGTAGAGGAATGAAAACTCACAATAGAATCAAGATCTAATTACCCAAAACATGTCGATCTTGATCTGCCGAATGCTTCTGCCAATACCGGGAGCCTCTGTCTTGAAACTACCGAAAACTGCTCCCAAAAACGACTTGAAACGGCTATAAACCTAAAAAACGCAAAAACTGTGAATATATAGCATTAATACAGCGCCATGCCGCTACAGACGGAAAAAATACGTGCGCGTTCCATTAGGACAGTGCTACGACGCCATCCCGTAGCACCACGCCTGCCTCTTCAGCCATTATGGCCTGCAGCTCTTTGATTCACTTGTTTTCATCCTTTTCGTCCCGGCGTGTCCTGACTTGATCTCAACTCGTCCCTAGCTCATTTCATCATCGATTTGGCTCCACCAATCCTAACAATTTCCCACTTTTAGACAAAGCGACAACCTTCCCCCACTACACCAACATTGTCCCATCATTTTGGCAACCCCCCCGAGACTCAGTTCTGACTACACCAACAGTAACTGATTCTCATCTACTTGGTCCTATCCAAGTTCCATTTGTGATTGCTCCGAGACTAAGTGATCCTACGTGGTCTTGTCTCCTAAACGCTAGGAACACAACCACGTGGTCCCACTCGAACTAAGTGGTATTTGATGCTTCATTTCTCGATCGAACCCAATGACCTTTGAAGAAAGACTTCTCATCTGATAACTTGACAGAACCACCCAAGTCCGTTGCCACTCTAGAGACTTCACCCTTAACTTCAGCACCCACTGTAGTCTTTTTCATTGATGCACTCTTTCGTCTACGCGACTTCATCAGCTCGCCAAATCGCCTGACAACTTGGGCTAGAAACCGACAACCTATTAAACACCTCTCTGAGTTATTCTTTTTTCCCCTCTCCCGCTATTGTACTTGAACTGATGGCAGATTTCCTTCTTCTGTCTTGGTTGTTAATGCTGTTGATTCCTCCAAGGCTCGCGCTGAATCATGTGCCGCCTTGTGCATCATCTGTCTCTATGATCCCCTAACAACCTCAAATCTAAACACATACATTGAAGCATCTTTGTGGCCCACTGCCACTACCTCGGATCCCTTCACTAACTTCCGGCTACCATCTGAAAATTCACTACTATAACCTTCTTCATCAAACTTCCCAACAGATATCAGATTCCTCTTGAATTTGAGCACGTATGTAACATCGCTAAAAAATAGCTTAGTTCTACTGTCAGTCTTTAGATTAACATCTCCAATGCCCCTGATCTTGAAGAGTCTGTTGTTTCCCATTCTCACCATGCCAAAGCTCCCTGTAGTAAAAGATGTGAACGACAATTTCTCAGATGCCTGCTCTATAGATGTTGTACTAATCTCAGCACTAGCTAGCAACACCTCAGCTATCAAGTAGTTTGAAGAATCTTCCTTTCCTTGATCCTCCTCGAGCTTCCGGCAAAATCTCTTGACGTGTCCCTTCTTGTGGCAATAAAAGCACTACACATTTCCACCGATACTCCCACTATTCTGATTCCACCTTTGATATCTTTTCCAATAATCCATTTTTCCTTTTCCTTTGCTCTGAACTACCGAGACCGATTCAAAATGTTTTTCAGACCTAAAAGTAGAAGTAGAATGCTTTCCACTTTTCTTCGTGCGAATCTTTTCAGCTATTGCAGCGTCACAAATATCTGCAAATTTCAGACTCTCACTGCCCATTGAATTTGACACAGTCGTCTTCATGATCCCCTAACTGTCAGGCAAAGAATACAACAACTTAATGGCCTTCACATCCTCCAAGAAAGTGATTTCCATAGCCTCCAACTTCTTCATCAAATCGGTGACTTCATTTATATGGGAATTCATTGAGGTCCTATACTCCATGTGGCAGTTGAAGTATTTCGTGATGAGATATACCTTGCTGTTGGCAGAAGGTTTTTTATACATGTCAGTCAAATCTTTCATTATTCCCATTGCTGTTTTCTGGCTCACCACGAGACTCGCCACACTCATCGATAAACACAACTTGATGATTACTACTGCTTACTCATCCATCTTTGTCCACTCTCTATCTGTCATCTTGGTGGCCGATCGTTCTTTCAAGGTCTTGTGTATCTTCTTATATGTAAGAAAATCTGTCACTTGCATCTTCCAAAACACGAAGTTGTCCCCATGAAATCTTAACACTCCTTTAAAGTAGTGATGTGACTTCTGACTGGATCCCATGATACTGCAACCTTCACTCTAATACCACTTATTGGGAAATTAGGCACCCCAAATAATTGAGGAGATGTGAATCTCGGAGCGGAGGCAGTAGAACGCGTTCTTGAATTTCTTTTGAAAATTTAAAACACAGAAAAATATAAAACAGGGAAGAATGTTGGATTTTACCTTTAAAGACTCTTCTTTATGTAAACCCAATGAGACAACACCACTTTATCTTCCACGCTAACGTGGAATCCGGATTGTGGGATCTAATTGCAACGGATTGAGATAGTAAGAGAGTTAGAGATTTTTATCGTTCCTTTAGGGTTTAGCTTACTATTATATTTATAGAGGGAAAATCCTAAGACTATCAAGATATCTTATCCTTTTGGATATAAGATATATTCTCCTAAATCTACTGGAAAACCAAAGACCATATCTTACTTTTTTTAATTCTCAAGGGGAATTCAAAATATAGAAAATATGGATTTTTACCATCCATAACATTAGCCTCCACTCCCTAAATACTTAATATTACTTTTGAATCTTTATCCAAAATTAACATTATTTATATAATGTATCAATATACACTATATATATTCCCTTATATAATTTGAACATTTCAAATTATTTCATAATTCTTGATCCTCGTTTTACTTGTTGTGAGCTAGCAAAGGGACCTAATGGACCTATATATCAGAAGCTCTAACGATGGGAGATTAAATAGTCAAACTCATTAACCGAGTTAATCAATATTCGTTAATTGTGGGTCACTCTGCTATAGACCTAGAGCTGCGCATTCTTCTCACTGTAGAATATTTTTGTGTCCACAGATGTACGACCATTAACGGCAAGTAAATCCTTCACGAGTGCTCGTAACTCAAGCTGGGTCAAATTACCGTTTTACCCCTGAGTTACATCTTGCTCCTTAAATACTACTGATCTTCTAATGAACAACTCGATTATGGTTCGACTAATAACCAGAAGTCCCTCTCGGGCAAGTGAAAAGTTGAGACCTCTTGTTCAAGTCCTGGAGTCAGTATGTAAGGGAACACTAATCTACTTCCCTAAAGTTGGGAAAGAATGAATTCCATCTTGCATAGTTATGTTCCCAGCTCTCCACTCAGTGTTGTCCCTAAAATTACAGGATTATTGAGTCGATAACCCGGGCCACTCTCACCCATAAAAATCAAAGGACGATCTCTTATAGGCAGGAGTACATAACTCATTTAAGATTAAGATCAAGTTACCTGGTCATGCTATGAGATAACAGTCTATTGACTAACTGTGTTAGAGCTAATAATTAATTATTTTGCGGTCTGGTCTTATACAAACTCGTTATCCCCTACTCGCATGTCTCTACATGAACGACCTGGATAAAGTCGTTTGTAACTATTACTATTACAAAGTGGGCCGTATCCATAGTGTTACCAGGATAAGGTACCCAACCTTATCCATGTATTATAGACCATTTAGGTTATTATTGGAACATTATCCACTTGTATAATCGAATATATACACTATATATCGAATATATACACTATATATTACGAGAACTAAGGTGGATGATGAAATTGTTTTATTTTTCTTTTTTGGTTTGTGAGTTTTGATAAATGAAAAGGGAAAAAAGGACTAAAAATAGTGAAACGTCACTACAAGAAAAAATGGATACCATAGCTCATGAAAAATGCTATAAAAGACTTTTAATAGCATTTTTGGTGAGTCGTGACCGCCGACGCTATTAACAGTCCATGACTTTTGATAGCATTTTTCAAGAGCTATAACTAACGCTATAATAAAGAAAGAAATTATAGCATATTTAGGTTGCTATGTTAACATTTAATAGCGTTTTTGTTTAGCGCTATTATCTGTTTAGATAGCTCATTTTTTGTGCTATCTTAAACATACAAGAGCTATTTTTTTGTGCTATCATAAATATGTAATAGCTTTTCTTTCACCCTATAAAATAGTTATTATAGCTCAAATTTCGTGCTATCTTAAACTTATAATAGCTTTTTATTTAAGCTATTATACTGTATAAATAGCTTTTATATTACATTATTGTAAATATCTATACTTCATTCCAATTGATAGCATTTAGCCTTTGCTACATAAACTTTGTATAATTTGATCAAATTGACTTGAGAATTTGTTTGTAGTTGAATAAACATACAAAAACACCATATGGCACATTAAATATATCATAACATCCCTTTTGTTCAGGGGTAAAAATACCTTGGACACGTGGAGGACGATTACTGGTGTTCGAGGATTAAAATATCCTAGGTCCACCTCGAACCTGCCGAAGAGGTCGGGTTCACCCATTGGGAAAAGGCCAAGTATACATGCCGAAGTCCGATCTGATTGGGGTTCGATCTACTCGGAACTCGACAGGTCCGACATGAAGAAAAACATGTAACCGCAAGTCGCGAGTACTGTCGGATCCACCACCTATAAATAGAGGACCTCATTCCACGCTCAGGTATCGAATCTCACCTCGAACTTAATATTGAGTCCGACCTACACTGACTTGAGCGTCAGAGAGTTTATCCTCTTGTGCAGGTTCACTCTTGTGTTCAGGCCGAGCCGGGGACCGAGTTCGAGCTAGGTTCGTAAAGTGTCGTTGTGCAGACCTTTTGCATAAACATTTGGCGCCGTCTGTGGGAAGGACGATCTGAGTCATCCCGATTTAAAAGTGTGAACAAAAATGGTTCAGCCAGCAAACTCAATCAACACGGCCGACCGAAGAGCTCTAGCGGCCAATGATGGCCACCAGAGGGAGGTCGGGGCTAAGGTGGCAGAGGGGCAGGTTCACGAAGGCATGGGGACAGAGCCCCTCCGCAGGTCGGCACGCATCACCACTCCCGTTGGGGCTTCGAAGAGAACCACTCGAGGACCAGCCCCAGCTCCAACAAAGGAGAATTTTTATGCACTCTAGAAAGAAATGGAGGCAATGCACACTCAGATGCGCACCATAGAAGAGATGTACAACGAGATGGTGCAAGCTGCGGGCGCTGGATCTCAGTCTGAAAATTGGGTGGCACGCGATGACATGCGCGATCAAAGGGGTCAGCACTTGGGCTCAGTCGAGGAAGAGCACCCTGAAGGAGGTGAGGACGAAGAGTACACTCACCAGAGGGGTGACCTCCGGGAGCATCTCAACCGAAAGAGTAGCTCATCCCTCTGAAAGGGACAATCTCCGTTCTGCTAACACAGAAACTCCAACCAGCAGGCAGAGTCCTCCTACAATCCAATAACTCCCGAGGGAGTGATCACAAGGGAGGAATTCGACCAGCTAAAGAGCAAGTTTGATGCTCAGGTTGAGACCTTGAAGGCTAAGTGTGAGAAAAAAGAAAGTCCATTCGATGATGGCGACTTGGGAGAGTCGCCATTCACCTCGGACATCTTGGAGGCCCCAATCCCCCAGAAATTCAAAACTCCCACTATGAAACCTTATGATGGGTCTAAGGACCCAAAGGACTATGTTGAGGTCTTCGAAGGCCTCATGGACTTTCAAGTGGCAACAGATGCAATCAAGTGCCCCGCCTTTCAGATCGCGCTTACCGGCAGCGCGCTCCTGTGGTACTGAAGACTGCCGGCCAGGTCGATCTCGACCTACTCCTAGTTGAGGAAAGAGTTCATCACTGAATTCTCTTCTCGGCACTATGATAGAAAGACAGTAACTCACCTCGCCACTATCAGACAGAAGGAAGGTGAGACGTTGAGAGAATATGTTACAAGGTTCTAGGAGGAGCACTGAAGGTCGCACACTGCTCCGATGACTCGGCCATGTGATACTTTCTCACCGGCCTGGACGATGAGACCCTCACCGTGAAGCTTGGAGAGGAGGCTCCAGCCACCTTTACCGAAGTATTACAGAAGGTGAAGAAAGTCATTGATGGGCAAGAGTTCCTCCGAACCAAAACTGGCCGACCAGAAAAAAAGATCGACCAGGGGAAAGATAATGGAAAGGCTGATTCCAAGTCCAAGGACAAGGGACCATCCTCTTCTAGCAGTAGAGCTGATTATCGAAGGTCGGATAGCAGTCATAACCGAAGCCGACCTTATGAGCGTTACACTCCAACCACCATCCCAGTCTCTGAAATACTTACAAACATTGAGGAGACTGGGATGGAAAAGCTCCTCAAGCGACCTGAGAAGCTCCAAGGAGACCCAGAGAAGCGCAATAAAGATAAGTATTGTCGTTTTCATCGTGATCACGACCGTAATACGTCAAACTGCTTGGACTTAAGCTCCAGATTGAAGACCTCATTCAAGATGACTACTTAGAAAAGTTCGTTGGCAAACCGAGGTCCAACTCGGTGGAAAAGAAAGAAGAGAGGAAGCGTTCGAGGATGCCACCTCGCCGAGATGACCGACCTGCGGTCATCAATACCATTTTCGGAGGCCGAAGTGGGGGCCAGTCTGGGAATAAAGAAATGAGCTAGCTCGCGAAGCCAGGCGCGAGGTGTGCATCATCAGGGAGCAAAGACCGACCTCCTCCATTACCTTCAACGATGCCGACTTGGAGGGGGTCCATTTGCCCCATAATGACGCGCTTGTGATCGCTCCTCTCATCGATCACATCCTGGTCCTAATAGTACTGATAGATGGAGGCGCATCTGCCAACATTTTGTCCCTGTCGACATATCTTGCCTTGGGATGGACCAGGTCACAGCTGAAGAAGAGTCCAACACCCTTGGTTGGAGTCTCTGGAGAATCGGTTTCTCCAGAAGGGTGTATCGACTTGCCGGTTTCGATTGGGCAAGATGATACACAAGTAACTCAGATGGCCGAGTTCGTCGTGATCGACGGAAGGTCGGCCTACAATGCCATCTTCAGGAGACCCATCATCCATTCGTTCCGGGCCGTTCCCTCAACACTTCATCAAGTCCTGAAGTTGCCATCTTCTAATGGAGTGGGCATGGTCCGAGGAGAGCAGAAAACTTCAAGGGAGTGCTATGCCTCCGCGTTTAAAGAGTCATCAGTATGCGTCCTAGAAGGACAAGCCAACTGGGACGAGTCGCTGAAATCCGAGGCCGACCTACCTGAAGTAGGTAAAAGGGAGTTTTCCGCGCCGACTGAGGAGCTTGAGCTTGTTCCTTTGCTTAGCCTTGGAAGACAAGTAAGCATAGGAACCAAGCTGGGGGCCACTGATAGGGAGGAGCTGATCAGCTTCCTCAGGTCCAACTCGGACGTTTTCGCATGGTCCCATGAGGACATGCCAGGCATCGACCTAAAGATTATGGTGCATCGCCTCAACATAGACCCATCATTCCGACCTGTAAAGCAAAAGAGAGACCTGTAAATAGGGAGATGGGTGATGTAATTATTGAGGAAGTAAACAAACTTTTAAAAGCTGAATATATACGAGAAATTCTGTATCCCGAGTAGCTCTCTAATGTTGTATTAGTTAAAAAAGCTAACGGGAAGTGGAGGATGTGCGTAGATTTTACAAATTTAAATAAGGTATGCCCAAAAGACTACTTCCCGCTACCAAGGATTGACCAGCTCGTAGATGCGACAGCAGGGCACGAGCTGCTCACCTTCATGGATGCCTACTCCGGATACAACCAAATCAAAATGCATGACCCAGATCAAGATCATACCGCATTCATAACGGACCAAGGTCTGTATTGCTACAAGGTTATGCCCTTCCGCCTAAAGAATACGGGGGCGACCTACTTGAGAATGGGGAACAAAATGTTCGCCAAGCAGATCGGCCGGAATATGGAAGTGTATGTGGACGACATGCTTGTCAAGAGCAAACAGTCAAAGTCGCATCTTTCCGATCTGACCGAAGCATTTGAAGTTCTCCGGAAGTATCAAATGAAGCTCAATCCAGCCAAATGTGCCTTTGGAGTCTCATTGGGGAAGTTCCTTGGTTTTATGGTAAACAACCGGGGGATCGAAGCTAACCCAGAAAAGATAAAGGTTGTGCTCGAGATGGAGGCACCCAAGACTTTGAAGCAGCTTCAGTGCCTCAATGGCAGGATTGCAGCCCTGAATAGATTCGTTTCGAGGTCAATAGATAAGTGCCTCCCCTTCTTCAAAGTTCTAAGAAAGAAGGGACCGTTCGAATGGACGGCAGAGTGCGAGCAAGCACTGGAGCAGTTAAAGAACTATCTTTGCTCGGCACCTCTGCTCGCCAAGACATTGCCAGGAGACAAGCTCTAATTGTACCTGGCAGTGTCCCATAGTGCTGTTAGCTCGGCCCTAATCAAGAAAGAGGGAGTACGCCAGAGTCCCATTTATTACACAAGCAAAGCCATGACTGAAGCCGAGACCAGATATCCTCAAATGGAGAAACTGGCCCTCGCTTTAGTCACCTCGGCCCGAAAACTTAGGCCGTACTTCCAAGCACACACCGTTGTAGTGCTTACCAACTTGCCTCTGAAGAATATCTTCCACAAACCAGAGACATTAGGGCGCCAGATGAAGTGGGCATTGGAGTTGAGCGAGTACGAAATCTAGTTCGAGCCAAGAACTGGGTTGAAAGGGCAAGCAGTGGCCGATTTTATCGCAGAGCTCACCCCGCCGCCTCAATCGACCGAGGCCGATCTACCGTGGACAGTCTACGTTGAAGGATCTTCCAATGAGAAAGGGTGCGGAGCAGGAATACTCTTGCTCGCACCAGGTGGCGAACGATTCGAGTATGCCCTGCGGTTCAACTTTCATACCTCAAACAATGAAGCCGAGTACGAGGCACTTTTGGCAGGCCTGCGCGTTGCCAGAGGGCTGGGGGCCATCCACGTTAAGGTCTTTAGTGACTCCCAGTTGGTCGTAAGTTAGATTAAGGAGGAGTATCAAATGAAAGACCCACGAATGGAAAATATCTAAACAAAGTCAGATCTCACCTCGCCGAGTTCGAGACTTACGAGGTGAGTCAAGTTCCAAGGTCAAAAAATTCCAATGCTGATGCCTTAGCCAAATTGGCATTAGCATATGAGACCGACCTGACCGGTCCTGGTCGAGATCTTGGACAATCCTTCAATCCTGGACCCAGATGTGATGGAGATTGACACTCCATCACCCTCATGGATGGATCCAACGTGAAGTTCATCAAAGGAAATCCGCCGCAAGATCTGAAGGAGCAAAAGAAGATGGCACGGAAAGCAGCTCGGTTCATACTCCAAGATAGAGCGCTGTATCGACGTGGCTTCTCCCTGCCTCTGCTTAAGTGTGTAACTCCTGAAGAAGGCCTTTACATCCTTAGGGAAGTCCATGAAGGAGTGTGTGGAAACCACTCTGGCGCCAAGTCGCTGTCGGCCAAGGTGGTTCGACAAGGATACTATTGGCCGACTGTTGAGAGGGACGCAAAGCAGTTTGTAAAAACCTGTGATAACTGCCAGCACTTCGCAAATATCATCCATCAGCCTCCCGAACTGCTCACTCCCATCTCGGCCCTATGGCCGTTCGCACAATGAGGGGTAGATATAATAGGTCCTTTTCCCCTGGGCAAAGGGCAAACCAAGTTCGCCGTTGTCGCTGTGGACTACTTCACCAAGTGGGCCGATGCCGAGGCGTTATCCCACATCACGAAGTCCAGAGTCACATCCTTCGTATGGACAAACATTGTATGCCGCTTTGGTATACCAAACGCCATTGTGACAGACAACGGAAAACAATTCGACAATGCAAGGTTCAAGGACTTTTGCAGTAACCTGGGAATAAGTCATCTCAGTTTGTCCCCTGCTCATCCGAAGGCCAACGGGCAGGTCGAAGCAATAAACAAAATTATAAAACAAGGACTTAAGCTGAGATTGGACTCCAGAAAGGGAAGATGGGCCGAGGAGCTACCCGAAGTGTTATGGTCATATCAGACTACCCCAAGAGAGTCAACTGACGAAACTCCGTTCTCACTGGCCTTTGGCTCGGAAGCTGTGGTTCCAGTTGAGATTGGCACGCCAACCGACATAATAGAGCAGTACGAACCACTTAGAAACGAGGCTGAACTGCTCCTCAACCTCGACCTACTGGAAGAAAAAAGGGAAATGGCTCAGTTGCGCCTAGCAGAGTATCAGAACAGAATGGCCAGACATTACAACACCCGAGTTCGACCTCGAAGCTTTCAAGTCGAACATTTGGTCTTAAGGAAGATTCAGAGTCATGTGGGCACTCTTGACCCAAGTTGGGAAGGACCGTTCGAGGTTAAAGGCATAGTCTGACCTGAAACGTACATACTGGCCAATCTAGAAGGAAATGTGCTTGCACATCCATGGAATGCAGAGCACCTAAAACGCTATTACCCTTGAAATGTCAAAATGATCCTAGAACGGACTTGTAAAAATTTTCAAGGGGAGGAACTGAATTGTTAATAAACAGTTATTTAATTTTGTGACTTCGAGTTCGATCAGAAATTAAATGGGGGGCACAGACTCCCATAAGACTTACAGTTCTTGAGTGTAAAAATTGATTAAATTCAATCCTCAAAACCCACGGGCTCGAGGTGCAATGTTAAAATCAATTGCGAATCAAAATTCAATCCTTTTAAGTTAAAGGTGCGATGTGAAAAATTCAAAATTGTTTAGTAATTCCTTGAACTTCCGAGTTCGAGGAGAAATATTAAAGACCAGAGAGAGAAACTCTTAAATTCAAACCTCAAGTGAAAGGTGCGATGTGAAAAGAGTTCATCCCATACTCAATCCTTTAAACACACGAGTTAGAGGTGCGAGGTAAAATTATTCATATAGTAGTTTAGATTTGTAAAAGCAAGTTCAAAGCTTAAGGAAAAAGTAATGAAAGGAAGAGACAGAGCTAGACGCACAGAAGTAAAGGAATGAAGACTTCGTTGATTAAAGGACAGAGCCAAGGCTTATATACCTTGCAGCTCTAGCCTGTGACTTATAAAAAAAAAATGGAAATAATAATAATAACAAACAACAAAATAAACTTAACAGGCAGCCTCAGTTACTCCCAAGGTGAGAGGACAGTTCGCCTTGAGAGACCAAAAGGTTCATGTAACGCCCCGCGTTCTCTAACTCGTTTATTTTCAAGAGATAAATAGTGTCTTTGGATTTTTCCCTAAGTTGATAACTTTAATTCTTGGATCTTCTAACTTTGAAAATTCTAATTTTTGGCTAAATTAGAATTAAGTTAATTTCATTGGATTGAGATAATTTAAGTTCTCGACCAGTGTAGGAGATTTTTAGTTAAATCTTAAATTCAGGGGTTTTAGGATTTTACTTCATAAATTCTACTTTTCTTTGAATTATTACACTTGGGTTTTAGAGTTCCAGTTAACTATTTTATTTTGGATTGTTGTGGGTTTAATAATTTCTAGAGTGTAATTTTAGGGCTTATTGTTTGGACCATTGTGGTTTTAGTTGGGCCTCCTTTAAGAAAAAGAAATTCAAACAAAAAAATAAAAAAAAGAAACCCTAACAACATCTTGTTCTCTTTTTCCCCTTGCCAGCGCCCCTCCCCTCAATTTCCTTCTTCTTCTTCGGGTAAACCAAACACCGGTTTCCCCCTTCCGTTGCTATCGCCCAACCGCCAGCCTCCCGAACACAACATCCCCTCACTCGCGTTAGCATCCAAAGGCGGCAGCAGCAACTGACGACGATGAAGAAGAGCCCGAGCAGCGGCGACGTATGCGTCTAGTGTACCGGCTGTAGCGACGCTCGAGTTCTTCGGTGACTAGCAGAGGATTCTACTCCAGCTTCGCGGCGACCCGAAGATTTCATGGCGAGATCCGACATCCCACGCGTTTTCGTGACATGTTTCAGTAGCTGCGACTCGAGCAACAAGACCAACAATGTAATTCGTGTTTTTAGTCCAGATCTGGTGAGTCTCTGGCGTCCCACCATAGACTAGTGACTTTCCAACGACGATTTACGTTACAATAGCGTTTTGAGGACGTTCGGTAGTGACCCACCCATATTCGGAGCTCGTTTTCCATTACCCACCCCCTTTGGCATCGTTTTGGCACCTACCTATGCTCAAACAAAGCTTGACTTGAGTTACCTTTCGGTTTTTGCATCGGGCCAGCAAGCGCAACGTCCTTCGAATTTGGATTTGGAAGCCCGAACCTCCTTGGCGTTGATCCACTCTTAACCCAAAAGGTTTTAGTGTGAGTTAGTAGGTAACAACTCATTTATATTGAATTTTGATGTAATTAAAGTGGTTTTAGTTAGTTTCTAACTTAAGTTTGGTTGCCTATGGTTTAGGAAATCCTTCGGCTAGCTTAGTAACGTGTCAGGGCACTTGTGGTGAGTAGTTTCTTACTGGAGGGATTGGTTGTTGTGTGCTGATATGATATGGTTGTTTGCTCGTGTGCCCATGTGTGATATTTGCATGATTGCTTATCGTTGTTATCATTTAGTAAACGTCATTGTTGAAAGATCGTTGATATATCTTGGGAAAAATTATGTGGTTGTGTGAATAAATTGTAACCAAGTAATCTTGGATGACTATGTTCGAATTGTTGTTGTGCTTTAATTGGTTTTCGTGATGAAAATTGTATACTGGTACCAAAATCTATTGTTTCGAAAGCATATTGAAGATTTATGAGAAATAAGTTGTGTTTGATGTATGCTAGATATCTATCGATTATATTTTGGTTAAGTTGTTGGTTGTGCCTCTTCTGTGAACGATGTCTGCTGGAGCTGTTGGATTATGTTGGACTATTTTAAATTGATTGGTTTTACATATGATCACTTTGGAGTATCACATATTGGACAGTTATGAGATTATTGATGCATGAGGCATGGTGTAGTAGCAAGTAAGACTCTTGTGAGAGTTTTGAGACATACAAGTAAGTAGACAAGGGGCGGGTGCGTGCATTAATGTGTGTTAGATGGTTTCTAATGTGCTGGTTTTGTGGTGTTGAATATTGATGTTAGATATTAAGTGTTTTGGGTGAACTGTGTTGGGCCCTAATTGTTTAAAAATTTGTTTGGTTATGCTTTGTTGCGGCAAAACTCATTGTGGAGCTGTGGTTAAGAAATGTTACATTGCGAAAGCATGACTGGTTTATCATTTCATTATTAGAATGTTGTTTGTGTTGTAGAAGTATGCTGAATGTGTTTGTGAGCTGAAAGATGCATGGGTAATGGCTTAAGAGAGTATATAGTAAGACTCTGGTGAGAGTTGAATTCTTGGAGAAAGTGAATGGGTGAGTGTCAGGGCCTCGGGTATAAATGGTCGGGGGCTGATACGTCACTAACTGAGTATTGAGGCCTCGGGTAAAAACGGTCGAGGGTCGATGTGAGCAGTCTTTTGAAAGGAACACTATCGGGACCTTGGGTAAAAATGGTCAAGGGCCGATAGATGGTGAAGTCATCGGGGCCTTGGGTAAAAATGGTCAAGGGTCGATGTACAGTTCAAGGCCTTGGGGATAAATGGCAAGGTTGAACGCCAAGCCTCTGTAGATGAGTGTCGGGCTTTGGGGATAAATGGCAAGGGCCGATGCGATTCGAAGGAGTAAGCCTTGGGGGAATCAAGAAAGGGAACTAGTGTGTTAATATGTAAGGATGAGTTTGACATGTACGGTACATGTATAGTTAAATGTTTGCATAAACTGTTTCTTATGATATGTTTCTATTTATTCAAAGCTCGAGAGTTGTGATAAGCATGATATGTTGATTCGTTAAGGAGCATGACATGTTGTTCCTTGATAAGTATGCTGTTTGTGCGTGACCCTTCAGATAAGGGCTGCTTACTGAGTACTGTGGTTGTACTCATCCCTCTTTTTCCCTTCCAGTTTGCAGGTATCGAGCTAGCTCTTGGAATGGTGATGGAGAGGAGGAGGCTTGATCGGAAAGACCATTAGCTATGCTGCGTGGAATTAATTTCTTTTGGTTAGGATAGTTGTGGCTATTTAATCTTGTAGTTGAGTTGTTAGCGGTTGGTTTTGTTTAGTTTTATTGTCTAAAGGATGTTGGAAGGTTGCCGATTCATTATTCTTTTTAGAGCATTAATTTTGTTAGCTTCTTGAACTACGTAACCTACTTAGGATATTTATGAATACATTTGTTTAAGTTGACCGTACTTGAATTAATTTTTGCTTCATTGTCATTCGAGATGTTAATATCTATTTAGTGGATGGTTTATAGTTAGTAGAGGTTTCCTTGAAGGGGTTGGTTAATGTGAAGTCGGTATTTAATGGTTTATCTGTATAGGATGTGAGTTTCTCTTAAATCTTTAGTGTTGTTATTCTAATTGTTCAAGCTCTCGTGAGTGTTGAAAATCAGAGTAGCGCAGGAGAAACATGGTAGCTTTATTGCTTAGTATTGTTGTGAAGACAATTCTCTTGTTTATGTGAAAATTTTAGGTAGTCTTAGTAATGGTCCCTGTTTGGAAATGGTGAAATTCCTGGGGCGTTACATTCATGTCCTGAGATCCGCCCTGCTGCGAAGGGACCTCCTCCTGGGTGGTGCCGACCTCGACCTGCTCCTGATTAGGAGCGTCTTCTTCTTCAAGATCGGAGTAGTGAGAGTCCAGCTCTCTGACGTACTTCTCCACTAAAGACTGGGGGCCCGGGGTGCTGTTGGGCTCCGACGTCCATTTCTCCGCATACTTCATCATTAGCTGGCTGAGGTCGATTTGGAGGTGAGACATGTCGGCAGTGATGCCCTTCATCAAGAACTTGAAGCCCGCTTCACTGAAGTCCTTGGCAAACCCATCAAATTCTGGGTGTTGCCTGAACGCTTCTTCTAGAAGGACTCCGTTGGCGAAGCGTTCTTTTTCCACCTTGAGCTCGGTAGTAAGATGCCCTATCACCGTGTCCTACGCCTCGAGGGCCTGGAGCATGTCGTCCTTCTCCTTTAGGAGTTGGAACTTCTCCCTCTCCAGCCCCTTAGTGATGGCATGGGCAGCTCGAAGGTGGGTCTTATGCCTCTCATCCTCCCTCTTCAGTAGCTCGGCCTTGGCTTCCACCTCGACCTTCAGAATATCCACTTCAGAGCGAGCCTTCAGTAGCTCGCCCTTCATGGTGGTGGCCGCTTCCAAGGCAGCAGTGGAATTCTCCTTCTCCTTAGAGGCTAAAACTTCTCTTCCGTCCAGTTCGGCCTTCATCACTACGGCCGAATGGAGGGAAGCGATGAACACCTGCGAACACAAATCACGCAAAGGTCAGACCAAGTCGCCCGTTGGGAAAACAAAAGCACTAAAGGAATCAGGTATTACCTAAGAAGCGTGGTCAATGGTTCTTTGCAGTACGGACCCTGGATCGCTCAAAAACTTGGATGCCCTGCGAAGGCAGCGATCCAGGCATGATGACGAGATGCGGGACACTTGGTCCTTCACCCCAGAGCTAGACGGTTCGATCTGGAACCGCATGGACACATCAGACGTCCCCCCCATCCGAGCTTCTGGATCGTCTACCAGGTCAGCGTGGCTCGCAGGTAGGGTCCCACGAGGACCGACTTCCAAGGAGGAGGTGGTCTTGTTCTTCCTCTTTCTCTTCTTCAAAAGGGACTCTCCCCTCACCTCGTTTAGAGGAGACACGTCCAGCGCCTCCGATTCGTCCCTTGGGCGCTTCTCTCTAGAGTGCTCCCAAGCAGATTCTAACTCGATCACCGGAGTTGGGACTTCGGAAGATGGCCCAGCAGCATCTAAGCCGCAGGCTGAGCCCCAACGGGGGTCGTTGGCTCCGTGTTCTGAACAACCTTGAGGGCGTGAGCACGACCCTTGGATTTGCGCTTCACGCTGCTGGAGAATCCACACACCATTGCTGCAAGGCAAGTAAAACAAAAAGTCAGAAATGAAAATTAAAATAATTGAAGTAAGGTCGAGTTCGACTTACCAAGTTCGAAATTTGGCCTTGAAGCTTCAACCGGACGCACCAAGGGGATGTAATCTAACAACCCTGATTCAAGGAGCAGCTTGTCAGTTAACAAGGTCCCGATCTTCCGACCCCTCGAGAAGTGATCCTTGTAATACTTAAGGGTGTGAAAGGTGGCTTGGGTGAGCTCGGGAATTGGTTTGATTGATACTGCACAAAGCAAGCGAATGTTCAAGTTAGTTAAAAGAAGCAAAAGTTAAAAGGATTAGAGCTACATAATAAAAGGATAAGAAGCAAGAACGACTCCATACCTAAGTTCCCAAACCTAGTGGGAACGTCAAAGAAGGTACGACCTGACTCGTCCTTTGCCAACCATTTCCCAGAGGCAAAGAACCACTTCCCTACCCATCCTTTGATGGAGGTCGGCCCCTTGACTATACCACATGTGCCTTTCCTTGCGCACATATAATACCGACCTGGCTTCTTAGCTATCCTCTTGGCCTCAAAGCACCCAAGAAGCTGGTCAACATTTAGTAGCTCGGCCTCGTCCTTATCCCGAGCTCGTAACAAAAAAAGAATGGCCAAGGCAAAAATGACACCCCATCCATTGGGAGCCACTTGAGCAGGAGCCAAACCAGTTCGATTTAGGAACTCCTGGGCAAAGGGGTGAAGAAGAAGTCTGAGGCCGTACTCAAACATTTTCAAATAAAGAGTGACCCACCCCTATGGGGGGTTGTCAGCTCTTTCCCCTTCCTCCGGAATCCTAAGGAGGATGTCGTTTGGAATTTTAAACCCCCTACGGAGGGGTCCGAGATAGTGCTCAGGCATTTTAGAAGGGTATTCCAAACCCTGGCCCGAGGTGGAAGTGTCACTATCCTCCCCATCATCCGAAAACCTAAAGTTCTCTATTTCTTCCAGCTCGGACTCTAACCTAGGAGCTAAGTCCTCCCTAGAATCACTTGGTTTGGGGGGCGAGCTACTTATTGTCCGACCTGCGCTACCTAGGCTATCACTATTGGAAGGGGAAGAGAAGAAAACTACCATATTTGAAAAGAGTAAAACAAGAGTGACTGACCTACAGAAGGTTCGAGCTGGTTTCGGATCGAACTCCAGAAATTCAGGGAACGTAAGGTCTGACCTAAAGTCTCGGAACTATTTATAGCTAATCGGAAAAACCTCTGCACCGTACATGCATAATGAACGAGCGGCTAGGATCATCTCGAGATCCGTAACGGCAGAATACTTGAGTACTCCGACAACCTGGCAGATCGAAACATCTTCCGCAACGGTCATATTCTCTCTACAAATAAGAAGTCGCCACGTGTCCAAAATCGATTCGGATCAACTTCTCTGCCAGGTCGAGATCGAACCTAACAGAGAGGGGGCCAATGTTCGGGGGTAAAAATACATTGGACACGTGGACGACGATTACTGGTGTTCGAGGATTAAAATATCCCAGGTCCACCTCGAACCTGCCGAAGAGGTCGGGTTCACCCATTGGGAAAAGGCCAAGTATACATGCCGAAGTCCGATCTGATTGGGGTTCGATCTACTCGGAACCCGACAGGTCCTACATGAAGAAAAACATGTAACCGCCAGTCGCGAGTACTGTCGGATCCACCACCTATAAATAGAGGACCTCATTTCATGCTCAGGTATCGAATCTCACTTCGAACTTAATATTGAGTCCGACCTACACTGACTTGAGCGTCAGAGAGTTTATCCTCTTGTGCAGGTTCACTCTTGTGTTCAGGCCGAGCCGAGGACCGGGTTCGAGCTAGGTTCGTAAAGTGTCGTTGTGCAGACCTTTTGCATAAACACCTTTTATAAATGAGATGCTGATTATCCATTGCATCATAAAATAAAGTATTCAATAGTTTACGTAGAAACAAAGTTACAAAAATTCACCCAAAGTAAAAGAAGAAAAAGATCGTTCACTAAGTTAAGGATTGATCGTGTAAGATTCTTTCAACAAAATGTCTTGCTAGTGGGATTCGCCAATAAATCTGTGTGCTCTTGAAATGGAAATTTTGTGAAGTGTGTCTCCCTCCAAAAGTAATATGTTATGAAGCCATAAATTTTCAGCAGACAATCGAAGGTTGCTTGAAATTGTGATAAAGAGGGACAAATAAGACCAACATTCCTGAAATGGCAGTATCAACTCCCATTAATCACAAAAGATAAGAGATATATCAATGACAGTAATGCATCAATCTCCTCGTATCAAAGCTCAGTAGGAGGAAAAAAAGCTCAGACAAAAACCTATGATTGAATAGCAAAAGTAATATATACTTCAGTGCATTTAGAATAAGACAAATTAAAAGCACCAACTGACTTTTGCACTTCTAATGCAAGGTCAGCCAAAAAAAAAATTCATTTGGATAAAAAAAAACTCATTTGGATAAAAAAAAACTAACCAAACATACATTTTTTAAAACTCTAATGCAATCTAATTATCCAAAAAAGAAACAACCAGATAACTACTTTTTCTCCTCACCTCAACCCTAAACTCACTGTTACACAAATTAAATTGAAAGTTCAATCATCATTGGCTCAATTATAAGGGATTTTATATCAAAACTTTTATAGTAAAATATACTTCAATGAAGCATGTCAATATTAGAAGAGTACATTCAAATTAAGACGATGTAACATAGTTGGAATAATAACACATTTTGACAAAAACAAGGCATAGTAATAACACCACTAATTTGAAATATTCGGAACATTCAAATCCCTAGTTATCAACACAAATGCAAAAGCAATCAAGAGTTACAAAATGAATTGCCAATAATTGGTGAAAACCAAATGTAAGAACCATAAAGAAGCCTTGAGACACACTTTACACAAACTATGCTGCAAAAACATGAAACGTGAGTGTAACAACCAGAAACATTGGAAAGTAACTAGACTAAAACAAAAAGAAATCGTCCTTATCTCTTAGGAATGAATTAATTTACTGCAAACTGAGAGTCCAATTCACACAGCATACATAACCACAACAAGTAAAATTAAAAAAACAAAGCTAGAATACGAAAGGTGAATCTTAGATTAAGGCATTCGAACAACACGCCAAATGAAAAGATACCAAGGACTGAACCAATGATAAGAATTGAAGGAAATTAGAATGGGCCCGTACAATAGAGCTGATAAAAAAATTATTTATCTATTATAAGTTTAAGATAGTACGAAATTTGAGCTATAATAACTATTTATAGTGTGAAAGAAAAGCTATTACATATTTATGATAGCACAAAAAAATAGCTATTGTATGTTTAAGATAGCACAAAAAAAGAGCTATCTAAACATATAATAGCGCTGAACGAAAATGCTATTAAATGTTAACATAGCAACCTAAATATGCTATAATTTCTTTCTTTATTATAGCGTTAGTTATAGCTCTTGAAAAACGCTATCAAAAGTCATGGACTTTTAATAGCATCGGCTGTCACGACTCACCAAAAATGTTATTAAAAGTCTTTTATAGCGTTTTTCATGAGCTATCGTATCCCTTTTTTCTTGTAGTGTACAAATCAAACCTTAAACCCTAAATCCTAAAACGAACCCCTAAAACCCTAATACAAATCAAACCCTAAACCCTAAAACTAAACTCTAAAACCCTAAACCCTAAAACCCTAAAATACTAAAACCTAAATCCTAAAACACTAAATCCCTAATCCCTAATACAAGTCCTTAAATCCTAAAATCCTAAACCTCTAAAACCCTAAATCTCAACATTAAAATCCTAAACCCTAAAACCCTAAATGCCAATAATACAAATCAAACCCTAAACTCTAAAACCCTAAATCCTAATACAAATCACTCAACCATAAACCCTAAATCTCTAAACCTTAATACAAATCACTATAACCCTAAATACTAACATCAAAACTCAAAACCCTAAACATTAAAACTAAATATATAGTTTATTATTATTTTCTAATATAATTTTTTTTTAATTTTAAATATCAGATTTAGTTGCATAACCATCATGTGAGACATGATTGTGGGATTTGGGTGTTACATGAACGGACATATTGTCAATGGACCGAATGGTATCAAGTACAATATGCCCCCATGTTTTCAAATATATGTTATTTGTGAGATCCAATTCGATTTAAAGACTATTTACGTCAAGCATTATCTATAAACGAAGATCAAAGATTAGAGGTAATATTCAGATATAGGAGTATTGATATGACAAGATCAACTTTGTACGTTCCTATCCCAGTACGAGGCGAGCATGAGTTTAGGTTTATGATGACCATTGCTCCATCCCTACCAAATACTATAGAAATTTTCATAACTTAACCTTACATTGATAATTCCTCTCCAATTAGAGAAGTAGATATTACTCCTCAAATTGCGCATTGCAATGGAGAAGTAGATGGTGAAGAACGAATGTCAGAGTTGCCCAGTGATAATCTTGATGATCAAACTATCGCCACAAATGATGAAGTAGAATATGTAGGACAAATGTCGGAGTTGCCCCATGATGATCTTGAGGACCAACCTATCGCCACAATTGATGAGGATGAGGATTGCAGTCAGGTGACGTGCATCGTGAATATGAAGTTCTTGAAATGTTCACTGATTTAGACTGGATGCTATGAGTTTTATGCCTGAGGTGGATTTGGTGGAGGAAACTCGTGGTTCTGACAACTTGCATGTCAAAGTCTGATGTAAAAAATGTTGTCAAAAGCTATTCTGTTCTACGTCATCAACATTTTGAAGTTGTTGAGTCCAACACCAAAACTTGGGCGGTTAAATGCAAAAGATATGACAATGGTTGCATGTGGCGGCTACATGCGAGCTACCTGAAAAAGTATAGGAGGTTTCAGATCACGCAATATATTGGCCCACACACTTGTGTCTATGCAAGATTGAGTCAAGATCATAAACAGTTGGACTCAAATCTTATTGTAGCAGAGGTCCATGGCGTTGTGAAATCTAACCCATCCATCAAGGTTGCAACACTGCAGGAAATATTAAAGAAAAATATGGCTATTTTGTAGGGTATTCAAGAGTATGAGATGGAAAAAGAAAAGCCATTATAAATGTATTTGGTAATTGGGAAGAATCGTACCAGATGTTACCTGAGTGGATGAATGTACTACAGATAACTAAACCTGGTACTGTAGTTGACTGATTGTTGATGGGGGTAGAAGGTACTGGTAAAGCTGTATTTCAACGCGTTTTCTGCGCGTTTGGACCTGTCATAGAAGGTTTCAAGCATTGCAGATTCTTGCTTAAATCGATGGAACACATTTATATAGGAAGTATAAGGGGAAATTAATAATAGCGACGTATGTCGATGCTAATAGTTACATTTACCCTATTGCATATACCATTGTACCAGAAGAAAGTGCTGATACATGAGGATGGTTTCTATTTAACATAAGGCGTGTAGGGAATAGGAAGGATATATGCTTGATTTCTGATTGGCACAAGGGCATCATATCTGCCATAAGGAACCCTGCAAATGGATGGACAGATGTACATCACAGGTTTTGTTTGTGACATCTAGCAAGTAATTTTAAAGAGCGATATAAGGATAACAAATTGAAAAGTTTGGTATATCGTGCGAGATTGCAGTTTCAAATGCCAAAATTCGAAGAATGAATGGATCAGCTTGAAATAGCAAATGAAGAATGCATGAGATTCTCTAGTTCATTAGATCTAAAACAATGGACGCGGGCATACGATGGCAGACATTGATATGGGTGGTGTACCACAAATATTGCTGAATATATTAATGTTGTACTAAAAAGTGCTCGGAAGTAACCTATAACTGCATTGGTTCAGGTAACATTTTATCGAACTGTATATTATTTTGATTAGCGAAGAGTTTAAATACAAGCTACCATTGCAAATGGGGAACGCTTCACAAGGTGAATTTTTATTAATACATTTCCCCTGAATGATAATGATGTGATCATTTAATAAATTTTAATATAATTGTTAGGTATGTCATTCGAATATTAACTCCTTGGGAAGCACGTGCCACTACACACAGTGTAGGTTTGATATGAATAGTGGAACATTTGATGTTACCACTACAATAATCCACGAACGTTTAGAGGTGGAGCCACACATCACATAAATTGTATGGAGCGATCATGCCAATGTAATAAGTGGCAATGCTACGGGATTCCTTGTTCCCATGCCATTGCAACTCGTACAAGTGTAGGCACAGATTATTTGTTCTACATAGACAAGCATTATAATATGGAGATTTATATGTCTTGTTATTCACCTCTATTTGAACCTATCCCGGGTAAAAGAAGCTGGCTCGCCTCTAACTTCATCAAAATTCATCCTGATAAAAATTTAATGAGAGGTGTCGACAGACCATCTACATCTCACAAGCATAATGAGATGGATTGGAGGGAGCCAGCAATAAAAATACATGGTGGAATTTGTAGGCAAGAAGGGCATAATCGACGAAATTGCCTTAGTCGAGGTCATAACCCTACTTCCTAATGTTTTGATGTAACATTTTCTGTGTAATTTTTATTGCCCTAGCATTTTCCATTTTACATTTTCTATTGTGGCATTTTTCATGTAATCGTACTGGAATTATTGATGAATGTAATGTTTTATTTTAATTTTTAACTTATTCACAGTGCAAACAAATAAATGTTGTATTAAACTAATGACTATATGGTTTATTAATCTACTAAACTATTAGAATATGGAAAATAATAATAGCATAGGATCGTATGATTCATATGTTTTACATCTTTAAGCTAGCCATCGATCTGAGTTGGTCTGGCAAACTGGATACACCGACTCCTTACATTGCAGACGTCGAGAGGCTGCTATTAGTAGGGTGACACGTCCAAATCCTCGCATAGATCCATATCTATGACAAGAAGGATTTTATGGTGTGTCACGTTTGAATTTTATACAGTTAGACTGATATTTGATCACAACTTCTGTGGAGCGTTGGCGACAAGAGACGCACATATTTCACTTGCTGCATGGAGAGTGTACGTACTATCACATTACAGGATGTCGCCATCTAATTTGGACTACCTATAGATGAGAAAGCTCTTGTTGGATCATTTCAGCACACTTGGCACGATGTGTGTTGAGATTTTCTCTACCTTTAAAAAGATTAGAGACTCGTGCAAGCGCACACGGTCACAAGTAATACTCGGAAGTAATCCAAGGTCGAATTCTCAGGGACTTGTTGCTTTTCAAAATCAAGTAATGCAGTGAAATAGTTGAAATATGCAATTGTGATTTAGGAAGAAAATAATGGTGAAATGTTGTTGTTTGGGGTTTTAACTATAACGCAATTTAATGCAACTCAACCTCCTTGTCTCCTACCATAGTTTTGATGCAAAACATGGAAAACACACTATGTTCGGAAAATGCACCAGGCGCAATTCCTGACTTTTCTTTGGATTTGAGTTATCCTCTTTCACTACCGCTTTTGGTTGCTGCAGAGACTAGGGTAACCTACAATCATATTCCTACGTGTGATTACAATCCTAGAGAATATCTACCAACTCATTTACATTATGGGTCAGAGGGCCTATTCCTAGGACCATATTTTATGCGCTTATTCCTAAGTCACATCCCATATTGGTTTCCTATTATTTTACCTAACTCACCTTTCCCAAGGTCGGGCTTTGGTGTATAAATCATGTTCCCACTGGCCAAATGGAAAAAAGATGTAAAGAGAAGTTTTTAGAAACCAACCCAAAAAAGTGGCAGGCGCAATCTGGCCAAAATCCCGAGCGTGCTGAAAATCAAATCATTTGACTAAGGCATTCCACAAGGAGGTTGATAACTAATTTAGAACATAATTAAATGAAAGTAAATGCACGAAAACATAAAGAAAGTATTTTTCATTGAATTTAAATGAATAAATAAGTCATACAAGGAGTTCTAGCTTAACCCTTTTCTCTTTCGAGCGTGAGGGGAGTTGAAACTCGCTAAAGAACTTTAAAAGAACATAATGAACAAAGAACGGAAGTAAGAAACTGAACTAAAGGCAATACGAAAGGTAAAAGCGTGAAAAACAAAGAAATTAACAACTAGAACATGAACATAAAACCTAAAAACGTGTTCTACAACTAGAGAGCATCTAAAAGAAGATGAAATGAAGGATGGAAGGGATGATTTGCTGAGGGATGGATGGCTTCGTTTTATAGCACCATAGGTTGGTTGAAACTCCCCTCCATTTTAGGTGGAAAAGGGTTGAGATTCACCTAACCACCTCACTTGGACTTGGACTCATGGTTTTGAACATGTGGGAAATATCCTACTTGCCCTTCATTAATCAAAAAGTGCGTTTTGACAAATTGCCCTCCAAAAATGCGCCAGGCGCAATTCTGCAAAAAAACAGAATTCTGTTATTTTCTTCCAACTTTGACCGTATTTATCTCATATTTTTCCTAATGTACCATAGTTTGACTTTTATGCAGAAATAATCTATGTATGTTCTACTTTAAGAATATGTGGTTCTTTTTGGCAAATAATAATGGGAAATGGGTCAAAAACGTGGTCAAACAGGGCTACCGACACATGTTTCTACAGTAAAAAGTCAAGCCTAACACACCCCCAAACTTAGCCATTTGCTTGTCCTCGAGCAAAAACAACAACAAATCTAAAACAATCAACATGCTAGAAATATGAATGGTCAACAATCCAAATGTCCTAAGTAAATGAATCATATAAGTCTCAGGAAAGGCTCCACAAGCTAAACGTCCTAACTTTCCTCTCAAGCCAACAAACCATAAACCATCCTTTGTTTTGAAAATAAAAACGATTCTAAATCTTTTTTTTTTCTAAAACAGAAAACTCTTTTACAAAACCATGTAATATGCACACTTCCATTTTTATTCAAAAATTTTAACATCAAGTGGACCGGCTACTAGCCCTTGAGGTTTTCAACACACTAACATCGATTTCAAACCACAGCCACTCATAGAAACTTGTTAGGTAGCAACCCGACATAAAATGATGTCGACAATGGTTTTCACGAAGTCACCTTAATATGTAGGCTACCACCCTCCAAGATGCTAACGCCACCCATTTAAACAAAATGAATGTCTATAGTGGGACTCGTGAAAAAGTAAGTGCGTTTTCTTTCCTCTTATGTTTCTTACCACTCTTTTCTTACTCTCACTTTTATTTTTCGTTCCCCCACTCTTATTTTCACTCACGACACTTTTTTGACTTGTTTTTCTTCTTTTGTACTCTTTTCATACTCTTTCGTTCGAAAAAAATTTCTTGCATATGACTCTTTTATTGCTTGCATTTTCTTTCTTGACTCTTTTTCAAAACATAAAATGCATTTTCTTTCTTAAAACAAAAAGACACACACCGTCCCCCCGAACTTAAAGAAAACAGTGTCCTCACTGGGGAAAGAAATTTTGAGAGATGCAAAATTTTGGCACAAAAAGGACAAGGACTTCCAAAGCAATGAAAAAGTTAAGGTTTCAAAACAAAAAAAAGCCGAACACAGATTTATAACCAAAACAAAAAGAATGGAAAATGACTTATGACTTGATCATAAAACTAGGAAATCTAACCTATTCATGCCCTTAGAAATCCTCATCGACATGATACAAAATCAAAAAAACAAAGGAAAGCATTTCATTAAAATGATGAACATGTTGAGAGTTTAGAAAAGATGCATTGAAGAAGCTAAGAACAAGCTAGTAGCTAGAACAACGAAGCATGCAAGCTTGAACTTTAAACATATGCAAAAGCACACTTTATAAACATTCCTAACAGCACAACATCCCAACACTAATCTAAAAACAAAAACTAAACTAAACAACCTATCATGCAAACTAAAAGAACAAAAACAACCAACACAACCTAACATGCAAACTAAACTAACATACAAAATCAAGATCCAAATATCGAAACAAAGAGAGGGAGATACTCCCCTATTCATCATCGGAAGACTCATCGTCGTTGGAATCTGTAGGAAGAAGGGAAGAAGATGGTAAATCGACCGCAAGCTCATCGGGGAAAGAAGGTGCTTCATCACCGAATATCTTCTTGAGGAACTCATATGTGGCACGTTGAGTAAACAAAAGAAGCTCGTACTTGTGCCTAAGCTCATCATATTGCTCCCTAGTCACCACCCCTCGGGTCTCGAGATCCGCAGCGGTAATGGGAGAATCTTCCTCTCGAACAATGGAATACCCCCGAACTCTTCTTAGTGATGTGAACGGCTTCTTGGGCATCACAACATTGGCATCATCGGCCTCCACTCCCCCCTGCAAGCATAACTCAGTTATTAGTCTAAGAAAAACAAGAAAACCTACCATTTTCTCGGAGCAACTCCGAATCTCGTTCCTTATGAGCTCCTCAAAGTTGAACTCAACACCCTTCATGAGAATGTACACCATCATCGCCCTGTTGCGCTTAATGGAAAAATCGTGAGAAGTGGGTATCAACCGGTTCTTCACCACATACATCCAAACTATTGCTTGCTTGTTGATGTTAAGCGGCTTTAGGGAAAGCTTCCCTGTGGTTGAAATGGTCCATGTCTTATGTGGTCTACAAATAAGCCTACGCGCCTCCTCCACTTGCTTGTCCGATGGATGCACCAAAATTTCATTACCTATGGCATTAAAAACATCCAACAAACCATAGTGAGTATTAATAATGGAAGGCGAGAATTTTACCACTTTACCTCGTACTCTCACTACATCCCCTCGGTTTGGGTTAATGGCAGTGTAAAACTCTTTCCCCAAGTCCTCTGATACACGTGTAATGGAGGCAAACAATGTCTCCCAACCATTCTCCATAAGCCTCCTTCTAACATATTCCGGCACCAGCTCTTGGGCCTCATGAAAACCTCTCTCAAGGAGGATATCACGTGTTGTGAAGGTGGGCCTCCTCACCTCCAATCTCACCCTTTTTACTCTTGATGGTGTTTGCTCGGTAGAATCGGTCTCCTCTTCATTGGTTTCCTCAAGTAGCTATTCTGCCCCTCTTTGCACCCTAGCCCTCTTGGCTTTTTTAGATGGACCAGCCTTGGCTTCTTTTTGGGCAGCCAAACGTGCTACAGCGGCTTGGGTCCTAGGCCCAGAAATTGCGCCAGGCGCAATTTCTGCCACTTTTTTCTTCTTTTGTGTTTTCTTCACCACTTCAGCCAAACTCACCTCCTCATCTTAAGTCTCTGCATTAGCAACAAAGTTTGGGTCAGAAACATTCAAACTCGACAAAGAAGGGGTCTTACCTTGTGAAGAAGAGGAAGATGATTCCTCCATGGCCTCACTAAGGACATCGACAGGACCAGATGTTCCTTCTTGCTCTTGTGCAGGGGGCTTCTCATCATCTTGCTGAGATTCATGCACTGGAGTTCGTACTCTCACTTCATATTGAGAGATATCATCATTTTCTTCCTCCTCTTCAAACTCATCTGCATGCATTTTTCGGGGTAATTCTCCAAGATCTTCATCCTCTCCATCAACATTCAATTGTCTTTGTGCTACCCCACTATTTCCATCATCCTCTAATAGATCTTCTCCCCTTGCTTCATTCAACGCTACCAAAATTTCGGCAATTCTCGATGTTGTCCTTTCTTGTTCTGAATCATCAAGAACTAGGGGCATTTTAGTCAAGATAGGATCTGGAAAAGATGGAGACAAAATACCTTGTAGAGTGGCCGGTAGAGTCTCATCCATAATTGCGCCAGGCGCAATTTGGCTTTGAATTTCGACCGTGGCCGAATCTGAGTGCTCCAAGGGCTCCGTGTCGTGTTCTAAGTCTCTACTAACCTGTTCTTGACCTTCAACATGCACAGCAACAGTAGTGGAAAGAGGGGGAAAGATAGACAGTTCTAAAGACTCGGAAACGGGGTTATCTTGAGAAAGATTCATCCTACGACGTATACTCATGCTATTTAACTCAAGTTGAATCTCCTCACTCACTTTCTTTGAGTTTTCCATGAATTCTTGCCATTTTATGTTTAGTTCCTCAATTTTCTCATAAACTCTCTCATTCTCTTTATCCCTAATTTCGTTATTTTTACTGAACATCTCCGCTCTCTCTTGAAGTCTAGCTATTTCATCATCTAAGACAGCACCTTTTTCTTCTAGAGATTGATTTTTTCGAAGATAAACTTTATTAACACCTCCTAATCTCTTTTCACTAGAACCTTCTTTATTAACCCTAGCATCATGAGATTCCATATTCACTTTTTCAGAATTTGAACCAGC